>NC_071985.2:48445000-49057500 GCF_028885655.2 Pongo abelii | reverse complement strand
GTGAGACGAGAATAAGTAAATAGATCAATGAAGTACAAAAGATGGTTCTAAAATGGACCCTAAAATATTTAAGCTATTAGGATATGGTATGGTATTTTTAAAATCACAAATCAATGAGGAAAGGATAGAGTGTGAAATAAATATGGTTTTTACAAATGGTTAACTACTTGGGGAAAAATCCTTTTTAGAACTCATCACACAGCAAAACAAGCCCCAAATACATTAAAGAATTTAATGTGGGATGGGCCCTGTGGCTCATGCCTGTGATCTCAGCATTTTGGGAGGCTGAGGTGGGAGGATCACCTGAGCCCAGGAGTTCGGGACTAGCCTGGGCAACATAGTGAGACTCCATCTCATACAAAAAATTAGCCAGGTGTGGTGGTGTGTGCCTGTAGTCCCAGCTACTGGTGAGGCTGGGGGTGAGAGAGTCACCTGAGCCCAGGGAAGTTGAGGCTGAAGTGAGCCCTGACTGTGCCATTACACTCCAGCCTGGGGGACTGAAGTGAGACCCAGTCTCAAAAAAAAAAAAAAAAAAAAAAATTCAAGTGAAAGCATTAAAAAGAGTAGAAAAATATGATGATGACTATTTATACAATCCAAAGATGATGAAAGATTTTCTAAGCATAAAATTTATGGAAAGAGGCTGGGCTCGGTGGCTCACACCTCTAATCCCAGCACTTTGGGAGGCCAAGGCAGGCAAATCACGAGGTCAAGAGATAGAGACCATCCCGGCCAACACGGTGAAACCCCGTATCTACTAAAAATACAAAAATTAGCTGGGTGTAGCGGCATCCACCTGTAGTCCCAGCTACTCGGGAGGCTGAGGCAGGAGAATCACTTGAACCTGTGAGGCAGAAGTTGCAGTGAGCCGAGATCACACCACTGCACTCCAGCCTGGCAACAGAGCGAGAATCCGTCTCACTAAATAAATAAATAAATAAAGGAAAGAAATAATGAAACGATGGAACAAGATACCAATCAGTTTTGACCCTGTAAAATTTTAAATTACTGAATTTCAAAAATATAATAAAAGGCAAACTAAAAACTGAAAAAATACTTGCAATACATATGATAAAAATGTAATATTCTTAATGTAAATAAAGCCATAAAAACAAACCAAAATAAAAGCCAAACTAAAATAACAACCAAATGAAAACCCATAAATAGCTTAATGGAAAAATGATCAAAAGGCATAAACAATTTCTTCATAAAAGAAAAAATATAAGTGGTTGCTGGATGCAGTGGCTCATGCCTATAATCCCAGCACTTTGGGAGGCTGAGGCGGGCAGATCACCTGACATCATGAATTCGAGACCAGCCTGACCAACGTGAAGAAACCCCGTCTCTACTAAAAATATAAAATTAGCCGGGCATGGTTGAGCATGCCTGTAACCCCAGCTACTCGGGAGGCTGAGGCAGGAGAATCACTTGAACCCGGGAGGCAGAGGTTGCAGTGAGCCAAGATTGCGTCATTGCACTCCATCATGGGCGACAGAGAGAGACTTCATCTCAAAAAATTAAAAAAAAAAAAAGAAAGAAAAAGAAAAAATATAAGTAGTCAATTAACACATGGAAAAAATGTGTAACTTCATTGATAACTGAAGCATGAAAGTGAACCAAAAGTAAGATGTAATTTTTCACCTATCAAACAGCTTAAAATTTTTAAAAATGATAATACTTATTGTAGATAAGGCTATGTTGAGACTGATGTTTTCATATAATGGTGATGGAAGGATAAATTTATTAATGTATATTAAACTCCTTTGCAAATTTCATATCTAGCCAGGCACAGTGGCTCACACCTGTAATCCCAGCACTTTAGGAGGCTCAAGCAGGAAGATTGCCATCAGTTCAAGACCAGCCTGGGCAACATGACAAGACCCCATCTCTACAAAAAAAATGTAAAATTTAGCTGGCATAGTGGTGCTTGCCTGTAATTGGGAAAGCTACCCAGGAGGCTGAAGTGGGAGGATTGCTTGAGCCCGGGAGATTGAGGCTGCAGTGAGCCGTGATCGTGCCACTGCACTCCAACCTGAATGACACAGCAAGACCCTGTTTCAAGACAAAACAACAACAACAAAAAACAAATTCCATACCCTTGGATATTATAATCACACTTCTATGAATATATCCTCAGGAAATAATCAGAGATGTTAGTATTTATGTACCAAAATTCTTGCTGAAGCATTATCTGTAGTAGTGACGAATTGGAAACAACACAAATCTCCCAAGCTAGAAGAATGGTTAAATAAATGATGGTGCATTCATAGAAATGGATTTATGCCATCAGTAAAAATAATGCTTTAAAGGAATATTGAATGCTATGAGGGAATGCTGATAATAAGTAAAGAAAAGCAGGGTACATATTACATATATATGTACATGTATTTGCACATATATATTACATTCGAGACCTAAACAGATATAAAAAGATTCCTAAATGTTAACATAATTTCCCTGGGAAGTAAAATTGTGGATGATTATTCTGTTCTTTTTGCTTTTCTACCTTTCTAAATTTTCCTACAGCAGGACTCAATTATTTAAAAACATTTACATTTTTAAAAAACAATTGGTGTGGCTTTTGTTCCTTCAACATTAGTTTGAAGTGATCTTTAATATATTTGGGAAGTGGAGGACACATTTCTTGGGATTCTTTTTCAGATGATTCTTACTCAAAAAATATCCAAATGACATTTTCAGAAAAATTATTCCCATTGTTTATGATGTGGTATCTGGAGTCCACATGGGATTTTTTTTTTTTTTTAAGAGACAGGGTCTCGCTCTGTCGCGCAGGCACTGGAGTATAGTCATGGGGTCACAGCTTGCTGTAACCTCAAACTCCTGAGCTCAAGTGATCCTCTTGCCTCAGCCTCTGGAGTATCTAGGACCATAAGCGTGTGCCACCTCACCTGGCTAATTTTTTTATTTTTTGTAGAGATGGAGTCTCCCTATGTAGCCCAGGCTTGTCTTGAACTCCTGGCCTCAAATATTCCTCCAGCCTTGGCCCCTCAGAGTGCTGGGATTATAAGTTTGAGTCACTGAGCACTGCCCCACATGGGAATTTTTTTTTTTTCTTAGACCAAGTCTCGTTCCGTCGCCCAGGCTGAAATAGCAGTCAATCTACAGAGTATAGCCAGGACATCATTCCAGCTCTGACCTCTTCCCCTGCAACTGCTCACACAACCTCTGGTCCCCAGTATCTCGAAGACCTGCAATCTGACCCCAAACCACCCTTCCCAATCTTGCCTGCTCCTCTCTCCAGCATTGCTGTGATGTTCTCTGTGTCTGGGGAGCACACTTCCCCCTCGCTCTCATTTGTTCTGTTCCATCCACCTGCAGGGAACAAGGCCTGGGATCTCCCATTCTGCCCATGAGGTCTTCTCCAAGTCCACCTCCCTCCAGGAAGTGTCCTCCAAACTACACAACCATAATGGCCGCCCTCTCTTCTTCTCCGATTAGTAGCAAGATCCTTTAGAACAGGGATTTTGGCACAGAGCTTGCATAGGACAGGCACTCAGTAAAGGCTGGTTACTTGGTGGTATGGAAGGAAAAAAGGAAGAGAGGGAAGGAAGCACGGAAGGGGAAAGAAGGGAGGAAGGAAAAGGGAGGGAATAGAGCTCACCGACAGCTGGAGGCTCGGGTTCCTTTTGAAGCTAAAGGCAGAGGACTGGTAGCACTCCAGTGTTTAGAGTGTTTGATACCTATTCTTGATTCTTTAAAAATACAAGAAAATGGGATTGAGTAAAGAGAAAGGATAAAATAAAAAGTCTTGGAGAATGCAAGTACCTCAGATTGACTGCTTTGTACCTCTCTAAGTTGATCAGATAGCAAAGAGCTAAGCACTGAATTCAGTAATGCCTATGCTATGCTATTTACCCTATTAGACACTCACCTGGGCAGGCTAATTTTGTTTTGTTTTGTTAAAAAATTGCTGAACACTGCCTTCCTCCTCATTTCAACATGAAATGATATTTGCCTCAATTCATCCCATGCTTTTCAAACTTCCAGATCCATGTAGTGAGAGGCCAAAGCATATATTATTCCTTCATACATATAAAATAATGAATTATACTGTTATTCGTTGAAGTATTGTAATGATAAAAGATGGAAAAATCTAAATGTCAATTAATGAGGGGTGAGGCCAGGTTTGGTGGCTCATGCCTGTAATCCTAGCACTTTGGGAGGCCAAGGCTGGAGGATCACTTGAAGCCAGGAGTTTGAGACAAGCCTGGGCAACACGACAAAACCCTGTCTCTACAAAAAATACAAAAATTAGCCAGGCATGGTTGTGTGTGCCTGTGGTCCCAGCTACTCCAGAGGTTGAGGTGGAAAGATTGCTTGAGCCCAGGAAGTAGACGTTGCAGTGAGCTATGATCCTGCCACTGCACTCCAACCTGGGCAACAGAGTGAGAGAATCTGTCTGAAAATAATATAATAATAATAATAATAATAATAATAGAATAATAAGGGATGGATTGACTATATTATGGCCTAGACAAATGAATACTAGGCAGCTGTAAAATAGAATGGGAAGCTCTCTAAGAACTCCTTTTGAAATGATTTCTAAGACATTGCTATGGAAACCAAGCAAGGTAGAGAAGAGTATGCACAGAACACATTATTTGATTTAAAAGGTGAAAATTATATATATTTGCTTATAAATGCATAAATATCTATGGAACGACACATAAAAAACTGGTAAAACTAGATGGCTGGGGAGGGAAGAAGGCTTTTTTTGCCACCCTTTTGTGCCTTTTGGATTTATTTTTATTTTTATTTTTTGGGACGGAGTCTTGCTCTGTCGCCCAGGCTGGGGTGCAGTGGCACAATCTCGGCTCACTGCAACCTCCGCTTCCCCAGTTCAAGCAATTCTCCTGCCTCGTCCTCCCGAGTAGCTGGGATTACAGGTGTGTGTCATCACCCCCGGCTCATTTTTGTATTTTTACTAGTGACAGGGTTTCACCATGTTGGCCAGGCTGGTCTCGAACTCCTGACCTCAGATGATCTGCCCACCTTGGCCTCCCAAAGTGCTGGGATTACAGGCGTGAGCCACCGCACCCGGCTGCCTTTTGGATTTTTGAACCAGATGAATGTATTACCTCTTAAGGAAATGAATAAATAAAGCCTCTTATCAGGGACATTTGTGGATGGGTTTTGGCTGGGTACTGTACACAGTGATTTACACAGATATGGCCTCTGCCTGCCAGGAGCTTGGGACAGAATCAAACCTTAGTGAGAGGAGAGGCCCAAACAAGAGCCCCACTAAGACAAGCCAGTGATGGGCAGCTGGAGGGCCGGGAGTTCCCTCCCACCCAGAACCGAGCTCTGCCCTGCCGTGCTTCCCACTCCGGGCTCTCAGACGTTTGTGTGTCATGAATCATTTTAGGTTTGTTTTCTTTGCGTTACAACTTGACCAGTTCTAATTTGTTCTTCTAAAAGAAACGCAGTATACGGGTTTGTACTTATGGATCCAATGAGTCTCACAGGAATAAGAACAGAACTGTCAGAGGAGATGCCTCAGAGCAGACCTGTGGTCCAAGACTTCATGTCTGATGTCCCTGGAGTATAGCAGCACAAATCAGGGAACCGAAGCTGGAAGATTCTGTGAATTTATCATGGCCACTAACAAAGCATTATCATGGTCTTTACATTATTTATTTTATTTTATTTTTTTGAGATGAAGTCTCGCTCTGTCATCCAGGCTGGAGTGCAGTGGCGCGATCTTGGCTCACTGCGACTTTGCCTCCTGGCTTAAAACGATTCTCCCGCCTCAGCTAGCTGAGTAGCTGGGACTACAGCTGCGCACCACCATGCCCAGCTAATTTTTGTATTTTTAGTAGAGACAGGGTTTCACCATGTTGTCCAGGCTGGTCTTGAACTCCTGATCTCAGGCGATCCACCTGCGTCAGCCTCCCAAAGTGGTGGGATTACAGGCATGAGCCCCTCGCCTGGCCTATTTATTTATTTTAGAGAAAGAGTCTCACTCTATTGCCCAAGCTGGAATGTAGTGGTGCGATCATAGCTCACTACAGCCTCGAACTCCTGGGCCCAAGCGATCCTCCTGTCTCAGCCTCCCAAGTAGCTGGGACTACAGGCATGCACCACCACACCTGGCTGATTTTTAAATTTTTTGTTGAGACAAGGTCTCACTATGTTGCCCAGGCCAGTCTCAAACTCCTGGGCTCAAGTGATCCTCCCACCTCAGCCTCCCAAAGTGCTAGGATTACAGGCATGAGCCACTGCACCTGGCTTATGGTGGGCTTTATTAATGTAATTTCTGGCTTCTTGCCCAGTGTACTCTCAATTTTACTATCTTCAAGCCTCAGGAAAAATCTAAATTGACTAGGATTTTTATTTTCTTCTGGTAATGGGGAAAAACTCATTATTATGAGAAATATTTTATTAAGTGGTATATTAAAATACACTTAAGTTTTAGTGTGAGTTCTGCTGACACTTCATTTTCAGCCAGGTCACCTAGCCCTGTGACATCATCAATGGAAATTAATGTTCTGGAATAATGACAGTGCACACAGCCTAAGTTACCAAGGAAAGATCTGCTTGTGCATGCCCATATAAGGACATTTAAATCATATTCTGAGAAATATTTGATGACACAGGAAAGTGTGCATGAAATATAAAATGTTAAATGAGAAAGGCAAGATGCAGCATGCCAAACATCTTTTGTGTGTATGTGAGAAAGACTGGAAGGAAATTAAAATTTTAAAGCTGTTATTATTTCTGTGCAGTAAAAACTATTGGTGATATTTATTTTCTTCTTTTTCTTATCTACATTTTTACAAATGAGCTTTTTTTTTTTTTTTTTTTTTTTTTTGGAGACAGAGTTTTGCTCTGTTGCCCAGGCTGGAGTGCAATGTTGCAATCTCGGCTCACTGCAACCTCCGCCTCCAGGGTTCAAAGTGATTCTCCTGCCTCAGCCTCCTGAGTAGCTGGGATTACAGGCGCGCACTACCTAATTTTTGTATTTTTAGTAGAGACGGGATTTCACCATGTTGGCCAGGCTGGTCTCGAACTCCTGACCTCAGGTGATCTGCCTGCTTCTGCCTCCCAAAGTGCTAGGATTACAGGCATGAGCCACCACGCCCGACCTAATATTTTCATAATTAGACACAAAGTCTAATTTTTAGAAAGATTTCAGCCTGGGCAACATGACAAAACCCCATCTCAAACAAAATACAAAAATTTGCCAGGTGTAGTGGCACACATCTATAGTCCCAGCTACTTGGGTGGCTGATGTGGAAGGATCACCTGAGCCCAGGAGATTGAGGCTGCAGTGAGCCGTGATCATGCCACTGTACCCCAGCCTGGGTGACAGAGTGAGACCCTATCTCAAAAAAAAAAAAGAAAAAGAAAAAGAAAGAAAGATTTATTTGTATTTAGTGTACTCTACTAGCTAGGAGCAATAAATTTGAGCAAGATATCCAGCAACTCTGAAGTGCTGAAACAAAAATACTCAATTTGCTAAACCATTGCTCTCCCCTACTCACCGATGAATTGAGGGTTCCTGTGCTTTGAACAACATTTCTGTGATGAACAGAATTGCTGCAGGGATCATAAGCACCTGGGGTCAGCTGCTCACCTGAACACATCCTATCCTGTGGAAATGTGTGGGTGGTGGCCAAGCCTCTCACCAACAAAGGAGGTTGTGTGGCATTTCTTGCAACCTGACGCCTCTCGATTGATTCAGACCTGTTGGGGGGGACCATTAGGAGGAGAAAGTTAATGAATAATAAATAGCATATTTACACAGCCCTCACGATCCCCAAAGACCTTAAAGTGCTTTATAAAAGAATAGATAAATTATATATTGGGGACACATTCTCTGCTACTGAAACGCAGCCTCTTCTGGGGGGAAAAGTGGCAGTTGTTAAATGGTGCACAGTCCAGATGGACAGGAAGCCCAGAGGTTCTTTTTCTTTTTATTATTTTTTTATTTTTTTATTTTTTGAGAAGACGTTTGCTCTGCAGTCCGGGCTGGAGTAGAGTGGCATGATCTCAGCTCACTGCAACCTCCACCTCCAGGGTTCAAGAGAGTCTCCTGCCTCAGCCTCTCGAGTAGCTGGGGTTACAGGCATGTGCCACCATGCCCAACTAATTTTTTGCATTTTTAGTAGAGACAGAGTTTCACGATGTTGGTCAGGCTGGTCTCGATCTCCTGACCTCAAATGATCCACCCACCTCGGCCTCCCAAAGTGCTGGAATTACAGGCATGAGCCACCGCGCCCAGCCTCAGAGCGTCTTTTAAAGTTAATTTTACCATTAGCTGGGCGTGGTGGTGCTCACCTGTAGTCCCAGCTACTCGAGAGGCTGAGGCATGAGAATCGCCGTAACCCAGAAGGCAGAGGTTGTAGTGAGCTGATATGGGACCACCGCACTCCAGCCTGGGTGACAGAGTGAGACCCTGTTTCAAAAAAAAAAAAAAGAGGTTAATTTTACCAGAGGAATGCAGATTTTAAAAAAAAAACAGTCACTGGACAATCAAGGGAAAAGGTAGAGGCACCCAGCCCTTAGCAAATGGAAGGAGTAGAAAGAATGAATCCACATTTGTCCAGAAGGAACCAGAATCCCACCTCAGCCTGCTCTATCATCTCTTCAGAGCCTGCGGCCAACGAATGCATCTTCCTGGTCAATTGACAGGCATTAGCTGTTGCTGGGGAAATCACCTGAATTGCACAAGCCTCGGTTTCCTCATTTGTAAAATGAGAATGTTAATAATACAACTGAGGCTACAGCCATGCTGGAAGGATTAAATCAGATAAAACAGGAACAATGCCTGTCTGAGAGAGGTGGTAAAGGGACAAAGTTTCTTTCTTTTTTTTTTTTTTTTTTTTGAGACAGAGTCTTGCTCTGTCGCCAGGCTAGAGTGCAGTGGCGCGATCTCAGCTCACAGCAACCTTCGCCTCCCAGGTTCAAGCGATTCCCCTGCCTCAGACTCCCGAGTAGCTGGGACCACAGGCACGTGCCACCATGCCCAGCTAATTTTTTGTATTTTAGTAGAGACAGGGTTTCACCATGTTGGCCAAGACAGTCTCGATCTCCTGACCTCCTGATCCACCCGCCTCAGCCTCCCAAAGTGCTGGGATTACAGGCATGAGCTACAGCGCCCGGCCTTTTTTTTTTTTTTTGAGACAGAGTTTCGCTCTGGTTGCCCAGGCTGGAGTGCAATGGCACCACCTCGGCTCACTGCAAACTCCACCTCCCGGGTTCAAGCGATTCTCCTGCCTCAGCCTCACAAGTAGCTGGGATTACAGGCATGGGCCACCACGCCTGGCTAATTTTGTATTTTTAAAAGAGATGGGGTTTCTCCATGTTGGCCAGGCTGGTCTCGAACTCCTGACCTCAGGTGATCCACCCACCTCAGCCTCCCAAAGTGCTGGGATTACAGGCGTGAGCCACCGTGTCCAGCCAACAAAGTTCCTTTCTACTTTACCCATGACAACATTTTTGCATGCCTGTCAGGTTCAATGTAAATATGGAATTTTACTTTTAAAAATGATTATTGTGTGGGATCTGGATTTTAACTTTTAAAAAATGATTAAAGGTGACTTAGGAAAATACCTCATACCTCAGACTTTGTTGAGGCCCTTGAGATTACTGGGTTCTGCACGTATTCATTATTCTGTGTCAGACTAGGAGAAGCCACATCTTCCCAAGCAATGTTGACTGGACTATGGAAGATTGAACACAAATAACAGAGTCCTGTCTCAACAGATCCCCAAGTAGGTACCTTGTCTAACCTGGAAAACTGTCACATCTCCTCTGAAGGTGGCATAAGATTTATTCCAAGCTCGGGCCTCACAGAAATCTAGATTTGATACATCTTAACCCATTCAAAGACAGAGATAATGGCAAGGGATAAAGAAAAAACCCTTCCTTCTAGAAATATAATCATGAAAGTTCTCACTCTCAAGGGGTTGTCCAAGGGGCGTTCAGGAAAAAGAGCTCGTGCTATAAATTTTCCTCAGGACTGCAATTTTTTTTTTTTTTTTTTGAGACAGGGTCTCACTGTGTCACGCAGGCTGGAGTGCAGTGGTGCCATCAGAGCTCACTGCAGCCTCAATCTCTCTGGGCTCAGGTGATCCTCCCACCTCAGCTTCCCAAGTTGCTGGGACTACAGGCACACTCCACCACACCCAGCTAATTTTGTATTTTTTGTAGAGACAGAGTTTCACCATGTTGCCCAGGATGGTCTTGAACTCCTGGGCTCAAGCAATCCACCTGTCTGGACCTCCCAAAGTGCTAGGATTACAGGCGTGAGCCACTGTGCCCAGCCAGGACTACAAAATATTCTATCACCCAGATTAGTGGTGGAGGTGGGAGGTTAATCCTAAAGCAATTCTCTAGATCAAAATAAGAGCAAAGCTATTCTGGATATTACTGGTAATGATAGCCACCACCTCTGGAACACTTAACGATGTGTCTAGCCTGTGAAAAACCTTTGAGATAATCCTGGCGGCTCACAGTGTGATACATAGACCAGCAGCATTGCCGTCACCTGGGAGCTTGTTAGAAAGGCGGACTCAGGTCTTGCCCCAGACCCACTGAGTCAGATCTGAGTTTAACAAGACCCCCAGGTGATTGGTGAGCACACTATGGAGTGAGAAGCACCAAACTGCAGATCTCATAAGCAGCCTCTCAAAACACTTTGCAACTTCATCCCACGTGGTCCTTACAACTCTGCAATGTGGAGTTTCAAGTAACCACAAGGAAATGTTATTTGCCCAAGATGGCACAGAAAGATACAGAGCTGGGCCAGGAGCAGTGGCTCACGCCTGTAATCCCAGCACTTTGGGAGACCAAGGCAGGTGGATCACCTGAGGTCAGGAGTTCGAGACCAACCTGGCCAACATGGTGAAACCCCGTCTCTACTAAAAATACAAAAATTAGCCAAGCATGGTGGTGGATGTCTATAATCCCATCTACTTGGGAGGCTGAGGCAGGAGAATTGCTTGAACCTGGGAGGCAGAGGTTTCAGGGAGCTGAGATCGTGCCGCTGCACCCCAGCCTTGGCAACAGAACAAGACTCCATATCAAAAAAAAAAAAAAAAAAAAAGAGGCCCTGTGCAGTGGCTCACTCCTGTAATCCCAGCACTTTGGGAGGCCAAGGCGAGTGGATTGCCTGATGTCAGGAGTTCAAGACCAGTCTGGCCAACATGGTGAAACCCCCATCTCTACTAAAAATATAAAAAAATTAGCCAGGCGTGGTAGCATGTGCCTATAATCCCAGCTACTTAGGAGGCTGAGGCAGGGGTATTGCTTGAACTGGGGAAGTGGAGTTTGCAGTGAGTCAAGATCACGCCACTGCACTCTAGCCTGAGTGACAGAGCAAAACTCTGTCTCAAAAGAAAAAAAAAAAAAAAACAGAGCTGGAACCTAAGCTCAGGTCACTGATTCTCTTTCTTATGCTGTTTTTAGATTAAAGTTGTCCTAACCTGGTTTTCTTTCTTTTTTTTTTTTTTCCTTTTTGAGACAGGATCTCACTCTGTCACCCAGGATAGAGTGCAGTAGCGTGATCACCACTCACTGCAGCCGCAACCTCCTGGGCCCCAGTGATCCTCCCACCTCAGCCTCCTGAGTAGCTGGGACTACAGGTGTGTACCACCATGCCTGGATGGGTTTTTTTTTGTTTGTTTTGTTTTGTTTTTTGTTTGTTTGTTTGTTTGTAGAGATGGAGGTCTTACTATGTT
This sequence comes from Pongo abelii, assembly GCF_028885655.2. Classification (NCBI taxonomy): domain Eukaryota; kingdom Metazoa; phylum Chordata; class Mammalia; order Primates; family Hominidae; genus Pongo; species Pongo abelii. The sequence goes on along the minus strand of NC_071985.2, from coordinate 49,045,795 downwards.
GCCTAGGCTGGTCTTGGATTCCTGGGCTCAAAGGATCCTCCCACCTCAATCTCCCAAAGTGCTGGGATTACAGGCATGAGCCACCACTCCAATGGCTGTAACATGGAGGATAGAATGGGGTACGATGGAGACCCAGGTGACCCTGGCACCCAGTGTCCCCTTGCTGGGCATGTCTGAAAGGTCGAGCCACTGCTTCCCTTCCTGACGTGAGTAAGTTTAGCCAGACTTTTCTTCCCTGAAACTGCAGTTTCTACTCAGCACCAAGTCACTGCCTATCCAGATTGGAGTACTGCAGCTGAGTGAGTAAACAACTGCTAATTCACAAACGCCTCCCGGTGCCTCCTCTACTCATAACTGCTCCCTGATATTCTGTAGCAGCAGGTGGGCTCCAGGTCTCTGGAGGAAGGACAACCAGGTGAAGAGCTCAGAGGAGCTTTTGAGAGCGTGCTGGCTGTGAGGGAGGCCCTATATTAGGTGCCGTGGGGTGGTTGGGAAGTGGTTACCTCTAAGAAGCAAGAATTTGAGAAAGGGAGATAAGGAAAGAATAGGAAAAAAATTGAAAACAGCTTTGACTTTTCTCCAGACTTTGACATCTACCAATTTAGCCTTTAATTTTGTACTGAGTTCCATAATTTAGAAAGATACTTGGGCCGGGCACGATCGCTCATGCCTATAATTCCAGCATTTTGGGAGGCTGAGGCGGGTGGATCACTTGAGTTCAGGAGTTCAAGACCAGCCTGGCCAACATGATAAAACCCTGTCTCTACTAAAAATACAAAAATTAGCCAGGTGTGGTGGCTCATGCCTGTAGTCCCAGCTACTCAGGAGGCTGAGGCTGGAGGATCGCTTGGACCTGGGAGGTGGAGGTTGCAGTGAGCCAAGACTGTGCATTGCGCCACTGCACTCCAGTCTGAGCAACAGAGTGAGACTCTGTCTCAAAAAATAAAAATTAAAAAATTAAAAAAAAAGATATTTGATCCTCAAAAACTAAAATAAATGAAAATAAAAGTAAAATAAAACCCCATCCTGGATGCAGGAATCTTTTCACTTCCACAACCCACCTGCCGCAACCTCTGCTAGGGACCTAAGTTCAGTCACAAAGTCATGACTAATGGTGGAAATCCTAGCACCGGAGAAGGCCACTTAGATATTTGGGGGGAGCAGAGTGAGAGATCTTTCCAATCCCCTAGCAATCACATCACATGGTAAACAGTCTCTCTTTGTAAGCCAGCATCCAGCTGCAGAAGGCTGCGTCAGCCAAGAGCCTGTCATGTTTGAACTTGGGAACCTGGAGGTGAGGATTTTTGAAGAACACCTTCAGGAGCAGTGAAGTGACTCCAGGAGAGACAAGAGGATTTGATGGAGAAGAGGCTAAGTGAGCATTCCAGGCCTCACCAAGAATAGCATTGGTTGCCTGTAAATCATGCCTCATTAACTAGTGCCCTGCCTTTTCTCTTCACAAATCTATTCTGAAGTTAGCTGAATAGACAAAAAAGAAAAGAAAAACCTTTGGAGTTCTCTGGTTCCCATCGTGTGCTCTTTTAAGTAAAAGGCTTCTCTACATTGCCAAAAATCCCTGCAAAGATGACTTCCCCAGACTTCTTCCCCAAATGCCTTTTTAATACTGTGTGATTATTGCTCAAGGGACATCCAGGAGCCAAGTCTCTCTGCATAAATCACTAGGAACTTCAAAGGAGACCCATTCTTACTCTGAGGATTTAGAAAATACTAGTGAGTAAAAAATCTATTACATCACAATGTGTGCATTTTCCAACAATGATTACCAGGGTTATATTCTGCGGCTGGTAGATTAAAACGTGTCACCGCCAATACTTCAATTTCTTCTAAAGAATAAGGCAGGGAAACCAGCCACTGAGAAGACAGCATTGTAACTGCTGAGTCAACTTCATTAATGTTGTTGTGGTTATTCTAATTCTTAAAAAAAGAAAAAAGAAGAACTACAGAAACATGAACTGTTACTGTTCTAGAAACCACTGAACTTTCTGACAATTGTATGCCTACTTCAGAGGCAATGAGGGTAAACTGGAAAATTCTAAGCACAGATAAAATAGGGCAGGAGCCTCTGGGAAGCACTCGTGTATTTGTTACTAACCCAGTTGACTAATCCCAGGACCAACAAGGTCCAAATTGATCTAGGTTTCACCAGAAACATGGTAGCTTCACTTACAGTGTTTCCTGGAATTTTTTTTTGAGATGGAGTCTCTCTGTCGCCAGGCTGGAGTGCAGTGGCGCAATCTCGGCTCACTGCAACCTCCACCTCCTGGGTTCAAGCAATTCTCCTGCCTCATTCTCCAGAGTAGCTGGGACTGCGGGCATGTGCCACCATGCCTGGCTAATTTTTGTAGTTTTAGTAGAGATGGTGTTTCCCCAAGTTGGTCAGGATGGTCTCGATCTCTTGACCTCGTGATCTGCCTGCCACAGTCTCCCAAAGTGCTGGGATTACAGGCTGTGGGCCCCTCTCTGAGCCACCATGCCTGGCCTAGTGAAAATATTGATATAACCTTCAATCAAATTTGACATTTTGCATGTGTTTCCCAACAGTGTTTTCTGAGTATTGGGCCATGGGTATCAAATATATGAAATTTCAGCCATCCTTCGATGCCAAAGCAGCAATGCACTTACAAGAGTCATCTGATCCAGGTTTTAGGCCTTCATGGAAGGGTTATCCTATAAATATCAGAACATCCTTACAATGACGTAAAGTGAATAAGTGAAAAAGCATTCCTTTTGACAGTAGGTTACAGAGTACCCAGCCCCACTGTAGGACAATGATAAAGTGCTAAGAAGCACATTTACACCTGCAGCAGATGCCAGGGCGTAACAGTTGAAGGTGTGTTTTGCAACAGAAAGGGCAATCACTAGAAACACTCCTCAGGGCCACCAAAAACTTAACAAATTGGGCTGTGCTTGTTCCAACAGCTGGCTCACTACCCATCTGCTGGTCCCCCATGGGGAGCTGAGAACTGGTGTACCTGTGACTCAACCTGGGAGCCTGGGGAGGCATTGCACCCCCGCAGCTCTGACACCCGCACCTCCTCTCCACTCTGAAAGCCAAGCTCCGAGAAGTCAAGGCCTGTATGTCTTCCTGGGTTCCCCCAAGGGACTAGAGGTCAGAAGAAGCCTCATCTTTCCTTAGACAAGCTGCCAGTAGAGTTGTACTGCTTTCTGTCTCCATACCAGCCACCATGCTGTTTCCTGGAAAAGCTAAAGATACTTGCTCCAGCCCATAGCCCTGTCTTTCCTAGGATAGGAAAGGCTTTTCAGGCAATAGGTGACCAGGTTCAGAGAGGGGCCCACCGCCTGCCAGGCACCCACATTGGGGGCTTCTGGGCCTGGCTGTGGGCAGAAATGGGCTGTCTGGACTCTGTCCTATCATGGAACTGCTTGCCTCTTTGCCCGGTGTGATGACCACATGTACCAGTTGAGCCCCTTCAGCAACTTTTCCCCAACCCCCAGACATTAGCACTGTTTTGGTTATTAGTCATGGAAACTTAATTGCCTCATGTAACCCAAAAGTCCAGAAGAGCAAATCCTCTCTTCAGACACAGCTGGATCCAGGAACTCAATTGACATCCTTAGGCCTCTGTTTCTTTTTCCCTTTCCTTGGTCAGGCCTAGGCCACATGACCATGGCCAAGGATGGAACACTGCAATTGGAATCAGATTCACATGATTTAGAATAAGGAAAAAGCAGTTCACCAAATGCATGAGGGATGCTAGACAGAAAAAAAAAAAATCACTGTTCAGTACAAGACACTCGGGAGCTTCTCAGACTGGGGATTCTACTCTCAGCTACCGTGGCCATCCATCCTCAATCTCTCAGGAAAAATGTGCCCCACAGTACTCCAGATGACAGAGACACTCAGAGCACCCTCATTAGGCACGCCACAGATATCTGGCTGGCTGTCAGTCATGTCTTATGAAGCCCATCCTCCTGAGGCTCAGCTGTTTTACACAATGCCTTTCTACTGCCCCTCCTGAAGGCATTTTTGTGATTTCTTATGCTCCTTCTTAGAGACACAACATTTATAGCCAATCACACAAGAATTTTACTGTGCCTGCTGGACTGCCAACTGGCTATGTGACTTTGGGTACTTTAAAATAAAGAAGTGGCCGAGTGCAGTGGCTCATGCCAGTAATCCCAGCACTTTTGGAGGCTGAGGCAGGAGGATCGCTTGAGCTCAGGAGTTTGAGACCAGCCTGGACAACATAGTGAGACCTCATCTCTACCAAAATTCAAAAAAAAATTTAGCCGGGCATGGTGGTACACACCTGTAGTCCCAGCTACTCAGTGGCGGGGGTATGTGGGTGGGGGGTTGAGCTGGGAGGATTGTTTGAGCTGGGGAGGTTGAAGCTTCAGTGAGTCCTGATTGTGCCACTGCACTCTAGCCTGGATAACAGAGCAAGACCCTATCTCAAAAAATAATAATAATAAAATAAAATAGGCCAGGCGCAGTGGCTCACACCTGTAATCTCACCACTTTGGGAGGCCAAGGTAGGGGTATCACCTGAGGTCAGGAGTTTGAGACCAGTCTGGTCAACATGGTGAAACCCTGTCTCTACTAAAAATACAAAAATCCCAGCTACTTGGGAGGCTGAGGCAGGAGAATTGCCTGAACCCGGGAGGCGGAGGTTGCAGTGAGCCGAGATTACGCCACTGCACTCCAGCCTGGGCAACAGAGCAAAAATCCATCTCAATAAATAAATAAATACATAAATAAATAAAGATAAAATAAAATAAAGAGGTGTAGCACATGACTTTCGTGTTCTTTGTATATCCACTGTTCTGTGATTCATCAGTCCTAGACGTCATGTGGTCTTTGCTAAGGGAACTAGGATGATGCTGTCATTGAACTCTGTTTAGTAACTCTCTGTTCAAATTGCACTTACGCTTTAAAGAGTTGGGAAGTTAACTCTATCATTACTTTAGTGTGGGATCAGTTACCTTATTCTGGGATTGTCTCCACAAAAGCTAGGTGGTTGCCCTCCAGGTATCCTTATCGAAGCCGGGTCTACTCAAATGAAAATCGCCGCCACTGGGCCACGCCCAGCTTGGACTGAGCACATGAATCACATGGCTGTGAGTGATTGTCCCAGCCCAGGACAGTCCCCTGCTTTGTCCTTGCCCATGGGAACTGAGGAGCATCTTTCAAAGAATAAAGACCAAGCCCAGAGCTGACAACTAGCTGCCTAGTTGTTCCATCCATGGCTCAAACTCAAAAGAAGAGAAGTGCAAAGCCACTTTAAGAAATAGTAAGTGTCAGCAGAAAATCAGGTTTCAAAAAAAAAAAAACAAAAAAAAAACTGCATAACTGAAAACACCATGAGTGACTCTGTGAAGCTCTCCCATTAACATAAGGTCTCAAAGAGGCTGCAAGAGGGGAACAGGACCCCTCAGCTGTAATTAGAGCCACTAACGTAAAGCAAGCCAGATTTACTGGAGTTTTTGTTTGTTCTGAAAGCTCAGAAAGGTGAGATGGCCTGATTTCCTGGGTATTATACAGCTGGGGGGAAACCTAACAGTTATAAAACTGGTTCAAAGCTGCCTGCATGATTTCATATTTTAAAAGTGAAGTGTGAAAAATCTTTTTAAATTTTACCTGCATTAGATCACCTTCTAAGATTACTAAAGCTCCTAATTAGAGGGCAGGATTCATTTAGAATGAAAAGTGGTTACCATTTTAACCAGTGATGAAAGCTGGCAGACCCTAAGAAATGACTAACAAGAATGGAAGGTAATCAGGAAGCACTTGTGTTTTACTAAACTGTAGCACCTTTTGCAAATGTTGCTAAGTGGTCATCTCCAGCAGCAAGGTAGGATGTTTGAAGGTGAGACCTCTCACCAGAGTGCACTAGATTCAAATCCCAGCCCTGGCCCTTGTTAGCCGTATGAATTTTAACCTCTTCTCCGTGTATAAAATGGTGAGCTTAAGGGCTCCTGTAAAGATTAATGAACAGTGTCAGGCAGTATGTGAGTGTGTGGGCATCTCTTTAAATGTGCTTATCCACCAGGTATGGTGGTTCACGCCTGTAATCCCAACATTTTGGGAAGCTGAGGCAGGCAGATCACTTGAAATCAGGAGCTCGAGACCAGCCTGGCCAACATGGTAAAACCCCGTCTCTACTAAAAATACAAAAATTAGCTGGGCATGGTGGTGCACACCTGTAATCCCAGCTACTCAGGAGGCTGAGGCAGGAGAATCACTTGAAGCCGGGGGGCACAGATTGCAGCAAGCCAAGATCGTGCCACTGCACTCCAGCTGGGGCAACAAAGTGAGACTCTATCTCAAAAAATAAATAAATAAAATAAATGTGTTTATCATATTTCCGGAATGGTTAAGCATATACACTCTCATTTTTGTGGATTGCATTGGTTGGCTCTGTGCTCTATGTCATTTTTCTGCCTCTCCTAGAGGCTTTGGTGTTTGCAACAGGAATTTCAGTCTTCTTAACCTGATAGGGAAAAAAGATGCGGGGGCTAAAGGGCCACCCTGTAAACCTGACCCCATCAGGTGACTGCAAACCTTACAGAAATAAGTGAACATGTCAGTGCTGCTTTATGTGTGAAGTGAGGTGTGTTCCCTAACCTGTCAGCAAGCCATATTTTATTTGGATAAAGACCCTGAAATCAAGCACTTTACAGGCTGTTGCAGCCACTCCTATTCTGCTCAGCTAAGCAGCTGCACCCGCTGCGTCCCCACAGTGCAGCTGTGATCCTTCCTCGGGGCCCTGGGCTCCTGCATTCAAGCTAGTTCAAAGCATCTAGGCCACACCACCACATCCTCTGCACTCCATAGAGGTGCAGTGGAACTGAGCCCACATTAAGCCAAAACCTCCAAAGAAGCAAAATTTTGCATTTTGTAATGGCTGGTGAGATCAGCATCCATGCTGCCTTACCATGCCCTATCCCAGGGAGATCTCAGAGAGGACACTATTAAAGCCTCCCACACCTCGCCCATGTCACTTCCCTGAGTATGATGTCAGGTGAGAGTATGGTCCTATAGCAGAAGACAGGCATTTGTAGTAGAATCTGCTTGTGCCTGCATGTGTGTGTGTTGTGTGTGTGTGTGAGAGAGAGAGAGAGGAGAGAGAAGAAAGAAAGCCACAGTTAACACTTATTTGGCACTAACTTTGCACCTGGGCACAGTGCTAAGTCACTTTCACACAGTCTCCCTCCTCCTGCAACAGACAAAAGGGTCTTTCCCCTTTATGCCCTCTCTTTCTGAAGACCCGTCTCCTTCTGCTCTCTGCAGACTTTCTTTCCCCCAGAAGTGAACAGGTTTCACGGGTATTGCATGTTTTCACAGCCTCTGGTGGGAGGGTGGGCCCCAGCCTCCCTCTCTGTTTCGCTGCTGGGTAGAGGAGATGGAGCAGCTTCTAGTCCCAAGAGGGAGGGGAAAGGGGCAGGGAACAAATGATATGGGATGATTCCTTTTCTCCTTGTTGCAGTTTGGTAGATTCCCTCCCCTCCATTTGTTTTTCTTTGATTATCACTTAGGAAAAGGGAAAGTCAATCCTATTAATAAGCCTCATCAAGTCTTCATTCAAGATCGACTCCTCTGTTAACATGACTTTGACTTTATTATGTGAATGAAACATTTGTGCCCTATCCCACCTAGCGTTCCTTACAAAGTCCTATTCCATTAATTTCACACTGGAAGGCAGGCACTATGCCCAATCTCTCTATCCTAATTCTTTTTTTTTTTTTTTTTTTTTTTGAGATGGAGATTTTACTCTTGTTGCTCAGGCTGGAGTGCAGTGGCGCAATCTTGGCTCACTGCAACCTCCGCCTCCCATGTTCAAGCAATTCTCCTGCCTCAGCTTCCCAAGTAGCTGGGATTACAGGCACCCGCCACCACACCCGGCTAATTTTTATATTTTTAATAGAGACGGGGTTTCACCATGTTGGCCAGACTAATCTCAAACTCCTGACCTCAAGTGATCTGCCCGCCTCAGCCTCCCAAAGTGCTGGGATTACAGGTGTGAGCCACCACGCCTGGCCTATCTATCCTAATTCTTGAATTCCCCCTCCAATGGGGGAAGAGACTGGGAAGGGCATTTGCTCCACACTCCCAATAGGACCTTGAAATTGTTTGCTTTTCTGGGTCTAAACTAAATCCTCTTCCACTTGGCTGTATGCTGGGGAGGCTGACCCATATGGCCCATTCCAGGGGGCTCCCTTCCCTTGTCTGGCTTCTTGTTGGATTTGGCCCCAGGGGGAGTCTGGAGGGAGGCAGGAGAGTGAGGACTAGGCAGTCATTTCCCCTGCTCCCTCCCTCACTATGGGATCACATCAGCCCAGTTAGGTCCCTGACCAAATGGACTCTCAGGTAGCACACTCCACAAAGCCCACTCGACTTTGTTGTTGTTGTCGTCTAATTAACAACAACAGTTAATCAATTCTTCCTGTGTGGGTGTATCATACTGAAGACACTTTTTTTTGAGACAGAGTTTCACTCTGTCGCCCAGGCTGGAGTGCAGTGGTACAATATCGGCTCACTGCAACCTCCACCTTTCAGGTTCAAGGGATTCTCCTGCCTCAGCCTCCCAAGTAGCTGGGATTACAGGTGTCCACCACCATGCCTAGCTAATTTTTGTATTTTTAGTAGAGATGGGGTTTCACCATGTTGGCCAGGTTGGTCTCAAACTCCTGGTCTCAAGTGATCCACCCGCCTCGGCCTCCCACAGTGTTGGGATTGCAGGCATAAGCCACCATACTCAAGGTTTTTAATCCATGGTCACGTTGACACCAATGTGGATAACTTGTTCCTGCTTTACAAAACACAGCCAATTGTCCCAAACTTTGTGGATCCCACGCTGCTCCCTAGTTGAATCCTGGTACTGGTTTCTAATATTTCGTGGTTGTTTAATAAGCTTAGACTTCAACAGAGCCTCAAGGGAAGATTTCCTGACCCCCAGATAAGTATGTGAACTATTTCAAGTGCTGGGATAACATCCTTGCCAAAGGTTCATTTTTATGAACCCTGTGAGTTTGGTCCTGTGTGACTGGAGAACAGTCTATTGGAGTTTGTGAGAGGACAACACCTGATGGCCACCACTGTCTCCCCTTGTGTATCTACTGACTTCTGGTCTTATCCCCAACAGTCTATTCCCCATACAGCAGAAAGAGAGAATCTTCTAAAAAAAAAAAAAAAAAAGGCAGATCTGTCATTCCTCTACTTACAACCCTCCAGTGGTTCTCTACTCAGAGTCAAATCCAAAGTCCTGGCCAGGCATGGTGGCTCATGCCTGTAATCCCAGCACTTTGGGAGGCTGAGGCAGGCAGTTCCCTTGAGCCTAGGAGTTCGAGACCAGCCTGGGCAAAATCAGCAAGGCCCTGTCTCTACAAAACAAACAACGACAGAAAAACCAGAGTCCTTACAAATGTCTGTGAGGCCCTCTTTGCTCTGTCCTCTCCCGTTACTAATTGAACTCTCATCCGCTGCCACTCCCGCATGCACCCAGCTTGAGCGCTTAGGACCCCGTGCTGTGTCAGGCCTTGGGACTTGCTGTTTCCTCTGCCTCCGATGCTCTTCCCTGGTATCTGCGTGACTGACTTCATCATTTCTTGCAGGTCTCTGCTCTTAACATCTTATCAGTGAGGTCTTCCTTGACCACCCTACATAAAATAGCAACCCCTACTCATATGACACTAGCACACTTTCTTCCTTTTTTTTTTTTTTGAGACGGAGTCTCACTCTGTCACCCAGGCTGGAGTGCAATGGTGAGGTCTCGGCTCACTGCAACCTCCACCTCCTGGGTTCAAGCGATTCTCCTGCCTCAGCCTCCCAAGTAGCTGGAATTACAGGAGCCTGCCACCATGCCCTGCTAATTTTTGTATTTTTAGCAGAGACAGGGTTTCATCATGTGGGCCAAGCTGGTCTTGAACTCTTGACCTCAGGTGATCCACCCGCCTTGGCCTCCCAAAGTGCTGGGATTACAGGTGTGAGCCACTGCACCAGGCTACCCTAGCACTTTCTATCCCTTGCAGTCTTTATTTTCTCCATAGCACTTATCACTATCAGATATAGTATAACTATTATATATAATGCATATCAGAACAGTTATGAAATTAAGATTTTTGTGGGCATCTTAGATTTTTTTCAATTATATATATATTTGATACAGGGTCTCATTCAGTAGCCCAGGCTAGAGTGCAGTGGTATGATCATGGCTCACTAGAGCTTCAACCTCCCATGCTCAGTTAATCCTCCCACCTCAGCCTCCCAAGTAGCTGGCACTACAGGCACATGCCACCAGGCCTGGCTAATTTTTTTTTGTATTTCTTGTAGAGATGAAGTGTTGCTATGTTGCTCAGGCTGGTCTTGAACTCCTGGGCTCAAGTGATGTGCCCACCTCGGCTTCTCAAAGTGCTGGGATTACAGGTGTCATCCATTATATTTTAAAAGCTTATCTATTTCAGTTTCCAAAATTATATATGTGTATCTTATAGCCTTATTCAGCATTTTGATGCTAATAGGGTTTAAAGCTTTGGGCAAAAATCAAATGTTGTACAGAAAGATCTACACTCTGTGTTAGCACTGAAAAGCTTAATGGTCAGTTTCAGGTAATTTCACCTGGTTATATTGTATAAGAAACACTAATATATTGTTCAAAGAATTTGTAATATTAAGATGTTAATTTGTATCTGCATTCTGTCCTCATTACATAGAAAACCCTTGGAAGAATGACCATGTTTCCTGATTTTTGTTGCAAATGCCAAATGGATGTGTGAATGAGTTGGGTTTGTGCCATTTTCCATTTGGCCTGCAGTGTAGATTGGAGCTGTCAGCCAGTGAGAACTAGAACAAGGCCCACACAGGGGCCGGGCGCGGTGGCTCACGCCTGTAATCCCAGAACTTTGGGAGGCCGAGGCGGGCGGATCACGAGGTCAGGAGATCGAGACCATCCTGGCTAACACGGTGAAACCCTGTCTGTACTGAAAATTCAAAAAATCAGCCGGGTGTGGTGGCACGCGCCTGTAGTCCCAGCTACTCGGGAGGGCAAGACAGGAGAATCGCTTGAACCTGGGAGGCGGAGGTTGTAGTGAGCTGAGATCGCGCCACTGCACTCCAGCTTGGGCAACAGCGCCAGACTCGGTCACAAAAAAAACAAACAAAAAAAAGATTCCCCACACAGGGGCGAGTGGGCACACCCACGGGAAGGGAGCCCCTATAAAAATGGCACGTGGTTCTGACTCAGCTGCCTGACATGGCAGAACACAAGCTCTGTCACGACTGATATGAACTATGTAAGGCATCTCCACTGGAACAAAATACTCATTGCCTTTGAGATAAGCAGAAATTTCTAAAATCTTTCCAAAAATTGGTGTTAAATTTAAAAGTACTTTTACTTTTAAAGTCTTTCTACTTTTTTTTTTTTTTTTTTTTTTTTTTGAGGTGGAGTCTCACTCTGTTGCCCAGGCTGGAGTGCAGCGGTGCAATCTTGGCTCACGGCAATCTCTGCCTCCAGGATTTTTTTTTTCTTTTAAGCAATTCTCCTGCCTTAGCCTCCCAAGTAGCTGGGATTACAGGTGCCCACCACCATGCCCGGCTAATTTTTGTATTTTTAGTAGAGACAGGGTTTCACCATGTTGGCCAGGCTGCTCTCGAACTCCTGACATCAAATGATCCTCCTGCCTTGGCCTCTCAAGGTGCTGGAATTACACGGCATAAGCCACCACGCCCAGCCCACTTTCTACTTTTAAAAGGGACCCATGACTTATATTAGGCCCTGTGAGGCCGCTGGCATCTGATGTCTAAGCTAGGCAATGCATGGTAATCTGCAGTTGTTTACTTCGCCTGTGGGTGTCGCCATTGAGCCAATGAGTGACTCACTACCCAGGTGGCACTGCCTCACTACCCAGGTGGCACTACCTCGCGCTTGCTGATTGGAAAGTGACTTCTGCCCTTTTCAGGTGTATTTGCATTAAAATATTATAATAAAAGTAAGTACCATTTATTGACAGATATCGAGTTATTTCTCATTTTGCCTGCACAATAGAAAATAAGCTGCAAAAACCTATGTATAGGCCATTCCTACCCCAGACCAATTATAAATCAAAATCTCTGAGAGTCAGGGTTTTGTTTTTTTTTTTGAGACGGAGTCTCAATCTGTCCCCAGGCTGGAGTGCAGTGGCGCGATCTCAGCTCACTGCAACCTCCATCTCCCAAGTTCAAGTGATTCTCATACCTCAGCCTCCCTAGTAGCTGGGGTTACAGGCACCAGCCATCACACCCAGCTAATTTTTTGTATTTTTAGTATAGATGGGGTTTCACCATGTTGGCCAGCCTCCTCTCGAACTCCTGACCTCAAGTGATCCTCCCACCTCAGCCTCCCAAAGTGCTGGGATTACAGGCGTGAGCCACTGCACCTAGCCAGGTGTTAGTATTTTTAAAAAGCTACCCAGTGCTGGAAGCAGTGCCTCATGCCTGTAATCCCAACACCTTAGAAGGCTGAAGCTAGAGGATTCCTTGAGCTGGGAAGTGGAGGTTGCAGTGAGCCAAGATCGCGACCACTGCATTCCAGCCTGGGGAGACAAAGCAAGACTCTGTCTCAGAAAAGAAAAAAAAAAAAAAGCTACCCAGGTGTTACTGATGTGCAGCTAGGTTTGGGACTCTGCTCTTGGTGGCTAAAAGCAGAATGTCTGGATCCAGATTACCTGGCTTAATCCCATCTTCATAATTTACCTGTAGCAGCTGTGTGACACAGGGCAAGTCCCTCAACCCTTCTGTGCTTCACTCTTCTGAACTTTCAGAGACAGCTAATAGCTCCTAACTCATAAGGCAGTTGTGAGGATTAAGTGAATCAGTTGATAATTATTTAGTAAGTGTTTGCTACCATTGTTTTTATAGCTAATGAAGTTGTGGGTAACCGTTGAGAGTCTCCAGAAAATTCTTTCCATGTCTCGTCAGAAGCTGTCAGTTATGTATATGGTTGTTATGCCTATGGTACAGAACAGAGCGGCCTCTGTCCTGAGCAACAAATGTAGCTATGTCCCCCTGATGTGGGGCCTAATTTATTTGAACCACCCATTGGGGTCTGGTCATTGTACTTTCTGTATTCCCTTGTTCCTCTTCCTAAACGCTACAATTCTTTTGATCTCTGAAGTCTTGCAGAAACTGATAACAATTTATGCATTGTAACTGCTGTGCTGCTTTGTTACATAAACATTAGGTCAAGAGCAAGACCCTGAGAATGCAGCTCTGACCAACTGAAACAGATGGTAACTGAGCCTTCCAAAGGCCACATTCCCCTCATATTTATTTACCTGGCAGGCAGCAGAATGAGCCCGTTTTGCTTTATGTGCAAAACTTTCCTCCCAGGCCAATTTTCTGGTGCCCCCCATGACATATCGCAAAATGAAATAAAAGTATCAAGAACAGTAATTTATTCCTGAAATACATCTTCCAAGAGTTACAGATATCTGCCACGTCGACCTCTCTTAGCCCGAACCTGAGCTGTCACCCACATTAAATTACTTTCTAAATCAGAGGTAAACTTTATATCATAAAATACCATTCATAGCCACATCAATCCAACCTGAAATCTGCATTACTCTCTTGACCCGAACTCCTAGATATCCACAATTCACAGATCGACCAGCTTTGCTCTATCAATATGCCTCACCCTAGTGGTGTATTACACTAATAGATTACTGGAGCCGCAGCTCACTTTGTTGATGTATAAGAGCAATACGTTAAGAGAGCCCCAGCTCACTCGGATGAGGTATAGTTGAAATGGTCGTCTGGGGGAAGCATTCTGGTGATGTATGGCCCTGACAAGGGCACTAACTGGGAGAGAACAAGTTCAAAGTGGGTTCGGTTTAGCTTGTAGAGGCAAAGAGAAACACAACTTAGATCCCACCAGGCCATGTTCCCACTGGCCTCCCAAGGCCTTCTATTTGCAGGAAAGTAAGCAGCTGCGCACACAGTTAAAGAGTGAGGTCTTAACCACTTTTGCCATAGAAATTATTGTTTGCAATTACTATAAATCTCTCTAGAGGCTTAGATGAAAACAAAGACACATAGATGTTGCTTTTACTTTTTGGATATTCATAATAAAATTAATAATGGAAATTGCATAAGGACATGTTATTAATTTTTACATTATTGAGCAATGGGGAAAACTGTAGATGTGTGCGCCAAAAGATATGTACCAGAATGTTGATATCAACATTACTGTAATTACCAAAAACAGAGAATGACACCAAGGTCCATCAACTATAGAATGGGGTGTCAATTAACTATGGCCACATTAATCCCCATGGCATACAGCAATGGCATATTTTTAGCTCATGCTTCTATGGCTGGCTCATCTAGGCTGGGTTCTGGAGGGTTCAGGGGAGGCACTGCTTTACACATCTCTCATCCCGCTCCTAGGACTAGCTTGCACCTGTTTGCCTCATGGCAACAGCGGAGAGACAAGAGCTAGCAAAACAAATCTTCAGAGCATTTTTTTCAAGATGGCATAACTTCTGCTAATATCCTTGTAACCAAAGCGAATCATATGGTCAAACCCATGCAGGGAATTGCACCGTGCCCACAGTGGGAAGGCATTGAAGAGTTATATGACAAAGGGTATGGATACAGGAAGAATGGTCAATAATGCAGTTTATAAGCCAGGCATGGTGGCTTATGCCTGTAATTCCAGCACCTTGGGAGGCTAAGGCAGGTGGATCACCTGAGGTAAGGAGTTTGAGACCAGCCTGGCCAACATTGTGAAACCCCATCTCTACTAAAATTACAAAAATTAGCCAGGCATGGTGGTGTGTGCCTGTAGTCCCAGATACTTTGGAGGCCAAAGCAGGAGAATTGCTTGAACCTGGGAGGCAGAAGTTGCAGTGAGCTGAGATCACGCCACTGTGCTCCAGCCTGAGCAACACAGTGAGATCCATCTCAAAAAAAAAAGAAAAAAAAAAGCAAGCGATTTATCACCATTTATTATTAATGCAATAATAAGTCTAATTTATTATTAGATGAATAAACTGTGACAGTCATACAATGGAATACTATACAGCAATGAAAATGAACTACCACTATACATAACAACTTAAATCTCACAGAGATAATATTAAGCAAAAGAGGTTAAACACAGGAGTTCATAGGTATGATTCTACTTATAGAAACCTCAAAAACAGACACAACTAATGATGGTGTTAAAAGTCAGGGTGGGGGTTACGTTTGGGATCAATGACTAGGAGCAGGCATCAGAAGGGCTTCCAGTGTTTGTGATACTCTGTTTCTTTACCTAAGTAGAAGCTACACTGATGCATTCACAGAGTGGAAATTCTTGTAGGACACATATAGTTTCTGTATTTTATATATTTGGTATGCCTCAATTAAAAAGTTTATTTGAAGAAAACTGAGCATGCAAAGTAGCATGATAAGCCTGGGGCAGACTAAAAAATGAGATATTTAAAACAGGAATGCTTTAAAGCTCTTGATAAGCACATTCATGACTTCATGATGATATAGAGAGTGACAGCAGGACAGATAATCAGAGGGGCAAAGAAAGGAAGGGGCTTCCCTCTGGAAGTTGGTTTAGTCTTGCCCACCTACAGTTAAAAACAAACAGGCCAGGCACAGTGGCTCATGCCTGTAATCCCTGAACTTTGAGAGGCCGAGGTGGGAGGATAGCTTGAGCCCAGGAATTCAAAACCAGCCTGGCCAACATGGAGAAACCCCGTCTCTACAAAAAATACAAAAAATTAGCTGGGCGTGGTGGCAGGCACCTGTAGTCCCAGCTACCCAGGAGGCTGAGGTGGGAGGATCACCTGAATTTGGGAGGTCGAGGCTGCAGTGAGCTGTGATCAGCCACTGCACTCCAGCCTGGGCAACAGAGTGAGACCCTGTCTCAAAACAAACAAACAAAAAAACAAACAAACAAACATAAAAAAATGCTTGCTAACTAACCACATACTCAAACGAAAACAGAGAGGATTTGAGTCTGGGAGTGGTATCTATACTTTCAGAGTACTGCATTAATTAGCAGAGAGGATCAAAATTCTCCAACAAACCTGAGTTCTAATCTGGGCCCTACCAACTTCCTCACCCTATAACCTAGAAGAATTACTGCTCCAAGTCTCAGTTTCTTTAACTAGGCTGGTAAAGATAACAATAGTACCTCCTTCATAGAGTTGTTTGATGATTATATGAGCAGTTGCATATACACTGCTTAGCTTAGTAGTAGTAAGTGTTGCCTAACAGTAAGTGTTCAACAAATGCAAGCTCTTGTTATTATCTATCTATCCATCCACTCACCCTCCACCCACCCACCCATCCATCCACCCATTCACCCATTTATCTATTCACCCTCCCATCCATCCACCCATCTAGCCATCTGTTCACTCATCCATCCATCCATTCATCTACCGATTCATCCATGTACCCACCCATCCATTCATCTACCCACCCATCTACCCATCCACCCATTCACCCATCCATCCACCCATCCACTCATCCACCTGTCCATTCATCCACCCATCCATCCATCCACCCATCCATCCATCCACCCATCCATCTACCCACCCATCCATCCATTCACCCATCCACCCATCTACTCATCCATCCATCCATCCATCCATCCATCCATCCACCCATCCACCCATTCATCCATCCATCCACCCACCCAACCATCCACCTTTTCATCTATCCACCCACTTGTCCACCCACGCATTCCTCCATTCATCATTCAACCCTCTCTTCCTACCATCACTGCTTCATCCATGAAGATTTATAAAGAAGTGTGACATTTGGAGTTTATGAAACACTATTTGAGACCTAATTCTAATTCTTTCCGCCTGTGCAATCTTGGACAAATAGTTAAAATTCTCTACATTTTTTGTTTATTCTTTAGTAAAATGGGAGAGAGTGCTATCTTTACATTATGAAACTACTATGAGAAGTAGGTGATTCAGCTGGTTGGGTGTGGTGGCTCATGCCTGTAATCCCAGCACTTTGGGAGGCCAAGGCAGGCTGATCACCTGAGGCCAGGAGTTCAAGACCAGCCTGGCAAACATAGCGAAACACCGCCTCTACTAAAAAAAAAAAATACAAAAATGAGCTGGGCATGGTGGCAGATGCCTGTGATCCCAGCTACTTGGGAGGCTGAGGCAGGGAGAACTGCTTGAACCTGGGAAGTGGAGGTTGCAGTGAGCCGAGATCGAGCCACGGCACTCCAACCTGGGCAATAGAGAAAGACTCTGTCTCAAAAAAAAAAAAAGAGAGAGAGAGAGAGAAGTAGATGATTCATCAAACTCCCCTGAGGCAAAGTATCCACTTATCGGAGTGACAAGGTTTGTATGACAAAAGGAGAGCTATGCCACAGTACGGGAATATAAAAGACCTATAAAGCAGCGCCCTTCACAGATATTCTCACCTTCCACTGCATATCACACCGTGGCAGTGCCAAGATCCCTCACATCAACAAATCTAAAACTAGGTTTATTGTGTCTCCTCTTATGAGTTGAATTGTATTCTCCTCAAAATTCATATGTCGAAATCCTAATCCCCAGTACTTCAGAATGTGGTCTGATTTGAAGACAGGGTCTTTACAAAGGTAATCAAGTTAAAACGAGGTCATTAGGGTGGATGCTAATCCAACATGACTGTGTCCTTATCAAAAGGGGAAATTGGAAGACAGACATACAGAGAGGGATGACGATGTGAAGGGACAAGGAAAAGACAGCCATTTGCAAGCCAAAAAGAGAGGCCTGGCTGGACACAGTGGCTCTCACCTATACTCCCAACACTTTGGGGGGCCGAGTTGGGAGGATCGCTTGAACCCAGGAGTTCAAGACCAAACTGGGCAACATAGGAAGACACTGTCTCCACACACACATACAAAATGAGATGTGGTGGTATGTGCCTGTAATCCCAGCTACTCAGAAGGCTGAGGCAGGAGGATTGCTTGAGCCTGGGAAGTTGAGATTGCAGTGAACCATGTTCACACCACTGCACCCCAGCCTGGGAGACAGAGCAAGACCCTGTCTCAAAAAAATAAATAAATAAATAATTAAAAAAGCAGGAAGAAGGAACAATTGGGAGACAGACATGCATAGAGGGATGACAATGTAATGAGACAGAAAAGACGGCCATCTACAAACAAAAAGAGAGGCCTTGTTGGGCACGGTGGCTCATACCTGTAATTCCAGTGCTTTGGGAGGTTAAGATGGGAAGATTGCTTGAGGCCAGTTCAAGACCAGCCTGGGCAACACTGTAAGATCCCATCTCTACATAAAAAAAATTAACTGGACAAGGTGGCATATGCCTGTAATTCCAGCTACTACTCGGGAGGCTCGGGTGGGAGGATTGCTTGAGCCCAGATGTGGGATGATTGCTTGAGCCCAGGAGTTCAAAGCCGCAGTGAGTCATAATCACACCACTGCACTCCAGCCCAGGTGAAAGAGGGAGACCTTATCTCAAAAAAGAGAGAGAGAGAGAGAGGACTGGAACCTTCTACCTTTCCTCACAGCCATTGTATTCTCAGTGTCTCAGTGGCAGGCAGGGCACACCACAGGCATTCCATGCATATTTGATTGAAAGATTTTCATAAAGCAGGTAGAATTTGAGGGATGGCTAGGACTGGATAAGATGGAGAGGAGGGGAGATGTCCTGGAGCAGATGACGGAATAATTAAGGATGCCATGTTGCAGAAAGACCAAGGAGCATCAGAAGCTCCAGAGGTTATTCATTTTTCTTGTGAAGACCCTTCTGAAAGTACCGCTCTGCAAATAACTCAGAAACTCCTTGCTGATTTGCACATGGGTTAGTAGGAACTTCGGTTGCTGTTCTGGAAATTTCCCTTAGTGTCTAATACATTTTATTTTACTTCAGAAGGGATTTCCCATATTCTAATCTGTGTGAATATCACTTGAGTGCTTATGCTTGTGATAAGTTTCTGGTCACATATTCTGGGCCAATGTGAACTTACTTGGCAATGGGGACACATTCTTCACATTTCTTTTCTTTTCTTTTTTTTTTTTTTTTTTGAGACAGTCTCGCTCTGTCACCCAGGCTGGAGTGCAGTAGCGCCATCTCGGCTCCCTGCAAGCTCCACCTCCTGGGTTCATGCCATTCTCCTGCCTCAGTCTCCCGAGTAGCTGAGACTACAGGCATTCGTCACCATGCCCGGTTAATTTTTTTTATTTTTTAGTAGAGACGGGGTTTCACCGAGATCAAGAGCCAGGATGGTCTCGATCTCCCGACCTCAGGTTATCCACCCACCTCAGCCTCCCAAAGTGCTGGGATTATAGGTGTGAGCCACTGCACCCGGCCCATTCTTCACATTTCTTAATCACTTAGCCTCAGGATAATGTGACAACCCATTGGTTAGGGAGGATATGGAAACTGAGAGAAATGCAAAAAGAAAGAAAGAAAGATCTCTATATAAGCAAAAATTTCAGACTAGTACTAAGGCTTTTGTGTCATTCTAAGGATTCTGCAAACTGTGTTCCTCCCTCTAAAAGTAATTGAAATGGGAGTTGGGGGGCAGGAGCCAGACTTGAACATAAATACAACAGTAATTATAGGCCAGACACAGTGGCTCACGCCTGTAATCCCAGCACTTTGGGAGGTTGAGGCAGGTGGATCACAAGGTCAGGGGTTCAAGACCAGCCTGGCCAACATGGTGAAACCCCATCTCTACTAAAAAATACAAAAATTAGCTGGGCATGGTGGCACATCCCTGTAATCCCAGCTACTTGGGAGGCTGAAACAGGAGAATTGTTTGAACCTGGGAGGCAGAGGTTGCAGTGAGCTGAGATTGCACCACTGCACTCCAACCTGGGTGACAGAGCAACGCTCCATCTCAAAAATAAATAAAATACAATACAATACAAATGATGAACTGTAGCAGTGTAAGGTAGTAGCAAAAAGTACAGAATTTGGTATTCAACAAACCAAAATCTTAATCTTTATGCCTCCTCCAGCTGTGTGATCTTGTGCTAGTTATTTAACATCTCTGAGCCTTAATTTTGTTATCTGTAAAATGGTGGCAATAATGGTACATTGCGTGTTATTTGGAATTATTGTGAACATTAAATGAGGTCATGTTTGTAAGACACTAGCCCATGTAAGTACTCAACAACATCACAGTGCAAGCTCTCAGGAAGTGTTAGCTGTGTCTGTATTTGTCAGGGAGGACCTATGGCCAGAAGGTAAATGCCGTTAATGTATGTGTGTGTCCAGTAACTCCTAAAAGGAAACAATGCCCACTGGACATTCTATGCTGATCGGGCTGGTAAGTCACCAGGAGAAGTGGTGAAGAGGCTAGAAGTCTTTTTTTTTTTTTGAGACTGAGTCTTACTCTGTCACCCAGGCTGGAGTGCAGTGGCGCCATCTCGGCTCACAGCAACCTCCCACGTTCAAGCAATTCTCATGCCTCAGCCTTCTGAGTAGCTGGGACTACAAGCATGCACCACCATGCCCAGCTAATTTTCATATTTTTAGTAGAGACAGGGTTTCACCATGTTGGCCAGGCTAGTCTCGAACTCCTGGCTTCAAGTGATCCACCTGCCTCAGCCTCCTAAAGTGCTAGGATTACAGGCACGAGCCACCATGCCCAGCCCTGGCAGTCTTTTTCTGGGTTAGAATGCTTAAAAAATGGCTGATTCAGAACTGAGGGACTGGGACTTAGCCTGCCAGAAAAACCTGAAGAGGAAGCACAGGTGTAGGCATAAAGAGCACAAAACACAGGGAGTGAAGGGAATGAAGCCTTGAGAAGCAGGTGAAGATGGAGAGTTGGGCCTCCCCTGGCACAGGTCGGGGGCTAAGGCACCTGGCTGCCACAGCCGGGCCCAGCAGGGACAGGAGACAGTCCAGGCAGGGTCTGGGGCTGGAAACTGGGTAAATAATATTAATACACTCATAATAATAAATGTAGTGAAACCTGCTTGCCAGTCACTCTCTTAAGCAATTCACATGGCTTAACATTTCAGTTCTCTCAGGATGACCCCGTAAGGATGTATGATCATCTCTGGGGACCACAAGAAAAGTGGGATACAGGGAGGCTGCAGCTTGTCCAGAGTCACGCAGTAAAAGGCCGGGCAGAAACTCCAACCCATATCTGGCCGGCCCAAAATCCCAAGTTCTTGCCACTCGGTGCTGCCTCCCTAAACTCTGCCCTTTCTGCTTGCACTTTTATGTTTCTTTGTGTTTGGTTTTTTACCCTCTGCCTGTTTCTGTCTTTTCTCATAAGCTGTTTTGGACAGCAGAGGCCCTAGCACTGTGCTCTGCTCCAACCTTTCTTGTATACTTTTTCGCTTCTCCCCAAACTCATAATTTTTCTTTGTGAAAAGAGTGAAAACAAGGAAGCACTAAAAAAAACAAAAAAGAAAAAAAAAATTAAAAGTTTAAATCTGTAAACAGTGAGTTCTGGCTGGTCATGGTGGCTCACGCCTGTAATCCCTTTGGGAGGCCAACGTGGGCAGATCACGAGGTCAGGAGATCGAGACCATCCTGGTCAACATAGTGAAACCCTGTCTCTACTGAAAATACAAAAATTAGCTGAGTGTGGTGGTGCGTGCCTGTAATCCCAGCTACTTGGGAGACTGAGGCATGAGAATCGCTTGAACCCGGAAGGCGGAGGTTGCAGTGAGCCGAGATCGTGCCACTGCACTCCAGCCTGGCGACAGAGCGAGACTCTGTCTCAAAAAAAAAAAAAAAGAGTTCTATTTTTAGCCTCCACTTTATATAAATAATCACCCAGAATCCCCTCACAATGGCCACGCAATGTGTCAAGTGATTGTGAGCCCATGTCAAAGTTTGATTTCAAAGTTGCTGCCAGGACGAGGTTTTTGAGCAAGTCAGTTCAACGAGTCCTTTTTGGTAGAGACGTTTTCTGGAAAGAGAAGAGGATGGTTAGAGAATCATTGTGTGTGTGTGTGTGTGTTTGAGACAGAGTCTTGCTCTGTCACCTAGGCTAGACTGCAGTGATGTGATCACGGCTCATTGCAACCTCGACCTCCCAGGTCAAGTGAGCCTCCCACCTTACCCCCCCAAGTAGATGGGACCACAGGTGCACACTAACACGCCTGGCTAAGTTTTTTTGTTGTTGGGTTTTTTCGTTTTGTTTTGTTTCGCTTTTTTTGTAGAGACAAGGTCTCACTATGTTGTTTCGGCTGATCTTGAACTCCTGGGCCCAAGCAATATTCTCACTTCAGCCTCTAGGTTGGGTTAAAAAAAAAAAAGTCTGGCCAGGTGCGGTAGCTCACACCTGTAATCCCAGCACTTTGGGAGGCCGAGGTAGGTGGATCACCTGAGGTCAGTAGTTTGAGACCAGCCTGGCCAACATGGTGAAACCCCATCTCTACTAAAAATACAAAAATTAGGGAGGCACTCGCCTGTAGCCCCAGCTACTTGGGAGACTGAGGCAGGAGAATCGCTTGAACCTGGGAGGCGGAGGTTGCAGTGAGCCAAGATTATGCCACTGCACTCTAGCTTGGGTGACAGAGCAAGACTCCATCTCAAAAAAAAAAAAAAAAAATCTAGTGAAAGAGTGTGTAGTCAGTCAGGTGAGTGGGTAGCCCTGGCTTCCCAGAAGTTCAGAATCTCTTTTTGTTCCAGTAGAACATTCCTCAAGCATTGTATCAGGAATGCTAACTCCTTCCCAGAAGGAGGCTGTGCGTTACATCATAGCCTGGGGTTGAAGCAGTTTTCTTTTTCTTAAATTCCTTTCTTATCCACTTGAACCAACTTGTTTCTTCTAAATTATGTAGTAGGGGAGGGAGGTTTGGTTTTAGAGAGGAAAGTAGGGAAAGAACCTGAACTCCAATCAAGAAGCTTAAAGAAGTCTTTCTCCCTTTTCTGTTCTTGAATAGTAAATAGGTGAAGTTTATCTAAAATCCCTAAGGGGTCCTGGCGTGTTGGCTCACGCCTGTAATCCCAGCACTTTGGGAGGCTGAGGTAGGTGAATCACTTGAGGTCAGGAGTTTGAGACCAGCCTGGCCAACAAGGTGAAACGCTCTCTCTACCAAAAAATACAAAACTGAGCGGGGCATGGTGGTGCGAGCCTGTATTCCCAGCTACTCAGGAGGCTAAGGCATGAGAATCACTTGAACCAGGCAGACTTCAGTGAGCCAAGATTGCACCATTGCATTCCAGCCTGGGCAATAGAGCAAGACTCCGTCTCAAAAAAAAAAAAAAAAATCCCTAAGGGGTTTCCAGTAGGGGAGATCACCTGGAGGATATAGGAGATGCTATTCTGATGCTCTCAGAAGCAGCAGGTTCTGGGCAGCAAGCAAGTGGATCAGGGAGGAAGGAGATGGGGGCATTCTTGGAGCCCAACTGCCCAGAAGTGGGATGGAGGAGAGGAGATGTGAGGGAAGGGGAGAGCATTACAGGGCTCTGAGAAGCTTAGAGGGAGGTCTAAGGAGGTTATTAACAGATATGACCTTTATGATCTGGAAGAAAAAAATGCAAGAAGAACGACTTCCAAATCCTAAGAGCTGAGCTTGCACTAAGTATAATACCAAACTTAAATAACAACAGCACAACAACTACAAAAAGACAGAGTGATCCATCTGGGCAAGTTTTCAAAAATGGAAATAACCCACGTGTTCCTCAGCAGGTGAAGGGATAGACCCATTGCAGTATAGCAATACAATGGAATATTCCTAAGCAATAAAAGGCCTAACTACAGGTTCATTTAACAACATAGATAAATCACAAAACATTTTGTTGAGCAAAAGAAATCAGACACATACCTAAATATATACTGTGGCCGGGAATGGTGGCTGATGCCTGTAATCCTAGCACTTTGGGAAGCCGACGCTGGCACGTCTCTTGAGCCCTGGAGTTTGAGACCAGCCTGGGCAATGTGGTAAAGTCCCATCTCTACAAAAAATACAAAAATTAAGCCAGGCATGGTGGCACACACCTGTGGTCCCAGCTAATTGGGAGGCTGAGGTGGGAGGATTGCTTGATCCCAGGAGGTCAAGGCTAGAGTGAGCTGAGATCATGTCACGGAACTGCAGCCTGGGTGAAAGAGCCAGACTCTGTCCCAAAAAAAAAAAAAAAAGCAAATATATACTGAACTATTCCGTTTTTATGAAGTCCAAGAACAAGTAAAATTAATTTATTGTGATAGAAATCAGAAAGTGGTTTGGGCATTGGGAGGAGAGAAATGGCTGGAAACGGACATAAGATAACTTTCTAGAATGATGGAAATGTTCTATACCTTATTTTGGGTGGTGATTATGTGGGCAAATACAGTTGTCAAAATGCACTGAACTAAAGGTTTATGATATGTTCATATTTTGTATGTGAATTTTTCTTCAATTAAAAAAATAATTTAGGCTGGGCTCAGTGGCTCATGCCTGTAATCCCAGCACTTTGGGAGGCCGAGGCGGGCAGATCACAAAGTCAGGAGATTGAGACCAGCCTGGCCAACATGGTGAAACCCCATCTCTACTAAAAATACAAAAATTAGCCACGTGTGATGGTGCATGCCTGTAATCCCAGCTACTCAGGAGGCTGAGGCAGGAGAATCACTTGAACCCAGGAGGCAGAGGTTGCAGTGAGCAGAGATCACACCACTGCACTCCAGCCTGGGGAACAGAGCAAGACTCTGTCTCAAAATAATAATAATAATAATAATAATAACTTAGGCTGGGCACAGTGGCTCACGCCTGTAATCCCAGCACTTTGGGAGGCCGAGGTGGGTGGATCACCTGAGGTCAGGAGTTCGAGACCAGCCTGGCCAACATGGTGAAACCCTGTCTCTACTAAAAATACAAAAATTAGCCGGGCGTGGTGGTGCATGCCTATAATCCCAGCTACTCGGGAGGCTGAGGCACAAGAATTGCTTGAACCCAGGAGGTGGAGGTTGCAATGAGCTGAGATCGCACCACTGCACTCCAGCCTGGGCAACAGAGTGAGACTCTGTCTCAAAAATAATAATAGTAATTTAAAAACGACTATGGATCCAGAAAGTTCCTCTTAGATGGTAATTTTTTAATCACACAAACAGTAACTAGGGTTTCTTCTTTTCTTTACAATTTGTTTTGTTCGTTTGCTTCATTTATTTATTCAACAGGTATTTACTGGCGCCTACTATGTGCTGGGTGTTGTTAGGTGCTAGAGATACAACAGTGTGCACGACAAATGAAAAATTCCTGCTCCCACAGAGCTTACCTTCTAGTGAAAGGAGATAAACAGTAAATAAGAAAAATAGGTCTGGCGCGGTGGCTCACGCCAGTAATCCCAGCACTTTGGGAGGCCGAGGCAGGCAGATCAGGAGGTCAGGAGTTCGAGACCAGCCTCACCAGCATGGTGAAACCCTGTCTCTACTAAAAATAAAAAAAATTAGCCGGGTGTGGTGGTACACACCTGCAATCCCAGCTACTCCCGAGGCTGAGGCAGGAGAATCACTTGAACCCAGGAGGCGGAGGTTGCGGTGAGCAGAGATCGCACCATTGCACTCTAGCCCAGGAGACAGAACAAGATTCCGTCTCAAAAAAAAAGAAAAATAAGGAAAAGTTATGGCATAGTATCTAGCTGGTAAAAAGAGCCAAGAAGACATTAAATCAGGGAAAGAGGACAGAGGGTTGTGGGGGAAGGGGAGGGAGGGAGGCCTCGTGGAAATGACACTTGAGTTAAAACCTATAGGAAGTGAGATGGAGCCACAGGGATTCCTGGAGGAAGAGCGTTCCCCGCAGAGGCAACAGCAAGTGTGCTGTTTAATTAGCTTCCAACAGGAACTTATTTTAGAAGAAAGGGATATAGAGCATGGACTTTGGCCCAGAATTCTGGTTCTGAGATTCTGTACTGCAAAGCCAAGAGGCCTCATCTTCCTCATCTGCAAAATGGGGATCATAATAGCACTCACCTCCTGGGGTTATTGTGAGGATCAGGTGTGGTCAAATAGATAATAAGCTTAAGATTTTTGGTCTGGGTGACTTTGTGGATGGTGGCGTTTTCAGCTAAGATAAGGAATACAGGAAGAATTAGGTTTAAAAATTATAGGGTTGGGAGGCTGAGGCAGGAGAATCGCTTGAACCCAGGAGGCAGAGGTTGCAGTGAGCTGAGATAGCACCACTGCACTCCAGACTGGGCAACAGAGTGAGACTCTGTCTCAAAAAAAAAAAAAAAAGAAAAAGAAAAAGAAAAAGATATAGAGTATGAGTTAACTCTTTAGATACCTTTAGATTTAAGGTGCTTATATTATGGCCAAGTAGACAAGTGAATAAGAGAGCTCAAAAGAAAGACATGTACATTTGGGAGTATCAGCTTATAAACAGTGGTTACATCACTCAAGGAGATAAAATTAATAATCATGGCCACCATTTCTTGAGTTATCATGCATCGGGTTTTCTGTGCTAAGTGCTTGTGTCTGTGAGGTGTTGTGTCACTTAGCCCTCAAAGCCATGACCCTCAAGGTACCAGTTTAGAAATAAGAAAACAGAAGTTCTAAGAGTTAAGGAAGTGAGCAGAGAGGTAGGGAGTAAGAAGCAGAACCTCTAGAATCCACACCCTCAACAGCTTCACTATGCATTGATCTCTAGGGAAAGTAAGGAGACTGCAAGGAAAAGGTCACACTGGGCACCAAAATTTTTTTTCTTTCTTTCTTTCTTTTTGAGATGGAGTCTCGCTCTGTTGCCCAGGCTGGAGTGCAGTGTGCAGTGGCACAATCTCGGCTCACTGCAACATCTGCCTCCCGGGTTCAAGTGATTCTCCTGCCTCAGCCTCCCAAGTAGTTGGGATTACAGGTGCACACCACCACGCCCAGCTAATTTTTGTATTTTTAATAGAGACAGGGTTTCACCATGTTCGCCAGGATGGTCTTGATCTCTTGACCTCAAGTGATCCACCCGCCTCGGCCTCCCAAAGTGCTGGGATTACAGGCGTGAGCCACCGCTCCCGGCCTGGGCACCGAATTTTTCTGTAGGAATTCATGAAGTACACATGACATTTTGTTACATGTATATAATGCGTAGTGACGAGTAACTTAGGGTACTTAGGGTGTCCGTCTCTCAAGTACAATGCATTTTTGTTCAACCAACACACAGAATTCTAATGTTTAAAAGACCTGGTGGAGAATAAGAAGCTCATGAAAGAGATGAAAAAAGAACAATCAGAAAACTCAGGCATATTCTACTATGGAGACATGAGAGGAAAGAATTTCCAAAGAAAGGGAGCAATTAAGCGAGATTAAGACTGAAAAATTCCTTTGGCTTTTGTAATTAGAAGTTCACTGATGACCTTGGTGAGAGCAGTTTCAGCTGGGGGAGGCAGAGGGCAGTGGGGTGACTGGGGAGAGAAGGAGGGGAAAATGGTGATCACCCATCACAGCACCCAAAACAGGAGCCTGGAGAGACAAAAAGGGAGAAGAAAATGGGCAAATATCTGGCGTCGCAATTTGTTCTTATCATCACTAATCGTCAGGGAAGTGCAAACCAAAACCACAATGAGGTTTCATCTCACACCCGTTAGGATGGCTGTGATCAAAAAGACAAGAGGTAAGTGTTGGCAAGGATGTAGAAAATAGGGGGCCCGGCCGGGGACGGAGGCTCACGCCTGTAATCCCAGCACTTTGGGAGGCTGAGATGAGCGGATCATGAGGTCAGGAGATCGAGACCAGCCTGGCCAACATGGTGAAACTCCATCTCTACTAAAAATACAAAAATTAGCCAGGCGTGGTGGCATGCGCCTGTAATCCCAGATACTCAAGAGGCTGAGGCAGGAGAATCACTTGAACCCAGGAGATAGAAGTTGCAGTGAGCTGAGATTATGCCACTGCACTCCACCCTGGGTGACAGAGTAAGACTCTGTCTAAAAAAAAAAAAAAAGAAAAGAAAGAAAATAAATTAGGGGGCCCTTGTACACTGTTGGTGGGAATATAATGTAATGTATAGCCATTATAGAAATAGAAAAAGGTATGGAGGTTCCTCAAAAACTAAAAATAGAACTACCATATG
Organism: Pongo abelii; assembly: GCF_028885655.2. Taxonomy (NCBI): domain Eukaryota; kingdom Metazoa; phylum Chordata; class Mammalia; order Primates; family Hominidae; genus Pongo; species Pongo abelii. Next base: position 49,017,859 of record NC_071985.2, on the reverse strand, counting down.
ACTCAGCCATCCCTCTTCTGGGTATATACCCAGAGAAAATGAAATTAGCACCCTGTAGAGATAGCTGCATTCCCATATTCATTGCAGCAATATTCACAATAGCTAAGATCTGGAAACAACCTAACTGTCCATTGATGGATGAATGGATAAAGAAAATGTTACATACACACACACACACACACAAACAGGAATATTCTGCCTTAAAAAAGGAAATTTTGCCATTTGTCACAACGTGGAGGAAGCTTGAAGACGTTGTGCTAAGTGAAATAGCAGACACAGGAAGACAAATACTGTATGATCTCACTTGTGTGAGGATTCTTAAAAAGTCAAATTCACAGAAGCAGAGAGGAGAAGGGTGTTTGCCAGGGGTTGGGGGTGGGGTGAGGAGAATGGAGAGATATTGATCAAATGATACAAACTTTCATTTATCAGATGAATGAATTCTGGGAGTCTAATGTATAGCAAGGTGTATAATAATACTGTATATAGTAGACCGGGCGCGGTGGCTCATGCCTGTAATCCCAGCACTTTGGGAAGCCGAGAAAGGCGGATCACGAGGTCAGGAGTTCGAGACCAGCCTGATCAACATGGTGAAACCCTGTCTCTACTAAAAAATACAAAAATTATCCGGCCATGGTCGTGGGCGCCTGTAATCTCAGCTACTCAGGAGGCTGAGGCAGGAGAATCACTTGAACCCGGGAAGTGTAGGTTGCAGTGACCCGAGGTCCTGCCACTCTACTCCAGCCTGGGTGACAGAGTGAGGCTCCGTCTAAAAAATAAATTTAAAAAATAATAATAATACTGTATAGTATACTTGAAATTTGCTAAGAGTAAATTTTAAGTGTCCTTACCCCCTACACACACATTCACAAATAGTAACTATGTATGGTGATGAATGTGTTAACTTGATTGTAGTAATGATTTCACAATGTGTTTGTATATCAAATCATCACACTGTACACCTTGAATATACACAATTTATTTGTTAATTACACCTCAATAAAACTGGGGAAAAAACTTTATTTTTTTTTGAGACGGAGTTTTGCTCTTGTCGCCCAGGCTGTAGTGCAATGGCGCCACCACCTCCCAAATTCAAGTGATTCTCCTGCCTCAGTTTCCTGAGTAGCTGAGATTACAGGCATGTGCCACCACGCCCGGCTAATTTTGTATTTTTAGTAGAGATGGGGTTTCACCATGTTGGTCAGGCTGGTCTTGAACTCCCAACCTCAGGTGATCTGCCTACCTTGGCCTCCCAAAGTGCTGGGATTACAGGCGTGAGCCATAGTGCCTGGACTTTTTTTGTTTGTTTTTTAAATAAAGACCAGGTCTCATTATGTTCCCCAGGCTGGTCTCGAATGCCTGGGCTCAAGTGATCCTCCCATCTCGGCCTCCTGAAGTGCTGGGATTATAGGTGTGAGCCACCACGCTTGGCCCGTAAACACACACACACACACACATATATATATATATATTTTTGAGACAGAGTCTCGCTCTGTCACCAGGCTGGAGTGCCGTGGTGCGATCCCAGCTCACTGCAACCTCTGCCTACCGGGTTCAAGTGATTCTCCTGCCTCAGCCTCCCGAGTAGCTGGGACTACAGGCAAAGCTAATTTTTGTATTTTTTAGTAGAGTCGGGGTTTCACCATGTTGGCCAGGATGGTCTCGATCTCTTGACCTCATGATCTGTCTGCCTCAGCCTCCCAAAGTGCTGGGGTTACAGATGTGAGCCACCATTTTAAAAACAGGGGGATGTAGGGCCATAGAAAATGATATCCATTTTCCAAATTTCAGAGATTCTCCATCTTCTTAGTGGACAGCACAATCTGCTCTTCGTGAAAATGAGGCCCCCTAATGGTAGATGCTCACTGTTTAGACAAATTCAGAGGTTTTCACTGAATATTAGCCAGAGAAACGAAAGCCTGTGACTTACCACAAAATAGATTTTAATTCTTTTTTTTTTTTTTTTTTTTTTTTGAGATGGAGTTTCACTCTTGTCGCCCAGGCTGGAGTGCAATTTGGCCATCTCAGCTCACTGCAACCTCTGCCTTCCGGGTTCAAGCGATTCTCCTGCCTCCGCCTCCTGAGTAGCTGGGATTACAGGCGCGTGCCTGCACGCTCGGTTAATTTTTGTATTTTTAGTAGAGACAGGGTTTCACCTTGTTGGTCAGGCTTGTCTCGAATTTCTGACCTCAGGTGATCCACCCACCCCAGCCTCCCAAAGTGCTGGGATTACACGCGTGAGCCACTGTGCTCGGCTAAATTCTTTAAAAATCTGATTCTCTGAGCTTAGGACCATTCAGCAACAGGAAATAGGCAGTTTCCAGTTGCCATCTGCTTAATCAAAAGTTTACCCCTGAATTCTGTCTTGAATAAGTCACCGATTCTCTGGTGGTTCTCCTGTATGTTCGAGTGTAGTATGTTTTTTGTTTGGTTTTTTGTTTGACAGTCTCCCTTGGTCTCCCAGGCTGGCGCAATTTTGGCTCACTGCGACCTCCGCCTCCCAGGTTCAAGAGATTCTCATGCCTCAGCCTCCCGAATAGCTGGATTATAGGCATGCACTGCCATGCCTGTTTATTACTTTTAGACAGAGTCACGCTCTGTCACCCAGGCTGTAGTACACAGTGGCGCGATCTAGTCTCACTGCAACCTCTACCTCCCGGGTTCAAGCCATTCTCCTGCCTCAGCCTCCTGTGTAGCTAGGATTACAGGCGTGCCATGCACCACCATGCCGGCTAATTTTTGTATTTTTAATAGAGATGGGGTTTCACCATGTTGGCTGGGCTGGTCTCGAATTCCTGGCCTCAAGTGATCCACCCGCCTCAGCCTCCCAAACTGTTGGGATTACAGGCATAAGCCACTGCACCAGGCTGAATTTAGCGTGTTTAGAGGTCTTTGGCATTGAGAAAATGTTATGAACAACCGGGATCCAACAAGATGGGCCTTTCAAAAGTCCATGAGGCAATCTAATCTTTTTCAGGTTGCTATAGCTTAACACCAACAGCATACCTAGAATTAAGTAATTATTGGAATGAATGAATGAACCTAGCTATCAGATATTAAAACAAACTAAATGGCTGTGCTCCACATCTAAAAATCCCATAAACTAATATTGGCTAAAGGAAGAAAGATGGAAAAGCTCAGTCTTGATTGTATCATGCAATGACGATAACTTGCAAAATCCAGAGCACAAACTTACCTGATGAATCATGCACAGGAAGCTGGGCACATAACCTTTTTTTTAACTGAACCAAACTACTGATACCTTTTCCCCTCACCTGTGATTAATTCTTACTTTCCATATTTAGGGAAAACCTTGAAATGCTTATTGGCACATAGTTAGGCTCTGTAAACTCAAGTATGCTAGTTAGCTAACTAGACAAAACAACCTTTTGCTAAAACTTTCAGATGGACTCCATGGAGGACATGTAGCACATTATACCTTCTTTAAGAGCAGTAAGATAATGTTTAGTTATCTTTATTGTCCATTTATTATCATGGAACAAAATGACAGCAGATCTATTTTCAAGTATGCCATAAAGGACTGCAATACAATTTGGTACACTGGCAGAATGTTATAAATGGCATATGCCTGCACCAAGTGTGATCTTATATACATAACAAGGGTTTTGTAGCTGGTAATGAAAAGGACAGAAAATAAATTCACTAACGGCCTACTATTTGCCAGGAGTTATTCCCACATTTTTCTCACTAAATGCTCATAGATAGATAGTCCATGAGGTATTACTTTTCTTTCTGCAGATGAAGGAATGGGAGTGAAGACAGTAAGTAACATGTCTAAGATCATGTAGTTACTAAGCAGCCTAGCTGGGATTCACACTCCAAACGTGTGAAAAATATGTCAAACTCCAAAGCTCATGCTCTTTCCACATACTACATGGTGATAAATCTATTCCAGGCAGAATCAATTAAAGAGAGGCAGAACAATGTTAAAAAAAATAGTTATGACAATATTAATATTTGTTTAGTGTTTCCTAATTATTAACTTGATTTGCAACACTAACCTAGCTATTATCAAGGCAGAGCTATTTTGCATGAAGAGTAAAGTAAATAAAGAAAATCAGTAAAATAAAACAGCATAGACCAAGAGGCAATTCTAATGCTGAAAAGATTTATTAAAGGCATTTTCTTTATAACATTTCTTGTCAGTGCACATAATTCCAATAGCAAATATTTTTTCACCATTCATTCAAATACAGTATCACAATGTATTTAGTATAAATATATATATAAAATTTTATGAAGACACTAAAAAGTTTCTGACCAATTAAGTCGTGAGTTTACAAAGCACAAACTGAAGATTAAATACTGAATATTAAGATGAAAACTACTATACACATACTTCAGGAAGTTCTTCAAAGAGGTGCACCTCCTGGGAAATCCTCATATGTACATCTACACTCCAGCAAACTGGACAGGCAAAGTGCTACTTGCCAAAGTATTGACTAATAAAAATACATACAGAGCTTCAGAAAGAATACAAGGTCAAATGCCAAAAATAAAAAAGAAATGAAAGTAAATGTGCTACACTGTACCATTTTAAAGAGCTTGAAAACACCACACAAGGTTCACTAATACTGTTCTGACTGCAATGGCCGTGTTTACTTACAATCTCTTCCTAACAAGGTAACTATCAGATTTATTCATGGTACTAATGGCCAATTTCAACTAGTTATGCCAAATGTACAAGTAGTATCTGTAAATTTGAAAAGGGCAAATGAAAGGATCAGGTCATTTAAATGAATTGTTCTTTAGGAACTGCTCAATATCACCCAAGCATAGTTACTAAGTATCTCTTCAAATTATACATACTCTTGAGGTCAAAAATGTCAAACTATTTCCTTAATGTAAGATCCCACAAGTAGAATATTATCTTTATTACTTGATCATACATAAAGGTTTTTTTTTAAAGCTGTGGAATATAAGGATCTTTAATCTTCATCAAATCATATACAAATTATTTCATTATACCTTTAACAAAACAAGCATTATCAAGAGAAGGTCCAGCCTCTGATCTAAACTCATTCAACAGTTTAGTATAATTCTGGCAACATTTAATTAGTTTCAAATAATATTCACACAGCCCCTATTATGGAACACAGATAACAGGGTAAACTATTATGCCACCAAGCCATATTATTAATATATAATCATACTGTATTTTGGTAGCTACTTATAATTTGGAAAGAAACAGGAAGCTACACCCTTGAACATACTATTCAAAATGGCAACCAGTTAACCCTTTGAGAAAAGAGTTTTTGATTAACAATGCAAGTTAAGTTGTCTTAGTTAAACTTGTATAGGCCATTTCACCATAAACATCATCCCAGCTGTCTGAGGAGAGAGAAGGCATAGGCACAAAGGTAACTGATTGTTCAGGTTTCCACTCATGAGAAAATAACCCTTTATAAACAGACTAATGAACCAACTACAGATAGTATACCAAAGTTAAACACTTTAAAGATAAAAAGATATTTTATTTATTTATTTATTTTGACTGAGTCTCGTTCTGTTGCTCAGACTGGAGTGAAGTGGCACGATATCAGCTCACTGCAACCTCTGCCTCTCAGGTTCAAGCGATCCTCCTGCCTCAGCCCCCCAGTAGCTGGGATTACAGGCATGCGCCACCATGCCCGGCAAATTTTTGTATTTTTAGTAGAGACGGGGTTTCGCCATGTTGGCCAGGCTGGTCTCGAACTCCTGACTTCGTCATCTGCCCACCTCAGCCTCCTAAAGTACTGGGATTACAGGCGTGAGCCACCACCTCCGGCCTTTGATAAAAAGATATTTTAAAGATAAAAAGACATGGACTTTTTTGAAATATCTGTACTGATTTCTCTTAAACTCTCCTGCATAAAGAAAATTGCCCAGCAAGTGTTCTCTTTCATGCATGGGTGGTCATAAAAGTGCCTACACACCAGTATTCACACCCACTGAATCCTACTGGGTATGCATTCCTCTGAGCTCACTGCTGGGGATGAGCCACGGAGCTCATAGACACGCTTTGGTACACCTTTATTCTTACTGCCGTCAATCCCGCTTGATTTAGATTGTTGGTGTTCTTCTTTGGTATTTTGATTATAAGTTTCCCAGGGTTTCAACAAATCAGGACTTTCTTCAGATTCAAAATAAAAGAGGAGAGACTTAGCTAGAGATTCTAGTTCCTGGTGGACAACGTGAGTTACTCTACTCTCATAGCTGTCAACAGAAGTAGAAGGCACACTGAAGTCACTGTAAAAATCACTGGCCAAGATACGAATACTTTCAACACAAGTCTGGAGAAGATTTACATCACTACTGCATCCTATGTGCAAGAGAGAGAGGGAAAAGTTAATTAGCCTTTTCAGTTTTCATCAGGTATTTATGACTTTTATAGACTCTAGATATCTTTCAAGTCAAAGTGACCCTATCAAAACAATTCCAAACTACTTAAGATTAGTCAACTGAAGTGTTTATTTGCTAGATAAGCACTTGGTTTTTCATGATCTAATTATTTAGGTAGAAGTACTGATACACATATTAAGTGGGAATTTAATTATAAATACAAGTTCCTATATGGGTAACTAACAGTTAAGTAGCTTTGGGTAGGCTTCAGTTAATGACTAAAATAATGAAAAGGTTAGAAATAAAAAGGAAAGATGTCAGCCAGGGACTGTGGCTCATGCCTGTAATCCCAGCACTTTGGGAGGCCAAGGTGGGTGAATTGTTTGAGGTCAGGAGTTCGAGACCAGCCTGGCCAACATGGTGAAACCCCATCTCTACTAAAAACATAAAAATTATTCAGGCATGGTGGCGCATGCCTGTAATCCCAGCTACTCGAGAGGCTGAGGCAGAAGAATCACTTGAACCCAGGAGGCGGAGGTTGCAGTGAGCTGAGATCGAGCCACTGCACTCCAGCCTGAGTGACAGAGTGAGACTCCATCTCAAAAAAAAAAAAAAAAGGAAAGGTGTCTAAGGTTCCTTAAAATATAAAATTCTGATGATAAACTCCATTTGGAGAATATACCTTTCAGTGCAGAAATAATAATTTCAATAGCTTTCTCTAAGCAATGTTTTAACTTTAAGAATTCTGGAGCACGATTAACCATCTTCTTGAAAGCTTGGTATTCAAAGTTTTCTTCTTGTACTTGCCTTCTGAAACTTTTCTGTATAAATAAAGTCAATATTTAAAATAATACATTAACAGGCTCAATGGCAGTAAGGCTCAGTCAATATGATTTTAATTGCCAGAATCTTCTCTTTAAGAAAGAGAGTTTAATTTCCTCACCAGTGCTTAACTCTATTTCTATAAACAAGACCAAAATACAATAGTAATTACTGTTTTCAAAAGAAATCAGAATTTTCAATTAATTTTCAAAGTCTGTCATCCTATTACATGAGAATGGAATAAAGTAACAGTGCCATTTATATTCAATACCTTAAAAGATACATTTATTTCATTTTTAAGAACTCAACTTTATAATAGTTCTCACTTATTTAAATAAAAATTTTCAAGCCATAGCAATTACTCTCCTTTTTAACACATTGATCATATACTTAATTTTTCTCTTTACCTGTGACATGGGAATAATCTATCTAATTCACCTGTATTTTAAAATCTTTGAGCACAATGATTATTAAACACAATTTTTTAGCCTATAATGACCATCCAAGCAAAAGCTGACAGTTATTAAACCAGTAGCAATAAGAAACAGATATATTAATAAATCTCTATACAATCCTTTATCCATTACTAGAACTACTAAGTTATGACACACATAAAAAAGACAAAGAGCGATCTTACATGCTACAATTAAACATATACAAAAGAGTTGTCTCTGGCTAAGGATAAACACTGAAATAAAAATATCTACATTTGAACCAAGCGAAATGATAAAAAATAAGCAAAATTAAAATCAATTTAAAGCTTCTCTTACAATTTTCGATTCAGCAAAGATGTTTTCAAGAGATCTAATCAATCCCATGGCATTAGTTTTCATTTCTTTGGTAACCTATAGAGAATGTTAAGATATTTTATTATACTTTATTATTCAGAAGTACAAAAATCATAGAATCGCATGGGACCAGACTTTTAAAAAATTCTAGTCTAGAAGCCCAAAGATTGGAGTTCTATTTCTGGGATTGCAATTAAATAGCTTGAGAGTACTTAAATCATACATGTGAAATTTCTTCAAAAATAAATTGCACATTGACTTCTTTCCAAATAAGTTTATTTCACTTTTAAGAGCTCAACTTTATAATCTCTCTCATTTATTTTATTTACATAAAAAATTTCAAGCCATAGCAATTACTCTCCTTTTAAACACACTGATCACATACTTAGTCTGTATTTTCTATTTACCTGTGACATGGGAAAATAATCAGTCTAATTCACCTGTATTCACTAATAATTTCTTTCAAAATAAATTGCACATTGATTTCTATATTAAATATGGACACCCTCTAATATTTGTTATAATAACAGATTTTGTGTTATACTTAAATATTGATAGATATGAAATTTCTAAATTTCCCTTGGAAGGGAGTAACATATCAAGCAAATACTATAAGAACTTTACAAATGTTTTATTATTTGATTCTCCATTATAGTCCTATGCTGCCCATCATATACCCCATTTTATAGGTAAGGAAACAGACCTTGGTTCCTAACTCCTAAGACTGAGAACTAGGGTGGGAGCCCACATCTAAATTCTAAGCCTTTGCTTTTATTCTATCCAATGCTGCCCCCTAAGGTGCTTTCCTGCTCAATTTCTGCCAGGGGATTCTTTTTCAGTATTTAATTGGCTTTACTCACAGAGTGCTTCCCTAGCTCTAATTCAGATTTGCTCTATGTGGTTTTAAAAAAAAAAAAAAAAAAAAAAAAAAAAGAATATCCAAATTATTTTTCCTTTCTGACTCCAGCTTTAAAATTGTAGCTCCATGCCTTTTATGTTTCAGCTTATTTTCTATTTCTTTAGATATTTTATTATTCTTCTATAGGTTCTTACAGAAGTTTTAACTTAAAAGAATAGATAAACTAAAACCCTACCATGAATAAGAAAGTACAGGTTTGTCATACTATAGAAAGAAAATGAGAGAAAGGAGGGTATGCAGATAGGGTCAATTGTATACAGGATGGGCCTGGCCCTTTTGCTGCTTATTTCCTCAAAACAATACCAAGGCTAACACCTGCACCTACTTCAACAGCTTACTAAGCACATTCCCATATATTATTTCATTTATACTTTTAGTTAATTTATTCTATACCCTTCTGCACTTATTGCCAGCAGAAATTCTTTGCAATAGTGATAGACTGCAAAAGTGGTATCACTTTGCAAATATGGTGAAGTGTTTTAGTGATAAATGGTGCTGCTGCTGAGCAAAACCAAATTTGAGATGTCAGTGGTGGTCTGAATGAGCCTTTGACAGCCCAATATGTCCCTTTCTTCAAAGTTGCACTATGGAACTGAAATCAGCTTCATGCCTATTTGAGCACAAGCTTGATTTAGTGACAATATGAGCTCCTAAATTTAATAACAATGTGTTTTTATTTTTATTATTTATTTATTTATTTATTTTTGAGATGGAGTCTTGCTCTGTTGCCAGGCTGGAGTGCAGTGGCACGATCTCGGCTCACTGCAACATCCACCTCCCAGGTTCAAGCGATTCTCCTGCCTCAGCCTCCCAAGTAGCTGGGACTACAGGTGTGCACCACCATGCCCAGCTAATTTTTGTATTTTTAGTAGAGACGGGGTTTCACCAAGTTGGCCAGGATGGTCTCGATCTCTTGATGTTGTGATCTGCCCACCTCAGCCTCCCAAAGTGCTGGGATGACAGGCATGAGCCACCGCCCCCGGCCGTGTTATTATTTTTTAAAACAAAAAAACAAAGTGAGAGAGGCAGACATATATTGAGAAAAAGAGAACACGTGCAAGTAAGATGAATGACTTAAGATTTGCCAGGCACTACATTTTTAGCATTTTCATATACGTTGTTTCTTCATCTCATATGATCCTCAGAACAATTTTATGAAATAAGTACGATCATCCTCATTTAAAAATGGAACGACTGAGGCTCAGGTAAGTTGTTCAAGGCTACATAGGAAGTAGGAGAGCAGCTTAATGTTCTATGTCTTTCCCCTATTCTGAGATAGTTTTTCTGGGCAGAGAGAAATCTATATAACCCTGTAGTATGAGCAAAGGGATGGAGAACTTCTGTGGCTTACACATAGTTTCACCTCAGATTCTAAGATGAGCTAGAAGTACATTAATACCAAAGTTTTTCTAAACAACAACAAAAAAACTAACTTACTCCATGCCTTCCCAGAAACAACCACCCAGAGGGACAGAAGCCAATAGTCTTCCACATGATCTACTTTTCTAGATCAATCAATATGTACATAAATGAGGAGACATCCTAGTAGCTAAGATCTCAGGAACCTAAACGTCCCCAGGTAAGGTAGCACTGCCCCAGCCACCTGACTCCAGCAAGAGCAATGGAATGGACAGGGATGGTTTTTGTTTGTTTGTTTGAGACAAAGTCTTGGTCTGTCGCCCAGGCTGATATGCAGTGGTGCAATCACAGCTCACTGCGGCCTCAAACTCCTGGGCTCAAGTGATACTCCTGCCTCAGCCTCCAGAGTAGCTGGTACTACAGGTGCATGCCACCATGTCTGGCTAATTTCTTTATTTTTTGTAGAGACAAGGTCTCGCTATGATTCCCAGGCTGGTTTCGCATTCTGGGCTCAAGCTATCTTCCTGCCTTGGCCTTCCAAAGTGCTGGGATTACAGGCATTAGCCACCATCCCTGGCGAGGGATGGTTTTAATATGTTGTTACAAGACTCTAAAACAGACAAGTCTCTAAAATTCAGTCTCATAAGAATTTGAATTTTTATCTTCCTAATCCCCACTTCACTAACAGTAATTGTCAATAAAGAAAATTTATGCATGAACAATAGTTTTAAAAACTTATTTATGTAGCATGTTGAGTTTTGGAGTCAGGCAGAATATAAAATCCTGGCTCAGGGCTTAATAGTTGGGTAATTAGGCAAAGTACTCCAATTCAATGAAATGAAGAATATAAATTCCTACCTTGAAAAGTGATATGAATATGAAATATGATATTCATAGGGCTTTTTCTTACTGACAAAGTACAAACCCATTATAGAAATGGCTAAGATTTACACTGTTACACGTAAAGCACCTAGTCTAGTAACTGTCAGAGGAAATTAATCAATAAATAGTTTACAGCCTGTGATGTAGGTATGCTTACATGACAGGGTCAGAGCATTAAGTGACTTGCTAAATGATAAGTGGAAAGTGATAGAACCAGGTTTCAAATACATGTCTTCTAATATTAAAACCCAGATCTTTCCTAAGGTACTAAGTAATGTTAGCTGGAGGATGGGAGGACACATATTTTAGGAAATCACTGAAATGCTTATTGGTTCTGTATCTTGATATGAAATATCTTATGTGAATGCCCCAGAAAAATATTTAGTTCAAGATACTGAATCAATAAATGTTACTAATAGTTTCCATTCTTAGAAGAGGAGAGGACTAAACAAAGCTAAGGAAGAAAATGACAACCAGAAAGCGAACACTAGGTGTCACTACCACACTCCACTCTCTGCTTAGGAGTTTACAGACTGAATTCTTGAAAATAGCTGCAACAGGACCAAGCAAAATATTAACAACAGAGGCTGCAGCGACTTAAGAATAACTTGGGAAAATATCAGCATAAGATCATGATGTCAGCCTCTTAGTGAAAAATAACTCAAAACAAATTAAAACATATGAATTTATAGAAATCTAATTTGTTGATTGAAAAAATCAACTTTATATATTATTTAGTACTGTACGGAATATTCTTTTATTCATCTTACCTCATTTTTTGTACACTGCCTTAAGAGTTCATGCTGAAGTTCTTTTGCTTTTTCCAGTCCAGAATCTAATAAAATCTTCATTCCTAAGCCTACACCATCACAGACAGCATCCATGAATTCCTCCTAGAAAAAGAATTTAAGCATTAACTAGAAAATTTAGGTTTTATATATTTTAATTTATTTAAATTTAGGTTTTATATATTTTAAATTATCAAGTAATTAAGTTATGTTTTCTGCTTACTTTAGGACTATAATATATTCCAAGTTTATTAAGTTCAACTAAAGCTAGAATAAGAACAGTCTGTAGTCTATAAAGAAATAAAATTAGCAAATCTGTAATTTAGTATCCCATATATAACATATTGCAAAGAATGTTTATCATCTTTAAGCAGGGCTCTATATTGCTAGAACACAGTAACATTCTTTTTTTTTTTTTGAAACGGAGTTTCACTCTTGTCGCCCAGGATGGAGTGAAATGGCACGATCTTGGCTTACTGTAACCTCCACCTTCCTGGTTCAAGCTACTCTCCTATCTCAGCCTCCTGAGTAGCTGGGATTACAGGCACCTGCCACTACACCCAGCTAATTTTTGTATTTTTAGTAGAGATGGGGTTTCGCCATGTTGGCCAAGCTGGTCTTGAACTGCTGACCTCAGGTGATCCACCAGCCTTGGCCTCCCAAAGTGTTGGGATTACAGGCATGAGCCACCGCCCCCAGCCAGAACACAGCAACATTCTAATATAATACAATGTTTTCAATAGCATAAATAGTGAAAGCAACCAAATACAAATTATCTGGTATTACAGGGTTTTTCATATGTTGATTGGCTGAGAAAACCCTCCACCGTAGATGACTAGCATCAAATTAAGGATCCAAAAGGTAAAATATGGTTTGCAAAATAATCCAATATATTTAAAACAGTTTTTTTGTTTGGTTGGTTTTGTTGGGCTTTTTTTGAGATGGAGTCTTACTCTGTCACCCAGGCTGGAGTGCACTGGCGCAATCTCAGCTCACTGCAACCTCTGCCTCCTGGGTTCAAGTGATTCTCCTGCCTCAGCCTCCTGAGTAGCTGGGATTACAGGCGTGGGCCACCATGACTGGCTAATTTTTGTATTTTCAGTAGAGACGGGGGTTTCGCCTATTGGCCAGGCTGATCTCGAACTCCTGACCTCAAGTGATCCACCTGCCTCGGCCTCCCAAAGTGCTGGGATTACAGGCATGAGCCACCACATCCCGCCCAAACAGTTTTAAATCTTATTGCAAAACTACTAAAAGTACAAGCTGTTTTGAAAACTTAAAGATAACTTGCCATGTTTAGTACTGTACTATTATCAAAAGTCTAATGTTCCCTCAGATGAAGTCTGTCTAAACTAACATTGCTAAATTACCTGGACACTGGCAGCTTTATTGTTACCATTTTCTAGAAAATGTAGCTTGCTCCCTTTCAGAACTGCTAACTGCCCCACATACTTTACAGCTTGTTGTACAATTTGGATTCCATTCTTTTGAGCCTCTTTTATCATTGATGAAATATCTGAACAGCATCCCTGTAAGATAAAAATGGACAAGTATATCAGATATATGAGATTATAACAGGTGGTAAAGAAAAGATAAGGGCTGGGCACAGTGGCTCATGCCTGTAATTCCAGCAGTTTGGGAGGCTGAGGCAGGTGGATTGCCTGAGGTCAGGAGTTCAAGACCAGCCTGGCCAACATGGTAAAACCCTGTCTCTACTAAAAATACAAAAATTGGTCAGGCATAGTAGCACATGCCTGTATCCTAGCTACTCAGTAGGCTGAGGCACAAGAATTGCTTGAACCCAGGAGGCAGAGGTTGCAGTGAGCTGAGATCGTGCTATTGTACTCCAGCCGGGGCGACAGAGTAAGACTCCATCTTAAAAAAAAAAAAAAAAAGAAAGAAAAGAAAAGAAAAATGTGCCAGGCATGGTGGCTCACGCCTGTAATCCCAGCACTTTGGGAGGCTGAGGCAGGCAGATCACAAGGTCAGGACTTCGAGGCTAGCCTGGCCAATATGGTGAAACCCCATCTCTACTAAAAATACAAAAATTAGCCAGGCGTGCTGGCAGGCGCCTGTAGTCCCAGCTACTCAGGAGGCTGAGGCAGGAGAATCACTTGAACCTGGGAGGCGGAGATTGTAGTGAGCCGAGATCACACCACTGCACTCCAGCCTGGGTGACAGAGCGAGACTCTGTCTCGCTGATTTTCAAAAGAAAAGAAAAGAAAAAAAAAAAAGAAAAGAGAAATCATCCGGAAAAAATAAATTCTGCATTTATTGATATAGTGATCTCACTTCATAAATGCCTCAGTCAGAACCAGAAAACATCTGTGGCTGCTAAAGGTGATAACATGAGTAAGATATAGTCTCTACCCTCAAAGACCTTACACACTAATAGGAGACATAATGTAAGTATAAAATTAACTACATATAAGACAGAATTAATAAGTAAAAGCCAAAAGAAAGAAAAAGAAGGGTGGCTCTTTTGCATCTGAACTTTTCCTGTTCTGATAACCATCTGACAGTTAATAAAGATATGATTTTCTCAGGGGAAAAGAAAGCGAGAGGGAGAGGAAGGGGAAGCAAAAGGGGTGAAAAAAACCCAAACACCTTCAAACAAAAGACTTCCCACATGCACTCAGAGTACACATATAAAAAAGGAATGAGGAAGCTTCTCTTGAGCTTTTCTTCTTTCTGTTACCTGCCCGCTGAAGTGTCTCTTCAAAATATTTCTCCTGGCCTGCTTTGGGGAATATGCTAATTGTATTGCTACAAGAAAAGGATTCTCAAACCATACTTAGTAGAAAGTGTAGTCACTAAATTCAGGTTTGCTAGCTTAACACGAGTCTCTCCTGAGCTTAATCTAACTTCCCCTCCAAGTCACCTGGTCTCTCCATCCTTGATTCCTTGTATAAGATTTCCCACAGGGCTATGAGTTGAAACCCACAAGTTCAGTTCAAAGTATTCTTTTCAGAAAATGAAAAGAAGGAAAGAAACTACACACCAGCTACTCTAAGAGAGACATTCTTATAACATTAATTCATCTGATCCTCACAGCGATCCTGCCTGGTAGGCATTTCTAGCTTTATTTTCCTGTGAGAAACAGGAGACTCAAAAACTTAAGCAGTTTGCCCAAGGACGCACAACTAATTTAGCATGGGTTCAAACATCAGTTTTTCAAGTGCCAGTAGTGAGTTTTTGTTTTGTGTGTGTTCTCCCACTATTCTAGTACTGCCTCTAAAATCTGAGAGCCAACTAAGCACTGACCATCCTTCAACAAGCTTCCTTTTCCAGGCTCAAACTTAAGTCAGACCCTTCGCTTCTGACTCTCTAGCTTTGCTCTCTGGCCAATCCTACCTTTCATTTTCATGGTTCTATGCTGTCAGAAATTCTCCTTCATCTACTACTTCATCCACACCTGTTTGCAGTCCACCACCCCCCACCCCTTGTCTTAGTCATCCTATTTCCTCATTACCTATATCCAAAGTCATCCTTCATCCCATATGAATTTATAATTAATTCAATAACAAGTATCCAACCGAACATCTATCACATAATGGGGCCTTGTGAAAAAAGACACCCATTGTCCTCTACCTTCTTAGAGCTAACTGTCCATTGAGATGTACAGGCTTATAAATAGTATGTTATATTAAAAGTCATAACGGGTGAAGTTTAGGGTTATTAGAGAAGCAAATAAGACAGGTGCCTAACCAAGTCTTGGGGAGACCTAGAAAATACTCCCGAGGGAGAACAACGGACATTAAAAACAATCATCTGATTTCAAGTTTACTAGTTAGATCAGTTAAAGATTTCCAAATCCCAGCTAGTAAATAGCCCATTCAGGAAGTATTTGACACAACAAAAATTCTACAGCAATAATAGAATGTGGAAAGTCTTTTGGTGGGCACCATAACATTAAATTTGTTCAATTGTTCTAGAATATTTTATTGCACGGTCTAATTATCCTTTTTTAAAAGTGAAATCTAACCCTCTTAGTATTTTCTTTTTTAAAATTGTTTATTTTTTGTTATTATTATTGAGACATGGTCTCACTCTGTCATCCAGGCTGGAGTGCAGTGGTGCAATCATGGCTCACTGTAGCTTCGAACTCCTGGGCTCAAGCAATCCTCCCACCTCAGCCTCCCAAGTAGCTGGGACCACAGGTACATGTCACCATTTATTTTTTTAGAGACAAAGTATCTAACAAGTTGGATATTTGTTATTATTCGCTACGTTGCCCAGGCTGGTCTCAAAGTCCCAGGCTTAACTGATCCTCCTGCCTCAGCCTCCCAAAGTCCTAGGATTACAGGCATGAGCCACTGTACTCGGCCATTAAATTTCTTATCTGCTCCTTTTGCATATCAAGGAATTTTTATAAAGGAATTTGTTAATATGGCAGATGACTAAGTATTCTCCAATATCAATTTTCCACTTCTTCCACAGATCCCTTGATTTTTGGCTTGGCACATAGGTGTCCAGAATTTTTTTAAAAAATACATTTCCTCATGATACTTGCAGCTAGATGTAGTCAAATGATAAAATTCTAGCCAGATATATAAATTGATGTGGCATATGGTGATTTCCAGAAACCTCCCTTAAAAGAAGGCAAACTTCAGCCGGGCGCGGTGGCTCATGCCTGTAATCCCAGCACTTTGGGAAGCTGAGAGGGGCGGATCACCTGAGGTCAGGAGTTCGAGACTAGCCTGGCCAACATGGTGAAACCCCATCTCTACTAAAATTACAAAAATTAGCCAAGCATGGTGGTGGGTGCCTGTAATCCTAGCTACTCGAGAGGCTGAGGCAGGAGAATCGCTTGAATCCAGGAGCAGAGTTTGCAGTGAGCCAAGACCGCGCCACTGCACTCCAACCTGGGTGACAAGAGTGAGACTCCAGCTCAAAAAAAAAAAAAGGCAAACTTCGCCCTGTCCTTCTCACCACTCCTTCCACCCTGCTGCACTGAGCTCAGATGAGGCTCCTCCATGGTGGGTCATGAAATCAGGGGCTACACTTTGGGCATGGTGGAGGGGACCACTGGGAGGAACCTGGATCCTGAGGACTCTGTGGATCACAGCCACTGTGTCTACATCTAGATTTTATGTGAGAGAGAATAAGCTTTCATCTTCTTCTTACAGCCAAACCTAATCTTATCTGACACAAGATAAGCAGGAAAACAAAATTATTTCCTTGTCTCTATGTCAGCAGGATTGTGGCCAATTCAGTCTGAGTTGAAACCCAATCCCATACCCAGAGAAAGACTCTGTCTCTCTTCCCAGTATCCCTTATTGAGGGCCAGCATGGTACAATGGCAGAGCATGAACTGGGCCCAAGACTACCTGGGTCCAAATCCAACTCAGTCATTTACTAGTTAGGTAACATTGGATGGTATATTTATTTTCCCTGTGCCTCCATTTCCTCATCTACAAGATGGTGATAACAACAGTGCCCACTGCTGGGGTTGTTATAAGGATTAAATGAGTTAATATCTGTAAATCACTTAGAACTACTCGTACATAGAGAGCCATGTAAGTCTTTGTTCAATAAATCAATTACAGACAACTACAGTCTCAGGATTTCAAAATAGAATGTACTTTTGAAAATCATACAGAGCTAATTTTGGGGAAGATATAGACAGTAGAAAGCCAATAAATAATTATTAAATGAATCCTTCAAATGATAATAAGCAAATCAATTTACCTGCAAAAATAACTGTAAGTAGCCTCCCAGTTTTTTAACTTCTTGTCTCAATTCATCCTCAAGTCTTGCTATGTCGGTACAAGGCAGTAAATCACTCAGCCAGTGTTTCATTAGCAGTACTAGCTGCTCAAAAGCACATGCAGTCTGAATAGTAAGTGACTGGATTGCTCGATCAGAAGAAAACACTTTGAAAGAAGAAAAATTACTGAATGAAATATTATCCAAATAAAAGAACTCATATATGATCATCATTAAAACATTTAACACGTGAAAAGATGCATGCCAGATGTGCCAAATAATCATTCAAAACAAAGTGCAATGTGCAGAAAATAATCATTGATGTGAGTTAACAAAAGCAGTGAGATTGCTTACAGTTATCTTGACTTTCTTCATCTTGTTCTTCATGAGCCTTGGAAATGGCAAATAGCCCATTATAAATTTTAAGAAAACTATTAATTAGGCTGTCTGCTATAGTTCTTTCTTCATCATAACTCTGTCCAAGAAAATCTAATGAAGAACCAATCAATTCTTTGCAAATTCCAGGAAGAAATGACTCTGCTGAATTTGAGTAAATAGTACTTGATTTGTCCATTAAACCTACATCAACAGAAAATAGCCATTTTAAGCTTGTTTTCAGGAATAATACTTTTTTTTTAAAAAAAAGGGATCCTTACTTTATGTACTTCTGCATTACTGAAATGTATTACAACAACAAAGCATTTTTGTGTTCACTGTGGAATTAGAAAAACAAAACTATTAGTATATATAACATCGTATGCTATGCTGTACTTGGAAGTACATCTTCCATGCTCTACTTGCGTATGTTGATTTCCAGGGTGCTCCATAATGTTAATTCTGCAGAAACTACCCCTCTGCTGCTTGCAAATATTACTCGTATACTATTGTTCTTCCAAAAATGTTCAGGCATAATACTTTCAAACAAATGTTTTAATGTAAGCATATTATAGAATCACTGATCAATAAATTCAAAGTAGGCTATACTTATTTCAATTCAGCCTCATTTCTATATGCTAAAGTGAAAACACAATTCCATTCATGGATCAATTAACCTCTCAACAGCATCAATCCATAGATTTAGTAGCTCCCTGACTGTACTATGAGACAATAGAGAATCCAAATATCCCACATAACCATTGGTTTAATCTCTTTCTTTACTTTCTGGTAGGAATTAATTTTCTTTTCTTTTTTTTTTTTTTTTTTTGAGAGACAGGGTTGGGCCAGGCACCGTGGCTCACGCCTGTAATCCCAGCACTTTGGGAGGCCGAGGCGGGCAGATCATGAGGTCAGGAGATCGGGACCATCCTGGTGGTGAAACCCCATCTCTACAAAAAATACAAAAAAATTAGCTGGGCATGGTGGCACATGCCTGTAGTTCCAGCTACCCGGGAGGCTGAGGCAGGAGAATTGCTTGAAGCCAGGAGGCAGAGGTTAAAGTGAGCCGATATGGCACCACTGCACTCCAGCCTGGGCAACAAAGCAAGACTCTGTCTCCAAAAAAAAAAAGAGAGACAGACAGGGTCCTGCTCTGTTGCCCAGGCTGGAATGCAGTGGTTACTCACAAGCGTGATCATAGCACACTGAGCCTCAAACTCCTGGGCTCAAGCAATCCCTTGGCCTCAGCCTCCACAGTAGGTGGGACGACAAGCATGTACCACTATGTCTGGTGGGATTAATTTTCCCTAAAGAACTGTAATTCATGAAAACAATGACAGTTACATAAAATTAGAAATATAATTGGATTCATAAACTGGAAAAGTAGGCAATGATAAACTACATTAAAAGTAGTGTCTCAGTCAGGCGCAGTGGCTCATGTCTGTAATCCCAGCACTTTGGGAGGCCAAGGTGGGCAGATCACCTGAGGCCAGGAGTTCAAGACCAGCCTGGCCAACACGGTGAAACCCCGTCTCTACTAAAAATGAAAAATCAGCCAGGCATGGTGCTGGGCACCTGTAATTCCAGCTAATGGGGAGGCTGAGGCAGGAGAATCACTTGAACATGGGAGAAGGAGGTTGCAGTAGGCCAAGATCGAGCCATTGCACTCCAGCCTGGGCAAAAAGAGCGAAACTCTGTCTCAAAAAAAAAAAACAAAAAACGTAATGTCTCAGTACTTCTACTTTACAATAGTTTCTCCTTGAGGTATACTACAATCAAGATAGGCTAAAACCAGCTGGGCGCGGTGGCTCATGCCTGTAATCCCACCACTTTGGGAGGCTGAGGCTGGTGGATCACGAGGTCAGGAGATCGAGACCATCCTGGTTAACACAGTGAAACCCCGTCTCTACTAAAAATATTAAAAAAAAAATTAGCCGGGCATGGTGGCAGGCGCCTGTAGTCCCAGCTACTCGGGAGGTTGAGGCAGGAGAATGGCGTGAACCCGGGAGGCGCAACTTGCAGTGAGCCGAGATCGTGCCACTGCACTCCAGCCTGGGAGACACAGCAAGACTCCGTCTCAAAAAAAAAAAAAAAAAAGATAGGCTAAAACCAACTGATTATCTACGGTTAATACAGCACATCTCTGAGGGATGGATTTTCTAAGCACTGTCTAAATCAGAAATAAATGAGAAGCTTGACTCATTCAGAGCCTCTGGAAATAACTTTATCCTGGAGTCCTAACATACTAAGTATAATTATTCTTATTTAATAGACAAGATTAAGTTTTCTGGTCTACTTCATAGGTGCTTAAAAGCAGCAAACTAAAAGGAGGTAGAATAAAGGCATAGGGTGGGGAATATTAAAAAACTAGAACAAAGGTAAGAGTTTGGTTTGTAAAGAGAAAAAGAAAAGCTACAAAACCCAAAGCTACAGTAAGGTAACGATGACTCAATATCATTATGATGATAATGACTATAGTAGAGTCATCGAGAAGAGTTAACTATATATTCTCTATTTAAGAAGATAATTGTATTAATGCATTCTAAAATCCAACAAAAACATTTTAGAAAGACCTGCAAAAATACAGTAAAATATATGGCCCTGAATTTTAGAAGTTAAGATACTTGCTCAACTTCCCAAAGCTAGAAAGTACTAGACACTGGGGTACAGCCCCTCACCCCCAGGCCTGGTCCCCCTTCCACCACTCACAGCTGCCCAGACGGGGGTCCTACTAAGTTCACAGGTGGGTTTCCATTACTGTCTTTGAAAACCGCAAATAAGCAAAGACCTTTTCTATCTGACTTCCCTTAAAATTATTTTTGTAAAATATCTTACTCAGATAATACCAAATAAATAAGTTGCTACCACAGATACATATCTTTTTATTTTGCTGGTAAATAAAAAACCCACAGCATATTTTAATCTACCTTAGATTAAATAAGTAGTAGGATCATAATTATCTTCCTAAAAGAAACCCTAATTTCTACAATTTAAAGTCAAGATGAGATATAATACCTTTTATGACTACTCATATTCCATTAGAATCTTTATCAAATAGATTGTTACATAATTATTTTAAAATTTTTGTTTACTAAGTATAACACGTGTACTGTAAAGTGCATATATCTTAAGTGTACAGCTGATTTATATATGTGTACGTCTGTAAACCCCACTTAGCTCAATGTATACAACATTTCCACCATCCCATCCCAACAGATTTCCTCTTCCCGGTTACTAACTCCCAACAGAGGTAACCACTATTCAATTCTAACCTACTTTGGCTTTTGTCACCATAGTTTAGTTTATCTATCCTTAAACTTCATATAAAAGTAATCATGTAGTATATACTCTTTTGGATCTGGCTTCTTTCACTCAACATTATGTTTCTGGAATTCATCCAGGTTATTGTGTGAATCAGTCATTCCTTCTTTTTTATTGCTGCATAGTAGTCTATTGTCAGCAGGTAGTAATTTTTTTTTTTTTTTTTGAGATGGAGTTTCACTCTTGTTGCCCAGGCTGGAGTGCAATGGTGCCATCTCAGCTCACCACAACCTCTGCCTCCCAGGTTCAAGCAATTCTCCTGCCTCAGCCTCTCAAGTAGCTGGGATGACAGGCATGCACCACCACGCCCAGCTAATTTTGTATTTTTAGTAGAGACAGGGTTTCACCATGTTGTTCAGGCTGGTCTTGAACTCCCCACCTCAGGTGATTTGCCCGTCTCGGCCTCCCAAAGTGCTAGGATTACAGACGTGAGCCACCGTGCCCAGCCCAGCAGGCAGTAATTTTTAAATTGTAATTATTACAGGTAGTCACACATATAAAATTTACAGTGTATCCTCTCCTCCTACCTTTTAAAATAACATTATAATAAATATTGGTAAAAAATAATTATTCAGAGGAATAATTCCTTAACTTTTTAAAAAATATTGAAATTATTTTGGGATAGATGATACATAGATCATTATGTAAAATTCAGAAGAAACCAAAGGGTATGCAGTGAAAAGGGTGCCTTCCTTCCTGTCCTGTCTCCATCCCCAAGCTCCCATGTACAACCAGCACTTTTGGGGTTTTGGTGTAGTTCTCCAGAGAGATCTTATTCATTTACAAGCATCTATGTCCACATCTTCTTTTTTCTCCTCCTCACACAAATGATAGAATAAAATACATAATCCGCTGCACTTTGCTTTTTTTCAGTTGTAAGGAAGTAATATTCTCATACATTTTGGAACATACACACCTTCCACATTTGAATTAGTTACTCTACTAAAAGGCTTTGAAATAAATCACAGAGCACAGAATTTTTGAAGTGGAAGGGGTCATTGATCCAACCTCCTCATTTTACAGAGGAATCAGAAGCTTCCAGGAAATGAAATGATTTGCACACGGATAAGAAAAAATGTAATGGTAGAACCAAGACTCAATGCTTTTCTCGCCATACAGGAAATGTGAAGAAAAAAATACCTGATGAATGCGAAGAATGCAAATTCTTAATTGGATGGACTTGTATGTCATGTAAACAACCAGAAATTCTTCTGTTCTTCATCAAACTCCTACTCCTGAAAAAAGACAAACCATAAGATTAGCAGTTCTATACCACATGGAATAATATTATTAATATTTATAACTTCTCTAAAGAAAATGGACATTCATGTGTGTGTTTTTCATTAAAAATTTTCATCAAAGGAAAAATTCATTTGGTTAATTGAGCAAGAATTTTACTATTTACAGGCAGTGTTCTAGGCAGATAGTTAATTAAATAGAATAAGTATTTATTAAGCACTACTATTTGCAGGCTCTGGATATTGTGGTAAAATGTGGCAAACATGGTTTCTGGGCTCACTAGGCTTAAAATCCAGAACAAAAGAGATAAATTAGGCAAATAATTACAATAAAGTGATGAATGTGATGAAGGCATACAGTGTTGTGGTAGATTCTATAAAAGAACTTGACCTGGCCCAAGAAGTCAGGGGGGCCTCCTTGAGCAGTAACCCTCAAGGATAAGTAAAACTTAGCCAAATAGAGGGCAGGCTTGGGAAGCAGGGAATAGTGTCGCAGACACAAGCAACAGAAGACCTGATAAATGAAAGTAGTGTACATGCGAAGAACCAAACAAGGTTCAGAAGGACTGTGGCCTATGATGTAAGAGAGAGAGCAGCAAGAGATTAAGCTGGGAGGTGCACAGGGGCCAGCTTGAGGTGGTCTTTGTATGTCAATAAAGCTTGGATTTTATCCTGAGCAAATTATCCAGGGAAGGATTTTATCTTATTTTTTTAAGTGGCCGAGTTGGGATTTATTTATTTTCTTTCAACTTTGATTTTAGGTTCAAGGGGTACATGTGCAGGTTTGTTACTGGGTAAATTTCATGCTGTGGGGGTTTAGTCTACAGATAATTTTGTCACACAGGTAACAGGCATAATTCCTGATGGTATTAAAGAGTTTGTCAATCCTCACCTTCCTCAAATAGGCCCCAGTGTCTATTATTCACTTCTTTGTGTCCATGTGTACTCAATGTTTCAAGGAAAGATTTTAAACAGGGAAGTGATTTAGGTAAATAAACATTTAAGCAGGTATCTGCTACACTGTGTACAAAGCATAATACCTGTGAAGTGCAGCAGTGGTACGAATGGAAGAAATGTTTCTATCTCCAATTGCTCTTTTTGCTGACCTCTTTTTCCTCAACCTATAAAAATGCCCCAATTTCTAGCCGGGCGTGGTGGCAGGTGCCTGTAGTCCCAGCTACTCGGGAGACTGAGGCAGAAGAATGGTGTAAACCCGGGAGGAGGAGCTTACAGTGAGCGAAGATCATGCCACTGCACTCCAGCCTGGGCGACAGAGCAAGACACCATCTCAAAAAAAAAAAAAAAAAAAAAAAGCCCCAATTTCTGCTTTGAGTTTGCTTGGCTGCCTAAGCTGTTATTTTCTTTCTTTCTGTTTGCTTCTTGAAAATGGAGGCTACCCTTTCTGCTACTTGAGAAAGCAGCCTACCTCCATATTGCCGTTCATCTATAAATTTTCTAAACCCAAACTCCAATTCCTATGTCAATGAAACTAACAGAGCAGTGATCTAGATCTAAATTTAGTGGATCCTTTGAAGTATTTTTCCTAACAGAACTCTCTATTACAGTTGGCTACTCAAAGAAAAATACTATTTGTCGAAAAGATTATTAAGCCAAAGCATTCTATCACTAGTAGCCTAAATGTTTCAAATATAAAATTTCCCCCATGAACTCTTACAAGAAAAACACAGAAATAGGACTGATAAAAGGGAAAGGAAATATCAATTCTCAAATATTACAGTTTTTCTGCTTAGGGGTGAAAAAAGAGTATATTATTACAGCAAGTCTAAACTAGGAAAATAGTTATTCTTGCAACAGTATCATAGTTAAACAATGTTTAAACCCAAGTAAAATGCTTGTCATATTCCTTTCAAAGAGTTTTTACTTAACCTCAGAGGGAAATTTATTTTTAACTGTCAACAGTATATATCAAAATTTATAGGCAGCCAAACCAGTCTATTTTATTGCAGAACGACTGTGGCATATCATTGCCTAGTAGAAGTTCTATAATTAAGAATCTGTCAGTGTTTCCATTACCTGCAGGCATTCTCAGAGTTTGGAATTCTGTCATGAACATTCTTACAAGGCTAAAACTTCATATACAAGGTCTCAGACTAAGAGCAATTTTTTAAAAATATGATACTTTTAAATTTAGAAGTACCCAAAAATCTCTGTGAAATGAAAACATCCAATTTCAAAATCTTAAAAAACGTTGAGATGTTTTGATTTTTGGTAACATCTTAAATTTCTGCTGATTCCCTAATTATTAACTTAAAAGTCAACAAAAAATAAGATGTAAATTGCCAACATCCAGGAGGCTAAAAGTCTTTTTTTTTTTTTTCAGAGATGGAGGCTCACTCTATCACCCAGGCTGGAGTGCAGTGGCGCGATCTTGGCTCACTGCAAGCTCTGCCTCCTGGGTTCACGCCATTCTCCTGCCTCAGCCTCCCGAGTAGCTGGGACTACAGGTACCCAACACCACGCCCAGCTAATTTTTGTATTTTTAGTAGAGACGGGGTTTCACCATGTTAGCCAGGATGGTCTCAATCTCCTGATCTCGTGATCCGCCCACCTCGGCCTCCCACAGTGCTGGGATTACAGGCATGAGCCACCGCACCCAGCCCCAGTAGGCTAAAAGTTTAATGCTCATTATTAATGGTCATATTGTGATTTACAATTCTAAATATACAAAGTTTAAATCTGTTTATAATAAAAATAATACAAAACTAGTAATCCTAAAATCCAAAGATATTCATAAATCATTCTCTGATGAATTTATTGGTCTGATTTAAATTTTTGGGTTAAATATCTCAAGCTCTATCTACCCAATTTCACCTAAGGACCATATTTAGCTCACTTCAGTGCCAAAGGCCAACTCTGTCAAGTCCTCAAGACAAATCACTTGAAGATATTACCATCTGTTACTGGTACTGGACAGAAATCATAGCTTCTCTGTATTCTAAGATTTAATCTTATTCAATATATATTAAGCATCCAATAATAATCAGAGCTGCCATTTATTGAATGCCCACCCATCGTAATAGGAGCTTTATATGCACTATCTCTAATCCTCATAACAACTCTGCAACATAACCATCATCAGCCCGATGTTGTCAATCATGGTGGTCATAGTAGAAGTAGCAGGAGCAGCAGCTGCTCTATACATAGGACCTCACTTAATCTTAATAGTAAATCCCTGTAAAGTAGGTATATATTACTGTCTTCATTTTATAGATGAGAAAATTGAAGCCTAGGGATGTAATGTCACTTGTACATGACTACACTGAGCATGGAGTAGCACCCAGGACCCTGATATTAGACCTTGTGACCTCTTTGCTATGCTATATTGTAGGGGGATACAGACATGTTCCCTACACTCAAGGAGCTCATTTCTGTGTAAAACATATGCTTTGTATTTCATTCAGGATAATGCTTGTTATGTATTAGCAATTTCTTACCATAGCTTAGAGGTTACCATGTGACCAATAAAGCAGAAATAATGGGGGAAAGTTGTTATAAAATAGTTTCATCTCTTTGAGGAAAATCATAAAAGAGTTTAAAATAAGCCAAGTCAAAAACAAGGCTATAGGCCTAAAATGATTTAGAAACCCAAATGGATTTTGATCTGCAGCTGAAGGCAATGAAGTTTAAGAAAACAAAAAACAATTAGCTTAAACAGAAGGATGCTACTATTTCGTATACAATGGAGAGACGATATGGCATAGCAGTTAAGAAAATCAGGAGCTTTGGAGTCACCCAAACTTGGATTTGAGTAATGGCTCTTCCTCCTATCAGCTCTGTGACTTTGGACAAGTCACTTAACCTCTCTAAATTCTCAGTTTCTTCATCTGTAAAATGAGGGTAATGACAATGTCTACTTCCTAGGTTTGTGGTGTGTACTAGGTGAGATAAGGCTTAGTAAGCATTTAATAAATGCTCTTAATAACAATGATGCTTCTGCTGACAGATAAATACTATTGACCCTTACATCCTGAAAATCCCCAGCTCCATCCACCAAAGTTCTAAACCCAAATATACACCTGGATGTTCCCTGAGAATCTCAAATTCTTCATGTTCAAAATTCAACTCCTCTTAAACGCTCCATCTCAGGCAACACGACTTTCCCCTAGTCAGTCACCCAATTTAAAACCAGGAGTCATCCTTGCACCCTTCACACCTTCAGCCCCACAACCAGTCTCTGCATCCTATTGATTCTGCATCCTGAGTATGTATAAAACTCGACTTTCCTCTTCACTGCATTTAAAATCCTTCTGTCTAGCCTCAGTTCAGGTTTTTATCAACTGCTCCTGCCTCTACTTTCCTCAATTCCTGGTCTTTCAGGACAGAGGGTATTTTGTATTCATCTTTGCTTCCTGAGGGCACAGCAGACAGTAGTCATCAAATACTTGCTTAAAAACCAGACCAAACTAGGAGGCTAAATTGGCTCCAAGGCCTTTCCATAATACCATTTTGCCTCTCTATAATCTAAGCATCTGAGGTCTAAGCAGAACTAGTTTTTCCTTGAAAAGCATATATTATTCACTATGGAGGATTTTTATGTTTTGAGTTAACAAGCAACATTTGTCATATATAGAAGTTGTCTATCACTATGATTTATTCTTTTGTGGAGTTCATACTAGCTTTACTGTATTTAAAATTCTGTAACTTACAAGAAAATATCATCAATATGTCAAGTTCTTGAGAAAGGGTAATTTTTTTTTTTTTTTTTGAGACGGAGTCTCGCTCTGTCGCTCAGGCTGGAGTGCAGCGGCTGGAGTGCAGTGGAGCGATCTCGGCTCACTGCAAGTTCCGCCTCCCAGGTTCATGCCATTCTCCTGCCTAAGCCTCCCGAGTAGCTGGGAGTACAGGTGCCTGCTACCACACCGGGCTAATTTTTTGTATTTTTGGTAGAGACGGGGTTTCACCGTGTTAGCCAGGATGGTCTCGATCTCCTGACCTCGTGATCCACCCACCTCGGCCTCTCAAAGTGCTGGGATTACAGGCGTGAGCCACCACACCCGGCCAGAGAAAATAATTTAAAAGTAATAAATACTGTTCATTTTTACGGAAAATTTAATTTATGCTACTCTAAGTTGCTCTTAAGATTTATTGGTTTCTCTTCTAACTAACTAATAAACAATTTAATGCCCTAAGTGCTGTAATTTGACCAATAACATATTATTCCTCTTATAGTTCTGGGTTTCCTGTCCAGACATCTATCATGACAATGGTTCTTTTAAAATAAGGAAATAATATATATAATATACAATTTACACACACACACACACACACACACACATGCATGCACACACAAAAAGCAAGAAAACCAGTAACAAAAATGTCTTTACCTCCTTCTAGAAAGTGAAGAAACTGGTGCATCCGTAATGTCGGGTTCCCATTCATCTTCAGGATCACAAAAGACATCTTCACCCCTGTTACTACCATTACTCTAAGAAAAATATAATATATAGTTTCAATAAATTTGGGGTGAAAAAATGTTTAGCAACTAAGAAAAAAAAGATTAAATCCTTTGTTACATTTAAACCACAAAATTAGCAGATTATATATTATCTGATAAGTCTAAAAAATCATTCCTGATCAAATTAAAAGTCAATCACACAATGATAGGAATGATATTAAAAGACATCTACTTTTAATAAAAACAATAGAAATCATTAAATAATTCAGGAATAATAAACTTGAGATTTATAAGAATAGTAAAAACATAAACAATAAAATCCGCAGGAGAAACATAAAAGAATAATCTGACAAAGTTAAGATGTAGTCACTTCCTGGTTGAATATATTGATCAGGATTATAGTCTATATTTTACAAATTTAACGTAATAACAATTACAGTTCTAGCAAAATGCTACATAGAACTTGATTCAGAGACAGTATAATTTTACAGAAAAATAAGTTAAAAACTGCAATGAATGGTTAAAAGTAGGAGGTAAGTTAAACCTAGGGTAATTCAACCACTAGGTTTTAAAGTATATATCAAGGCAAGAATAATCAAATGACCTCCATACTACTTTTGTCGTTCTAAAAACACAAGCAATTCATATTAATTGTAGAAAATTTGGAAATTATTAATACATATAAACACAAAGAAAAAAGTTAAAACCACTCATAAACCCATCATTTTCACATAAACATTGTCAATGCTTTGGTATGATTGCTTTCAGCCTTTTTGGATTTTCTATTATGAATATACTTCACGTTTATGACATAAACCCTACTTCTTCATGGTGTAAGAATTCTCTTTTTTTCTTTTGTAGAGAGATGGCTGGTATCGAACTCCTGGGCTCAAGTGATCCTCTCATCTCAGCCTCCCAAAGTGCTGGGATTACAGGGCAACCTTGACCTTCTGGACTCAAGTAATCCTCTCACTGCAGCCCTCCAAGCAGCTGGGACTCCAGGCACGCAACGGCACATCTGTCTAATTTTCAGATTTTTGGTAAAAGGGACAGGGTCGGCTGGGTGTGGTGGCTCATGTCTGTAATCTCAGGATTTTGGGAGGCTGAGGCAGGCGGATCACCTGAGGTCAGGAGTTTGAGATCAGCGTGGCCAACATGGTAAAATCCTGACTCTACTAAAAATACAAAAAAAAAAAAAAATTAGTTGGGCATGGTGGCATGTGCCTGTAATCCCAGATACTCAGAAAGCCAAGGAACAAGAATCGTTTGAACCTGGGAGGTGGAGGTTGCAGTGAGCGGAGATTGTGCCACTGCACTCCAGCCTGGGCAACAGAGCAAGACTCTGTCTCAAAACAAACAAACAAATAAGCAAACAAACAAAAACTATGTTACCCAGGCTGTTCTTGAACTCCTGGGCTCAAGAGATCCTCCAGCCTTGGCCTCCCAAAGTGTTGAGATTAAAAGTGTGAGCCACCGTGCCCGGCCCTGCTAACATTTCCTTTAGGATTTTTATAGCTGTGTTGATATTAAGATTGGTTGGTAAGCCAGGCACAGTGGCTCACGCCTGTAATCCCAGCACTTTGGGAGGCTGAGGCAAGTGGATCACAAGGTCAGGAGATTGAGACCGCTGATGCAGGAGAATCGCTTGAACCCGGGAGACGGAGGTTGCAGTGGGCCGAAATCGCACCACTGCACTCCAGCCTGGTGACGGAGTGAGACTCTCAAAAAAAACAAAGAAGATAAAAAAAGATTGGTTGGTAATTCTCTTCTGAGTCATCTTTTCAGTTATTGTGGTTTTTGTTTGTTTGTTTTTAATCAGTTATTCTAGCATAAGATAAACTGTGACACTTTCTATTTATTGCTATGTTCTAGAATAGTTTAAACAGAATAAGATTTATCTGTTCTTTGGCAGTTTAAAAGAGCTTACCCATAAGAGTGTCTGAGATTAGCACCTTCTCTTCCTATACTTTGTTGTTGTTTTTTTTTTGAGGCCAGTTTGTTGATGAACGTTTCAAATTATTGCATGGTTATTCACCTATGAAGTCAACTTTCATAATTTATCTTTTTCTAAAGTCTTTTATTTGAAGGAAATTGTCAAATTTATTAGCATAAAGTTTTATAGGTAACATAATTTTTAAATGTTCTATGTTTACTTAAATGCCACTTCTCATTTCTAAGATCACATTTATCTTTTCAAAGAACAAGAGCTTATATTTATTAATTTCTAATTCATTATTGCTTTTATCTCATGATTCCTTTCATTGCTTTCCTTTGTTTTATTTTGTTTTTATTTTCATTTTTCCATTAAACAATTCAAGTGTTAGGCTACAATTTGGCAGCATCCTCTAAGTTTTTCCATATGATACCTTCATTACTATAATGATCTAAGTAGTATATAGTTCCATATGGAGTCACATTATTTAAAGGTAGTATATTTTACAAATAGTAGCAATGCAACAATACATGTTGCAACTATTTTAGGGATAATTTATGGATAATTAGATAATATGAACTTTAAACTTTAAATTCATACCTCTCACAAAACACCATAATAAATTCTATGTGATTCAAAGATGTGAACTTTTTTTTTTTAATTAAAAGAAAATGCAGGGGTTGTACAATGTTTAAGTAAGATCTCTGGAATAATAGATGGATTCAAATTTACCAAATTAAAAATGCCTGTATAACAAAATGAAACCAACAAAAAGATGATATAATCAGGAAAAAAGATGTATGATAAATATAAAGGCTTATCAAAATATGTAAATAACTTTTATAGCTATATTAATTTCCTACATTTCATTTAACAAAAAATTCAGCCAGGCGCGGTGGCTCACGCCTGTAATCCCAGCACTTTGGGAGGCTGAGGCCGGTGGATCACAAGGTCTGGAGATCGAGACCATCCTGGCTAACATGGTGAAACCCCATCTCTACGAAAAACACCAAAAATTAGCCAGGCGTGGTGGCGGGCACCTGTAGTCCCAGCTACTCAGGCGGCTGAGGCAGGAGAATGGCGTGAACTCAGGAGGTGGAGTTGCAGTGAGCCAAGATTGTGCCACTACACTCCAGCCTGGGCAACAGAGTGAGACTCCATCTCAAAAAAAAAAAATTCAAAGGGAATGAACGCATACTTTATCCATAAAGAAACAACAGTGAAATCCCTAGATTTACTAGTTATTACAGTATAGGTTGCACACAATGGCTCACGCCTGTAATCCCAACACTTTGGGAGGCTAAGGTGAGAGGACTGCTTGAGGCCAGGAGTTCAAGACCAGCCTGGGCAACACAGCAAGACTCTGTCTCTATTAAAAAAGAATAATAATAAGCCCAGGCATGGTGGCTCACACCTGTAATCCCAGCACTTTGGGAGGCCAAGGCATGTGGATCATCCGAGGTCAGGAGTTCGAGACCAGCCTGGCCAACATGGTGCAACCTTGTCTCTTTTAAAAAAATACAAAAATTAGCTGGGGCTGGTGGCAGGCACCTGTAATCCCAGCTATTCAGGAGGCTGAGGCAAGAGAATCGCTTGAACTCGGGAGGCAGAGGTTGCAGTGAGCTGAGATTGCACCATTGCACTCCAGCCTGGGTGACAAGAGCGAAACTCCGTTTCAAAATATATATATATATATATATATATATATATATATATATGTATAAAATGCAAACTGGTAACATCAGTAAATGGCAATATTTCTAGCAAGCAATTTGTCGGTGAGCATCAAAGTGTAATAAAAAGTTCATATTTTTAGTTTCATTTTGGAAAATAAAAGATGACAAAATAAGATATTAAAAACTACTATGTACAGAGATTTTTTAGTTGTGACTATAACAGGCCGCAGGCAGTTGGAAGCACTCAAAGCACAGCATCGGAGAAATGTAAATATGCAAAAAGGTACATTAGGCATAGAAAGATCATCTCAAATGATGTAATATGATTTATGTCTATCAAATTTCTTCTTTCCTTAAGCTTAAATGTAAAAATTTTAAAAATATACAATTATGACAATAGATTCCACTCAAATTTCTCTATTATACCTATAACTGTATTAAAACAATCCAATAAAACTCCATTTAAATGTAAAAATAAATATATATAATTGTTAATACTGGTTGGTTTAGGTAATTGATAGATTGCCTTTTATTTTCCAAATTTTCTATACGGAGAATATGTCACTTTTATATATATTTTTTTCACCAAAAGCAGGTACTTGAACTTTTATACTTTTTTATTTTAAAAAATTTGTAGAGATTTTAATAATATTCCAAACCTCATAAAGTTCTTTCATCGCTGCAAGTTTAGATTCAAACTTTTCCAGACTCCAGAATGTTGAGACTCCTAGTTTCAGGTTACGAACCCGAATAGAAGTGTCAGAACTACTTTTATCTGATATATCATGTCTGAAAGAAAAACAAACAAAAAAAAGCTTATCCTGAAACATACACATCCATTTATACTAACAGTTTTCTGGGGTAGAATAATTTCCCTAAAAATTCCATCCACTGATTAAGTCTTTCCACAGTTAAGTATTTTTATTATAGTAATAATCATATAAGTATAAAACATATAAAAATAACATAAAAATTTTTTAAAATCAAAAATTTCTAATAAGGTATGTTCCTTTTGAACAATGAAATACTGATACATTTTCAACTCAAAAGAAAATTAGCAAATTCCTAAAACAACTAAAATTATTTTATTTATAAATATGCTAGTATGTTAGTTGTTGAAATCTCTCTTAATCCAGAATGACCTCTGAAAGGGTAAAGTCTCACTGGGGATTCTGGGGATTCTGATACCAGCTCTTTCCCATAGCTGTAGAATGGACTTTAGAGAAATTAAATGATAGCCGGGCGCAGTGGCTCACGCCTGTAATCCCAGCACTTTGAGAGGCCAAGGCAGGCGGATCACTAGGTCAGGAGTTTGAGACCAGCCTGGCCAACATGGTGAAAATCCCATCTCTAACTAAAAATACAAAAATTAGCTGGGTGTGGTGGTGCACGCTTGTAATCCCAGTTACTCAGGAGGCTGAGGCAGGAGAATTGCTTGAACCCGGGAGGTGGAAGTTGCAGTGAGCCCAGATTATGCCACTGCACTCCAGCCCGGGCAATAGAGCAAGACTCTGTCTCAGAAAAAAAAAAAAAAAAAAAGAGAAACTAAATGATATAAAGGCCAACTTGTTTAAAACATTTATAATCAGGATAATTAATTACTCACCTGCCAAAAACATAGTATGTTTTCAATTTGCTGCTGATAGCATTGGCTTCCTGAATCATCATTGAGAGTTTCATAGAGCTCCAAGTTGTCTGCACTAATACAAAGCACACAGAAAAGATTCAAAATACATACATGGGCACTAACATATACCATTAGGCAAAATAATTCCTAAAAAAAAAATTACTGATTTTAAATGAATGGTTTTAACTCTATATTGCAGAAGGGTAAGTGATATTTGAGTAATTTGGTGAAATAAAACATTTTTCCTATAAAATGAGGTTTTTGCCTGTGGGAAGATGTAAGAAAATGGAAGCTGATATTAAAAATATAAGCCAAAGACAATGCTTTACTTTCTAATATCTAGAAAAAAAATTTTTTTCTAATGTCTTTTTTCTTTCTTCCTCATTTCTAAATTCTTTCAAGTATTGAGTATTCTATAGTCTTACTTATGTAGAAACATGTCCTTTTGTATTTTGCCTAAAAATTAAAAAAAAAATTTATATATATATATGTCAGGACATTAAAATAAAAAGGAAAATAATTTAGTGCACAATTTCACTTTCCTTTTTTTTCTTTTTTTTTTTTGAGTCAGGGTCTCAGTGGCTCAAGCATGGCTCAGTGCAGCCTTGACCTCCCCAGGCTCAATGATCCTCCCATCTCAGCCTTCCAAGTAGCTGGAACTACAGGTGCATGCCACCACACCCAGCTAACTTTTTTATATTTTGTAGAGATGGGGTTTTGCCATGTTGCTCAGGCTGGTCTTGAACTCCTGAGCTTAAGCAATCTACCTGCCTCAGCCTTCCAAAGTGCTGGGATTAGAGGCATGAGCCACCACACCCAGCTCCTAATTTGAATTTAAGATTATGAATGGGCACAGTAGCTCATGTCTATAATCCCCATATTTTGGGAGGCTGAGGCAGGAGGATCACTTGAAGGCCAGAATTTCAAGGCCTGCCTGGGCAATATAGTGGCACCATATCTCTAGAAAATAAAATAAATTAGCCAAGCAAGGAAGCATGCACCTGTAGTCCTAGCTACTGGGGAGCCTGAGACAAGAAGATCACTTGAGCCCAGGAGTTTGAGGTTGCAGTCAGCTATGATGGCACTCTGCACCCTAGCCTGTGTGACAGAGCAAGACTTTGTCTCAAAAAAAAAAAAGATTTTATCATAAATATCTTCTATATTGTTCAGGCAAACTTATAACCAGTAATCTACTAAAAATAGCTTTCTGGAAGGATAAACTCATTATTCACATGAATTAAAAAATCAAGTAATCATTGTAAGGCACTGTCTAGGCCCTCAGAAGAATAAAAGTATTGCCTCCTGGCAATAGATACAAAGAGTATTGGCTGGGTGAAGTGACACACACTTGTAATCCCAGCACTTTGGGAGACCAAGGTTGGCGGATCACCCGAGGTCAGGAGTTTGAAACTAGCCTGGCCATCATGGTGAAACACTGTTTCTACTAAAAATACAAAAATTAGCCAGGCGTGGTAGCGGATGCCTGTAGTCCCAGCTACTCAGGAGGCTGAGGCAGGAGAATTGCTTGAACCCGGGAGACAGAGGTTGCAGTGAGCTGAGATTGCGCTACTGCACTCCAATGCACTCCAACCTGGGTGACAGAGCAAGACTCTGTCTCAGGAAAAAAAAAAGAGTATTAATATTTTAAAAGTTATTTTAAAGAAGTTATAGAAAGTACACAACATACCTACCAAGTATTCTTGCTAAAAAACTGAACCTGAATTTGATAGGCCTGTAGATCTAACTACCACTTTCTAGGGAATACTGGAACAGAGGAGCCTGTTAAGCAACACCAGGGAGACACAATCAGCAAAATCCAGAATCCAAAAAAACTCTACAGGACAAATCATCTGATTTCTTCAACAAATTACTAGATGAAAGAGAAGAGTGAATTTACAGATTAAAAGAGACTTAAAAGGCACATCTACCAAACACGATGTGTAGATCATGTTGGTATCCTGATTCAAACAAATCAAGTTTTTTTTTTTTAAAAAAAGGATGAAACAATCCAGGAAATATGAATATGGAGTAAATATGTGATGTGTAAGAAATTATTATTAATATAGTTATGGCAATGCTTAAAAGAGTGACAGAGAAAGAGAGAGAGGGAGAGCGAAAAGAGAGCCCTATCTAATTTAGAGATACACAGTGAAGTGTGTACACCTTAAATGATATGATGTCTGGAATTTGCTTCAAAACAGTCCAGGGAAGCAGTGAGTTTGAGGATAGCGGCAACAAGACAGAACATGTGTTGATAATCATTGAAGTTGGATAAATATATAAAGGCTTACTGCAGCAATCTCTACTTTTATAGTTTGTTTAAAATTTTCCATATATAAAAAAGTTTATATTAAAAATATGCTGTGTTTTACATAGAAATGTACCAAAAAAAGTACAATCAAAAGTCTCCCAGGACTTGGCTAGGCATGGTGGCTCACACCTGTAATCCCAGCACTTTGGGAAGCTGAGGCAGGCAGATCACCTGAGGTCAGAGGTTTGATACCAGCCTGGCCAACATGGTGAAACCCTGTCTACTAAAAATACAAAACTTAGCTGGGCATGGTGGTGCATGCCTGTAATCCCAGCTACTCAGGAAGCTGAGGCAGGAGAATCGCTTGAGCCTGGGAGGCAGAGGTTGCAGTGAGCCGAGATCACACCACTGCATTCCAGCTTGGGCAACAACAACAAAAAGACTTTAAAAAAAAAAAAAAAAAAAGTTGGGCCAGGCCCCAGCGGCTCACACCTGCAATCCCAGCACTTTGGGAGGCTGAGGTGGGCAGATCACGAGGTCAGGAGGTAGAGACCATCCTGGCCAACATGGTGAAACCCCATCGCTACTAAAAATACAAAAACTGTACTCCCAGCTACTTGGGAAGCTGAGGCAGGAGAAACGCTTGAACCCGGGAGGCGGAGGTTGAGGTTGCAGTGAGCTGAGATCGCGCCACCGTACTCCAGCCTGCCAACAGACAAGGCTCTGTTTCAAAAAAAAAAAAAAGGTCTCACAGGACTTAATGGCTTCACTGGTGAAGTCTACCAAACAATTAAAGAAGAATTAATGCTAATCCTTCTCAAACTCTTCCAAAAAGCTGAAGAGGAGGGAACATTTCCAATTCCTTTTGCAAGGCCAGCATTACCCTGATACTAAAGCCAGACAAAGACACTGCAAGAAAAGAAAACTACAGGCCAATATCCCTGATGAACATAGATCCAAAAATCTTCAACAAAATACTAGCAAACCAAATTCAACAGCACATTAAAAGGATCATACACCATGATCAAGTGGGGTTTATCACTGGGATGCAAGGATGGTTTAACATATACAAATCAATAAATGTGATATACCACATTAACAGACTAAGGATAAAAATCATATGATCATTTCAATAGGTGCAAAAAAGCTTTGACAAACTACAACATCCTTTTATGATAAAGACTCTCAACATCTCAACAAATTAGGTATAGAAGAATGTACCTCAACATAATAAAGGCTATATATGACAAGCCCACACCTAACATCTTCAATGGCAAATAGCTGAAAGCTTTTCCTTTAAGATCAGGCACATGACAAGGATGACTACTCTCACCACTTCTATTGAACATAGTACTGGAAGTCCTAACAAAATCAGCTGGGCAAGAAAAAGAGATAAAAGGTATCCAAACTGAGAAGGAAGAAGTAAAATTGTTTGTTTACAGATGACATGATCTTATATATAGAAAACTCTAATAACACCACCAAAAGTGAAATAAGCCAGACATAGAAAGATAAACACTATATGATCTCACTTATATGTGGAATCTAAAAATGTTGAACTCATAGGCACAGAGAGTAGAATGATGGTTACCAGGAAATACAGGATAGGGGAATGGGAAGATGTTGGTCAAAGGCTACAAAGTTTCAGTTATGCAGGATGAATACACTCTGGAGGTCTAATGTACAGAAAGTTGCCTATAATTAATAATACTGTATTGTATACTTGAAATAAGAGAGTATATCCTAAGTGTCCTCATGACAAAAAAAAAAACTAGGTGAGGTGATTATGGTAATCATTTTGCAATATATGTAAAAACATCATGTTGTACATCTTAAATATAAATAATTTTTATTTGTTAATTACACCTCAGTAAAGCTAGAAAAAAAATCTCTTAAGAAAAAAATGTCTAAGTGAAAAAGAAAACAAAGTAATCCATGACTAAGCACAACTATTAACAGATATAAAACAAGGATTAAGAATTAGAATAAGATATATTTTTTAAAAACATGCTGCACATTGAAATTTTGCTTACTATTTGCTCAGTTGCAGTACAATTAACAAATTGTCAGACTGGGTGGCTTATAAACAACAGCAATTTATTGCTCACAGTTCAGGAGGCTGGAAGTCTGAGATCAGGGTTCCAGCATCGGTCAGGTTCTGGTGAGGGCCCTGTTCTGGGTTGCAGACTACCATCTTCATGCTATGTCCTCACTTGGTGGAAGAGGAGAGGGGACTCTCTGCAATTTCTTTCACATGGGGACTAATTCTATCTATCAGGGCTCTACCCTCATGACTTACTCACCTGCCAAAGACCTCCACTTCCTAACACCACTGCCTTGGAGGTTATGAATTCAATATATTAATTTTGGGGGAACACAAACATTCAGTCTAAAGCATTGATATAATAAATATTCTAAAAGCTGAATATTCAAAAACAACCATTCATACAAATTTATTTAGATCCAGAAAAGTCAACAATTAGAATAAAATATTTTGAATATGTAAAGGCAACTAATGCTAATATTTTAGTAATTATATTACATATAACATGCACAATTTTAGAAAATATTTGCTAAAATCAGCACACACTTACTTGTAAAAGTTTTATCCCTATTATACCGATTCTGCTGTAGAATTTGTACTTCTTTAGCAATTTTTTGCTTTTCAGTTTCTAAAGCTTCCAGAATTCTTGCATGGCGGATGCTATGGTCTTCTAAAGCCTAATTGATATTCATTCATACAGACCCACATGTGAGAATATGCAAAGAGAGAAATTATAACACCACATTGAGATGATGGATATGTTAATTTGCTTCACTATAGTAACTATTTTACAATTTATATACCCCATAACATTGTATAACTTAAATATACACAACAAAACCTATTTTAAAAAAACAGATTGATAATGATAACACATTACAGTAAACCTCATTTTATAGTACATGTTTTATTAAGCCTATATACTTAACATGTTTTATGTGTTTTATTAAACATGAAAAGCTTTTAAAAATGATTTATAAAATTTCCTTACAAAATAATTTTTCCCCACAACAATATCATTAGGAATTTTTGATGAAATAAATTAATCTTTTTTCTTCCCATTGATAGAAATTAAAAAACAAACTAGAAAAAAAGAGGAAAAGAAGTCATATCAAAAAGACTCCTGCATGTGTATGCTTATCACAGCACAATTCACAATTGCAAAGATATGGACTCAACCTAAGTGTCCATCAACCAATGAATGGATAAAGAAAATATGGTATATATATATATACCATGAAATACTACCCAGCAATAAAAAACGAAATATCTTTTGCAGCAACTTGAATAGAACTGGAGGCAATAATTCTAAGTGAAGTAACTCAGGAATTGAAAACCAAATATCAGCATGGTCTCACTTAAAAGTGAGAGCTAAGCTATGGGTATGCAAAAGCATATAGAGTGGTATAATGCAGCGGTCTCCAACCTTTTTGGCACCAGGGACTGGTTTCGTGGAAGACAATTTTTCCACGGACAGAGGCACAGCGGTTGGTTTCAGGATGAAACGGTTCCACCTCAGATCATCAGATAGATTCTCATAAGGAGTGTGCAACCTAAATTGTGAACTGTGTGCACTCCTGGTACAATGGACATTGAAGACTCAGAAAGAGGGAGAGTGGGAGAGGGCAAGGAATGAAAAACTACCTATTGCGTACAATGTAAGCTACTCAGGTGACAGGTGCACTAAATCCTAGACTTCACCGCTATGTAATTCATCCATGAAACCAAAAGCAATTTGTACTTCTAAAGCTATTGAAATAAAAATAAATTAAAAATAAGAAAACCCAAAAAAGGCAGAAAAAAAAAGAAAAAAGGACAAACTTAAAAAAAAAAAAAAAGGCCATATCCAAGAACACTTGTTGACTAAATAAAGAAGTTAAATTTAAAAGATACAAGAAATCTAGTTTAGTACAAATAAGCATTATAAGCCCAGTAATAATAATTGTTTTTCGGCCAGGTGCGGTGGCTCATGCCTATAATCCCAGCACTTTGGGAGGCCAAGGCGGGAGAATCATGAGGTCAGGAGTTTGAGACCAGCTTGGCCAACATGGTGAAACCCCGTCTCTACTAAAAATACAAAAAAAATTAGCCAGGCGTAGTGGCAGACACCTGTAATCCCAGCTACTCGGGAGGCTGAGGCAGGAGAATTCGCTTGAAACCGGAAGGCAGAGGTTGCAGTGAGCCCAGATCACGCCACTGCACACCAGCCTGGGCAACAAGAGTGAAACTCCGTCTCAAAACAAAACAAAACAAATAATAATAATAATAATAATATTTTTTCAAGATTTAAACAGTTCTATGTTTTTCTCCTAAAACTCTCTGAGGTGGTTCACTAGCCACTTTGTGTCCAGGAGTTGACTAGTAGATGTATAATAACTGTATTATGGTACCAATACTTTACAATTACTAGGAGTATTTTATTCCACCCCCAACTCCCACCCTGGTTTCCCTGACCCCACAAACTTGGAAAAAAGAGAAATAAAATTGCCATTTGAGAGAGTAAAACCTTAAGATTAAGATATAAGGAATCAAAACAGTGGCTTGCAAACTTTAGTGTTCATCAGAACATCCCACAGGGCTTCTTAAAATAGGTTCTGTGCCCCACTCTCAGTTTCTGCTTCAGTAGTTCTGGAGTGCGGCCTAAAAATTTGCTTTTTTTTTTTTTTTTTTTGACAGAGTCTTGCTCTGTTACCAGGCTGGAGTGCAGCGGCGTAATCTCAGCTCACTGCAACCTCCGACTCCTGGTTCAAGAGATTCTCCTACCTCAGCCTCCTGAGTAGCTGGGACTACAGGCGTGCGCCACCATGCCCAGCTAATTTTTGTATTTTTAGTAGAGACGGGGTTTCACCATGTTGGCCAGGATGGCCTCGATCTCGACGTCGTGATCCACCCGCCTCAGCCTCCCAAAGTCCTGGGATTACAGGTGTGAGCCACCATGCCCAGCCTAAATATTTGCATTTCTAACATGTTCCCAAGGTGATGTTGATGTTGCTGGTCTAGGGACCACCCTTCAAGAACCACTAATAGAAAGAATGGCCCAAAATATTAACAGTAAGGTGCTTGAAGGTATTAACATTCTGGTTTTATCCCTTAGGCTTGTGAAATTGATTAGTTGAGGTAGCCCATGAAAGATGCCTCTATCCTCAATGACATGATAAAAGCAGTCAGGTGCCTGAGCTCATAAGACTGAGGTAATGAATGCCCTACTGTGAGTTCTGGAAACAGGCTGCTTGCTGCTCTTTCCACAGGCAGATGTTTCATTGTGACATCAGGATGTGACCCAGTATAAGAGCTGTGCCTTTTTTCCTTCCTCATATGTGACCTAGTACTATTCCACTTATCTAAATTACTTGGCATGACTGATGACCAGATAGTTGTAGATGCGTAAAAAGAGAACACCGGAGTGGAACTAGATGGAAATAAGAACTCTGTCTCTTTCAAAATCTCTGTGTGATGTGTGAGCAGATCTGTGAGCAGTACCAGGATATAAGCTTTCAGGCAAGAAGTACTTTTCTCATCTACACATCTACAAACCTGGATTTGGCTCTCTTCTGTCAACATAACATAAGCAACTTCTTTGAAAAAAAAAAAAAATACAGCTTTTTCTCAGAATAGAGTTAACTGGTTATACAATAAAATTACCTGTTTTGTAGCCAAAGTTTCCATTTCTAATCGCTTTTTGTTGACATATATTTCCTGTTCAAGATGCTGCTTTGCCTTTTCTAATTCCTCAATTTTGTGATTAGCCTTCTGGTTATTTATTTCCTGCATTTTTTTCCTTTGAGACTCTTCTCTCTTTAAAGAGTGATAATAAAAAATAACTCAGGCAAAAACCGTAGCAAAAAAGTACAAAAGTCCCTTTCTAAAACCAATATACAAGAAATTACTCACTAATAGAAAAGTTGCCCTATTAAAGCTTCTCCACTTCATTCAGGTTAACTAAAAATAAATATCACTAGTCAAACTTCTTAAGAGTATTCTCTAAAATGGGCTTCTGGGAACCCAAGATTTCCAATAAACCATGGAGACAGCCATGACTCAAGTGGCTAGAGGACAGAAGTCTCTCTTTATTTTTCTTCCAGTAGCCATTGTCTATTATTGCCACCAACTTGTCTCCTTTCTTTTTTTTTTTTTTTTTTTGAGACGAGGTCTCACTCTGTCAAGGTTCACTGCAGCCTTGACCTCCCTGGGCTAGATGATCCTCCTATCTCAGCCTTCTGAGTAGCTGGGACTACAGGCACATGCTACCACACCCAGCTAATGTTTTAAACTTTTTGGAGAGACTGGTCTCCCTACATCGCCCCCGGTTGGTCTTGAACTCCTGGGTTCAAGTAATCTGCCGGCCTCAGCCTCCTAAAGAGCTGGGATTACGGGCATGAGCCACCATGCCCAGCCCTGACTTATTTCTTAAAGTAAAATTAAAGAGGGCCAAGACTCACTGTGGCTTTGATTCACTAATCTCTGATCTCTCCCAGTTCCCTTACAGGCACATAATCAACTTTATAGGCAACCCATCACTTGGGGTACACTGTCGGAAAAAAAAAAAAAAACTAATTCTGCCTTTTACCAGTTCTGCTTCCAGCGCTTTTATTTTGCTTTCATATGCAGCTTTTTGAGAAGAAAGCTCTTGCTGAGCCATTTCTTTTGCAATCTGGATTCCTTGCATCATTTCTTCCTTTGCCTTCAACTGAGCCTCTTTTATTTCTGCTTCGAGTCTACAATGTAGCAAGATGTTTACAGGGTACATGTTAAGAATTCTTTATACATCATAATAGTTCTTAATCCTACTGAAAAGTTTTCCATTGAACAAAAATTTAAATCATAAAACTTGATTTCTGACATTCTATCAACAGTGTTTTTAAAATTTTCACTGGCTCTACATTGTTTACACTCAAAATTTAAACACACAGGATGAAAAATTGCTTATTTCTAACTTAGTTACTATTGCAGATGCCTGACATTTAAATAAAATCAGTGCCTTAGTAACTACATTATACAGAAATTTCCATTCCCAATTTTGCTGAAAAAAAGAATAAGAGTATCAAAAAGAAGGCTAGTGGATATCACAGCTAGGGAGAGAGGAGAATGGCTATTGTTTAACAAATACAGAGTTTCAGTTTGGAATAATAAAACATGTCTGGAGACGGATGGTGATGGCTGCACAACAATGTGAAGGCACTAGGGTGAGCACAGTGACTCACGCCTGTAATCCCAGCACTTTGGGAGGCCAAGGCAGGTGGACTGCTTGAGCTCAGGAGTTCGAGACCAGCCTGGGCAACATGGTGAAATCCCATCTCTACAAAAAAACACGAAAACTAGCTGGGCGTGGTGGTGTGCACCTGTAGTCTCACATGCTCGGGAGGCTAAGGTGGGAGGATGGCTTGAGGCCAGGAGGCGGAGGTTGCAATGAACCGAGATCATGCCAACTGTACTCTAGCCTAGACGATAGAGCCAGACTCCATATCAAAAAAAAAAAAAAAACAAAACAAAAAAACACAAAACAGTGTGAAGGTACTTAATGCCTTTGGACTATACAATTAAAAATGGCTAACATGGTAAATTTTGTGCTATTTATATTGTATTCAATAAAAAAAAATTCTTTTTAAAGGGCAAAAGCAGGTTGAGGCTTCTTAAAAGGTGACCAAGCAGTTAGTCTAGCCTATAACCAGTTCTTCTTGATTCCTCCTCCTTTCATCCTCTTTAGTCATCAGGCCTTGTCAATCTTATCTCCTTTATGTTTCCTTCCTACCTAATCACGCTATATTTACCTTACTTCGATAGTCTCTTAGCTGCATTTGCAGGTTTTAAGCTTGCTCTATCTCTAATACATTCTCCAGATTTGAGTGCTGGTGATCTCTCTAAAAATGTAATTCTGATTATGAGTGTCTCACATCTACTCGAAATTCTTTAATGTTTCCCTTATCCTTTAAGATAAAGTCCAAACTCTTTAGCATTTTATTTGTATATACTTTACCATTTAGCTTACAAGGATACTGCTTATGCCAGAAATCCTACAATACTGCATGAACTAAAACTGGGGCACAAGAAGAAAAGAAAAACAAAAGTATACTCTCCCAGTCTTCCTCTGTCTAAATTCTAATGGTCTATTGGGATTCTCCTCTATGGGACATCTTCTCATTTTCTAGAAACCTTCCCTGATAACTGGTCAGGGTCAGGTGTCACCCCGTGAGCTTCCACACCACACAGTTCAGGACTCTTGTCAGAGAACTGTGTCATAGCACTGTTATAACTGTCAGCCCCTCGAGATGATGAATTCCTTCAGCACATGAGCTAAATTTCAATCCTTATTCTTTATAACCCCAGCATTTGGTATAGTGACAGACACATAATAGATGGTCAATATATATTTGCTGAACTAATATATATACCAGGAGAAAAAATTATATCACTAGAAACCAGCACCCAAAGAGTTAATTACTAGAGACTGGCACAATATGATTAACTCTGTTGTAGATCTCTCTCATACACTTACTATTTCATATCAACAGCAATACTTACTGTGATCTCTGTGCCATGAGCAACTCATTTTTTGCAAATTCAAAGTCTTTTGGACCCTCACTTATAGGAGCATCTCTTCCAGATGGCCTTTTTCCTTTCTGGACTTCTACTGGATGATTAAATCTAAAATAATGATCTCCACCAAGAATCACTCGATCACCCTAAAGCACACACAAAAATGTACTACTTGAGGTGAGTCTCAACCAAAAAATTAAATGAGAAAATTTATTATGCCCAACAATTCAATATAGTCTAGTATT
The DNA here is from genome assembly GCF_028885655.2 of Pongo abelii. Taxonomy (NCBI): domain Eukaryota; kingdom Metazoa; phylum Chordata; class Mammalia; order Primates; family Hominidae; genus Pongo; species Pongo abelii. Next base: position 48,973,590 of record NC_071985.2, on the reverse strand, counting down.
AATGATAAACATACACATCATAGCAATTAACATTTATTACTTTTTTTTTTCTTTTGGCACAGAGTCTCACTATGTCACCCAGACTGGAATGCAGTGGCACAATCTCAGCTCACTGCAAACTCGGCCTCACGGGTTCAAGTGATTCTCCTGCCTCAGCCTCCCGAGTAGCTGGGATTACAGGCGTGCGCCACCATGCCCAGTTAATTTTTGCATTTTTAGTAGAGATGGGGTTTCACCATGTTGGCTAGGCTGGTCTCGAACTCCTGACCTCATGATCCACCCACCTCGGCCTCCCAGCATTTATTACTTTGTATATACCAAACACTGCATTAAGCACATTACATATACAGTCATATGTCTCTTAACAGGGATATGTTCTGAGAAGTACACTGTTATGTGATTTCATAGTTGTGTGAACATCATGGAATGTACTTACACATTCCATGTGTATAGCCTACTACACACCTAGGCTATATGGCATAGCCTATTGGTATAGCCTACTACACACCTAGGCTATATGGCATAGCCTATTGCTCCTAGGTTACAAACCTGTACAGCATGTTACTGTACTGAATACCATAGGCAACTGTAACACAATGGTAAATATTTGTATATCTAAACAGAAAAAAATACAGTAAAAATACAGTATTATAATCTTATGGGACCACTGTTATATATGTGGTCCCTCATTGCCCAAAACATCATTATGAAGTGCAAGACTTTATGTTATCTCATTTACGATTCACAACAACTCAGTGAGATACATATACTCATCCCAATTTTAGGAATGAGGAAACTAAAGAGCACAAAGCTTAATAATAACAAGAGACATTCATTGAGAGCTTACTATTTGCAGATACTACTCTAAGAACTATATACACAAATTATCATTTCAGTTCATCCTTCACTATCTCTGAAAGGCAGGATATATAGAGTCACAATAGGTCTGGGTTTGCCTGTAACACACTGCTGATGTTTGTTCTCTTGACGTAATTATTAATAATGATCTCAAAAGTGTCCTGACTTGGGTGATATTGTTTAATTACCTAGTTAAATAACTTGCCAAATGTCACAGAGCAAATGGCAAAGCCAGGATTTCGACCCTGTCTGTCTGATTCTAAAGCCTAGCTCTTTATAGGACACATAATGATGCTGTTAGTGGTCAGCTCTTCAGGTACTGATTCATATAAATGTAACTTTTGTCATTGCACAAGAAGGCAATTAATAGGAAAAAGAATTTTTGAAATGAAAAAGTCCTTAATCTGCTTCAACACCCTTATCTTATAGAGAAAACCAGAACTCAAAGAAATTAAATGACTTGTCCAAAGTCAGTTTCTTATATTGTAGCACCCATCCACTTACATGACGTAATACTGTGATTTCCAAAATATGTTTTCCATTTACATATGTCTTTGCTTCCCCAGCTGGGATAATACTCACTGTCCCACCAAAATTTTTGATAGTACTGTTAAAATAAGAAGCACATTGTTACAATTATAGAACACACTAGAAAGTAAGAAAAAGGCAATATGGGATAATTCTGCTTGGGCTATTCCTTTGGTGTTAAGGTTCATACCAATATGTAACAATAATTTAAAATTATTTTATTTTCCTCCAACTATTTTTTTTTTGAGACGGAGTCTTGCTGTGTCGCCCAGGCTACAGTGTAGTGATACAATCTCAGCTCACTGCAAGCTCCGCCTCCTGGATACAAGCAATTCTCCTGCCTCAGCCGCCTGAGTAGCTAGGATTACAGGCACCCACCACCATGCCCTGCCCAGCTAATGTTTGCATTTTAGTAGAGATGGGGTTTTGCCATGTTCGCCACGCTGGTCTCTAATTCCTGACCTCAAGTGATCCACCTGTCTTGGCCTCCCAAAATGCTGGGATTACAGGAATGAGCCACTGCCTCAAGCCTCCAATTAGATTTTGAAGTTTGGTGAAAAAAGCCTGGCCTCTAGCAATCCGATCCACCTGTGGTGGGAACATTCTTCATTGGGTGTATTTTTATTATAACTTCTTTGAAAACAAAAACCTTCCCCCAAAAATTTAAAAAAAAAAAAAAACTCTAGCAAAAAACATTAACATATTGCCAGTGATTTCTTATGACTAAAACAGTTTTAAGTGTTTTTTTAATTTTCTAAGCTTCTGGTTTTACATATGAGCTTTAATAACAGAAAGAACAAATATTTTTTCCCTTTTGAAAAGTAGGGTACTACAGAGGAAGGAAAAACATGGAGATCAAGTGTACTCCTTAAGACATCTAATTAACTGGATGATAAGGTGATACTGTGGAAAATCAGCTATAAGTGCTACATATTTGAGTCTTTTTATTCAGAGAATAGGAAAGAAATTCCAAAGTCCAATTCATCTTTGGATTAACTGGATAGAAAGAAAAACTGCAACAAAAGCTGAGTCCTAACCAAAGATCTTTTTAGCTGTTGATTAGGCTCCAAGATCTGTGATTAGAGAATAATAGTCTAATTAAAGCATCTAGAGAAAAGTATATGAAAAAAATAGTTCATCCTTAGGCACTACATCCCTCCCACCAGTCTAGTGTCTTATCCAGGTGAAGGTTTATATAATGTGTACTTGTTCTGATCCCTTTCCTCTCCTAATTCTATCTACTCTGCTCTCAAAATTCCATGGCCTACCATTCTGGACTCCCCATAATATGGCTTCAACCACCAACCTCCCTCATCTGCCACTATTTTCCCATAAGAACCCCATTTCACACTCAGTCAACCATGTGAATACTCTGAATTTGCCTTAATGTCAGCTTTCCTCCTTTCTTTGAATCATTCCCTCCAGATAGGACATCCTCTCCCTTCTTGCAACCATTCTTGAAGGCCCAACTTAGTGTCCTCTAAGAAGCTGTTCTTTAGGGTTTAAGTTAGAAGTCAACTCTTCCTTCTCTTCACTTTTAAGCAGTAAGTATGCAGTACTCATATAACACTTAATATGCACTAATAGATACTGAAGTTCTTTTCTCTTTCACATGACCAGCCTCAGCCATGAAGTTCTTTTATTCATTAAGCCTCCAAGAGCCAGGTATATGTCAGCAATGAAGACAGACATGAAACCAGCTTTCATAAAGTTCATGGTCTAATGAATGAGATAAACTGAGGAAGGTACAAAAAATGGAAGTAGAGAGAGGCAAGCAGGAGGCTTCCAAGTTCCTTACTGCACTCTTAACTCTTTGAGAGCATGTTCTGTATCTTTGCCACAGATGTTAATAATACTGTATTTATTTGTTAAAGAAAATAATTAATTAATAAAAGAGCAAAAGAACCTAAAGAACAAAAGGATATGCCCTAACAGATATAAAGATTCATGGCCAGATGCAGTGGCTCACGTCTGTAATCCCAGTACTTTGGGAGGCCAAGGTGGGTGGATCACCTGAGGTCAGGAGTTCAAGACCAGCCCGGCCAACATGATGAAATTGTCTCTACTAAAAATACAAAAATTAGCTGGGCATGGCGGCTACTCGGGAGGCTGAGGCACGAGAATCGCTTGAACCCAGAAGGCGGAGGTTACAGTGAGCCAAGATCACACTACTGCACTCCAGCCTGAGTGACAGAGTGAGACTCCATCTCAAAAAAAAGATATAAAGATTCATTACAGGCCGGTCATGGTGGCTCACACCTGTAATCCCAGCACTTTGGGAGGTCAAGGCAGGCGGATCACCTGAGGTGGGAGTTTGAGACCAGCCTGGCCAACATGGTGAAACCCCATCTCTACTAAAAATACAACAATTAGCCAGGCGTGGTAGCAGACACCTGCAATCTCAGCTACTCAGGAGGCTGAGGCAGGAGAATTGCTTGACCCCAGGAGGTTGCAGTGAGCTGAGATGGCGCCACTACACTCCAGCCTGGGCGACAGAGCAAAACTCTGAATCAAAATAAATAAATAAATAAATATTCATTACAAAGCTCAAGTAATTAAGACCATGGGGTATTAGCAGGAAGAAACAGATTCCGATATTTTTAGAAATTTTTTGTAGGAGCACTACAGATTCCAAAAGAAGCAATAAACTATTTACTATTTAGTACTGGGAGAAATGGCTATTCATGTGGAAAATAAGTGAATTTAGATCCCTAATTCACACCAAATAAAAAATTCCAGACATTCAATAACTTCAATGTGAAAGCAAAACTTCAAAACATCTAGAAGAAAATTTAGGAGAACATTTCTATGACCTCAATGTACAACAGTCTTTCTTTTTTTTTGAGATAGAGTCTCACTCTGTTGCCTAGGCTGGAGTACAGCAGGGTCATCTTGGCCAACTGTAGCTTCCACCTCCCAGATTCAAGTGATTCTCATGCCTCAGCCTCCCAAGTAGCTGAGACTATAGGTGCCCACCACCATGCCGGGCTAATTTTTCTATTTTCAGTAGAGATGAGGTTTCACCATGTTGGCCAGGCTGATCTTGAACTTCTGGTCTCAAGTGATCCGCCCGCCTCAGCCTCCCAAAGTGTTAGGATTATAGGCGTGAGCCACCGCGCCTGGCCAGAACATTCTTTCTCTTTTTTTTTTTGAGACAGTCTCGCTCTGTCACTCAGGCTGGAGTGCAGTGGCATGATCTCAGCACACTGCAACCTCCACCTCCTAGGTTCAAGTGATTCTCGTGCCTCAGTCTCCTGAGTAGCTGGGATTACAGGCGGGCACCACCACGCCCAGAAAATTTTTTGTATTTTTAGTAGAGACGGGGTTTCGCCATGTTGCCCAGGCTGGACTCAAACTCCTGAGCCAATCTGCCCACACGCCTGTGCTAGGATTACAGGCATGAGCCAACACGCCCAGCCAGAACATTCTTTCTTTAAGACATAAAAACTGACAATCATAAAGGAAAAGACTGATGCCAGGTACTACAATAAAATTAAGAACTTCAATCAATCAAAAGGCACCAGAGAGAGTAAAAAGATGTTACACATTAGAAAAAAAGATATTTATACCAAAAAGCTCACGAAGGATTGGCAACTCCTACAAATTATTAAGAAATAAACAAATCAGTTGAAAAATCAACAAAAGATATGAAGAGGCAAGTCACAATAGTAAACAAAAATGGCCAATCAACACATGAAAAGATGTTCAACCTTATTATTAATCAAAGAAATGTAAAATGAATCCATAATGATATACTATTTAATGTTCATCAGATTGGCATAAAGTCTGACAGTACTAAGTACTGGCAAGGATGTGGAGTAACAGGTATTCTCAAGGCCAATGGGAGTAAAAATTCATTTTGAAAATAATTTGAAATTATCTACTAAAGTTGAACATGCATATATTCTACAACCTAGTATCTCTACTCTCAGACATACAATTTAAAAGCGCTTCCTAAACTTTATAAGAGAGAAATTCATACAATGGAATACTTCATAGCATTGAAAATAAAACAGGAACCAATGTACACAAATCTTGGAAACACAATGCAGAATCAAAAAAGTTTACATACACTATCATTCCAAAAATATATACAAGTATTCCATTCATATGAACAAAATTCACATAAAGTAACATTTTTAAATTGGTCATTTCAACCAAAAATTCTGTTATGTAAGATAGATAGTTTACTTTCATGTGCATCATTATAATTGCAAGAAAATAAATTATTCTTCAACCAACAGATCAAGTATGCCAAAACAAAAACAGAGAGAGCATTACACTGTACTTTATATTGAGAGTAACTGACCTATATCCTTACAACACACTCAGAATGTATGTTTTTCCTGACTAAACCATGGGTTTGAAGAATTCTACCAAACGATCAGTATCAATGAATATGCTGTATGAAGGAAACCACATGTTATCAAGATACAGAACAGGTGCCTTTTCTTTTTTTTTAGAGGATTAACATACCAATGATCATCAGCAATCAGCACCCCAGATAACTGAATATCATGGCTTGAGTTTGGTTTATACTTTCCAACTGTAGTTGTTCCTTCTTTTATCATATATAGCAGCATCTCAGATAGTTGTGGATCTTCATTCAGATTAACAAGGTTTGGTAAATGATTGTCCATTTGAAATGTAATTCCTGCTTTCTGGTAGAAGTCAGAAAAAGAAATTAATCTTAATCACAGTATGAAATTGTTAAATTCACCTAAAACAAATGGTCTATATTAAACATTAGAACAATTCTATATGAAGTCTCACTAAATTAAAGGTTATTATTATTATTATTATTTTTGAGACGGAGTCTCGCTCTGTCACCCAGGCTGGAGTACAGTGGCACGATCTCGGCTCACTGCAACCTCTGCCTCCTGGGTTCAAACAATTCTCCTGCTTCAGCCTCCCAAGTAGCTGGGACGACAGGTGCATGCCACCACGCCCGGCTAATTTTTGTATTTTTAGTAGAGATAGGGTTTCGTCATGTTGACCAGGCTGGTCTCGAACTCCTGACCTCAGGTGATCCACCCACCTCGGCCTCCCAAAGTGCTGGGATTACAGGCATGAGCCACCGTGCCTGGCCATAAAGGTTTTTTAGACTCTCTCTTCCTTCCTTAGAATCTCTCCTTTGTGACCTCCCTACCTTCTTTGTCCTTCACCATCCTCAGTCTATTCATATATCAATCTATCATCACCAAATTGTGTCTTCTTATTGACTGACCGTCTTTAGAATAGATCATTTTGTTTTGTTGCATCTTCATCGCCATCACCTTAGGCCCCTGTCAACTCACACCAAAACTACTGAAGCAGCCTCTTGATAACCATCAACAGCTTCTGTTTTCAATCCATCTTATATCCTATGCCAGGTTAATTCTCTTGAAAGGGTACTCTCAAAATGTAAATTCCCTGGTCACTTTTCAACAGCTTCTCACTTCCTACAGGATAAAACTTACTTTCCTTGGCCTGGAAATCAAGTCCTTCGTAAAGTAATCATAACATATCTTTCCAATTTTATCTCCTTATGATCTCATATAAACTGCTTCCAATAAAACTGATCTACATACCCTTTCTAAAGACACCTCAAACTTTTCTACCTTTACTTTCACAGAATTTTCTCTTCTGAGAATGTGCTCTTCCTTTTCTCTTCCTATTAAAATCTTACCCAAACTTCAAAGGCCATCTCAAATGCCACCTCTTTTATGAGGTTGGATTGGCCATGCCCAAGGAATTTTCCCTCCTTCTCCTGAATTCTTATAGTACTCCCCCACTATCAATCACTTGAAATACTTTTCATTACATTAGGTTCAACCATATGAAACTGCCAGTGTTCAACCATGCTTTACCTACAAAAATGGCAATTGCTTATGGCTCAATCTAATGAAATCACATTGCATTTCAGTCTTCTATTTACGTTTTGCAAATCTCTCTCTGGATCACAAGCTCTCTGAGGGAGGAAACTGTATTTAATCACCTTGGCTTCCCCTGTTCCTGGCACAGCATAGATATTTAATATATATTTGTAGAACCAAAGTAAATATAACAAGATGGTTTATTCATATTTTAACTTTCCAACTAGCTTATGGGCTGGCTCTAAGCAACCAGTCTTGATCTTAACATTTCTTTATATTAATTTTTCTTATGGTATTGCTTTGCACAGTCAGTATACAGTAAATATTTGAAACATTAAATTTACATGCATTGGCATATTGGCAATATTTATTTCTTGGCATATTTCTTTTATTTTCAAATCAGTTTAGAAAGCTGAAATAATACCTGTAACTCTTTAGTTTCTTGAAGTTTTCTTTTTTCAGCTTGTTCAAACTTTTCTTTCCACACTCTTTCCAAAGACAAAGAAAATAATAGAGTTAAAAACATCCAGATGTATAAGATTGAGAGTCAAGAGACAATCAATGAAAATTAGGGAACTACCTAGTAATATTTAAAATATGATAATCTGGGAGTGGGCTGCTCTATTCATAAGGAAGGTAGGGGAAAAGACTCAGTATCCTCTTGAGGTCCCTGCCATTTCTATGATTCCAGAGCAACACACTTAACATTTAGACTACTGACTGTACTCTACCTTTGCATTTCTGCCATGTCTCTCTCCTGTTGATGCAGTTTCATTCTTAAGGATGTTATTTCTTGCCGACAGAGCCTGTATTGCTCAGGGTCAATATTCCGATTGTTTCTCTGAGCAGCTTTTAGCTTTGCAATTTCTGCCTTCAATTCTGAAGATTTATACAAAGATGCATGAATAATAACATTTAATATATAATAATTTCCACAGTAAGCATAATCCTCCAATCTTCTATTTCATTTGAAGTTTTAAATACAGTATTACCAAATAAAATAGAATATTGGAGAAATCAGCTCTACTTTATGTAACCTATAAATCTTTACTTAGTCTTAACCTAAAATATGCTCCCATACTAATGAACTTCCCCTGTTCATAAGTAGGAAAGCTGTATAATGTACTGACCAAAGTGGAACACTTTTGAGAGGCAAAAGGGGAATTGTTAAAGTGAAAGTTTATTTAAAAAGTAAAGAAATAAAAGAATGGTTATTCACTAGGCAGAACAGCCAAGATCAAAGATTTTTCAAGCTGGAATTCAGAACATTTATTTATTTAGACAGAGTCTCACTGTCGCCCAGGCTAGAGTGCAGTGGTATGATCTCGGCTCATTGCAACCTCTGCCTCCCGGGCTCAAGCAATTCGCCTGCCTCAGCTTCCCGAGTAACCAGGATTACAGGCGCCCACCACCGTGTCTGGCTAATTTTTGTATTTTTAGTAGAGACAGGGTTTCCCCGTGTTGGCCAGGCTGGTCTCGAACTCCTGACCTTAAGTAGTCTGCCTGTGTCGGCCTCCCAAAGTGCTGGGATTATAGGCGTGAGCTACCACGCCCGGCCCAGAGTACTTATTTTTAATGAAAACAGTCCCACTTGTGAAACAGAAGGGATCCAAAAGGGAAAGGATGGACCAGGATAGAGAAAACAGATTCCTCTCTGGCTCATACATCTGAAGCGTCTATCACCTTCTGCTGCTAAAAAGGGCCAGAGGACAAAGGGGCATGAAAAGATGATAGCTCTACATCAGCAAAGATAAAACTGTACAAATCAAGATTTCTTGCAGGCATTAAAGTCTATCCTAAATTGATGATTACCCAGAGATAAATAGAAAGCAGTATTTAGCGTAAATGAAGTTCAGCCTACACTAGAAACTCAAGCTTAAATTGCCTTTGGATCAAAGAACTAAGCATGAGCAGAGCTAGTACATAAAATGTCAATGGAAGAGAGGTCATAAAAGAAAAATAGTAAATAGTTTTCTTGGTATTTTGCTGCACACATCTATGACTGTGTAAATTTATTGTTTAAAGCTTACTGTTTCCCCCTTACCCACACTCTGTTTTCTATGTTCTTTTTCTAATTGTTTTTCTCCTTATTACTTATTCTCTGTCCTTCCACCTATCATCCTCCATCACTATAGGCTGATGACTAGAATCTATTAAAATAGGTATAGAAAAAAGTCTTTGAGGTTCATAAATTGCATATTTTAAGACTGCAACTAATATCCGAGACTAAACTGCGGCAAAACAATTTTTAAATTCTGAGAAAATATTCACCTCTAATTAACTTAGCGTTCATATCTTCATTTATTTTGGCAACATTGACTATTAAACGGGCTTGGTTAGCATATCTAAGTGTGCTTAATGTTTCTTCTATGTTGCTGGCAGCAGGACTAATCGTAGCAATCATTGCAGTTTTTGAATTTCCACCCAGACTTTCTTTTAACAGCCTGCAAGAAAAAAAAGTCATAATAAGACTTTGCTTCTACAACAACTTAATAACAGTAATTATCTAGAAAGCACAAAACAAACTAATAGGGTATATAACACAGTATTATTATACTCTACTCAAATACCATTTAAAACTTTTCTGGTATTTGCAACTATTTCTAGATCTCATAAACACTTTTTCTCTCTTACACTTTTTATATTGTTTCAGGAGGCAATAATCTGTGCAGAGATTTTAAAATGTGCTTAATCATCAAGTATTTCGTGACTGTGAGCTACCATAGGGAAGGGACTATGTGTCTTGGTCATCTTTGTATTTCCAGTGCTACCACAACCTTTTGAAGCAGATGCTCAATAAATGTTGAAAATCATGAATGAACATTGAAACAAAAATTCTATATTGTACTAAAAGCAAAATCTATTTTAGAGAAAAAGAGTATGAGACTTAAAACATATATTAGTACAGAATGAATGTCACTATTTTTAACTTTCATAAGACATGAAAAAAATCAGATTTTCCCTTATAGGTTTCAAGGTGGCAACCACATTATAATAAATCAATTATAAAGACACATTACCCTCAAGTAAAGATGCAGTCCTTATCGTAACTGTATATTAATGCCTATCAGAACTGAATATTAAATCCATACAGATGTAATCTGAGTGTAACATACTGAAAATTAAATATACAATGAAAACATTTATTGAGCACCCATGTATTAGTCACTGTGTAGTAAGTAAACAAAATTATTCAATTTCTCTTTATACAACTAGCAATATGTTTGGTAGTACCATATATGTTCAAACATCAGGCACAAATAATAGTTAAGCACAAGAATAGTTATTTACACTCATATAGTACATATTATGTATTAAGAATTGTACACTAATAATTTAATTCTCACCCCTAAAAGGTATTGATTTTATTCCTATTTTACAGATGAGGAAACAGGCTAGAATATTAAGTAATTTGCCCAAAGTCACAGAGCTTATAAGATGCTGAGCTGAGATTCAAATCCAGGTAGTTTGGCTCTAGAATTCATAATGCTTACGACCTTTCTCCATCCCAAAGTTAATGAAGTCAGTCTATCATTCTTTTCCCCATAGTATTCACTAAATTTTATACAATTCTTTATACTTCAAAAGATACTTGCCATGTAAGAACAGATTCACGATAAGGAATAAAAACTCTCCTTTGGTTTGCTTGTTCAGAGAGGGCAGATATAACTTTTCCCAAAGTTAGCAAGGACTTATTAATACTCACACCTTCCTGCATGCAAGAAAAAAAAAATTTTTTTAACTTAAAATACTTCTCAGCAAAAAATTTATTTCACAAAATATATTTCTCCCCTCATATAATTACTGAGTAAATACTTTTTTATTTTCTTTTTTTTGAGACAGAGTCTCACTCTGTTGCCCAGGCTGGAGTGCAGTGGCACAAACATGGCTCACTATAGCCTCGACCATCCAGGCTCAAGCGATTCTCCCACCTGAGCCTCTCAAGTAGCTGGGACTACAGACACATGCCATAACGCCTGTCTATAAATACTTTTTTCTATAAACTACCAACTTTCTTATGACTCAAACGTATTTTCTTTAAAAATTAATCATAACCAAAAAGTACATATCTATTTTTCAACCGCAGCAATGCAGTCTACAAACTGCAGATAAAGATATATTTGGGGGGGCTAAGTGTATTCAGTTTGTATTCTCCTTAAAATAATGACCCCAGGAATAAATTTCATCAAAAGGAGAAAAAGCATTCCATTTACCTTTAGTCGATCTCCATTAGTGTGAGCCGTAGAGCAGCGCTCACTGCCTGCCAGATCTATTAGGTTAATTCGACTTGTTATTCTGTGATCGTGTTCTTCCCCTTCCACAAATTCTGTCTACAGCAAAATGATATTAAATTAATTTAAGTTCTATGACTTGCAATCAATATGGGTTTTTTAAAGGGAAAGTTGTAAAAGATTACACACCACTCTTTTATTTTTTAAATCGTCCCTTTTTTTTTTTGAGAACGGGTCTCACTCTGTTGCCCAGGCTGGAGTGTAGTGGCATGATCACGGCTCACTGCAGGCTTGATCTCCTGCGTTCAAGCAATTCTCCCACCTCGGGCTCCCGAGTAGCTGGGACTACAGGCACGTGCTGCTACACCTGCTACTTTTTTTTATTTTTAGTACAGACAGGGTCTCACTATGTTGCTCAGGCTGGTCTCAAACTCCTGAGCTCAAGTGATCCTCCTGCCTCGGACTCCCAAAGTGCTGGGATTACAGGCGTGAGCCACCACACCTGGCCTAAAATCATCCCTTCATGAATCTGTGATAATTTATAACACAAAAATATTCACACGGTCTACTGAAAAGAATATATTGAGCAGTGGATAGATTATGCCAAAATAAAATAAATTACCTTAAAGAGATTAAAATCCATAACCACTCAGTTATATTAAGGAAATAACAATAAAGAAAAAATTTAATGCACAAAGATGTTGCTTATCCCAGCATTATAATAGCAAAACATTTAAAAATAATATAAATGTCCAACAGTAGAGAAAAACTTGAGGAACTCTAATAGTTAATGGAATATTATATAGCTATTAATATTATTTTATAAAAATTTTAATAACATAAAATTGTTACAGATTTTAACAGTGTGATTTTAAGTGAATTTAATTGTGATGGTAAAAAAATTCAAAGATTATATACCAAAATGTTTAGAGGGGTTTATCTGAGTAGTGGAACCTATGGCTAAATTTTAAAAAATCTTTTACTTTCTGATGTTTTTCTAAATACTCTGCATAATTACTATATATTAAAATATACTATTATATATTGGTATGATCATATCAATGGTATCATAACAAGCATCTATTATTGATTTAAAAATCTGGTAAATAGTATATTGCCATAAGTCATTTGGTCATTGACCAAAAGTCATTGAAACTAAGGTATATTTCCTACAATCAAATTAAGTTTATATATTTATATGACTGTACTTTTACCTTTTGATTTAAAGAAGACAATAAGAAAAACATGAAGCTTAAATGTATTTACTATCTTGCCTGTGGAAAAAAATACCTTGGTCTGGGTCATCACCAGGGTGAAAACTGAATGAGATCGGGAGCTTTTATCATTCATACCAGTAGCAGCAGTAGCTCTTTGTTTATTTCCCAATTCTAGCCAACTCTTACAAGAAAAAAGGAAGGAAGATCAGATCAGCAGACTGTAACTCATTGGTATAAAAATTAAGAGAGATATTATATATACATTTATAATTAATTTATAAAATGAAGTGAGTAAATATTTATCTTTTAATAATTTGTATTCCCATTGCCTTTTTTTCTGTCATAGAAATCTGAGGCAGGAAATAATAACTTTAAAAGGCTGTTTCCATAACTTTAAGCTTACATGAAGGTCAATATTTTTAATACAGAAGAGCAATTATTTTGATTAAAACTTAACAAACAAAATCAGTTTGTGATAAATTAAGGAAACTAACCTTTTATTTGTAAAACAGCAATTAAGAAAAAATATTCTTATAAATATTTAGGATTATGCTATTTCTATCTAGTGAAAAGAAAACAAAATACAATCAATCTTACCTGGATATCAGTGTAAGAACTGACAACATTCCTATTTTTAAGAAGTGAAAAGACAAAATCAATTTTACTGATGATTATACTCTTGCTCTCATAAAACAATAATATTTCAATTACATATTTATGCTGAAGATCACAATGGACTAATTCATGAATATTATTTTACTGATTCTCCCAGAATCTTTTATTTTCCCCACTCTTAAAGGACAGGAAATAAAATAATGCTTTAATTTTAACAAAAATATGATTTTTCTTAATACAATGAAGCACCTTAGCATCTTAACATAATATTCAAGTCTAAGTCACAATACCAAAAGATATACTTTAACACATATGTATATGCATAAGTATATTTATATGTGGGTGTATATGGGTCCCAATATAATCCCGGATATATTAAACACAGCTGAGTTAATACTTAATCACTTTTCCTTTCCTTTAAGAAAGCATTTGGAGTGTTGAAAAAGAAAGTAAATGACTCCTGGCATGTATCAAACTCTTAACTCTTCTTACTACCTTCTTCCCTGTCTAGCTTAGAGTCATAGGTATAAAAAGCAGGTTGAGAGGGAAGATTTAATTAATGATGAAAGGAAGGGGTAAAAGAAAGAAAAAGCAAATATTTACTTCATACTCACTATAATGAATACTCCATGGCAGACACTTTACAGGTACTATGAAAGATAGATGCAAGTATAAAAACAAGTAACTAACACTCTATGGAAAGAGAGGGAAAACCTAACTGGACAATATCAAGGGTAGAAGGCTAAATAGTTACCCAGGGTTTCAAAGTTAGGAAGGCCAATGAGAATACAATAAAGATTATGGGAGAGTAATATTCACTCTATTCATTTGTTTTATCCTCTTTGCCCCTGCTGAGCCAAATACTTACATTGACAGTGCTTCAACATATGGTCCATAAACAGGATGTTCCCTCACTCTCAGCTAGAAGAAGCAAATACATGCATCGTTAGGAGTATGACAGATATTTCATATAATTTTAAATGATCGCTTTTTCTATATCTTGAGTTTAAGGTAAGAGATTTGTCTTTATTTTATCCAGGAAAAAAAAAAAAAACACAAAAGGTCTCATAAAAACAAATCTGTAAGGCATTAGGAAACAGTTTCAATATAAAAAACTGTTTATGGTAGCACAATATGTAACAATATATTGTAGCATCAAGTCTTATTAGTTTTTTTATTCTTAAAAAACTGCTATTAGAATTGTCTAATAGACAATAATTAGAAAAATATATTTTAGCATCAGATGTCTTACTAGTTTTTTTGTTTTTTTGTTTGTTTGTTTGTCTGTTTTGAGACAGAGTCTTGCTCTGTTGCCCAGGCTGGAGTGCAGTGGCACAGTCTTGGCTCAGTGCAACCTCTGCCTCCTAGGTTCATGCAACTCTCCTACCTCGGCCTTCTGAGTAGCTAAGATTACAAGACAGTGTCACCACACCAGCTAACTTTTGTATTTTCAGTAGAGAAGGAGTTTTACCATGTTGACCAGGCTGATCAGCAACTCCTGACCTCAAGTGATCCGCCCACCTCAGCCTCCCAAAGTATTGGGATTACAGGCGTGAGCCACTGCACCCAGCTTGTCTTTCTAGTTTTTCAGTAAGATATTTGAATGTTAAATCTTGCAGTCGCTATGATTTATATACTTTTAAATGCTCTCTAAAACATATTCATTAAATTTCAGATATTAAAATTTTTCTTTATTGTTACATTATACATTTTCATCTTTGTGACCAGAAGCTTTAAACATATAGAAATCATAGAAGCAAAGGTCAAGTTTTGTTTAAGTTTCTTGATGTTGCCAATAGTAAACTGCACAACCATGGGCAAGTGAAGAAGACAGCTGACTTCCCTTTTTTTTCTTGAGACAGAGTCTCACTCTGTCGCCAGGCTGGAGTGCAGTGGTGCAATCTCAACTCACTGAAACCTCCGCCTCCCGGGTTGAAGCGATTCTCCTGCCTCAGCCTCCTGAGTAGCTGGGACTACAGGCATGCGCCACTATGCCCAGCTAATTTTTACATTTTTAGTAGAGACGGGGTTTCACCATGTTGGCCAGGATGGTCTCCATCTCTTGACCCAGTGATCCACCTGCCTTGACCTCCCAAAGTGCTACAATTACAGGCGTGAGCCACCATGCCCAGCCGTCTTCTTTAGATTTTTGTTTATTGTGCTCCAAGGTCCATTGCAAAATTAAAAATTTTAAATTCGAATAGCAGTTTTTTAAAAAGATGATATCATTGTGAAACTTTCTATTTCACAGATTATCTACAAGGTATGAATTTGCTAAATAACCCACTGAAATACATATTCTATAATAAAAATATAATTTTAAAAAGTTTTACTACGTTTTGGCTTATAGACTATTAGGGATCTGGTGTTCAACTTACATGGTCCAACTAAATCTTGGAACAAATATTTTATCTTTAGTTTTACACAATTCTTCATTAAAATAAAGAGGTTAAATCTAATAACTAATTTAATTTCTACTAGTGATAATGTTCTGCTTCTTTTATTTTTATTTTTATTTTTTTTTTTTTTGGAGACGCAGTCTCACTCTGTCACCCAGGCTGGAGTATAGTGGCTCGATCGCAGCTCACTGCAACCTCTGCCTCCCAGGTTCAAGCAATTCTCCTGCCTCAGCCTCCCGAGAAGCTGGGACTACAGGCGCAAGCCACCATGCCCGGCTAATTTTTGTATTTTAGTAGAGACAGGGTTTCACCGTGTTGTCCAGGCTGGTCTTGAACTCCTGAGCTCCAGCAATCCGCCCCACTCAGCTTCCCAAAGTGCTAGGATTACAGGAGTGAGCCACTGCACCCGGCCAGTGTTCTGCTTATTTTCTAAATAATCTAATTGGACTGTAGATCCAAGCATTTGCTATCATATAATTCTAGTAAAACTTTAAGCTATATCATCCAGAGAACTCAAATAATTAGATGCATTTATAAGAAAAGAAATTCAAAACAAATAATAAATTGTTTTAATCTTACTGGTTGCTTTCTCTGCCCATTTTCATCTTTACAAACCAGAAGGTCATGAATTTTTTCATTATATACTTCAAAGAAGCTCATTTCAACGTGATAGCTGACCTAGTAGGAATAGAAACGCAGCATATAATTTATTTTAATGTTTTGCAAATCATATCTGTGATTAGGATCTAGTATCCAAAATATATAAATACATAAAAATATCCTCAACATAAAGACAAACAGTCCAATTTTAAAATGCACAAAGGACTTGAATAGACATTTCTCCAAAGAAGAACGTACAAATGGCAAACAAGCACACGAAAAGATGCTCAACATCATTTCTCAGTAGGGAAATGCAAATCAAAATCACAATGAAAAAATACTTCACACGCACTAGGAGGGCAATAATAATAATAAGTGGAAACCAACAAGTGTGGGTGAGGATGTGGAGAAACTGGAACCCTCCTCCAATGCTAGTGGATGTAAAATGGTGCGGCCACTGTGGAAAATAGTTGACAGTTCCTTGAAAGGTTAAAAATAGAATTACTGGGCCGGGCACAGTGGCTCACACCTGCAATCCCAGCACTTTGGGAGGCCAAGGATCATTTGAGGTCAGGAGTTCAAGAACAGCCTGGCCAACATGGTAAAACCACATCTCTACTAAAAATACAAAAATTAGCTGGGCATGGTGTCGGGTGCCAGTAATCCCAGCTACTCGGGAGGCTGAGGCAGGAGAATCACTTGAACCTGGGAGGCGGAGGTTGCAGTGAGCTGAGATCACACCACTGCACTCCAGCCTAGACGACAGAGCGAGACTCCGTCTCAAAAAAAATAAAGAATAACCATAGAAATTTGGGAATTCCACTCCTATACATCCAAAACAATTGAGAACAGGTATTCAAACAAAACATGCACCAATGTTCACAGAAGGACTATTCACGATAGCCAAAAGGTATAAACAACCCAAATGTCCATCAACTGATGAATGGATAAACAAAACTGGCAATATGCCTACAATTAAATATTAGTCAAAAATTAAAAGGAATGAAGTACTGTATATGCTACAATGTAGATGACCCTCAACACATTATGCTAAGTGAAAGAAGCCAGACACAAAATATCACATACTGCATGATTCCATTTATATAAAATTTCCAGAACAGGTAAATTCATAGAACAAAAGCAAACTAGTAGTTGCCAGGGATTGGGAAGAAGGGGGAATGGATTGTGACTGCTTAATGGGTAGAGGGTCCCCTTTGAGGGCAATGAAAATTTTTTGGCACTAGAAGTAACAGTTGTACATTATAAATGTACTGAATGCCACTGAATTGTATACTTTAAAGTGGTTAATTTGATGTTATGTGACTTTTATCTCAACAAAAAAATTTTGGCCCGGCGCAGTGGCTCACGCCTGTAATCCCAGCACTTTGGGAGGCCAAGGCGGGTGGATTACGAGGTCAGGAGATCGAAACCATCCTGGCTAACACGGTGAAACCCTGTCTCTACTAAAAATACAAAAAATTAGCCAGGCGTGGTGGCGGGCACCTGTAGTCCCAGCTACTCCGGAGGCTGAGGCAGGAGAATCGCGTGAACCCGCGGGGTGGAGCTTGCAGTGAGCCAAGATCGCGCCACTGCACTCCAGCCTGGGCAACAGAGCGAGACTCCGTCTCAAAAAAAAAAAAAAAAAAATTAATATGAACAACATCAAAAGTCCTTGCATTTCTTCTTAACTTCTGCATAAGGTTCGATTCAATCCAATAAGCATTTCTTAAGTACCTACCTACTGTGTGTATGGCTTTAGGTTATTGTCAGGACATAAAGAAGTGTAAGACAAGATTCTTGCCCATGAGGCTAAGATCTCAGAGAAATATAACTTACCTTCCAATAGATAAAACACAGCAATAGAAAATTAATTTAAGAATCAAAACGAGATGACTATAAATATGACTAATCAGAAAGGGGAAAATTTAGGATGGCCAGAGAACAGGGAAGGAGTAAATAGAATGTGAGGCATGAGAGACAGAGTAGATTGAACCAGAAAGAGGGCGTAGGGCATTCTTGGGTAAGGACAGCAGCATCTGTGCATCGCATGTGCTCAGAATAGGAAAGACACCCTGTAGGTTGACATTTGATCTGGTAAGATGGAACCTTAAATCAACAACTCTTCCTCATTGGGAAAGAAAGCAATCATTAGACTAAGTGGGCTGAGCTTCTCCTCCTTTTGACTCTGAAAGATACAGTGTAGAGGCCAAAAAGGGGAAACTTTGCTTCCAAACAGCTCTTCTGACAGTTAGGGAATGGTTTCCTTATTAGAGAAATAAATTTCATCCACTGACCCAGAAGTGAGTAAGCAAGCATCTAACAGAATTGGAAGCTTCAAGGGAGTGTCAAAGAGATTTAAGTTCAATCCATCAAATATTTATTGTGCCCTACTAGGTACAAAGCACTCTTCTAGGAGCTGTGGAAAAATATGAGATGAACTGGACATAGTTTTTATCCTGAAAGAATTCAGAATCTAATTGGAGATGCAATACAGTACATGAGTAATACAAGGCAGAATATAGCAGGTGTCATGAGAGAGAAACAAAACACTTCCAAAGAGACCAGGTATAAAGGAACACCAAGTAATTACAAGGTCATTGACAAATGCTATGAACAGGGATGGGGGCTGTCAGAATTCAATAAACATGTAATAACGCTTATTTTATGTAAAATAGTATTTTATGTTATAGAGGCTCCAAGAGGACTTAGAAATGAAAATGTAGTGTGGGAAACGAATTGGAAAAGGTAGTTAGGGCCACATTGGAGGGGACCTACTTTTTTCTTCTCCTCTGAGGCTCCTGCCATCATGCTCGCTATACCACCTTCTATTACTCCCATTCACATACTATTATCCTTTACCATCCTGGGTAATTCCAAAGTTGATATAACCACAGTTAGTTGGGCTCACTATGTGCCAGGCACTCTTCAAATCCTTTTGTATAGATCAACTAATTTAATCCTCACAACAAACTTATGAGAGAGATATTGTCAATTGTCATCTCTATTGTCTATTCTGAAACACAGAGAGACATTAAGTAAATTGTTCAAGATCACATTTCTACTGCAGTGATGAAGCTTAGATTCAAATTCAAATAATGTATCTCCAAAGTCCATGCTCTTTTTTTTTTTTTTTTTTTTTTTTGAGACAGAGTCTTGCTCTGTCACCCAGGCTGGAGTACAGTGGCATGATCTCAGCTCACTGCAATCTCCACCTCCAGGGTTCAAGCGATTCTCCCGCCTCAGCCTCCCAAATAGCTAGGATTACAGGCGCCTGCCACCACACCAAGCTAATTTTTGTATTTTTAGTAGAGACAGGGTTTTACCATGTTAGCCAGGCTGGTCTCAAACTCCCGACCTCAAGTGATTTGCCTGCCTCGGCCTCCCAAAGTGCTGGGATTACAGGCGTGAGCCACCGTGCCTGGCCGACCATGCTCTTAAGCATTCATTACCCTATATTATTCAATGACGTAGTCATTCCATGCAAAATCTGAGCCTCCCAGTCCTTTGAAATCATTCCAAAGACCTTTGCCTCAACTTCACTTATCTATCTCTTCCTGGCTTTACCTTCAAATTACTATCCCTCTAAAATCTGGACAGCCAAGAGGAATCTGCCCCACAAGCCCACAGCTTTCTCACTCTCTTATGCCCACTAAACTTGGACTTGAATCATATTTCATCTCATAGTCTCAAGACCACCATGTTTCTATTGATCCCCATACTCCTCCTATTTTCAATTTAATTACTGGGAATGAGAGGATGAGGGTAGAAGACAGAGGAGAGGCAGTATATCCACAGAAGAGACAGAACTCATCAATTACTTAAATCTGCTTTTCCTCTTGTGATCTCAAAAAATGACATCGATATCTAATCCGGTTGTCCAACCAGAAACATTGATTTCTCTCTCCCTCATCCTCCATTTCCAATAATCAGCAAGTCTTACCAGTTATACTTACTAAGACGACTGTCCTTCATGAGCCAAGTTCTGCAGGCCTCTCTAGTTTATTCTCTTTTTCTTTTTTTTTTTTTTGAGGCAGAGTCATGCTCTCTGTCACCCAGGCTGGAGTGCAGTGGCGCGATCTTGACTCACTGCAACCTCCATCTCCCGGGTTCCAAGTGATTTTCCTGCCTCAGCCTCCCAGGTGCCTGGGATTATAGGCATGTGCCACCACACCAGGCTAATTTTTGTATTTTTAGGAGAGGCAGGATTTCACCATGTTGGCCAGGCTGGTCTCAAACTCCTGATCTCAGGTGATCCGCCCGCTTTGGCCTTCCAAAGTGCTGGGATTACAGGCGTGAGCCACCACGCCCAGTGTCTAGTTTCTTCTCTTATCGCTCTCCACCCTCAAATTCCATGCTCAAAACAAAGTGAACAATTTATAGATTCCCAAAGGCTCCCTACTTTTTTGCTTTCAAATCTTGGTACATGCTGCTCCCTCTTCCTGGAATGTCCTTCTCCCCTTCTTCACCAAGCTAATAATGCTATGTATCCTTCAAAAATAAGCTCAGCTGCTCCTTCCTCTGAGAGAATGTCTCCCTCCAACCTTCTATGTTCTTTTTTACATGTTCTATTAGAGCATCTACTTTAGTTTGTTTAGCATTTAATTGATTGTACTTGGCTATTAACTGACTTATTTCTCTCACTACACTCTTTTGAATACAGGGACTGGGTCTTTTAACTCCACACCCCTAATCTAGCACAATTTTCCCAGCTTCCTTTATCATAAAAAATACTGGAGGAAAAGCATGAAAATTATAAAATCCCAAGCTCTACACCAGACTAACTGACTCAGAACCCCCAGAAGAGATTTTTAGCGAGTGTGTACATACACATACACATGCACATATATGTCCCTGCCAAGAATCCCTGGTGATTCTTATGACCAAGAAAATTTGAGAAAAAAAAATTTTGATCTAACAAGCTGCCTGGCAACAGCAGAATGCTCAGTAAAAGGTAGCTGAATGTGTAAATGAATAAGTGAAACAGGAAGCCAGTACAGCCTATTCAGGTGTAGAACAGTGGAAAAAGCATGGCTTTTGAAGTCAACTCTGGGTTCAAATCCCAATTTCACTACTCTTTCTGAGTCACATTGTCCAAAAGGTTATGCCTGCTGTCCTTAGTTAAGCTGTGCACCTATCTGACTATAAAGACATGTATAATAGCACATAGCTACCATGTTTGTGAGCCTCTACATATACACAAAAGTAAAGCAAAAACAAGGGAGAGAAGACAAGGGAGAAGAGACGACTTCACTATCACTGCCCACCAGGTGAAATTGATTCTGAATTTAGAATTTCCACCCTCTCTCTCCATACCACTGTTCCAAAGAAGAGTGATCTATAAATTAGAACTGATCTTCCATTAAGTATTTCCTTAGTGGCCATGACTGATTTGAACTTGATTTGACTATTTTCTACTCTGATAAGAAGCTTGCAGGTATTATAAGAACATACCTCTTGGGTTTGTTTTCTGGCTACTTGAGAAAAAAGATCTTCACAAAATCTTGGAATTATTCCTGGTTCTTCACTAAATCCCATCATCCTGAAAAATACATTATGAATAAGGGGGAAATAAAACTAATTCATTTTTTTAAAATTCTTTTTGGGGAAATGGGCTGGGAAGGGAGTAGGAAGCAAGTTCATTGAATCTCATAATTAAGAATCTGGACTCTGAAGTCAAATCTGCCTGAGTCCAAATCTTGACTCCAAGATATTTAACCTCACTAAACTTCAATTTCCTCTACTGTAAAATGGGAATAATAAAACTATCTAATTCAGAGAATTATTGTGAGAGAATATAAGCAAAGTCTTTAGCACAGTGTCTGGAATATAGTAAGAACTCAAATGTTGGGCAACTCGCTCGGGTCCCCTTCCACGCTGTGGAAGCTTTGTTCTTTCACTCTTCACAACAAACCTTGCTACAAAAAAAAAAAAAAAAAAAAAAAAAGAACTCAAATGTTAGCTACTGTTAAAATGCTCAGTATTTCCTTCTAGGACAGGTATTATTATCATAGCTACCATTTATCAGATGCCCCCCCACCCTTTTTTCTTAAGAGATGGGGACTAAGTTGCCCAGGCTGGACTCGAACTCCTGCGCTTAAGCAATCCTCCTACCTCAGCTTCTCAAGTAGCTGAGACTACAGGTGTGTGCCATCACATCTAGCTTAGATGCCTTACTTTTAATTCTCACCGAAATACTTATAAGATAACCTCTCTAGGCCTCAGTTTATGTAAAATATATAAAGTACAGTAAAATAGGGCCAATGATAATTACAAGATGAATTGTATCAAGGCAAATGTGTAAACTGAAGCCCAGAGGCTAAGTAAATTGCCCAAGTTTGCAGAACTGGTATATAAAATGGATGAGATTTGGGCCAAGATCTGTGTGGTTTCAAAACTATATTCTTTCTATCACTCCCATGCTGCTTCTCACAAAAGTATATTTAAACACTTCTGGATAATTGCATTTCCAATACAACTTACGTATATGATTTTCCAGAGCCAGTCTGACCATAAGCAAAAAGACAGGTATTGAAGCCTTCAAAGGCTCTTTCTAGGAGTGGTGCTGCTAGCTTCTCATAGACAATTGTCTGGCTAGCGTAGTGAGGATGACATTCATCAAAAGACCAGAATGAAATATCATAAATAAAATTATAAACTTGTTTCATGTCAGGATGTTCCACAGTTATTTCTTTCCCACTCATGAAGACTACCTGGGATGCTTTTTCAATCTTCTCTCTTGAAAGAAGCACAAAGAAAAAAATCAAGTAACTAAAATTATCATGGGTATTATTCTCACAGAACATAATAAATACCTCAAAACTATTTAAACAATCTTCTAAGGCAAGATAATTCTTTATTTTTATGTGGAAAATGCAGATAAGCAAACATAATTCTAGTGGGTTTCCAAAATATATTTCCTGTGGCTCCAGTGCCACCAAAGGGAAAATCCCAGATTTCTCCAGAAAACCTATCCTACTTTTACAAGATTTTTTCCTCTTTTTTTTTTTCTCTTGAACTATACCTTTTCCCATCCCACCTACTATAATCTACCTATACTCTTCATTCAAATCTAGAAACATCTTTATTATACAAATTTGGAGGGGTACCAATCTAAATAAAGCTGGCATAAAATACAAATATAATTTTAACAAACTCAGTTGACTATAAGTTTGAATCATAAGTCTCTCTTGACTACTAAAGATCTCTCCTCCTTCCTCTAGATTCTCTCCCTTAAAATCATGAATCTTCCTGTATACCCTTTTTCCCTTTGAGACTTAGGTGGAAATCTTTCATTTACTTTAGATCTACAGAAAAACATCATCACTCCTTGTCTGGCTCCAGATATACACTCCCTCCCCGCTCCATCCCTGACTCTGAGACTGCTTTAAATCAGAATTTATTCTGGAAAAAACACCTGCTTCATCAATTTGACAAGTACTCTACCCTGGCCCTGCTTTCAAGGCTTGTCTGATAAGTTTGGAATCAGGCACTTGGTCCCTTACTAAGTTCAGTATAGTCATCCATCTTGCGTTTTGTCCCTACCAGCTCTTTCTATTGTTTCTCTTCCTGTCATGGTTCTTGAGGCTCTATTAGGCATTCCAATTCTCTCAAACCAACTCACCCTCAGTTCTCCCTCTTAATACTAACCCATTTGCACGAAAAAGATTCTACAGTACTGTATAACTTGCCTTTAACTACTGACCCCTTAGGTTCAAACTGGAGGTTCCTGCCCTGATGCAGTGGTCACCAAATCCTCTTCTAATTTGCTTAGAAACACAGCTTCAAGTTAAACACTACTAACCCTGTGAAGTTTTTCACTGTCCCTTAAAATATTTTAAACAACTACATTAAAATATTTTAAAACAATTACATTTTGTCACATTCACATTTTGTCATGTCCATCTTTTCCAATCTTATCTTTAATCTGTGTCTTTCCCATTCACAACCACTTTTAGAGAGAGATTTTTTGCCATCAAAATCAAATCTAATGTATCACTGCATTTATAACTACTATATAGTAATCAGAGACAATGATGATGATAATCACCACTCTGGAAAGGGTTTTGAAAGGACCTCTTTAGGGAACCAGTAATTTGTTATGGCTCTTCTTTTTTTTTTGAGACAGTCTCGTTCTGTCGCCCGGGCTGGAGTGCAGTGGCCTGATCTCAGCTCAGTGCAGCCTCTGCCTCCCAGGTTCAAGTGATTCTCCTGTCTCAGCCTCCCGAGTAACTGGGATTACAGGTGTTCAACACCATGCCCAGCTAATTTTTGTATTTTTAGTAGAGACAGGGTATCACCATATTGGCCAGGCTGGTCTCAAACCCCTGGCCTCAAGTGATCCGCCTGCCTTGGCCTCCCAAAGCACTGGGATTACAGGAGTGACCCACCACACCTGGCCTGTTATGGCTCCTTTTAAGGGATAGGTATAACATTCCAGCATATATTGCAGATCTGAAAGCAGATTTCATTACAGACCTAAGTGACTTATTCAGACTTTTTAAAAGCAATATATCTAGAGAAACTTCAATATACAAAATATTGTGATTCAATTTTTTAATTTTATAGTCAGTGATCAAAAATTATCAACACACTACAACTAGACCTAAAAGTTCTTTCTATATAAAAGTATTGCCAACAAGTTTGAAGATGCATGAATACACTGACCTTCCAAAGGCAGAGAGCAATTAAAGGTACATTACATGTAACTGCTTGGCTTTAGATTTTAAAAGGCATCACATACCTCTTGGTGAAAGGTCTTACGCGTACTGCCACTGTCACTTGACTATTCTCTACTTTTAAGGGGTCTTTTGCTGCAGAGGTGTTCTGAACTACAGTTTCTTCTTCGGGAAGAATTGTATTTTCTGCGGACCTTTCCTGTTTATTTGCAAGAAAGGAACTTTTTGGTCTTTGTTTAACTTGAAGGTTAGACATTCTATTCTTCAGTATTGATGGAGCTGGGCTCTTAAGCTGAGGCAGGCCGCACTTTGGTGTCAATTTGTGTTCTGTTGTACATTTTGTAGGTGTTCTTTTTTCTAAGCTCCCAAATTTATTTGGCGTTTTTGCAATTTCCTTCCCAATACTTCTATGATACAAGTTTCCTGTTCCCAACACTTTGATATCCAACTTGCTCTGAGTAGCTTTCGTTGTCAAGTGTCCTGATCTAACAACTTCAGTCTGACTCAGGGAAGCAATGGGTGGTCTATTACTTGAGTACTTAAGTGCAATATTTTCATTTGCTCTACCAGGGGCAGAAAATGTTTCTTTGTATTTCTTATCAGCCATCATTTCAATGACCTGTGGATCTTCATCTAAAGGTACAGAAGAGGCAACAAAAGAGTTTTTAGCATTATTTACAATCCTTACATTTGTTCTACTTTCCTTAGAAACACCATTATTTTCTGTTTCACCTCCCACATTCAGTGTCATTTTGACAGAATCTATTTCAGCTGTTTTCCACTTTTCTGCAGAATCTGTTTTAGCACGACGTTGTAATGTAAGACGTGTTTCTGCTGTTTTTTCAGTTGTGTCTTCCAACTCACTACCAAGCAAAGATGATTCTTTGTTCCTTGTAGTTCTTCTCTGAAGTGCCAATCTACCTACAGGATTAGGGGTAAGGGGCATGTCTGCTGTTTTTTTACTGGCAGAAATAACGTAAGTTCTATTTATGTCTCTGACTTTACCTGCAGATCTCAATAATGGATCATCATTTTCACATTCTGACATATCCAACTTCAAATGCAGCTTAAGTCGGCTACTGTGGGTGAGGGCATTCAGTGATGAACTATTTTGGGAAGAAGGAATATCAAGAATATCACCGCTGTTATTTCTATTATGAGTACTGTGTAATGACATTTTGGCAGACAGTTATTTAAAAAAGAATGTTACTAAGACCCTAAGCTCTTCTTTGGACATTCATTTGATTTCCAGCCATTTCTTATGTATCCATTTCTGAAAATATCTGCTAAACTGAAAGAAAAAAAAGATTTAGATCATATAGACTACAAACAAGCTTTAAAAATATATAGAGAACATCCCATTGTGTAAGTAAATTCCCAGAGGCATACATTACAATAGGTCACAATCTGCAGCTCAGATACTGCTTCCAAGCAGCTTCAGGCAAGTCTCTCAGAGAACTTACCATCATTATTCAACAAATATTGACTAAGTTTCCATTAGTGCCAGGCCCTCTGATAGATACTGTAGACTTCAAAGACAACAATACAATTCCCATTTCTTTAGTCTAGAAGAAATATACTGATAAGCCATATATCAGGCCAAATGTGTCAAGTGACTTAGAAGATGTAAAAAGTGCATGCCAACATAGATTTTCAAGTACTCCCAGTGTGCGGAGTGGGAAGGACTAAAGGAAACCCTAGCACCTAAATCAGAGTGTGGAGCAAAGTATTTTTATAAATACCTGCTACATGTATTTTTTTTTTTTTTTTTTTTTTTTTTTGCCAATGTTCCATAAGAAGGTTTATTTTATTTTATTTTTATAAAAATATTTTTTTTGAGACGGAGTCTTGCTCTGTCACCAGGCTGGAGTGCAGTGGCACGACCTTGGCTTGCTGCAACCTCCACCTCCTGTATTCAAGCGATTCTCCTGCCTTAGCCTCCCAAGTAGCTGGGACTACAGGCGCCCACCACCACGCCCAGCTAATTTTTGTATTTTTAGTATAGACGGGGTTTCACCATGTTGGCCAGGATGGTCTCGATCTCTTGACCTTGTGATCCACCCGCCTCGGCCTCCCAAAGTGCTCGGATTACAGGCGTGAGCCACCGCGTCCGGCCCACGTATGTTGAATACAGGAATGCCTATAGAGAAGATTAAAATGATTGGTGTCACGAGGCAGATTATTCCCAAGTACCACAGGCAGTAAGTACGATAAGTACTGTAAATTAATTGTGTTGAGAAAAACCATGCAAGATTAGATAAACAGACAACCTGCCCTTTAGCAGTAAGACAACAAATTAGACAGAGGTGTATGTAAATATACAGCAACAATATCTATCAGGTATTAACGTTTTAAAGAAAGGGAACAGCAGTGACAGCTAAGAGACCTGGCTTTTAGTCAACTTTGTATCCAACTCCTTACAAGGATGTAAACAAGACTTTAAATTTGCATGCCGCGTTCTAACCTTTAAAATTACACTGGTTCAAACTATTGCAAAGATTATTGCTATCGAGGAACAAATTAATGGAAGGTAATTTTTAAATGAGGCTTTTAAATTTTTACATAAGTAACAGTCATTACAAAAAAATTTCGTCAAGTTATAAACATCTCCCATCAACGTTTCAACTCAAAATACAGAATTTTCCTGTTATAAAATGAATTTAAAGGCAAAAAGAAGATTCTGGAAATTCTCTTGCAACTAAAAACCATTTGCGATTTGCACAAATCAATACGGTTTCTGTTTGAAGAGTTTCACCATCAGATTTTAAAGAGGACTGGAAGGAATCACAAGGAAAACAAGCACAATCCAAACCAAAACATCCGGTGATTCTGTTCCTTCTCTGCTAGTCATTACCAGGGGCTATGACTAAGAATTACCTCTTAATGCCAACCGACTCGGGGAGACTCGGGGAGAAGCCCACGGGCCGAGAGGCCCTGAAGTCCGGCTTCCCGGTCCCAGCAGAGACGCTGCCTTGCGCCCTTCGTTCGGGGACCCCTTCGCCGCCGACCTGGAATGCTAAGGAATTGAATGGGGGACCGGAGCTAAGGCCACCCGCCCGCAGAGCAGCGGTCGCCTGTAGGGAAAGCGTCCGCACGCCCTCCCCAGTGCCGAAACTTCGCCCCTCCGCAGGGTCCGGCACCTTGGGCACCCCCTCGAGACAGTCCCCAGGCCACTCACCACCTCCAGCGCCGGCTCCCCAGAAGGCCGCAATTTGAATGGGCGCCCCGCCTTCTGATTGGCTGCTGGGCGTCGCGTCGGGAGCCGCGCCTTCGCTTCCTCCCGCCCCCCGGAAGTGCCGGTGGTTGGCCTTCTCTGAATGCTAGACTCGCCCCACCCTCATCTCCCAGGCGACGCTCCCGCCCCTCCTCGGGTTCTGCTAAAGCGTGGAGCTTGGCCCCCTTTAAATCCGACCACAGGAAGGGGCGGCGGTCGCGGGCGCAGCGGGCACCTCGTTGAAGTGGGTGTTAAACGAAAAGCATGACAGTGACACTCTTGTCGATCTTTAATCTAAAAGAAGCCATTACATCGAAGACTTCACATTGTAAATGGATATTTGCCCCCAAGTTAATCGTAATAATTAACTTTTCTAGTGTTTCCTACGCAAGGCGTTCACGTAGGAAATATGCTAAATGTCTTATATGAATTTTTAAACAGTCCTGAAAATCTCGTGAGATAAATATTAATGTTATCCCTCGTTTACAGATGAGGAACTGAGGTTTAGAGTTAAACTTGTGAAAGATCAGACAATTAGCAGTGGCATAACTAGAACTTGAAGGTTCTTGCCGCCTTACAATGTAACTCCGTTTCAGTAAAAGTTCCCTTTTTTATTTTTATTTTTTTTTCTTTTTTGAGACGGAGTCTCGCTCTGCCGCCCAGGCTGGAGTGCAGTGGCCCCTGCAACCTCCGCCTCCCTGGTTCAAGCGATTCTCCTGCCTCAGCCTCCCGAGTAGCTGGGATTACAGGCGCACACCACCACGCCCAGCTAATTTTTGTATTTTTAGTAGAGACGGGGTTTCACCATATTGGCCAGGCTGGTCTCGAATTCCTGTCCTTGTAATCTGCCAGGCGTGAGCCACTGCGCCACCCGGCCCCCCATAAGATTTTGAAATCTGAAAAAAAATTAGAGACACATTCTGAAAAATAACCAGATAAATGAGAAAGACTACATAAATAGATATTGTAAAGCAACAATGTTTTTTAAACAGGCAAAAAGTACAGAGATATTGGAGAAGTATTCACTGAGATAGAGACCATAAGTAGCTCCAATTATATAGACCAACCAAACAGATGATAAAGTACTCATTCTAAATCTTACTCTAAAAATCATTCTAAAATTCAATTAAAATTAAGGTATAAGGAAACTATCAGAAAATAGAATATAATATTTATCAGGGCCAGGTGCGGTGGCTCACGCCTGTTATCTTAGCACTTTGGGAGACCAAGGCGGGCGGATCACTTGCAGTCAGGAGTTTAAAACCAGCCTGGCCAACATGGTGAAACCCCGTCTCTCCTAAAAATACAAAAATTAGCCAGGCGTGGTGGCGAGCCCGTGTAATCCCAGTTACTCAGGAGGCTGAGTCAGGAGAATCACGTGAACCGGGGAGGCAGAGGTTGCAGTGAGCCGAGATCGCGCCATTGCACTCCAGCCTGGGGGACAAGAGAGAAACTCTGTCTCAAGAAAAATAAAAAAATAAAAATTATCACATCTGTGGGAAAATGATCATTCAATTTAGAACCAAAGCAAGATATGTCAAAGAAAAGACAGACAAACTCAAATACATAAAAATTTTAAACATATGTATAATTCGAAATAATAAAAATAAAATGTAAGGTAACTGGAAATATATATTAAACATGACAGAAGACATAAAGACCTTTTTCAATTTTAAAAGGAAAATAAGCTCATAAATAGAATAAAAAATCAAATGGGCTATAAAAATGCACAAAGGTATTTCACACAAAAAAGAATTAATGGCCGGGTGCAGTGGCTCACGCCTGTAATGTCAGCACTTTGGGAGGCTGAGGCAGGTGGATCACCTGAAGTCAGGAGTTCGAGACCAGCCTGGCCAACATGGCGAAACCCCGTGTCTACTAAAAATACAAAAATTAGCCGGGTGTGGTGGCACCTGCCTGTAATTCAAGCTAGCTGGGAGACTGAGGCAGGAGAATCGCCTGAACCCGGGAGGCGGGGGTTTCAGTGAGCCCAGATCACACCATTGCACTCCAGCCTGGGCAACACAGCAAGACTGTCTCAAAAAAAAAAAAAAAAGAAAGAAAGAAAGAAAGAAAGAAAAGAGTTCACATACATATAAAAATAATTTATATAAAAATAGAATGCACATACCTGACCATTAAGTTCAACTTTAGAAAAGAATTAGGTACAAGCTTTTAAAAATTGTAATTTTGGTGCTGGTGATTTGCACCAAAATTTAAAAGTATACATTTCTTTTCTTTTTTTTTTTTTGTTTTGTTTTGAGAGGGAATCTCACTCTGTCATTCAGGCTGGAGTGCAGTGTCGTGATCTCAGGCCACTGCAGCCTCGACAGCCTGGTGTCTAGTGATCTTCCCGCCTCAGCCTCAGCCTCAGCCTCCCAAGCAGCTGGGATTACAGGCACACACCACCGCCCCGGCTAATTTTTTTTTTATTTTTTGTAGAGAAAGGGTTCTTGCCATATTGCTCAGGCTGGTCTAGAACTCCTGGGCTCGAAGGATCCACCCGCTTCAGCCTTCCAAATTCCTGAGGTTATAGGTGTGAGCCACCGTACCCAGCCTAAAGTATACATTTCTAGTGACATAAATTGGTATTCTTCTTTGAGGACAGGGACCATGTCTGTTTATAATGTATCCCTAGTGCTTAGTATAAGTCCTGATATATAGTAGATGCTTGATAAATATTTGCTGAGTAAATAACAACCCCTTTTAGGAAGCAATGTAATAATATATTGGGAGAACCATAAAGATATTCATACTCTTTGACCTAGTAAATGTACTACAGAAATTTATTCTAAGAAAATATTTTAGGCCGGGCACAGTGGCTCACACCTGTAATCCCAGCACTTTGGGAGGCCAAGCCGGGCAGATCACAAGGTCAGGAGATCGAGACCATCCTG
Organism: Pongo abelii; assembly: GCF_028885655.2. Lineage (NCBI taxonomy): Eukaryota > Metazoa > Chordata > Mammalia > Primates > Hominidae > Pongo > Pongo abelii. The sequence continues at coordinate 48,942,500 of NC_071985.2, read as the reverse complement.
GCTAATACGGTGAAGCCCCGTCTCTACTAAAAATACAAAAATTAGCCGGGCATGGTAGCGGGCGCCTGTAGTCCCAGCTACTCAGGAGGCTGAGGTAGGAGAATGGCATGAACCCGGGAGGCGGAGCTTGTGGTGATCTGAGATCGCGCCACTGCACTCCAGCCTGGGCAACAGAACAAGACTCTGTCTCAAAAAAAAAAAAAAGAAAAGAAAAGAAAATATTTTAGTAGAAACCAAAAAGTATGTAGGAATATTGTCTACCTATATTGGCCCCAAACTGGCAAAAAAAAAAAAATTGAACTACACAACCATGAGAGAATGGTTTAAATGAATAAAAATGAGGAAAACCTAATAAATTGTTACAACTATGAAGTGTCCATTAAAATTAGAATTATGAATTAAATATAAATAGGACCAGACAATGCCTGGCCTATAGACTAAATCATAATCGGCCCCACCAGACTGTGAACCCAGGATGAAGCAGGACCTTGTCTATCTCACCCTTGCCTTCCAGTGCCTGGCATGGAGCCTTCCTAGGACCATCATCTAACACTAACCACACTTCCCTCTTCTTCCTTTTTTTTTTTGAGATGGAGTCTTGCTGTGTCACCCAGGCTGAAGTGCAGTGGCGCGATCTTGGCTCACTGCAACCTCTGCCTCTGGGTTCAAGCAATTCTCCTGCCTCGGCATCCCATGTAGCTGGGATTACAGGCACCCGCCACCATACCCAGCTGTAGAGATAGGGTTTCGCCATATTGGCCAGGCTGGTCTGGAACTCCTAACCTAAGGCGATCTGCCCGCCTTGGCCTCCCAAAATGCTGGGATTATAGGTGTGAGACACCGTACCCGGCCACTTCCCTCTTCTTATTCTTGTTCTCTTAGATGCTCCCAATTTCATTCTAACCACAGGATTAATACTCCATAGTATCAAGGGTCACCTGTGAGCCACCTCCAGTTTACACAAGATGGATTTTGATGTGTTATTTATTACATAGAGATGGCGCTTCTCTCTGCAAATCCTGTTGGCAGCTGACTAGCAGAGAAAGTCACTTAACCTCTGGATGACTCAAATTTCTCATCTGGAAACTGCAGACGGTAATACTACCTACCCTGAAGACTTGTAATGAAGATTAAATTAGATAATATATGCAAAGTGCTTAGCATGGAACCCAGCACAGGATTAATGCTCAATAAATGTTAGCTACTAAATTTTGTATCCTAATGTAACTCTCCAAGGCACTGAAAAGCCCTATTCAAGCTAGTGCTGAGGAACTGGGATTGTGCATTTTATGGGCTCCCTGTTATAATGATAATGACATATTTTATTTTATGAAGGATGAGGATTATGATTTAATCCCTAGAAATAACCAACAAGATGAAATAGTGAGTCTTTTTTTAATGGTCTCCCTGTACTCTATTAAAAACCAGGAGAGAACAATGAAACACTGTCTCTAAGAGAGAGCAGTCCTTATCTCCACTTTGCTCCAATTTACTTAAATTTTTTAGAAATTCAGATCTTACATGCTCTTTGAAGGAAGACAAGAAAAAGGAACCTAGAAAATGAAGATTTGTCCAGCACGAGGTTCCTAGGGCAGGCAACCTGACGCCTCTCAACTCATTTCAAGGCTTCTCAATTCATTTCAAGGTTTAGTTCAAGGCTTAGTTCCTTAGTTCCTTAGTTCATTTCAAGTCTTAGTTCTTCTGAGTCAATGGCTAGCATCCCAGCTATACAGCAGTGATTGCTAGAAAAATAAATTTTCATAATATATGTGAAACACCTTTTAAAATGTGACAAATGGAGCTAGGCATTGTGGTTCATGACTGTAATCCCAGCTCTTTGAGAGGCCAAGGCAGAAGGATGGATTGAGACCAGGAGTTCAAGACCACCCTGGGCAACATAGGGTGACTCTGTCTCTACAAAAAAAGTCAAAAAACTAGCCGGGCGTGGTGGTGCATGCCTATAGTCCCAGCTAATTGGGATGCTGAATTAGAAGGGTCACTTGAGCCAGGGAGGTTGAGGCTGTGGTGAGGCTGGTTGCACCGCTACACTCCAGCCTGGGTGACAGAGCAAGACTTTGTCTCAAAAAATAAAAATAAATAAAATGTGACATATTACTGTATATAAATCTAAGTTGATACATTTTGACTATATATAGTTATATATATGTGATAATTAAAATAGATAATGCATATGAAAATATATAACGTGTATGATAATCTCATGTTCCAAGTATATTGCATGAAACATAAAGACTACATAAGTGTGAATTAAATCAGAACCAATTGAATTTTCAGTCATCTAAGATAACTCTACTGATAATATATTCCTTTCTTAGTTTCCTATCTTATTCACCTTTGCTTCAAACTTACCTTCACTTAAGCCCTTGTTTAGTAGGGCCGGTTCTACACCTGTGTCCTGGATTCATCTTCTCTGTCTTCCAGGGACTTCCCTGCATCAAATATCCCCTACTTTCCCTCCATTTTCAGCATCTCTCTTATCTGAAAAAAATAAGAAAAGATACCCCCCACCTTCCTGCTCCCCAGCTTCTGCCCTATCTATCTTGCTTCATGTTCAGGTTCCTCTTAGAGAGGGTACACCAGGTCAAGAGGGGATGTGATGCCCTTTGTATTCATGCGAGAGAAGCTTGGTCAGAGCTGTTAGCTCTGTTGGATGTGGTAGCAGCCAGAAGGAAAAACACAGTAAGACTGTGTTCTAAGGAAAGTGCTGAGAAGTAAAAACTCATTAAACCAAGGGGAAAGTAGAGGCCACCAACGCCCCAAATAAGCAGGATCCCTGTAACCATGGGAACGCAGCTGAAGCAGAAGATACAGGTGGGTGTGGTGGCTCACGCCTGTAATCCCAACACTTTGGGAGGCCAAGGCGGGTGGATAACTTGACGTCAAGAGTTCAAGACCAGCCTGGGCAACATGGCCAAACCCTGTCTACACTAAAAATATAAAAATTAGCCAGATGTAATGGCACCTGTCTGTAATCCCAGCTACGCAGGAGGCTGAAGCAGGAGAATCGCTTGAGCCCAAGAGGCAGAAATTGCAGTGAGTCGAGATGTTGCCACTGCACACCAGCCTGGGCGACAGAGGGATACTCTGTCTCAAAACAAAACAAAACAAAAAACAAGGTGCAAATCAGTAAGAGAGTTTGCGACTTTTTCCATGAACACAACTGAGGTGTCCACAGCTCTTTCATGTTGGATGCTAATCCCAAGGAACATTGTTTGGGTCAAGAGCACATTAGGGATGAGGACAGGCCACTGCCTCTTCATTCAGATTTCTTGAAGGCTGACTCTTACTTTCTCTACCCACTTTTTGTTCCTTCCCTTCACTCCTCAGTTCACTGGCAGCTAACTTCTTCCCCAACGATTTGATTCCATCATTATCATTATTGTGAGAGGCAAGAAAGGTATGATTCTAGTCAGTGAGCTTCAACATTAAACAGGGTTCTGTTCTACGAAAAAAGTGCCGACACACCTTCTCCAAGGTCACCAGTAACCTCACTGCTAGCTCTAATAAAAACTAAGCTTCAGGCCGGGTGCGGTGGCTCACGCCTGTAATCCCAGCACTTTGGGAGGCCGAGGCAGGCGGATCACGAGGTCAGGAGATCAAGACCATCCTGGCTAACACAGTGAAACCCTGTCTCTACTAAAAATACAAAAAATTAGCCCGGCATAGTGGCGGGCGCCTGTAGTAGTCCCAGCTACTCGGGAGGCTGAGGCAGGAGAATGGCGTGAACCTGGGAAGCGGAGCTTGCAGTGAGCCGAGATCGCGCCACTGCACTCCAGCCTGGGCGACAGAGCCAGACTCCATCTCAAAAAAAAAAAACAAAAAACTAAGCTTCAGACTTCATGTGACTAATCTACATCGTTTAAAGCACTCCTCTATTGTTTTCTGAGATACTCACTCTCCTAAGCTCCAGTTTCCCACACCTTCTTCTCACTCTCATTTCATTGTTCTTTCTTCTAGTAAAATGAGGAGCCAGAGAACAAAGCGGCAGAACTGGTATGAGGATAGAAATGGGTTAGTTTATTTTCTGAAAAAAAAAAAAAAGAAATTCACTTGCCAGTGTAGATGTAGATTTATCTAGTGATATATTTATCACTAGATAAATATATATGATGACAAGGGCTACACCCTAGGAAGGGAAGAATTGGAAGGAGGCTGGATCCTTGATGACAGGGAGCTTGCTTTAAAACCCTGGACTTTCTACTTCCTGACTTCTTTTCATAAGACAGAAATAAACACCTGTTTTTTATTTATGTATTTCTTATTTTTTTGAGACAGAGTCTCACTCTGTTGCCCAGGCTGGAGTGCAGTGGCACGATCTCAACTCACTGCAGCCTCCACCACCCGGGTTCAAGCGATTCTCGTGCCTCAGCCTCCCAAGTAGCTGGGATTACAGACACGCATCACCCACGCCTGGCTAATTTTGTATTTTTACTAGAGTTTCACCATGATGGCTAGGCTGGTCTCAAACTCCTGGCCTCAAGTGATCTGCCTGCCTTGGCCTCACAAAGCATTGGGATTACAGGTGTGAGCCACTGCATCTGGCCAACATCTGTTTTTTCAAAAAACCACTTATTTGAGTTTTCTCTTTTTGCAGCCTAATTCTAACTAATATAACCTTCATTACCTGTCTACAAAATAAAATTCAAATATAACTTGAAAGGCCCCATGACCTGGCCCCTGCTTCCCTTTGTGTTTGGTCTCCTGCCCTAGCCTTTGCTCCCTAATTTCTTGTACTTTCTTCTCAGTCACTTCAAGCAACTGAAGTTCTCTGAATATAACATATGCACCTTCACGTGTGCTTCCTGGTGCTCATGTGGGTTTAGGGAACAGGTGTCCTTGGCCTGTTTCTACCCTCCCTGAATTGGAGCTTCTGCGAAGACTTCCATTAAGGCAAGGCCGTCTTCTAGAGGTTCTGTACCGTGAACCAGGAGACAACAGGTGAACTCTTAAAGAGTAAAACCTATCCCAAATAACCCATACAGTACTTCTGAAAATACTAGGTTTGTGCAAAAGTAATTGCTGGTTTTGCCAATAATGGCATTTTTGCCATTCTATATCCACATAAATTAGTTATATCCACAAAAATGTAGTTGTTTTTCTAACCGTTTTTAGTTTGTGTATTCACATAAATCAATACTCCAATTTAAAAAACAGCATACAAAAGATTATGTCAAGTAATTGCTTCTCATGTTTGTGGATATAAAAGGGCAACTGTCGAGGGCATTTTTGCCATTAGTGGCAAAACCCACATTTACTTTTGCACCAACCTAATAAAAGCAAGTATTTTTTTAAATCCACCAGAGGGAGACAAACAGAAAGAAAACGTGGAAAGAGTCGCAGTAAAGCTGGCACGTTTGAAGCTTTCTAGATTATGTAAGATTTAAAGAAAAATGATTAACTCATGCTAATTAATGATCTCTTAACATTAAATTTTTTTTTTTTTGAGACGGAGTTTCGCTCTAGTTGCCCAGGCTGGAGTGCGATGGCGCAATCTTGGCTCACCACAACCTCCGTCTCCCAGGTTCAAGCGATTCTCCTGCCTCAGCCTCCCGAGTAGCTGGGATTACAGGCGTGCACCACAACCCCAGCTAATTTTGTATTTTTAGGAGAGATGGGGTTTCTCCATGTTAGTCATGCTGGTCTCGAACTCCCGACCTTAGGTGATCCACCTGCCTCGGCCTCCCTAAGTGCTGGGATTACAGGCGTGAGCCACCGCGCCCGGCCTAAGATTAAATCTATTACAATTTAGCCAATTTCACAATTTTTAAATTATTAAGATGTGGTATGTATTTTCCTGGTGTTTGTATCTAGTTGCACTTGGGGTCTATAACGAAAAGGTGCAATAGGAAATTAATAATTTTAAAATGCAAAGGACAAAGCAAAAGTTGTGGAAAAGTGGTAAGAGCACTTTGGATTCTAGCTGAGGATCTGTCTCAACCTAATGGTGAGACCAGAGATAAGTCTCCTTACTGCAGATCCCTCGCTTGTGAAACGAAAGTGCTGGATTAAATCACAACCAGCAAGGATTGAGTCCTTTCTTTGTGCAAGATAAATAACCTAATTTAACTCCATAACCTTATAAGATAGGTATTATGATTATCGCTGTTTTACACATGAGGGAAAGTGGGTTTCCAAGGAGTTAAATAGCTTGCCTGACATTATACAACTATTGGGTCACAGAGTTAGGTTCAGAACTCAGGAAATTAAACACCATTTCCTGTACTCTGCACCACTACGCTGTACAACTGTTTTTACAGGTTCTTTCTGGATCTCTAATGTCTATGGCTTTATAATAAGGACAAGAGTTAAACAAACTGCATGAACCTAAAGGTATTTTAAAATCTGTCATATTTTGTATTTTCCTTCTAATTTGCTTTATTTTTACTTTTATTATTATTTTTTTTTTTTTTGAGACGGAGTCTCGCTCTGTCTGTCACCCAGGCTGGAGTGCAGTGGCGCCATCTTGGCTCACGGCAAGCTCTGCCTCCCGGGTTCACGCCATTCTCCTGCCTCAGCCTCCTGAGTAGCTGGGACTACAGGCGCCCGCCACCACGCCCAGCTAATTTTTTGTATTTTTAGTAGAGACGAGGTTTCACCGTGTTAGCCAGGATGATCTCGATCTCCTGACCTCGTGATCCGCCCGCCTCGGCCTCCCAAAGTGCTGGGATTACAGGTGTGAGCCACTGCGCCCGGCCCTAATTTTCTTTTTCTTTCTTTTCTTTCTTTTTTTTTTTTTTTTTTTGAGACAGGGTCTCAATCTGTTGTCCAGGCTGGAGGGCAGTGTCATGACCATGACTCACAGCAGCCTCAACTTCCCTGGGCTCAGGTGATCCCCCCACCTCAGCCTCCCGAGTAGCTGGGACTACAGGTGCGCGCCACCACGCCCAGTTAATTTTTGCATTTTTTTTTTGTGATGACGGGATTTCATCATGTTGCCCAGGCTGGTCTCTAACTCCTGGGCTCAAGCCATCCACCTGCCTTGGCTTCCCAAAGCTTTGGGATTACCCGCGGGAGCCCCTGTGCCTGGGCTCCTACTTTCTAATACGTGTTAGACCAAGAGTCTTGGAAGTATCCGCTATAATATGCTTACATTTTTTTTTTGTATCAGGTCTTGTTGATGAATCTCTATGAATTCAGTTGTTGTCACTTGGTGAAACAATCTAAATACATTCAGCAATACTGCCAGTAATTTTAAAAGAACAATTATGTTATGCAAGTAATCCCTTTTATTATTATTATTATTATTTTGAGACAGAGTTTCACTCTTGTTGCCCAGGCTGGAGTGCAGTGGTGCGATCTTGGCTCTGCCTTCCGAGTTCAAGCAATTCTCCTGCCGCAGCCTCTTGAGTAGCTGGGATTACAGGCATGTGCCACCACGCCTGGCTAATTTTGTATTTTTAGTAGAGACAGGGTTTCTCCATGTTGGTCAGGCTGGTCTCGAACTCAGGTGATCCTCTCCCCTCGGTCTCCCAAAGTGCTGGGATTACAGGCGTGAGCCACCACACCCAACCTAGTAATCCTTTTTAATATATAAAGAAAAGAACTCAGGGATTCGAAAATATTATAGACTCTCTTTTTTTCTTTGAGTCATGCTGGTTTCATTCCAGGAAGATTAGCAAGATTTAAAAACCATTGTCAGCCCCAAAGCCTAGTGAGTATCCTATTTTTACATAAAGGAAGCTTGGGTCTTACATAAAGTTTCGTTTAGGAAGAACAATTTTTTTTAAGGCCTAGTTTGACCTTCAATCGGTTGTCTTCTTCCCATTGTGCTTTGCCAACATAGCCCAAGGTCATTCTGACATCCTGTTGAAAATGTTGGGGATTCCTCCAAGTAGACTTGAAGGTATTTTCCTAAAATTGATAATGAAAAGCTTCAAGTCACTTACTTTTCAACAAATTTACAGAGAGGTATTAGATGATCTCAATAAGAATGTTGAGTATGTACAAATCACTCAGCTGTCTGTACTAACCCCAAAATAGTTCATAATCTCATTTCTTTTCAGTGGTACATGTCAATACTAGCAGTGTCTAGGCTGCCTAGAATTGCCTAGAATGACACATGTTTAGTTGTTTTTATAATCAATTTTTAGTTTGTGTATTCACATAAATCAATTTTCTAATTTAAAAAACAGCATAAAAAAGATTGTGTCAAGTAATTGCTTCTCATGTTCGTGGATATAAAAGGGCAACTGTCAAGTAAGAAGCCACCTGGATTGTAAGAATTATACATCATCTCAGTCTTTCTAGAGGGGAGAGAGGGGAGTTTTTCTTCAGTCTTGTAGCTTCATGAATAATTCCACACCCATGCACATGTCTTTACCCGTTTACATAAGGCTTTTTTTTTTTTTTTTTTTTTGGTTTAGACCACAGGCTGTTCTCTGATTCACTCAGGGGAAAAAAACATCTACCATTAGAAAGAGTTCTGCTCTTTCTTTTTTTTTTTCTTTTTCAGATACAACAGTCTGGGGTACAACAGAGAGTTGAGTGTTCTATTTGGACTAACATTTTCTCAGTTTCCTCTAGCATACAAAGACGAATAAATGATGGCATTTTTCTGTCTTCTGTGATAAACAGTGTTTTTGCAAGCCATGGTGTAGGTTTATGTGGACTTTATGGGTTTCATTTAATTCACATGAAATTATGCCAAAGAATGAGCCCATTCACTGTGTCCTGTATTTCTCCCGGCTGTATTTCTTTAAATATTATTAATAAGTTTCTGTACCACAAGCATTCATTAAACCCAAACATCCACTCCAACTGACAGCAATTGGGCCTGAGCAATTTGAGATTATATTCCTGAAAAAAGAAAATGAAAACAAACTCTCATTTTATCAGTTTTCTCCCTTATCCCAGAAATTTAACAAGGGCAATGCAAACTGCTATCCTAGAATTTATTCCACTGTTTAGGCCGAGCGCGGTGGTTCACGCCTGTAATCCTAGCACTTTGGGAGGCCGAAGCGGGCAGATCACGAAATCAGGAGATCGAGACCATCCTGGCTAACATGGTGAAACCCTGTCTCTACTAAAAAATACAAAAAATTAGCCGGGTGTGGTGGCGGGCACCTGTAGTCCCAGCTACTCCAGAGGCTGAGGCAGGAGAATGGCGTGAACCCAGGAGGCGGAGCTTGCAGTGAGCCGAGATCGCGCCACTGCACTCCAGCCTGGGTGACAGAGCGAGACTCCATCTCAAAAAAAAAAAAAAAAAGAATTTATTCCACTGTTTGAAAGTCTAAAGCAGGACTGTCCAAGACAGTGTGAGTTACATGTGAATTTTAAACCTTCTAGTACCCACTTTAAGAAAAGTAGAAAGAGAAGGGACAATTTATTTTATTTAATTAATCTATTTTTTTTTTTTTTTGTAGAGATGTGGATCTCCCTATGTTGCCCAGGCTGGTCTCAAACTCCTGGGCTTAAGGAATCCTCCTGACTTGGCCTCCTAAAGTGCTGGGGTTACAGGAGTGTGACACTGCATCTGGCTGATTTTAATAATTTATTTAACCCAATACATCAGAAATATTATCATTTCAATACATAATCAACATTAAAAAAATGTTCATGGCCGGGCACGGTGGCTCATGCCTGTAATCCTAGCGCTTTGGGAGGCCGAGGCGGGTGGATCATGAGGTCAGGAGTTCGAGACCAGCCTGGTCAACATGGTGAAACCTGTCTCTACTAAAAATACAAAAATTAGCCGGGGGTGGTGGTGTGCATCTGTAATCCCAGCTACTCTGGAGGCTGAGGCACGAGATTGCTTGAACCCAGGAGGCGGAGGTTGCAGTGAGCCAAGATAGCACCATTGCACTCCAGCCTGGGCAACAGAGCAAGACTGTCTCGGGAAAAAAAAAAAAAAAATTCAGATATTTTACATTCTTTCAGGCATTCAGTTAAATTTTTACACTTAACAGCATTTACAAGACCAGCCACATTTTAAGTACCTGATAGCCGCAATATTGGATGGCACAGGTCTAAGGAGTCTCTCCCTCTCCCTTTCTCTCACTGCATACAGGAAAGAGATAGCAGGGTCTTAGGATGTGGATTCAAAACGTATTAAATATCATAAGAGAATTGCATTCTAACTGGATGAAAAGGGCTGGAATCCCCACATCTCCTAGTGTCTCTCTGGCCACAAACTCCATGGCCTTTCTGTTCTTTGATCTGGTCTTTTGTTGATCTCTGCTGGCAAAGAGCTGTGGTTTGAAGCGTTTCTGATTTCATGAAGTTGGAGCTTACCCTGAACTGATGGTTCTACAATAACCTGATTTTATGTGTACCTGACTGTGCTGAAATTAATGCTAACTTCAAAATTATTCCATTTCCTTTCTCTCAGCTTAAAACCCGCCACTCTCTCCCTATAATTTAGAAGTCTTATCTCAAAAATATATGCCAGTAAAAAGTGCCAAGTCAGCAAAGGGTGAGGCCAAAGACATAAAAAGAATTGTGTGGGCCAGGCACAGTAGCTCAAGCCTGTAATCCCCAAGACTTTGGGAGGCTGAGGCAGAAGGATCGCTTGAGGCGGGGAAGTGGAAGCTGCAGTGACATATGATCACACCACTGCACTCTAGCCTGGGCAACAGAGCATGATCCCGTCTGTAAATAAATTAATAAATAGATAAAATAATTGCGGGGACCCTTATTTGATACTCATGACCCCTGAACCACAGTTTAAGGAATGATTTTTTTTTTTTTTTGTACTCAGCTCGAGAAGAGGTTAAAAAAAATGCCTTTAAAAAATATTATAGCATGTTCCTGAGTCCCAGACCAACCTTTCCTTTTTTCTCTTCTGTTCCCTTTTTAACACAATTCTCAGTTTCTGGGTAGCTACAAGCCCAGGATTGCACCCAGGATTCTAAATGAGATGTGAGAAACCATTTACAGAGAGGAACTATTACTTTGCTTTACAAGGAAATCCCCTGTTTGCAACTAGACTGTTGATGATATTATTATCTAGCCCTAGGGCTCTTTCCTCATTATTTTCTGCAATTCTACTTATTAGGGCTCCATTTAAATGTCTCGTGGATGCTACTTTGAAGCATGACCTTCCAGCTTTGTGAGACTGAATTTCACTAGCCTCATTTCTGCCCATTTCCCTAAACTGTTTAAATCTCTAGTAATCTGGTCCATTCCTAGAATGAAGCAACTGATACTCCTTCATCACAGATTCATCTGTAAACTTAGCTTCCTACCTCAGGACACAGTAAACTCCATGCTCCCGTTGTTTTAAAGGTACATAGCGTGGAGTAATTAGAATCGCACACTGAGGACAGAGGTCCTGCTTTTCTGGGGTGGTAGGTGTGCATCTGAATGCAGGCTGCCTGGTCCTGGCTCCTCTGAGCTAAGCTCTCTCGCTGTCTCTACTCAGTGCCTTGGAGTTGTAAAGAGGGGAGGCTGGTTTTCATATTCATAGACAGAGTTTTCTCCTAATTCTGGTCTTCCTGCCCTGCTATAACCCTTGGCTCTGGCTAAAGTTTCATTTCTGCTTCTGTTTCTAGGGAGGGGAGACGTTTTCATTGAGAAGTGCAATAGGCAGCGGATGTGGGGATTCCCTTTCTCCCCACCATCCCGCCCACCCGCTCCATGTGGCCCTCATTTTCCCCACCCCCGACTGTGCTCAGAACAAAGATAAGACTGCTGGGTTTCATAACTCACATGTCTCTCAGTACTGATTTTGACTTATCGAGGTTGCTACTTTGGCCCAATGCTGTAGGTTGATGCCTCTGTCCCGTTCAGTGACGCGAGCTGAGCTTTTAAACCTCTGTGGTCTCACCTCGCCTGTTTTTGTGTTTAACCGCAATGGCTGAGTCTGTTCAGTGACAGAATGGTAAATCGGGATTTGAATCCAGGCCCTTTGTACCCTAGGTTTGCATTCAAGGTAAAAGCTAGGCTTTGAGAAACATCAGCCGACAGTTGTGCATGGTTATGAGAAATAGAGAGGGGTGGGGAAAGAGATGCAGGCAGGGAGGTCAGAGAAGGTACTGGGACAAGTGCGAGGTAATGAGCAACCTGACTGGCATCAGGGGCAGAAACAAGGCAATTGCTGTGACAGACATTTTGAGGTTGAGGATCAATATAATTTGGCAAACTGATTTTATGGTGGGGGTGGGGAAGACGGAGGTGACTGGCTGGCACTTTCAGGTCACAGAACAAGTGTCAGGAGGTCCAGTCAAATCAGTTAAACTTCTTTGATTCTATTTCTTCGTGTGGGAACTGATGGGGTTGAACAAAATAATGTCAGGTATGTGCTAGAACCAGAGTTCCTTGGCTTTCCTCATTGTCTGTACTCATTCTCCTCAAGTAGACAGCGTTAGGCAATGTTCATCACTTAGGATTTGATCTCAGGACTTTGGTCAGGCTTTGGATGGCATAGTGTCACCCAAGAGATATGGTCTGTGGGCTGCCATGAAAACACTCACACCAGAAATATCTCTCGCCTCTTTCACATAGATGTTAAGGGTGAGGCTCCAGGGCACATTGGCTGGGCTTGAATTCCAGCTCCACCGCTTATTAGCTGCATGGCTTTCGGCAACTGAATTAACTTCTCTGTGCCTCAGTTTCCTCATCTGTAAAATTGACATAATAATAGTGCCTATCTCACTGGGTTGTTATGAGGATTCAATGAGATAGTACATTTGCCTCACATATAGTATTATACATTTAGCTATTATCATTTCATATTTCTTGGTTCCTGAAATCCCACCATTTATGATTTATCCAAATAGGACATTTAATTGTTCCTTCAAGAAAAAAACAAAAACAAGAAAAAAAATAAAGGGAGCCATTTTGCCAAAGTCGCAGTATGAATGAGCTCATCAGAGACATTCTGATGGGAGTGAGAGCAAACTTTAGTCATGAGGAATCGGAGGACATGGTATGGGGCACTGGGGCTGGTGAGGAAAGCAGGCCTGGAGGAGGGGTCTGGGTTTGGGCAGTCAGGCCACAGCAGGAGAGCGCCAGCCTCCAGGAGGAGGAGAGGATGGCACTGCATGAAGGGAGATGGGCACAGAACAAGGAGGGGAAGGTGCCAGGGTTACTTTGGCTCTCCATCCACTGCCAAGGTATGAAGAGCTATGAGGCAAAATGGTCACAGTCCTTGGAAAGCCAGGGTCCCTGCTGCCCCATCTTTCTCTTTCTTTTACCCTCCCTGTAGGACTGGACAGCAAAGAATGCCAACAGACCTGTTCTCTCACTGCCTCTGAAAAGAGTGAAAAAGATCTGCAGTGGCAGCTGAGGGAAAATTGAAGAAAGGGCCCCTTGGGGTCAGCATCTCCCGTAGCTTGCGCACTTTGCCTTCCACTATCACCCTCCACCAAAAATAAACGGGAGCAGCTTGAAGAGCAACCCAATATGCTTCAACCTACTTCTGGGCTTCCCAGTGAAACTTTAAGTCTTTTGAGGGCAGAAACCATATGTCACAGACTTTGTCTACCACAGCATCTGGGTCATTTGCTGAGCGGGTTCTGACCCGAGGCCTGTCTGGATGAACAAAAGCATGAATAACTCTCAAGACAAGTAGGTACAGTTTGTCACAAGAATTACAGAATAGAATAAACCCTCTATTTCTTGTTGCTGGAAACTTGAAAACAGCCCTTCCAGGTTTATTTGGTTTTTAATAATGCCCACGAAGAAACATTTTAACTCCTCAGATATAGCTACTGGTGTCTGAATTCTAATAGCTTGTTCCAATTGCCACGAGTCTCTATTCTTATAATGTTTAACATTGAACAAGTAGAATCAAATGTTTCATCTTCTCTTTGGTGTTATTTTCCTTTTAAAATATTTTATTATTGTTGGAATAATAATACTGATTTGTGTATTATTTTAAATAAGTTTTATTTTATTTTTATTTATTTATTTATTATTATTTTATTTATTTATTTATTTATTTATTTATTATTTATTATTTATTTATTTATCCAGCCTCGCTTTATCACCAGGCTGGAGTGCAGTGGTGCAATCTCGGCTCACTGCAACCTCCACCTCCCGGGTTCGAGAGATTCTCCTGCCTCAGCCTCCTGACTGAGTAGCTGCAATTACAGATGCGCACCACCACACCAGGCTAATTTTTGTATTTTCAGTAAAGACGGGTTTTCACTGTGTTGGCCAGGCTGGTCTCGAACTCCTGACCTCGTGATCTGCCCGCTTCGGCCTCCCAAAGTGCTGGGATTACAGGCATGAGCCATGGTGCCCAGACATAATTTTTATTTTAAAAATTCTTGTTTTATACCTGGGATTCAAAGAATCATGTAGGGCCAGGCATGGTGGCTCATGCCTGTAATCCCAGCACTAAAGCTAAGAGGGGGGGATCGCTTGAGGCAAGGAGTTTGAGACCAGCCTGGGCAACATAGTCACACTCTGTTTTTACAAAAAATAAAAATAAAAAACTTAGCCAGGTGTGGTACTATGCACCTGTAGTTCAAGCTACTCAGGTGGCTGAGGTGGGAGGTTCGCTTGAGCCTGGGAGATTGAGGCTACAGTGAGCCATAATCAGACTACTGCACTCCAGCCTGGGCAACAGAGTGAAACTCTGTCTCAAAAAAAAATAATAATATAATAAAATAAAGAATAATGCAAACTTATATGAGGTAGTAGTGGGAAAAAAGGCATAAGTTTTATAATTATATAGACTTGGATTTAAATCCATGTTTTACTACGCCTGGAATGCAATCTTGGGCAAGTTACTTAACTCCTCTGTGCCTCAGTCTTCTCATCTGTAAAATGGGATAGTAATAGTTCCTACCACATGATGTTGTTGTAAGGATTATATGGGTTAATGAATATAAACCAGTTGGCATATGTAAGTTGTTAGTAAACATGACTTCCTTTTTCTACCACTATAAAGATTTCCATGGTAGTCTGGTTTCTGCTGCAATAATACTGCATAACAAACACCTCCAAAATTTCAATGGCTTCCAATAAGCATTCACTTCCTTGGTCATAGGTCCAAGAGTTGGCTGGGGTGGCTCTATTTCAGGCTGCTGGTGAGGTTCAGGTCCACTTCATGGGTCTCTCTTTCTGGGATCAGTTTGAAGGGGCAGTGGCTACATGGAGCAAGATCATTTAAAACCTCTGCTCTTAACATGTTTGCTTTCATTCCATTGGCCAAGCCCAAAGTCAGTGGAGCAAGAAGGTGCAGGAAAAAGGAAATGGCTATTTGCTGAGTAGTAATCTAATTTGTCACAACAGAGAGTTTAATATTTATAAATTTCTGAATTATATATCAACAAAGAGAATGAGAAAACCTAAATCAAGTGTCCATAACTATTCTCTTCCTAATATTTTAGGGGAAAAAAAATCAATCAATCCAGAATTCCATTTTGGCCAGGCGCGGTGGCTCACGCCTGTAATCCCAGGACTTTAGGAGGCCTAGGCGAGTGGATCACTTGAGGTGAGGAGTTCGAGACCAGAATGGCCAACATGGCAAAACTCCGTCTCTACTAAAAACAAAAAAATTAGCCAGGTGTGGTGGTTTGGCGCATGCCTGTAATCCCAGCTACTCGGGGGGCTGAGGCTGGAGAATCACTTTAACCTGGCAGGCAGAGGTTGCAGTGAGCCGAGATCATGCCACTGCACTCCAGCCTGGGCAATAAGAGTGAAAACTCCATCTAAAAAAAAAAAAATTTTTGAATTCAGTTTTAAGGATGTTTTCTATATATTGCCCAGTATTACAGAATTTCGCTTTCCTTTTAATGACTATAAATCTAAAAATTTAAAAATGAAACACTATATTATTTATAGTGTTTTATTATGTTACTTTATATAAATTTTAATACTATATAAATGTTCTAAACAGGTTTTATTTTTATTGTGTTATATACTATATAAATAGTTCTCTAAGCAGTTACTGAGAGCCTAGCACAGATATGTTCTAGGGATTCTGAGGACTAACAAAGTAGGCAGAATAATGTCATGGAAGAAGTCCAAAGGCTTGGGCCCACCAATGGGTCTGTGGGCTGCCAATGGCTCATACACATTCATACTTTCCCTCTCTAGGGAAGAGTGGCCAGGTGATCTCTCTGGCCCCGGATGTTTTGTTTTTGGACAGAGGATACAGTGCCTGCTTTCAGAAGAAATGGGAATACCCAAAATACAGAGGAAGGAATGTGTATGTTGTCCTATCTCTATCAAAACTCAGCACAGGGAAGTGGTTCTGTATACAGGTGCAAAGGCCAAACTGCCTAAGTCTGAATCCTGGCTCTGCCACTTACCTTGGGCACCTTAGGTAACCCCTCTGAAATCTGTAAAATGATGATTTAAAATTGTACCTACTTCATAGAACTTTTATCAGAATTAAACAAATTACTCATCAATAGTAGTTAGAACAGGCCAGGCACAGTGACTCACACCTGTAATCCCAGCAATTTGGGAGGCTAAGGCAGGTGGATCACATGAGATCAGGAGTTTGAGACCAGCCTGGCCAACATGGCAAAACCCCGTCTCTGCTGAAAATACAAAAGATAGCCGGGCATGGTGGCATGCACCTGTAGTCCCAGCTACTTGGGAGGCTGAGGCAGGAGAATCGCCTGAATCTGGGAGGCAGAGGTTGCAGTGAATGGAGATTGTGCCACTGCACTCCAGCCTTGGTGACAGAGTGAGCCTCCATCTCAAAAATTAAAAAAAAGGAGTTAGAACACTGCCTGATACCCAGGAAATGTTACAGCAGTGTTATTCATTACCTTTGTTAAACAGTTTAAAAGTTTGAGCTATTATTTTGCTCCTTAAAGAATCACTAAATGATTTCTGATCTACAATAGCTCCTTTTCATTTGTCAGAGAAACTGTGTGTATTAACTAGTAAGAAAGGAATTCTAAGTCTATTGTCTTAGAAGTAATTTAATCATTAGCTTCTCCAGTAGTTTTAAATTGTGGATAATAACCAGAGACTATTTAAGAGAGTGCAATTACTTCAACCTTCATCAGTCCATTGCAGCTCCATCTAACCATATTTTTTTGTTTTTCCCTAACTATTAGTGTTAGTAAAAAAAACTAATCAAAAAGAGTATCAGTCATCCTCATTTAGTTTGGTTCATTGCTTTATGGTCTTACTTTCTTTGATCTTTGATTGTTTCTTTACTCAGCTTCTACTTTCATTGACTACGTTATTTTAAAAATAATTATATCATTATTTTCATTTCATATTGTTAAAAGCATAGGAACTGGTCCCCTAAATACTTAACTGATGATTATTTGCTATTATTAACAGTTTTATGAAATTCACAGTTTCATTTTCATAATTACCATTTTACTACTTAGCATACTTATTTTAAATGAAATAATATAATAAAATAGTGTTCCTCCAACAAAGCATAAAACTTTATGGTAACTGGCTACTTTGTTGCTCTTTCAACTGAATAAAAATTTTTATATTTATTTATGAGATTTTGCTTCCTTTCGTGAAATAAAGACCTAATGAGCACAAAAATGAAGTCTTGATGCTCATGAAATCGTGATAAATGTCATCACTTTTTTCCTTACTTATTGCCAAATGTCTGCCCTTCCATGCACGCCCACACTCACCACCAACTACAGGGACTCACCAGTGTTCTGTGCTATGTTCAGCAGGCCAGGATGCGCTATGAATGTAAATGATGAGGGGATACAGGGCTGTAACCAAGGAGCTCAGAGAAGCCAGGAGGAAGCCAAGCACCAAATCTAGCTGTCCTAGCTCCTAGTCATTGCATTGCTGCCAAAGATGCCAAATGCTGTGGGGGGTTAACTACTATCACAACATTCACCTCTTTGCATTCTCACAAACACCCCAAAACTTGCAGACACCTCATTGCACAACTCCAGGGGGCACTGTTCACATACTGCTCGGCAGCTCTGTGAACTTGCTCTCAAGTGTCCAACCTTTATCTCTAACTCTAGCCCTACCTACCTCTTCTACCTTCTGGTTAGCTTTTGTAGAGACTAAAAAATTAAATGCAGTTAATCAGAATACTCTGGTGACTAGTATTTTCTCGAGATTAGAAAAGATGAGAATGAAAGCTCAAGCAAGCCGCAGAGACATGGTCTCTGCTTTCAAAAGCTGTCTGAAACTTTCAGATCTATAAAGAAATTTGACTTCTTGTAAAAGACCTTTGCATATGTTAATCATGGTCACTAAGGATCATAAGGTCTGAATATCACAAGATGTCACCATTATAGCCTATCTACACAAGTCCTATGCAGCAATAATATGGCCTGGATTTTTGGCAATCTACTACATATACAACTGATATGATTGATTTTAAACCTGTGAAAGACTAATCATATAAATGCACTTATCTATCAGGAAAAACAAATCTTCTGTAAGATTATGTCCATATTTTGGTATTGGAATAAGTGGTCATTATAGGTATACATCTAACTGATGCAGGTATCTTATTTATTTATTTATTTATTTATTTATTTAAGACCGAGTGTCACTCTGTCACCCAGGCTGGAGTGCAGTGGCATGATCTCGGCTCACCGCAGACTTGACTTCCCAGGCTCAGGTGATCCTCTCACCTCAGCTTCCTGAGTAGCTGGGACTACAGGTATGTGCCACCATGCCTGGCTAATTTTTGTATTTTTGTAGAGATGGGGTTTCACCATGTTGCTCAGGCTGGTCTTGAACTCCTGAGCTCAAGCAATCTGCCCACTGCCTTGGCCTTCCAAAATGCTGGGATTACAGGTGTGAGCCACCGTGCCCGGCTGATGTCTGTATTTTCTTCTTTTTTTTTTTGAGGCGGAGTCTCGCCCTGTCACCCAGGCTGGAGTGCAGTGGCTTGATCTCAGCTCACTGCAACCTCCACCTCCTGGGTTCAAACGATTCTCCTGCCTCAGCCTCCTGAGTAGCTGGGATTACAGGTGCCCGCCACCACGCCCAGCTAATTTTTGTATTTTTAGTAGAGATCCCAGCCTCCCAAGTAGCTGGGATTACAGGCACATGCCACCATGCCTGGCTAATTTTATTTTATTTTATTTTATTTTATTTTATTTTTGTATTTTTAGTAGAGATGGGGTTTCACCATGTTGGCCAGGCTGGTCTCCAACTGTGACCTCGTGATCCACCTGCCTTGGCCTCCCAAAGTGCTAGGAATACAGGCATGAGCCACTGCACCTGGCCATCTGCATTTTTTTAAAAAAAAAAAACAAATCTATGGAGTTCATTGGTCTCACAACGGCTATCTAGTCTTTTGGTTACTAAATTAAACAGGAAAAACCAATGTTTTTGCAAAACAAAATGGAGATCAATAACTTAATTAGTTATTTGAAAGTACTATGTATCCAAGATTAAAACCATACTCAAAGACTAATCAAAAAAGCTATGGAAGCTTCAATTACACATACAGGAAATTGAAATCCAGAGAATCCTACTTTACAGATTTTCTTAAAAGGAAGCATACAGCTCAATCAGAACCTATTATCTTCAGGTAATGCTAGGAGAAGATGGCAGGAGAAATCTAAGCTATCAGACCTTCTTCACCTTGGAGCCACTACTGATTCCTCAGTTCCTGGATTGATGTGCCCAGGACACCTTTAGTCTGGGTCTTTCTTTAAACCTCATATGAATCCTTGAATCATTTACAATGATCTCTCATTTTTTAAAAAAAAGTCAAAAATGTATCATCACCCAATACCTCTCCAACAGCATTAAGGTAAATTATTTTAATTTTCTTTTTCTTTTTTTTTTTTGAGCCAGAATCTTGCTCAGTTGCCCAGGCTGGAGTGCAGTGGTGCGATCTTGGCTCTGCCTCCCGAGTTCAAGCAATTCTCCTGCCGCAGCCTCCTGAGTAGCTGGGATTACGGGCAGGCGCCACCATGCCCAGCTGATTTTTGTATTTTTAGTAGAGACAGGGTTTCACCATGCTGGCCAGGCTGGTCTCGAACTCCTGACATCAGGTGATCCACCTGCCTCGGCCTCCCAAAGTGCTGGTATTACAGGCGTGAGCCACCGTGCCCAGCCAATTATTTAATTTTCTAGAGGTTTGAATGATTTATAATTTTACATGTACTATTTAATATCTATTAATGAGAGTTCAAGTATACAAAATAATTTTTCTTTTTCTTTTTTTCTCTTTCTTTCTTTCTTTTTCTCTCTCTCCCTCTTTCTCTCCCTTTCTTTCTTTCCTTCCTTCCCTCCATCTCTCCCTTCCTTCCTTTCTCTCTTTCTCTCTCTTTTTCCTTTTTCTGTGATAGGGTCCTGCTCTATCACCTAGGCTGGAGTGCAATTGTTTAAACACAGCTTACTGCAGCCTTGACCTCCTGGGCTCAAGCGATCCTCCCAACCTCAACCTGCTGAGTGGCTAGGACTATAGGTACATTCCACCCAGCTGATTTTTAAATTTTTTGTAAAGATAGGGTCTCGCTATGTTGCTCAGGCTACAAACTAATTTCTTAACACAATGCTATCTTTCTCCATAAATAAAATTAAAGTATAACTACTTATACTAAAACACACACACAAATTTCCACACTTTTTCTTCACCCTCAAATCCAAAAGAATTTAAAGGAAATTGAATATTTATTTATCCGTAAGTAAATGAATATGAAATCTGCTCATTATTTTAAAAGGACATATAGTGAACATCTCCCAGCTGTCTCCTCTCCATAGGCTACCACATTTGCCTTTTTACTATCCTTCCAAAGATAATTTCTGTGTGTTAGTGTGTATGTAGACGCACACACACACATTTATATAAAATGCTATTTCAATTGGGAATTTTCTGTATTTATATTTTTGCATTCATGAAAGTCATAAACTACTTAATTGTGTAAAATGTCATAAAAATCATGACACTTTGGCTGGGAGTGGTGGCTTACACCTATAATCCCAGCACTTTGGGAGGCCGAGGCTGGTGGCTCACTTAAGGTCAAGAGTCGGAGACCAGCCTGGCCAACATGGTGAAACCCCATCTCTACTAAAAATACAAAAATTAGCCGAGCGTGGTGGCGCCCACCTGTAATTCCAGCTACTTGGTAGGCTGAGGCAGGAGAATCGCTTCAACTTGGGAGGCAGAGGTTGCAGTGAGTGAAGATCATGCCATTGCACTCCAGCCTGGGTGACAGAGAGAGACTCGGTCTCAAAAAAAAAAACAAAAACAAAAACAAAAATCATGATACTTGTTTATAAATGCCCTAATGTCCTTTCTGTGAAGCACTACATTTAATTGAATGCACTAGGTTGCCTAACTCATATGCCATAGCAACTTTGTCAGTTCTAAAATGCTGCCCTGGCTTCAGGATTCATTTCACCATTATCTCCTGACTCCTCGCCCTGAAAATTTTCTGTAATTCCAATGCAAATATCACAGGATTCCACATAGAAAAAAAAAGTTAAAAGCAGTCCCTCCCTAGTTAAAATCGCCCTTCTCTTAGCAGACTCTTTGCTTTCCTTTAGATATGTTGGATGTTTGAGAACTTGTCGGAGATATATCAGTCCCTGATTGCCAGTAGTTAATTATCTGTACTGTGAATGTGTTCATGGAAGTTCTGGTGAACTATCCAATCCTTCAGTGATGGTATTGGGCGGAGAAAGCCATGGCACATGCTGCCACCTGGGGAGCAGTGGGAAGAGTTGTAAAATGCACTGAGAAGGAGGGATTCCAACACCAGCCAGAAGAACTCAGATTCGATGAGGCTGTCAGCCGGGAGCAGTTGAAGGTTTCTGAGTAAGGAAACATCAGAGAAGGACAGCAGGTCCTCGAATAACATCATTTTGCTCAATGCCATTTCGTTATAATGTTTGTTTTTTAAACAGGTTCTCACTGTCGCCCAGGCTGGAGAGAAGCAGCATGATCACAGCTCACTGCAACCTCGGCCTCCCCAGGCTCAGGCGAGTAGCTAAGACCATAGGCACATGCCACCAGGGCTGGCTAATTTTTGCTTTTTTTTTTTTTTGTAGAGAAGAGGGTCTCACTATGTTGCCCAGGCTGTTCTCAAACTCCTGGGCTCAAGTGATCTGTCCACCTCGGCCTCCCAAAGTGCTGGGATTATAGGCTTCTGCCACCATGCCTGGCCACGTTATAATGTTGATGAGAAAAACATGGATTCCCGGCTGGGGCCACTGCCTGTGCGGAGTTGGTATGTTCTCCCCATGTCTGCGTGGGTTGTCTCCGTGTACTGTGGTTTCCTCCCACATCCCAAAGATGTGCACGTAAGGTCATTGGCATGTCTACATGGTCCCAATGTGAGTGTGGGTGAGTGGGTGCTCCCTGCATAGGAGTGGAGTGCGGGTGAGTGAATGCTCCCTGCATGCGAGTGGAGTGTGGGTGAGTGCTCCCTGCATGGGAATGGTTTGTGGGTGTGAGTGCTCCCTGCGAAGGGATGGTAGCCTGTCCAGGGTGGGTTCCCACCTGGCCCCCTGGGCTGCTGGGATGAGCTTTCAATGTTTTTTTGTTTTGTTTTGTTTTTTGAGACAGAGTTTCGCTCTCGTTGCTCAGGCTGGAGTGCAATGGCACGATTTCGGCTCACGGCATCCTCTGCTTCCCAGGTTCAAGCGATTCTCCTGCCTCAGCCTCTGAGTAGCTAGGATTACAAGCCTGTGCCACCACGCCTGGCCAACTTTTGTATTTTTTAGTACAGATGGGGTTTCTCCATGTTGGTCAGGCTGGTCTCAAACTCTCAACCTCAGGTTATCCGCCTGCCTTGGCCTCCCAAAGTGCTGGGATTACAGGCATGAGCCACCATGCCCGGCCAGAACTTTCAATGTTTTGTTTGTTTGTTTTCTTGTAGTCTTGCTCTGTTGCCCAGGCTGGAGTGCAGTGGCGTGATCTCGGCTCACTGCAACCTCTGCCTCCGGGGTTCACGCCATTCTCCTGCCTCAGCCTCCCGAGTAGCTGGGACTACAGGCGCCCGCCACCACGCCCGGTTAATTTTGTTTTTGTATTTTTAGTAGAGACGGGGTTTCACTGTGTTAGCCAGGGTGGTCTTGATCTCCTGACCTTGTGATCTGCCCACCTCAGCCTCCCAAAGTGCTGGGATTACAGGCGTGAGCCACCGCGCCCGGCCATCGAGCTTTCAATGTTTACTATCAGAAGTGCTTTGGTCTTTATTTAGAAGTTCGGTGATGTTTTTGTGACCAGGAATATGCCATAGGAACTTCATTCTTGTTTATGTCAATTAACCTGTGGTAGAATTGGTTTTGCTATATGTCGTTTCACTTAAAGTCAAAGTTTCCAAGAATTTATCAACGACATGAAGTGAGGACTTACTGTAGTGATATTTTACTTAGAAAATATTCTCCTCCTGTGGATTAGAGGAATATTGAGTGGAAAGGGCTAATATTTTGAAGTGATGAAGTTTTGGGCTTCAGTACCAGCATGAAAATGTGGATATTTTGAAAAAATACAGATAGGACTTTGTGACTAAGCAGATATGGAGATTAGGAAGAGAAATGAGTCAGTGATGACAGCAGGGCTTTGACTGAGCAGGACTGGGGGCGTGGTAGCACCATAGGCAATAGGGAAGTCAGAAAGGAGGAACTAGGCTTTCTGTAGGGAAGATGATAAATTTGGCTTTGGAAATGCCGATTTTGAGCCAAAAAGTTCAGTGAAAAGTTGAAGATATATATCTTCAACTGTAGCTAGCTAGCTAGCTAGATAGATAGAAAGGAGCCAGGGCACAAGCAAAAGGATGGGATTGGAGATTTTATGTGTATATATGTTTTTATCGTGTAGTATTTCAAATACATCAAATGTAAATCAAATAGTAAAGAACTTCCATGGTCCATCACCTGACTTTAATAATGATAAACTCTTGGCCAAACTTTTTTCATCCACAGTCCTCACCCTGTATTATTCTGAAGCAAATTCTAGACATGGAGACAGGGATTTAAAAGTATGAAGCACAGAAAATATAGATTTGGGGAAAACCTCAGAGAACCTTAAAGCAAACTTTCTCATTTTACAGTTGAGCAAAGCTAAAGATTAGAGAAGTAATTAATTTGCCCTATTAAAAAAACAAAACTGGTAGAGCTGTAAACAGAACCCAGTTATTTGCAAACAGCTTTGCCAAGTGGTCTTCTCTCTGCGATGAAATGAGGAAAGTAAAGTTGATGTGCAAATTTTTCAAAGCTAAAATTTATTTGTAAGTTACTATTTGTAAACATTACAAAAATAAACACTCGTCTTATGCTTTATTTGTAATTTTGTCCTATATCATCACACGTGCAACACATTATAAAATATAAAATAGGTTCTCACACTAACAGTAGAACAAGAGAACTGTGTTTACTTAATTATCCATTGGTTGGTTTTCACACTGTGGCCCTAGAGCCTCTGAGGTCATTTTAAGTATGCCTTGGCGACAACAAAAGAGTCCTGTCTGTCCGGAGTCAGTTTACTGGTGGCTGCCAGGAAAGTCACCTTGGATGACACGTTACCTCTTGTACCATACCTCTGTTTATGGAGTAAACTTCATATTGATTGTGGTGAGTAGAATGTATAACAAGGCAATAAGAGATGCGTTGATATTAATTCCAGAGAAGGGCACAACCCAAATAATATTCAGCTGCCAGAAGAAAATAGTGTAGTTTTACTGGAAAATATGACAGGCCGTGGATCCAGCTTAGATTTATTAAATTAATCAGTGAGTCACAGTTTAAATATGTGGCAATGTTCTTTGTAAAGATGTTATGAAACCAAAAAAAGAAAAAAAAAAAAAGAACCCACTTTGACTTGTTGAAAAAAAAGGTGATTTAAAAAATGTGCTTGGGCCTGGGCGTGGTGGCTCACGCCTGTAATCCCAGCACTTTGGGAGGCCAAGGTGGGCAGATCACCTGAGGCCTGGAGTTTGAGACCAGCCTGGCCAACATGGTGAAACCTTGTCTCTACTAAAAATACAAAAATTAGGCTGGGTGTGGTGGCTCACGCCTGTAATCCCAGCACCGTGGGAGGCCAAGGTGGGTGGATCACCTGAGGTCCAGAGTTCGAGACCAGCTTGGCCAACATGGTGAAACCTCATTTCTACTAAAAATACAAAAATTAGGCTGTGTGTGGTGGCTCACGCCTGTAATCCCAGCACTTTGGGAGGTCGAGGCGGGTGGATCACTAGGTCAAGAGATGGAGACCATCCTGGCCAACATGGTGAAACCCGGTCTCTACTAAAAATACAAAAATTAGCTGGGCGTGGTGGTGTGCACCTGTAGTCCTAGCTACTCAGGAGGCTGAGGCAGGAGAATCACTTGAACCTGGGAGGTGGAGGTTGCAGTGAGCCAAGATAGCATTGCTGCACTCCAGCCTGGACAGCAGAGTGAGACTCCATCTCAAAATAATAAAATAAAAATAAATAAAATAAAAATATGCTTGGTATTAGACATACTAATAGAATGGCATTAAAAGTATCTTATAAAGTGGCACTGAATATTCCAGAATCTAAAAGCCACTCCTTAAGGTGTTTGATATATAAAAGATGTTTGCTTCAATCTGGCAATAAAGCAACCAATTCAGTATTTTTATCATATAATATAGTTACTGTAAAAAAAGTCTGAGAGTGTATGTGATTAGTTTTTTAGCTAATTAAAAATTTAAACTGTAATTCTCACAAAAATCTATTATTTAAAATTTTTATAATATAGTACATTAGTGTCCTTTCTTGGAAAGAATGGTCTCTTATTCAGAGAGTAAGTCCTTCTGTCTTGTTCAGTACTACATGTTTTTTCTTTCATGAACTAATGATAGGTGGTAGCTTTTTAAAAAGAAGATCTTTAATTGGGAAAAAAATACTGGCAACACTGGGACCAAATTTTTTAAAAAGTCTAATGTTCTGGTCTGTAAAATACATAATTGAGGAAACCACTGCATTGCTGCACCTCAGACAACAGAAGAGCAAACATGTGAGACAAGGAAGTTGCCAAAGGAAAGATCTTAAGGAATGAGAAGCAGAAGTCAAGATTCAGAGAGGCAGGAAGAACCAGTAACAGGAGCTTGAAGATTGTGTGGCGAGAGGGAAGTAAGGGGAAGGGCGCTGATAGCTGGCTTCTACCCTATTGGGTATTTGACATATGCGACTGCACTTAACTCTCATAATGAGCCTGTGAGTTAGGGGCTCTTTCCTCCACCTCTAACTCATCACCTGGCCTTAAGAAAGTGAGGTTTCAAGAAGGGTGGCCCACAATGACCGACGCAATAAAAAAGTTTAAAGGGAGAGCCGGCAGAACATGCGGTTTAAGAAGGTCAACAGACCACAGGAAGATCATGTATGTACAGTGCTGGGAACAGAAGCCAGACTGCCAGCAAATTAAGTAAACCAGTGGAGTTATATTATAGCTAATTTTTTTTGCATTACTACAGTCTCTCAAATAATATTATTTTTGTTAAAATAATAGTCTCTTTTCCAGAACTTTGGCAGGCAGAGGCAGGAGGATCATTTGAGGCCAGGAGTTTGAGACCAGCCTGAGCAACCATAGTGAGACAATGCCTGTGGTCCCAGCTACTTGGGAGGCTGAGGTGGGAGGATTGCTGGAGCCTGGGAGGTTAAGGCTGTAGTGAGCCATGATCATGCCACTGCACTCCAGTATGGGGTGACAGGGTGAGATGCTATCTCAAAAAAACAAAACAAAACAAAACAAAACTACATATCCTGTAAATGCTGTTTTTCTGGCCATGCCACTTTTATTTATAAACAAGTAGGCCGGGCGTGGTGGCTCACACCTGTAATCCCAGCACCTTGGGAGGCTGAGGCGGGCGGATCACAAAGTCAGGAGATCGAGACCATCCTGGCTAACACAGTGAAACCCTGTCTCTACTAAAAATACAAAAAATTAGCCGGGCGTGGTGGCAGGCACCTGTAGTTCCAGCTACTCGGGAGGCTGAGGCAATGAAATGGCATGAACCCAGGAGGCAGAGCTTGCAGTGAGTCGAGATCGTGCCACTGCACTCCAGCCTGGGCGACAGAGCGAGACTCAGTCTCAAAATAAAATAAATATAAACAAGTTTGAGTCTAGTGAAAAACTGCCCTTTAGTAATTATTATGAACACTTTTAAGGCGTTTAGTATACATAAGCATTGTGCTAATGCTTTTTTCAGCCTCCCAATGCACTTTTACTACTGCACTCTGGGACCTTACTAGTTGCCTTATCCTTGTTCCCTTGAAATCAAACATACTTACCACTCAACAGTTAGCAGATAGAAGCAGACAGATAGCCAGAATCCTGGAGGTTCATACACTCTTTGTGGTATATCTTTCTTTCCTTTGGGTGGAGACAACACTAAGAAATTACCTATACAGGGACTCCTTAGTTAGCAAAATCTCACCCACACGTGGAGAGGATGCTGAGTGTACAAAGCTTGGTTAAGTGTCTACATACTATCTAAATTTCCCAACTAATTTGATGCTAAAGGTTTTTAAATAATGAAAGTATAGATGTATCAAAGGCAAGCACTGGCAGGATGCACTTATATTTCCTTCATTTAAAACTATTAATTGAGGCCAGGCACAGTGGCTCACGCCTGTAATCCCAGCACTTTGGGAGGCTGAGGTGGGTGGATCACAAGGTCAGGAGATCAAGACCATCCTGGCTAACACGGTGAAACCCTGTCTACTAAAAATACAAAAAATTAGCCGGGCGAGGTGGCGGGTGTCTGTAGTCCCAGCTACTCGGGAGGCTGAGGCAGGAGAATGGCGTGAACCTGGGAGGCGGAGCTTGCAGTGAGCTGAGATCGCGCCACTGCACTCCGGCCTGGGTGACAGAGCGAGACTCCGTCTCGAAACAAAAACAAAAACAAACAAACAAAAAACCCATTAATTGAATTAGCAGGGCAACATTCATTCAATAACACAACATTATTTTGATAAGTAGCCCATCTTATTTTTAAAAAAGCATTAACCAAGCGGAAGGTAAAACAACTGAGAATGAAAGTAGACATTTCATATTTATCTTTCAAAAGTGGTTCTGAAAATTTCTTCCAGTTTCTATCATTTACATTTTTCCTAATTCCCATTTATTCAACAGTAATTCAAGTGCCAATGTGCTTGTGGAACTGTGGGGGGACCAAGTAAAACAATCAATGATCCGAGTCAGAGTCTTTGTGGAGGTTTCTGGTTCTGACAGTAGCTCTGAGGACTGTTTATTTTAAAAAGAAAAAAGAAAACTCATCCAGAAGAGGAAAAAACTGTATTTTATTTAATAATTCATTTTCTGATGTTTTTAATTTATAAGAATTAAGGGAAATAAATACAATATAGTTATATAAATTTTATTAAATTAAAAATATCTTAAATATTTTTTAAATTCATGTACATTTCCATTTATGCAAACCATAAAGTAACAATTTTTTGCTGACTATATACAATAAAAAAATTATTCAAGTGGCAGAGAAAATCATTTCTGAGAATTACTTTTATCATGTTTTCTGATAATATCCATAAGATTAGCTCCTGTAACCAGATCATTCTGTGTCTGTTTATCTTTCTGTTGTTCCTTTCTCTTCTGGTCATGAAGGTATGGGGAATTTAATAACTGAGGGGGAAGAATGGATCCTGTGGGCTTTACTCGTTTTGCAATATCCCAGAAGAGTCTTTTTGAATTATTATTGATGAAAGTAATCGCTGTTCCATTTTGACCTAATCTTCCTACTCTTCCAATCTGAAATAAAATGCAAAGAACATTTTCAAGATGTCCATGTAAAATCTTAGTGTCTTTTGAAAGAAAATGAATACTATTACTTAAAGTAGCATTACTGGCCGGGTGCAGTGGCTCATGCCTGTAATCCCAGCACTTTGGGAGCTGAGGCAGGTGGATCACCTGAGGTCAGGAGTTTGAGACCAGCCTGGCCAACGTGGCAAAATCCTGTCTCTACTAAAAACACAAAAATTAGCCAGGCATGGTGGCACACACCTGTAAATCCTAGCTACTTGGGAGGCTGAGGCAAAAGAATCGCTTGAACTCAGGAGGCGGAGCTTGCAATGAGCCGCGATCGTGCCACAGCACTCCAGCCTAGGTGACAGAACAAGACTCCATCTTGTTCTGGTGCAATGTTGCAATGTTGGCTCACTGCAACCTCCGCCTCCTGGGTTCAAGCAATTCTCTGCCTAGCCTCCCGAGTAGCTGGGATTACAGGAACCCGCCACCATATCTGGCTAATTTTTTGTATTTTTAGTAGAGATGGGGTTTCACCATCTTGGCCAGGCTGGTCTTAAACTCCTGACCTTGTGATCTACCTGCCTCAGCCTCCCAAAGTGCTGGGATTACAGGCCCGGCTAGTTATTTCTCATTTTGAGAGAATTAAATGGACACAAATTTGTGGAGTATCAATAAGGCACAAAATCTACTTGTCTCCAAATAGATAATGAAAATATACTAAGAAACTCTTCAAAAGAGGGGGAAAATATACAATCATGGTCAATTTCTGCTCCTTAACTGAAATGTAAAACGTAAAGTCTATATTCAGAAATATTTAAATGAGTAGACGGTTTCTGCTAATACAGAGGGCATTTTTAACACTGTAAAAGAAACTTCTAAAAAAGTTAAGAGGGGAAGCCTCTAGGGAATGAGACAGAGGAGAAGAGAGGCAAGCAAATATTGTTTTTCAGTAACAGCTTTTATTTATACCTGACTTAATTAAATTACTGAATTGTTCCAATAAAAATAAAAATATAAAAAGTAGTTATTTCTCTATAAAAGTCCACAGAAAAACAAGTAGAAATAAAAAAATTCAAAAAGACAAAGAAAAGATTATACAAAGTAGCTTCAGGCTGGGCATGGTGACTCATGCCTATAATCCCAGCATTTCGAGAGGCTGAGGCAGGAGGATCACTTGAGGCCAGGGTTCAAGACCAGCCAGGGCAACATAGCAATACCCCATCTCTACGAAAAACAGAAAAATTAGCCAGGTGTGGTGGCATGTACTTGTAGTCCCAGCTACTCAGGAGGCTGAGATGGAAGAATCGCCTAAGTCCATGCATTCAAGGTTACAATGAGCTATGACTGTGCCACTGTACTCCAGCCTGGGCAACAGAAGGAGACCTCGTCTCTTAAAAAAAAAAAAAACAAACTTGCAAATCATGTTTTTGGCAAGTCTTCTAGAGTATACAAAGAACTTTCACAACTCAAAAATAAAAACCCAGTTTAAAAATGGACAAAAAATTTGAATAGACATTTCTCCAAAGAAGTTACAGAAATGATCAATAAGTACATGAAATAATGTTCAACATCATTAGTCATTAAAGAAATGCAAGTCAAAATATAAGCAGGTTTAACTTCATACACACTAGCATAGCTATAATAAAAAAGACAAGTGTTGATGAGGATGTGGGGAAAGCTGCAGGTGAGAATGTAAAATGGTGAAGCCATGTTGGAAAACAATCTGGCAGTTCCTCAAAATGCTAAACACAGAGTTACTATATGACTCAGTAATTCTATTCGTAGGCGTATGTCCAATAGAAATGAAAACATGTCCACACAAAAACTTGTACATGAATGTTCACAGTAGCCTTATTCATAGCAGCCAAAATGTAGAAACAACCTAAATGTCTAGCAACTAATGAATAAACAAAGGTGGTATATCTACACGATAAATGTTTTTGGCAATTTAAAAAAATGAAGTACCGATACATACTATGATATGGATGAACCTTAAAAACATTATGCTAAGTAAAACAATCAACCCCCGTGGAATACTTAATTCCCTGATGTGCAGGTAAATGTGGTGGTACCAAAATAAATAAAGAGAGAAGTAGTGCTGTATTAAGTTTAATTAAAAATAAAAGCGACAATGCACTGAAGGCACTAACAGCGTTTCAGTGGGTGATTCTAGTAAATGTGGCATTCAGAGGTGATGTTAAGAACACTACAGACAGGCTTTACTTGAAGAGTTTGTAAGTGAAGCCCGAGAGGGAAGACAGGTAGCAGTCAGTGAGATAATGTGGCGCTGAGAGAAGGCTCTGTTTCTGCTACAGAGAGAAGCTATTGTTACCTTTGGCAGCAAAGAAAAGAAAGAAAACTTTCAAAAGTGAAAGACTAGAACAAATAAGCATATGAAGAGGAGATGAAGACAATATTCCTTAAAAAAATACTTCAAAGGATCAATTTTATTTTGGCCAGACATATCAACCTAAAATGATCTTTTTAAACAAAACTTTTTGATTATAAAAGCTCACTGATTATATGCTCACTGAAGAAAATAAGAAAAAGAAACAAAAACCAAAAATTTACTACTTAAAAATTTTTTAATTAACATTTTTGGTTGCTTCTAGTTGTTTTGTTTTTTTTTTTTTTAAGGCACTTTAGGCATACTTTTAAAAACAAAATTTAGTTTTTATACATACTTACCTTTTAAAAACAAAATTTAGTTTATATACATCTTAAAAGCAGGCCAGGCATGGTGGCTGACGCCTGTAATTCTAGCACTTTGGGAGGCCAAGGCGGGAGGATCATTTGAGGTCAGGAGTTTGAGACCAGCCTAGCCAACATGGCAAAACCTCGTCTCTACTAAAAATACAAAAAAAATTAGCCAGGTGTGGTGCTGGGCACCTGTAATCTAAGTTACTTGGGAGGCTGAGGCACAAGGATCCCTTGAACCTGGAAGGCAGAGGTTGCAGTGAGCCAAGATCACGCCACTGCACTCCAGCTTGGGTAACAGAGTGAGACTGTCTCAAAAAAAAAAAAAATCTTAAAAGCAAAAATACATACAGTTATATATACTGCTTTTTTTTTTGCGGGGGTGGGGGAAGGGGGGAATGAAGTCTCTGTCACCCAGGCTAGAGTGCAGTGGCTTGATCTCGGCTCACTGCAACCTCCTCCTGCCGAGTTCAAGCGATTTTCCTGCTTCAGCCTCCTGAGTAGTTGGGATTACAGGCGCCTGCCACTACACCCGGCTAAATTTTTTTTGTATTTTTAGTAGAGATGGGTTTTTGCCATGTTGGCCAGGCTGGTGTGTGAACCCCTGACTTCATGTGATCCATCCGTTTCGAGTGATCTGCCCGCGATGGCCTTCCAAAGTGCTGGGATTACAGGTGTGAGCCACCGTCCTGGCCGATACTGCTTTCTTAAACTTGGTATCACATTGACAATGCCTTTCCCAATAAAACTCGTGAACAAAATAGTGGTAACATATAAAGCTCCTTACCTGATGGACATATTCATCCATACTTGAAGGCATATCAAAATTGACAACCAGCCTGACACTGATCAAGTCTAGGCCTCGTCCCAAGACTCCTGTGCTCACTACAACTTCATAGTCTCCTTCGAGTAATCCCTTTCCAAAAAAGCAACAAAATTTATTATTCAGAATTTATTTTGTGTGGTTTTGTGTAATTCTGATAGCTTTTCTTTTTTCAATGCTTACTTCAATATTTTTGTTGCAATATCTTTTCAACAAGTAAAGGTCATAGTATACCTGAAAAATGTATGCAGCTAAAATTCTCCTCAATCCCCATGCAATTTATTTTATTAATTTATTCAGGCAAACCTTTTCCAAAGGTGAATTACTGCCCTACTCTAGTCCAAACTGACCTGATTTCAGAAATGGTAAGTTCTGAATTAGTAATCTATTTAGTATATATTCCCTAGAGAACAGGTTATTGCTCCCCAAACAAAAAGCCTAAGCAAGAGAACATTAACTTCATGGTAACCGCTCATTTGATGGTCTTGTAGTCATTAAGAGGGTCTGTTATAAAAACCAGCTGTAATATGGTATCTCTTGAAAATGAGGCAGAACAGATTTATAGAAAACAGAATATAGAACGTTGGGTGTCAAACCTTCAATATGTTTTTCCTTTCTATTTGCGACTTCTCTGAATGTATAGATATGCTTTTCAGCCCTGTGATTTTCTGAACGGCTTCACTCAAAAGATCTGCTCCTAGTTTGCAGTCCACAAATACTAACACTGGAGGCTTAAAGAGTTTCTTATCCTGAAAAATTAAAAACATATATCAAAAATTATTCATATAAAATAATTTACAATGGGAAGTTTTTCTGAAAGATTATCACAAGCTAGTTATCAATAGGTTTATAAATATTGTTAAGAAGGAGGCTGGGCGCGGTGGCTCACACCTGTAATCTCAGCACTTTGGGAGGCCGAGGTGGGCAAATCACAAAGTCAGGAGTTCGAGACCAGCCTGGCCAACACAGTGAAACCCCGTCTCTACTAAAAATACAAAAAATTAGCCACACATGGTGGCAGGCACCTGTAACCCCAGCTACTCGGAGGCTGAGGCAGGAGAATCGCTTGAACCTGAGAGGTGGAGGTTGCAGTGAGCTGAGACCATGCCACAGCACTCCAGCCTGGGCAACAGAGCAAGACTACGTCTCAAAAAAAACAAAACACAAAAGGAACAAAAAGGCATATTGTTAAAATAAGTGTTTTACTTAAAATATGCACAAACAGAAGCCAGTCTATTGCCCCTCTTAATTTTCCATCACTTAATACTGCAAAAGTAATTCAAACATTTCAAGTGCGATTAATGTAGTTCTACATGCTGCTAACAAGTCAATACCAACCATATTTAACTTAATACTTTTTTTTTTTTTTTGAGACGGAGTATCGCTCTGTCACCCAGGCTGGATTGCAGTGGCGCAATCTCGGCTCACTGCAAGCTCTGCCTCCCAGGTTCACACCATTCTCCTGCCTCAGCCTCCTGAGTGGCTGGGACTACAGGCATGTGCCACCATGCCTGGCTAATTTTTTTTGTATTTTTAGTGGAGACAGGGTTTCACCATGTTAGCCAGGATGGTCTCGATCTCCTGACCTTGTGATCTGCCCGCCTCACCTCCCAAAGTGCTGGGATTACAGGCGTGAGCCACCGCGCCCAGCCCTTCTAAAATATTTTCAAAGGAGAACATATTCCTTAGGAATAATCGTGATATTTAAATATATTTCTATGATAAGGAAAAGAAAACCCAACATTTTCTTTAAAACGTTTCTATTCAACGTTTTCCCAAATAGCTATTTATTTGATTCTCACAAAATTCTAGGGTAGGTAAAGCAATTTATTAGTAAATACCTATATCAAATTCCCCAAAAGTTGAATCTAAAAATCATTCTCTTAAGAGCTGTGAAAAATGCAAACACAATTCATAAAACACGGTTAACTGCTTTACTACTCACATTTAAAATTTCAAATAATTTTTTCTTTTTGGCTGGGTCTTCTACCCACAAAATAATCTGACGTACATTGGCACAAGGTAGGTTCTTTTCTCCAGTGATAATTCTCACAGGATTATGCAGAAGCTGGCTTGCTAGTTGTTCTATGCTAGTTGGAATTGTGGCTGAAACCAAAATGGTCTGACAATCATTAGGAATGTTTTCCAAAATGTCAAGCACTTGTTGTTGAAAGCCCATCTTTAACATGGTATCAGCCTAAAATAAAATTGTATTAAAGTTAGTCTTGTTTGACATTAAAACCCAGAATCACCCCCCAAAAAGACTGATATAATTAACAATATAAAAATTAAAAATCCTTAAATAGAAAACTATACCACAATGTCAAGAGAACTGGAAAAATATGTTTATACAAAATTATAAACTGTGCAACTAAATGTTTACAATGATATACAAAGATTGTTATTATTGGCATTATTAATAGTAGCAAAAAGCTATATACATTGTAAATATTCATCAGTAGAGGATTTGCTAAATTATGGTAGATCCATATGACACTATGCTGTCAAGAAAAATGATCAGAAAGCCCTTTATTAATAATGAATGATTGCTAGGTTAAAAAAAAGCAAATTACAGAATATTATGTGTAACAAGATACCTATTTATGCTACAAAAATATTATATGTATATACACTCAAGAAACTGCTAAACTGCTAACACCAGGGAGAAGGCTGGAGGGCTTTAAGGGAGGCAATTCTACTTTTAGTTTTTTGCAAAGTTTGTTTGTTTTTTTTTTTTTTTTTGAGATGGAGTCTCACTCTGTCTTCCAGGCTGGAGTACAGTGGTGCGATCTCAGCTCACTGCAAGCTCTGCCTCCTGGGTTCACGCCATTCTCCTGCCTCAGCCTCCCAAGTAGCTGGGATTACAAGCGCCTGCCACCACACCTGGCTAATTTTTTTTGTGTTTTTAGTAGAGACGGGGTTTCACGGTGTTGGCCAGCATGGTCTCGATCTCCTGACTTTGTGATCTGCCCGCCTCGGCCTCCCAAAGTGCTGGGATTACAGGCGTGAGCCACCGCACCCGGCCCCAAAGTTTCTTTTTTTTTAACCATGAACACAGATTATATTTATAATAAAATATTATTTTAAATAAAAATTAATGTTAGGGGCTGCTATGGTCTGAACTGTGGTGACCCCCCCTAAATTCATATGTTGAAATCTAACCCACAATTTACTGGTAATAAGAGGGAAAGCCTTTAGGGGGTGATTAAGTTATGAAGGCTCCACCCTTATAAATGGAATTAGTGCCCTTCTAAAAGAGGCTGGATGGAGCTCTGTGTGAGGATGCAGCAAGAGCGTGCTGGTGCCATCTTTGAAGCAGAGAGCAGGCCCTCGCCAGACACTGAATCAAGGCTAGAGCTTTGATCCTGGACTTCCCAGCTTCAAGAACTGTGAGAAAAAGTTTCTGCTGTTTATAAATTACCCAGTCTAAGGTATTTTGTTATAGCACCAGGAGTGGACTAAGACAGGGGCTTTCACTTCTAGTTTTCTATACTGTTGGTTTGTTACCACCATGAATTACCAAGCAAATAAAAACATTTTTTTAAAGTTAGTGCTGCCATTAAAAAAAAAAAATTAAGGCTATCTTCAGTTGCAAATACAATCCAGGTGTCTATAATTTGGGAACAATGAGGTATTTAATTCTTTTTTTTCTCCCTTCTGGGCCCTGATTCAGGATAATTCTTTTAAACTATTAAGGCAATGTGGGTGTTTGTTTTGAGACGGGGTCTTGCTGTCGCACAGGCTGGAGTGCAGTGGCATGATTCTAGCTTGCTGGAACCTTAAACTCCTGGGCTCAAGAGATCCTCCAGCTTCAGCCTCCTAAGTAGCTGGGACTATAGGCACAAGCCAGGGCACCCAGCTCAGCACTGTATTTTTAAGTGCCCACTAATGTGCTGTCATCCATATTATAATTTGGATATTCATTTTAATATTATTCAGTGGAAAAAAAAATTGTCACCCAGGTTGGAGTGCAATGGTGCCATCTTGGCTTACTGTGCAACCTACTGGGCTCAAGCCAGCCTCCCGCCTCAGCTTTCCAAATAGCTGGGACTACAGGCACATGCCACCACACCCATCTAATTCTGTATTTTTAGTAGAGATGGGGTTTTGCTATGTTGCCCAGGCTCCACCCCCATTTTCTAACATGTCTTTAATTGTGCACAAATTATTCAACAGATGTTATTCAAAATGCAGAGTGGGCCATAAAAAGCTTTTTTTTTGAGACAGGGTCTTGCTCTGTCGCCAGGCTGGAGTGCAGTGGTGCAATCATGGCTCACTGCAACTTCTGCCTCCTGGGCTCAAGCAATCCTCCTGCCTCAGCCTCCTGAGTAGCTGGGACCCCAGGTGTGACCACAGGCACGTGCCACCATGCCCAGCTAATTTTTGGTATTTTTTTGGCAGAGACTGGGTTTCCCCATGTTGCCCAGGCTGGTCTTGAACTACTGGCCTCAAGCAATCCTCTTGCCTTGATCTCCCAAAGTGCTGGGATTACAGGCGTGGGCCCCTGCACCCGGACATCTCCTCTCCTGATTTTTCTCCTCCCTCACTAGCTACTCTGAGCCTCCTTTCTCTTCTCTCAATCTCTACACATTGGGGAGCCCCATGGGCTGGGTCACAGGCTCCTTCTTTCCTCATCTGTGCTCTCTCCTCAGATAAGATCAACAAATTCCACGGCTCTGAATACCATGCATTCATCAAAGACTCTCAGAATCATCTCAGCCCACAACTGCTTCCCCGAACTCAAGTGGTAGAAACTATCTGCCGACTTAACATCTCCACTTGGTTCCAACAGGCCCCTCAAATTCAACACATTCAAAACAGAAGTTTCTATTTCCTTTCTGCCAAACCCACTCCTATCCCAGAACACATCCCAGGAAACAGCGCCATCAGAAACTCTTATTTCATCTCTTCTCTTTACCACCTGACACTGACTCCATTAATCATCCTGTCAACCCACCAGTACACCTCAGAGTTGGTCGCTTCTCCCAGCTCATTCTTGCAAGACTGCTCACAATCCTGTCACCTCCATCCCATAACCAATTCTCAAGCAACCAGATAGATTCTTCTAAAATATAAATCAGATCTTCATCCTCCTCTGCTTAAACCCTCCAATGGTTTCCCATCACACTTAGAATAAAATCCAACTTCTAACAATGACAAAAAAGTCTTACAAGTTCTCATCTTTGTCCACTTCTCTGACTTCATCTCCTAGCACTCTCCCCTCACTGCCCGTGACTCTGCCACACCAGCCTTCCTTCTGTTCCCAAATACCTCATGCTTGCTCCCCTGTTGGCACCTGGCTGAAAGTCTTCCCTCCAGATGGATCTCTGCATGACCGGCTCCTTCTCATTCATATCTTTGCATAAATGTCATCTTCTCAGAGAGCTCTCCCTGACTACCAATCCAAGGTAACCCCCCTCCCCGCATTGCCACTGCCATATTGCCTTGTATATTTATCACAGCTCTACGAGACAGCTCGTGTGTCTCATTTTCCTCTGTATTCTCAAAACCAACAAGTGTGAGCACATGAAAAGCCCTAATGATGTATTTTGTAAATAAATGAACACTAATTCTAAGCACTGAATAAGTACCTACCTATATGTCAGGCAACTTACTAGCGTGGCCCAAACCTCTCTGAAGATAAGAATCACCTGAAGAGCCGGGCGTGGTGGCTCAAGCCTGTAATCCCAGCACTTTGGGAGGCTGGGGCGGGTGG
The DNA here is from genome assembly GCF_028885655.2 of Pongo abelii. Taxonomy (NCBI): domain Eukaryota; kingdom Metazoa; phylum Chordata; class Mammalia; order Primates; family Hominidae; genus Pongo; species Pongo abelii. The sequence continues at coordinate 48,904,704 of NC_071985.2, read as the reverse complement.
ATCACGAGGTCAGGAGATTGAGACTATCCTGGCTAACACGGTGAAACCCCATCTCTAGCTCCAACTCACACCTACTGAATCAGAATATCCAAGTGAGAGGTCTGGTCTTGTCTGATGTTCACTGAGCAAGCCAGGTTACTCCTATTATTAAGGAAACTTGGGCAAACACTGTGCTAAGAAAAAATTTTAAAAATCTGTGCACAGTTCAACAGAGCAGAGAGAAACAAAGGCCTAAAATCTGATAGGGGGAGTGAGGGATTTCAGTTACTAACAGATAAAGAAGGAAGAGCAGGTAGAAAGGATGGGAGAGAATTCCAGGCCAAAGGACAGGTATGACAGAAGACACGGAGTGTCGCAAAGCAGATAATTTCAAAGGAATTATCTGAGTTTTCACCTCTGACTATTCTTGCATCTTCATCCTCCTCTTGAAACAATGGTTCTCTCTTCTTCAAGGATACTATTCATTCTCATTTCCTCTCTGGTGTCTCAAGCAGCTTTTTTACTGACTTATCTTCAAACTCCACAAGCCAGGCCCTTAGCCCCAGCCCGTGACTCTGTTTCTGCTCATTTCTAACTTGCCTCCTTTAGAGAAACCATACGTTTCATGGATTCCGATGCCTATTTTATTTTTTTAAATTTTATTGGCAGCCTCCTGAGCCAGAAAAGGCTCAGAGGGACTCCCCAATGCCTATTTTAGATCTTCAGAATACTACCCCTTAGTTCATCATTTGCAGGAAATTCACCATGTCTAAAGCCAAACTCAAACATTACTACCAAGACCCAGATTTGCTCATTTGTCCTTTTTAAAATTAAAGGCACAACTGTAATTGATGGAGTCACCTCTATTGCCTTCTTCCTCTCATCCTCAGGCATCAGAAGACTCACAAGTGACTCCTCCACTGCGACTCTCAGATTTGGCCTGTGACTCCTACTGCCTCCACCCTGTGACCCCTTACCCCTGTCTGGATTGCTGGCTGCTCTTAGATTCTTTCATTTCTCCTGTACCACGCAGCAGGGTAACCTCTTAAACCACTACTCAATAATTTAGAAAGCCTCACTGTCTCCCACATCAAATCCAAATTCCTCTGCCTTCCTGCCCAGGCCCTGTATAATTTGGCCCCACCCTAACAACCTAATTTTACCTCCTATTATTTCTCAGGAAGAATTCTTCAAGCTGGTGGTCTCTTCTCTGCCCCCTGCACACATGCACTTGGACTTTCTGACTCTGCTTATGTTGGTCCCTTCACTTTGAATAGTTGATACATCCTCTAGTTTTCTAAATCTTTTTCCATCTTTTGAAGCCCAGGTCAAATCCCATTACCTCTGAGACATCATTTTTTGCAGTGCTAATATATTTACTCTCTCATTTCTCCTTCTGACCTTATTTCTCCTGAACAATTAGCATATCATATACAGTCCAATTTTTTTTTTTTTTTTTTGAGACGGAGTTTCACTCTTCTTGCCCAGGCTGCAGTGCAATGGCACAGTCTTGGCTCACCGCAACCTCCACCTCCCGGGTTCAAGCGATTCTCTTGCCTCAGCCTCCTGAGTAGCTGGGATTACAGGCATGCGCCACCACGCCCAGCTAATTTTGTATTTTTAGTAAAGATGGGGTTCTCCATGTTGATCAGGCTGGTCTTGCACTCCTGACCTCAGGTGATCCGCCCGCCTCGGCCTCCCAAAGTGCTGGGATTACAGGCGTGAGCCAACATGCCTGGCCCTACAGTTCAATTTTTTCACTAGTATCTTCTATCAGCCATTGGCAAACTACAGCTCTGGGGACAAATTTAGACCTTTACCTGTTTTTGTAAATAATGTTTTATGGGAACCCCGTCACACTCATTCATTTTCATACCATCTACATTAGCCCCCAAAGCCTAAGATATTTACCATCTGGTCCTTTACAGAAAGTGTTTGCCAACCCCTGGCCTACATCATGTTAGTACTTTTGTATCTCTGTACACATGATAACGTTCTTGCCTTTACTTCAGTATATGTATCTTTTCTAACAAGATTTCAGCACCTTGTAGGCTTGAATGCTATTCAAAACTTCTCTGTGATGCCATCCAAACTTATCCAGAATTGGTCAATTTGTACCTAAATAATACTTCTGTACTGACTGCAGTTTCATTATATAACTGATTATGTTGTTTACCAGCTCATTTCCCCTCTAGATCACCCAGAAACCATATTCCTTAAATGCCAAGGAGCTGGGACACAGGCTGCACATACAGGCACTTGATAAATGTTTGCTGAATGAATACTTCCCTTGTACCATAATGGTGAGCACAGCACGAAAGTATCTCATGAAGCCTCGTTAGTGGAAGAAAATGAAAATGCTGTAAAGAGAAGTGAGGAGGAGGCCAGGCACAGTGGCTCATGCCTGTAATCCCAACACTTTGGGAGGCCAAGGCAGGAGGATCACTTGAGCCCAGGAATTCAAGACCAGCCTGGGCAACATAGCAAGACCCCGTCTCTAAACAAATTTAAAAAACAAAGAGAGAAATGAGAATGAATGGAAACTAACCTTAAAATCCATATAAGAATTACTTCTCAGGCTGGGTGCGGTGGCTCATACCTGTAATCCCACCACTTTGGGAGGCTAAGGTGAGCAGATCACTTGAGGCCAGGAGTTTGAGACCAGCCTGGCCAACATGGTGAAACTGTCTCAGCTAAAAATACAAAAATTAGCCAGGCATGGTGGCACACGCCTGTAATCCCAACTACTTGGGAGGCTGAGGCACAAGAATCACTTGAGCCCAGATAGTGGAGGTGGCAGTGAGTCGAGATCGTGCCATTGTACTCCAGCCTGGGTGACAGAGGGAAACTGTCTAAAAAAAAAAAAAAATTACTTCTCTGGCTCATATGATGGGGAGAACTTAAGAACACGGGGCTTATCAACAAAGGGAAGCCCAGTCATGTTCAGGGTGACAGTATGTCTAATGATAATCAGATTTAGCAATAAGTCAGTTCTACCAAATGGCCACACCAGAAAAATGCTGACTTAGCAGTAGCAGGACTCTTCAGTCTATAAGACATTTTTGGGCGGGTGCAGTGGCTCACACCTGTAATCCCAGCACTTTGGGAGGCTGAGACGGGCGGATCACAAGGTCAGGAGATCGAGACCATCCTGGCTAACACGGTGAAACCCCATCTCTATTAAAAATACAAAAAAATTAGCTGGGCATGGAGGCGGGCGCCTGTAGTCCCAGCTACTCGGGAGGCTGAGGCAGGAGAATGGCGCGAACCTGGGAGGTGGAGCTTGCAGTGAGCTGAGATCACGCCACTGCACTCCAGCCTGGATGACAGAGCGAGACTCCGTCTCAAAAAAAAAAAAAAAAAAAAAAAAATTAGCTGGGCATGGTGGCAGGTGCCTGTAATCCCAGCTACTCAGGAGGCTGAGGCAGGAGAATCGCTTGAACCCAGGAGGTGGAGGTTGCAGTGAGCCGAGATCGCATCATTGCACTCCAGCCTAGGCAACAGGAGCTAAAAACACTGTCTCAAAAAAAAGACATTTTCACCGTCATTCTTCATCCTTGCCATAGCTCTAGAAGATTAACCAGCTTGCCTAAGATCTCATGGGAGGTGGAGTAAATGTTCAAATCTTGGTCTTGTGGGTACTGGCTACGTGTTCTATCCTACTGCTACTTACTGGGGCCCACGGAAGGCAGGCTAAGACACTATCACTGGTCAGCACCCAGCACCACACATTTGTGATCACTGCTGGGTAACACCAGGCCTCTGCTCTGTCACTGCTGGTGAGACATGTGGGAAGATGCATGTGCCCCGCAGGCAGAAATGGCACATGCCCAGGGTGGGCTGGCACATGGTCCTATGTTCCCATGGCAGAATATCACCGAGAAACAACACTTTTACTTCATCTTATTAAGCAGGCCAAAAGTATAAAAATGCCTCTATAGTATATGTAACATAGAAAATCAGGACCACAGATGCCTATGTCCACACAGAAAAAAAAAAATTTAAAGGCCATCTGCTGGGCATGGTGGCTCACGCCTATAATCCCAGTACTTTGGGAGGCCAAGGCAGGAGGATCCCTTGAGCCCAGGAGTTCAAGACTAATCAGCCTGGGCAATATAGTGAGACCCATCTCTACAAAAACCAAATTAGCCAGGCATGGTGATGTGTGTGCCTGTAGTGCCAGCTACTCAGGAGGCTGAGGTGGGTGGATCACTTGAGTGTGGGAGGTTGAGGCTGCAGTGAGCTGTGTTTCCATCACTGCACTCCAGCTTGGGTGACCTAAGCAACAGAGCAAGACCCTGTCTCATTACTTGACACTGACTATTTTTGCAAACAAATGATAGTAAGCATCAAATGCTTAAAAAAAAAAACACAACTTACCATTGAGAATAGAGTACGTATTGAATTTGTGTTTTCTGTCAATTAGGAAAAGACAGCTCTGGTTTAATTTTAGTGTAGTACACATTATGTTAGCTTCAGTGCTACACAGGAACCTGCTGCAATGTTTTAAAAGTCCCTGAGGTTTTTTTTGAGAGAGAGAAAATGTCCTGAATATACAATGAAATTATATAACTATACTTTCCATAAATTGTGTAAAATCATGTAACTGTTTTTTAAATACCACTACTTACTTCATCTACTACCACAATCTTTACACCACAGAGTTCCACAGAGCTCTGCTTTATTATATCCAGAAGTCGCCCAGGGGTTGCTATGATAACCTGAATAGAAGAGAAAAAGCAAATTAAAAAAATCAGTAATAGCCATTTTCATTCATTCATTCCATATTGATTGAACAACTAATATGTACCAGACACTGTGTTAAGCACTCAGAATTCAGTGATGAATAAGCCAGACATAGCCTCTGCTCTCATGAAACTTGTAATACAAAGGAAGAAACAGAAAGTACTCATGAGATAAATATACTACGCCATAATTGGAGGGACCTATCCAGTCCTACCCAACACACAGGTCAAACCTAAAGGATTAGTGGGCGTGAGCAAGGTGAGGAGTGATTAAGGAGAAAAGTATCTATGACATTCCTGAGGCTGGGAGGCCAGTGAAGTTTCCAAATGGTAAGGGATGGGGAGAATGGGGCAGGCTGAGGCAGGTACCAGGAAGGGCCCTGTAGGCAGTTTGATTGCTATGGTTCTGTAAACAAGTGAAAATTCCGTAACATCTTTGGGCTTTTTATTTCATTTTTAAATTAAGAGGTTGGGCAAAGTGATTTCTAAGGTTGCTTAAGGCTCTTAACAATTTTATAATATGTTAGTGGCTAATAATGGGGGCTTTTTTTTTTTTTTTTGATATAATCTCGCTCTGTCACCCAGCAGGGAGTGCGTGGCTCACTGTAGCCTCAATTTCCCCAGCTCCAGGGGTCTTCCTGCCTCAGCCTCCCAAGTAACTAGGACTACAGGCATGCCACCACACCTGGCTAATTTTTTGTTTTTTTTTTTTTTGTAGAGAAAAGGTCTCTATGTTACCCAGGCTGGTCTCAAACTCCTGGGCTCAAGTAATCCTCCCGCCTTGGCCTCCCAAAGTGCTGGGATTACAAGTGTAAGCTACTGCATTCAGCTTATTTTTACCTTTTTTTTAAACAATAAGGAAAAATGCTTTAATACCAATCACATCTCCCCTGTGCTTCTAAGCTACTGTTGGCCAGTATTTAACTTCTATTTTATTTTGAAACCCACAGGTTGTTCATTATGATTACTGTTTCATTCAATGTTTCCTGAGATTTACCCACATGCTTACTGTTTTCCTTGGCCACCATTATTTCTTCCATCCCACACCCTCCTTTCTGGCACAATCTTCTTTATCTGTAGACTACCTTAGTTTTAAAGTTCTCTTACATGGTATATTGGTATTAACTTTCTCAGTTTTGTTTATTTGAAAAGCTTTTTATGTTGCCCTTGCTCTTGGAGGGCAATTTTGCTGAACAGAGGTTTTGGTTATTTTTTCTCAGAGGGCACCTGGGAGAGAGCTCAGGCTGGTGAGAGGGGTAGGAGTGACAGATGGGCAAGCAGGAGCCTCCACAGAAAGGCAGCCCTGCATGGGGTGCTGCAGCCTGAGGGGCTGAGGAGAGTGCAGGGTGGAGTCTGGTGAGGAAGGCATCACTGTGGGTGGGGCGGTGCTGATGGTGGGAGGTGGGCTACATAGAGGAGGATTGATCAAATAAATAAATAAACACATAAAGGAAAATGAGTGGCAGGTTTCTGTCAAATATGAATGAATATGAATGAATCCTGTTGCATTGAATTGGAATTGGAAATATCAACATGAACTCATAGTCTCATGGTTTCTAATAAATATAGATACAGAAAAACACACAGATATACAGCTGACCCTTGAACAACATGGATTTCAACTGTGTGAGTCCACTGAAACATATCAATTTCAACCAAACACAGACCAACAATACTCGAGTTCAGCAGGGCCAACTGCAGGATTCAAGTCTGCAAAGATTTGGGTACATATGCAGGGGATCCTGGAACCAATTCCTGGCAGACGCCGAGGGACGACTGTATTCCCTAGCTCTATCCACTGGGAGGTCCTAGAAGCAGTGATAGTCCAATAGCAATCAACACACATAGCCCAGATCTTTCTTTTTAAATACTGTCCTCTAGTAAAAGAAACCAGGGCTCCTTGGAGAAGGCATGATTCCAGGGCTGGGGAAGGGAAAGAAAAATGTAAGTATGGAACATCTTCTTTAGATAGAAAGTAAGGAAGACTCAAAGAATGATGGAGATCTGAACAAAGGACATAGAAACCAACTTGAAGGTGCTTCCACTGGCCAGATAGAGATTGACTGGAGTATCAAAACAAATAATGATAACAGACTGTAAACCTTTGAATAACAGGAAGCTGTGAGTCCATACAGATATAAATAAATTCAAAGTGTGGTGAAGAATGAGAAATTTACATTTCAAAGTACACCTCAAAGTACTCTTCCCAAAATATTTACTAAACTCAAAGGGGAAAAAATTAACTTGACAATTACTTTACAGAGCCTATCACCAGGAAAAGGACATACTGATACTGTGTGCAACCTAAAAGGATGCAATGAAAAAAACAAAGCATCTCTTCTGTGATATTCCTGTCAAAGACATGTAACTTGAATCTAATCAATTGAGGGATGTTCTTCAAAGTAAGTAGCTTGTAAACCTTAAAAGGGCCAAGATTATGCGGAAAAAAGGAAAGATGGAAGAGCTGTTTCAAATTGAAGGAGATGACAAAGACACAACAACTAAATGCAACATGTGATTCTGAACTGGATTCTTGTGCTATAAAAAGTGATGGAACAATTATAAAAATGTGAATGGGGACTGAGGAGTAGATGATACCAATATTAATTCCTGATGTAATCTACTGTATCAACGTGATACTGTTTGGATCTGTGTCCCCACCCAAATTGCATGTCGAACTGTAATCCCCAACGTTGGAGGTGGGATCTGGAGGGAGGTGATTGGATCATGGGGGCTATTTCTTATGGTTTAACACCCTTCCCCTTGGTGCTGTCATCATGATAGTTCTTGTGAGATCTAGTTGTTTAAAAGTGTGTAGCACCTCCCCACTCTCTCTTTCTTCCTCCTGCTCTGGCCACGTGAAGCTCCTTGCACCCCTTCTGCCTTCTGCCATGACTGGAAGCTTCCTGAGGCCTCCTCAGAGGCAGAAGCCACCGTGCTTCCTGTACAGCCTGCAGAACCATGAGCCAATTAAAGTTCTTTTCTTTATAAATTAGTCTCAGCTATTTCTTTATAGCAGTGCAAACATGGACTAATACACAATGTTAATTTCCTGATTCCGTAATTGTATTATGGTTATGTAAGATAATGTCCTTGTTTGTAGCAATCATACTGTAAAGTATATGGGGGTGATAGGGCATCAAGTCAGCAAGTTACTTCCAAAAGGTTTGGGAGGAAAAAAAAAGTTCCATTTACTGTACTTACCACCTTTCTTTAAGTTTGAGATTGTTTTTTTAAAAAATGTGTGCTTTGGGAGGCCGAGGCAGATGGATCACCCGAGCTCAGGAGTTCGAGACCAGCCTGGCCAACACGGTGAAACCCTGTCTCTACTAAAAATACAAAAACTTAGCTGGGCGTGGTGGTGGGCGCCTGTAGTCCCAGCTACTCTGGAGGCTGAGGCAGAAGAATCGCTTGAACCTGGGAGACGGAGGTTGCAGTGAGCAGAGGTTGCGCCACTGCACTCCAGCATGGGCAACTAGAGACTAACACCAATACATTAACATATATATTTTTTAAGAATTGGAATGCAAGCTTAGTTTAAAAGCTGTTAGAAGTTTGCAGCTACTTATCCATTTGAATTATAATGTTATCCATTCTTTGCAATGAAAATAAATTTAAGGCAGAGGTTGATATGAGACTGCAGTTAAACTCCATTAACCCAACTTCAAATTTGATGCCCATCAAAAATACTTGTATTGTTTACTTTATAAATATATATTGCTGAACTTATAATTTGGCATTAATATCACCTTTATCTGTTTTATATACTGGAGGTCCACCTTAAAAAATCACTGATCCAATATCCCATTAATTATCAACCTGTAATTTCTTAAAACAACATTTTACAGGCTTTAAATCTGTCATATAAATCTGATTTGACCTTCAAAAGATTCCAACATGAAAGGCTGATATTCACCCATAGAAGCTGTCGAATACTGCAGGAGCTTCATCCCAGCTGGTACTGCTGCCCCAGCCCCCTGAGTGCCCTTCCCCAACTCCCTGCCAACCCAGCTCTTCCCCTGGGTCGCCAGGGCCTCCCTGCCACCCCAGTTAACTAAACAGTTAATGCCCAGAACACCAAGGGGCCCTGAGGACCCAGCTCCTGCACCAAAGCTGCAGTCTACTTTGATTGGTCAGCATCTGTGCCAAACCTTCCATTAAACATTTTTATTTTAAAGGCAGGTATCTTCAGCCACCCATTCAAACTCAAGAAAACTGAAGCCCACAGAAGTGAAGTAACTTATCTATGACCATACAGCTACCAAGTTTCAAAGCTAGAATCAGACCACATTGCTTTTACATACTTTTACATACAAGAAAATACAGACTACGCATAACAGCATGGCTAAGGAAAGAGGAAAGACAGGTAAATTAAGGATCAATTTTGGCAACTACTATTTATTAGCTATAGATCCTTAGATAAACCCCACCTTCCTGAGATTCATCTTCTCAACTATAAAACCCACCTTCAGAAGTAAATGTGATGCTTAAATGAGATAATGCATGTCAGAACATTCAACAGCCTTTGGCATATAATGGGCACTCAATAAATTGTGCTTCTTTCCCTTCCTATATAAAACAAACTAAAAAAAAAAACCAAAAAAACCTAAGGCTTACTTGGTAAGAATTTAAAGGCTCTCTAAAATCATACTTTTAAAAGTTCTTCAAGGGGGAAAAAAACACTAGTTCCTGTATTGCTTACAAAACTTTTCAAAGACATTGTATCAAATCAGTGCTTACCTTAACATGTTGTTGCAGACGATAAAGCTGTGGGGGTAAGGGTAAGCCCCCTACAAGAAGCACAGTTTTCATGCGCGGCAGGCCACTCATCAATTCTTTAGCTTGTCTCTCTATCTGAATGGCTAACTCTCTGGTTGGTGTAAGAATGAGCGCAGATGGAGTTTTGCTCTGCAAAGACGTGAAAAACAAGTTTAAAACCACCAGCAATTAATTCCTGCTGATATGAACTAAATCTTCACAAGGATTCCAGGAACATGGCCCCTTTAAAGTGTTCCCAACTGGGTATGAGTCCTCCTGCCTTCTGCTTACTGCAGACTTTTTTCCTCCAAAACCATCATAAATTAAACCCATTTCTTACATAACACAGAATACAATGAAAGATCAAAATGGGGCTGGGGAGAGGTGTCCACAGTAACCAAGGTGAGAAAACTGAAGGTTTGCTCCTAGTTCATTGGACCCTGTAATCTACAGTCATCCTCCTCTGAAGAGAGAACCCAATAGTCACCATGCAGATCTGGTCAAAGCTGGCATGCTACCCTTGGTCTTTCCCTCTTAGCTCTCTTGTGGATTCACTTCTTTCTTTGTCCATATAACTTACATATATACCCACATCCTATTTTGGGCTTTATGGCTCTATTTTGGTCTTCCAGCATGTGTGACCTATATTTTAAACAATCTAGCACTTTTTTTTTCTCACACTATCTTCTACTACTCTCTAGTTTTCCAATTTTTTCTCCTTTATCTTTCCTCTCTTTGCCCACTTTTTTTTTTGAAACGGAATTTCACTCTTGTTGCCCAGGCTGGAGTGCAATGGCACAATCTCGGCTCACTGCAATCTCTGCCTCCCAGGTTCAATCAATTCTCCTGCCTCAGCCTCCCGAGTAGCTGGGATTACAGGCATGCGCCATCATGCCTGGCTAATTTTGTATTTTTAGTAGAGATGGGGTTTCTCCGTGTTGACCAGGCTGGTCTTGAACTCTAGATCTCAGGTGATCTGCCCACCTCGCCCTCCCAAAGTGCTGGGATTACAGGCGTGAGCCACTGTGCCCCGCCTTGCCCACATTTTTTACTCACTTCCCTTCCTGCCATACTTCATACTTCACAAGTTCATCAGTACTTGGGAAATAGTAATTACTCAAAATGTTTGTTAAACTAATTATATGTGAAAGTGCTCTATACACTATAAACTAACAAGTAAGGTACGGTAGTGATTATTTTAAGATGAACCATAGATCACATTTAAGAGTATATTTTGAGGCTAGGTGCGGTGGCTCATGCCTGCAATCCCAGCACTTTGTGAAGCTGAGGTGGTTGGATCACCTAAGGTCAGGAGTTCGAGACCAGCCTGACCAATAAGGAGAAACACTGTCTCTACTAAAAATACAAAATTAGCTGGGCATGGTGGCATATGCCTATAATCCCAGCTACTCAGGAGGCTGAGGCAGGAGAATCACTTGAACCTGAACCTGGGAGGCGGATCACTTGAACCTGGGAGGCAGAGTTTGGAGTGAGCCGAGATTGTGCCATTGCACTCCGGCCTGGGCAACAAGAGCGAAACTCAGTCTCAAAAAAAAAAAAAAGAAAAAAAAAAGTATATTTTGAAATGCTATGATGTGTTCCAACTTCAGTATAAATCAGTTTCTTCAAAACACAAAATCCAAGAAGACAAAACTGACACACAAACTGTAGCTCGCCTGGTCAGCTGGATCTTTTCCCCCTCAAATCCAAAGCTCATTCTGTTAATAGAAAAACTGTTAAAAAGAAAATGTTTTGTAAGGAAGCAAGTTTTTAGATCCTCAATAAAGAGATCTCTGGTTCAATATAATACAAGAAAAATTCCCTGAAATTATGTTTTCATACAAACTACTATCAGAAGCAAAATCACTACAGGCACTAGTGACTAAAATTCCAAATATTTAGTTTTAGTCTGCAATTTTAATATAGTTAAAAATGAAACTTGGTAAATACCTCACTTGTTTCCAAGAATAATACACGTGAACTCTATTATTAACACTTACCTCGAATAAAGCTCGCATGATAACAGGAAGAAGAAAAGCAGCTGTTTTTCCTGAGCCAGTATCTGCACTGGCCAGAATGTCTCTTCCCAGAAGTCCCACAGGAATCATCTGCATTTGAATGGGGGTTGGCACCTCATAGCCTGATTTCTTCAAGTTGTGATTTAAGACCTCAGGGAGACTACAATGTTCAAAGTCAATAATGGGCCTAGTGACTTCTTGCCCTTGAACGAAAATTCCCAGCTGCTGTTTAAGATTTTCAATCTGGTCTTCCTGAAGGTTCAAAATAAAGGGGTGCTCTTTGTAGACATAGGAAGCATTCAGTGGAGACTCTGGCGCAGAATCAGCCTTCTGTGGATTGCTGAGTTTTGATTTCTCTTCCTTTTCCTTAACTTGCAGAAGATGTTTCGCTTTACACTCCAAACTACACACATCTTCATCTGTCTTATCACAGATATACTCTCCATAACGACCACAGACAACACAGACGGGTTCCCCCGGTTCTGCCCAGCGCTGTGTTTTGGAAAATGACTTAACAGGCTCTTCAGAAGGATGGCTGTCCTTCGCACCCTGCTCGGGACTTACTGAATGAACCTCTGCCAACTGGCCACCTGGGCTGGGGAAAGGGCATGATTCGCTGATGTGCCTGTCTGTTGTGGCTGCTTCTGTAACTACAGCATCAACCGGAACATCTCTGCTTTTGTCCAACTGAAGGTCTTCTGGGTCTGGTTTAATTATCTTAGCCACACAACTTTTGCCATCATCATTAGCATTCCTCTTGATTTTCAGAGATCTTGGAACAAACATCCTTCAATATTCTGTTAAGGAAATTATATAATGAGATTTATTGTACCATTAATAAAGTTCACATATAATGGTGGCATTACACCCTCTTCTATCCCTAGTTCCATTATCTTTTATCTCAAGTGGCCGCTTGAAGAGTTCTCAAACTAGGTGCAGTGGCTCACCCCTGTAATCCCAGCACTTTGGGAGGCCAAGGCAGGCAGATCACTTGAGGTCAGGAGTTTGAGACCAGCCTGGCCAACATGCTGAAACCCCATCTCTCCAAAAAATACAAAAATTAACTGGGCATGGTGGCATGTGCCTGTAATCCCACCCATTCGGGAGGCTGAGGCAGGAGAATCGCTTGAACCCGGGAGGCAGAAATTGCAGTGAGCCGAGATGGTGCCACTGCCCTCCAGCCTGGGTGACAGCGAGATTCTGTCTCAAAAAAATTTTAAAAAAGGCCAGGCGTGGTGGCTCACGCCTGTAATCCCAGCACTTTGGGAGGCCGAGGCAGGCAGATCACGAGGTCAGGAGTTTGAGACCAGCCTGGCCAATATGGTGAAACCCCGTCTCTACTATTAATACAAAAATTAGCTGGGCATGGTGGTGCGCACCTGTATTCCCAGCTACTCGGGAAGCTGAGGGAGAAGAATCTCTTGAACCCAGGAGGCGGAGGTTGCGGTGAGCCTAAGACCTCATCATTGCACTCCAACCTGGGCAACATAGTGAGTGTCCTGGGGTTATGCCTGAAAGGAATAGTGAGGACATCATGACACTCTTTATATCAGCTTTTCTTCCATTCGCCAGCTTCCACTGATGAAGAGATGGAGTCCTCTTCCTCACACATAGCAGTGTTGTAACACTGCACACTGCTCAACATAGCCTTGTACACATGGTCTATTTCCGTTTACTGATTATTTGCACTTTGAAGTATCAGATATTATAGAAGTTCTGGGGTAAATCCTTCTATTATAGCATCAAAAAAGAAAACAGGAGAAATACTTCACAATTAGAATCTTTAAAATCAAAGCCACAAATCATAGAGAAAATGCTATTTTCATAAGTAACACTTAGTGTTTATTATATGCCAAGCACAATGCTTCACCTAATCTTCACAACAACCATGTAAAGCAGTTAGCATTACCTAATATATATGTACAGATATTTTTTCATTATGCTATACTATGTATATTACATAGACTAATATACACAAGACTAATATACATAGTATAGCATAATGAAAAAGTAATATAGTAATATACATAACATAGCATAATGAAAAAACGTGTGTGTGTGTATAACACACATTATACTCAGAAGAAACTGAGCCACTTAGAAATTAAGTGGTTTGGGCCGGGCGCGGTGGCTCACGCCTGTAATCCTAGCACTTTGGGAGGCCAAGGCGGGCGGATCACGAGGTCAGGAGATCGAGACCATCCTGGCTAACACGGTGAAACCCTGTCTCTACTAAAAACAAAACAAAACAAAAAAAATCAGCCGGGCGTGGTGGCGGGCGCCTGTAGTCCCAGCTTGGGAGTCTGAGGCAGGACAATGGCGTGAACACGGGAGGCGGAGCTTGCAATGAGCCGAGATCGCGCCACTGCACTCCAGCCTGGGCGACACAGCAAGATTCCGTCCCCCCCCAAAAAAAAAAAAAGAAATTAAGTGGTTTGTCCAAGCTCACACAATTCTTAAGAGTTACAACCCTGGCACTCTGGATCCAGAGCACAAGCTCTCAACCATATGAGGACTAAGCTCTAATTTTTTATCTTACCCAAATTCCTTTCTAAGGGGTCTGGAGAGTCATGCCCTACAAACCACAAATTCTCATCAGATGGGTTTTATTTAACCCTGTATATCGTGACTTACTTTCCAATCTGACTCTGGCATAACAAGGAAGAAAATAAAAATGTTTTACCCCAAAATATATTTCCTTGCGGTACCTTAAAACTCCCCTGCAAAGTCTCTTGCAGGAAAAATCTGCATTTGGTGAGAATTCCCATCTCCCTTTGTTTTCCTTCCTTCCTTCCCAAATCCAGGAGATAATCAACTAAGAGCCAGGCACCCTTTTAAGTCCAATATAAAACAATTTACAACCTGCTCTCTCTAAAGTCTATCTAAGAGCTTTCTCTGCACAATAAAACTTGGTCTCCACAATCCTTTATCTCTAGCCTGAACATTCCTTTTTATGTATCCCAGGTCTTTAGATAACCTCAACCAACTGTCAACCAGATAACATTTACATTTACCGAGAGTCTGGAAGCCCCCGGCTTTGAGTTGTCCCGCCTTTCTAAACCAAACCAATGTATTTCTTAAATGTATTTGATTGATGTCTCACGCCTTCCTAAAATAGATAAAACCAAGCTGTACCCCAACTTCCTTGGGCACATGTTCTCAGGACCTCCTAAGGACTGTCACTGGCCATGGTCACTTGAATCTGGCTCAAAATAAATTTCTTCAAATATTTTTCAGAGTTTGATTCTTTTCATCAACCCATATCTATACCTTTTTACACCAAAAACATGTCTTTGCAAAATCACAGTTATTGGGAATGAGGCTTTTAACCTAATCTGGGGACTATCAAATATACTAATAAATATTTTTCTTAAAAAAATTCTTTGTTTAAACTGGCAGATTCCAACTTCCAGAAAAATTCCAACAGAAATGCAACCGAGGGTCTAGAATTACTATCCTAAATATCCGAAAATACAGGGGGTGGCGGGCGGGGCAGGGACGGCTCTATGTGAGCAGGAAAAAGCTTGGAACTCAGTCTTCCAATGGCGAAAGGGAACGTGCTCCTGCTGGGCGGGACGCCTGGGGGCTGCGCGGCCTCCAATTCTCGCCAACGCCCCCCGCACCCCCGTGCACTGGCGGGCCCTCCCCTCGGGCGTTGCCTCCCACCCACGCCCGGCGGCACCGCACCCCGAGGCGCTTCACGTCACGGAGCTGCTAAGAGACGGGCGGGGCTCCGGTTCCGGGTCGAGGCCTGGGACACGGGGAACTGTAAGGATGGGAGGGGGGCCGCGCAGGGGCACCCGTTCTGCCGCCGCGGCCTAGCGCCCCAGGTCCCGGAGGAGGGGCACCACGGCGGCCAGGAGCCCGAGCTTCCGGGGCACGCTCACCCGCGCAGGCCTGAGGCCGCGTCCGCTCCCGCTCCCGCTCGGAGCCGTCTACCCCTTCCAGGCGCCAGGCCAGGCTTCCGACCGACAAGCCCTGACCCGCTCGTCAGGACTGCGGCCCGGGATTGGTAGTGCGGAGCGGAGCGCAGAATCCACTTCTCCGGGTTTTGGGAGGGGGCCGCAGCCCGCTTTCCGGGCGGCGGGGAGGCGGGGCCCCCGCGGGGGCGGAGCTCGGCTGGGAGCCGGCAGTGGCTTGGGAGGGTGGGAGGGAGGGAGGGAGGAGGAGAGGGGCGGGAAGGCTCCTCGCGTTTTCCACGCCCCGCCCAGCTCTGGGTTGGTAGTAAATCTCGGAACTGGTCGGGACTGGGCGGGTTCTGGACGGAGGGACACGTTTGGGAATCCTCTTGGAAGAATTTACGTAATCGAATGGGCTGGGACTGGTGGAAAAGAGTTGGACCGTCCGGAAAGAAGCAGGAGGGCGGCGCGGGGGCCTGGCACCCTTAGAAAGTGGGAAGTGTGAGTGTAAAAGGGAGGGGCACTTCTGCCCGTTGGGCCCAAAAACCCTTTTCTGGCTTTAGCTAGTAGAGCCACTCAAAATTTAAACGGAGTCAGCTTGATGTGGCATATTTGATATGCTGGATAATGTTTCCAGCACCAACAAGAAAATAACACAAGTCACGGTTCTTGTTCCTTGTGGGCTGACATTTCCCTGTTTTGCCAACCTCTGGAGCCACGTGTCCCAAGCAGCTTGTAGTTGAGAAGTGATGGGGGAGAGGAGACAGCACGGGAGAGGAAGGAGGGAAGCCAGCTTACATGCAGGTGCCTTAAGTATTTAAAAATATTTTCAATGTAATATTCGATGCATTCAAAAGAGCATATTTACCAAATATGTAAAATTTAAAGTATACTAATGACACTATCACTCCACCACGTTATCAGTAGTTAGCATGTATCCATGCATCTCCAGGATTCTACTCTTGGCCTCTTAGCTCACCACCACTATCTTCAGTTTTGTCCCTCTTTGCCATTTTTAGTGGTTTTTATCATATTTGGATGCAGTCTGTGTATTGGTGTATTTTTCTTCTTTTTGAGCTTTATAAAAATATATATAGCCTGGAATTCGCTTTTTATCACTCAACATTTGTTTTTTTGATTCATCCAAGTTGTTAAGTGTAGTAACAGAACATTTATTTCTTACTGCCTAGTCAAAAGGAAGTTTTCTCCTGTCAGGAATGTATTCAATACTGTAGCGGATAGGATTATAAATGCACTTTAAGTATTTTCTTTATTGATGGGAACCACACAGACTAAATGTATCAGACTTCCCAAGTTTGTAGGTCACATACCTATAACAGAACTCTTTTCCTGGGTTTTGTGATATTTGTAATTGTAATTTCTTTTGCCATTATAAAAAATAGTCACTTTTGAACCTAATTTTTATTCATAATTCTGAATCTTTTTCTTTAAAAGCCTCACTCTTTTCCAGTTATATAAGCTCATACCCCACAAAACCTGAATCTGCCCCTAGTAATTACTAATAAGGCTAGTAGGAGCATTCTTGTTCACCTTCTGTGCATGCGCTGGACTCTAATTTGAACCTAGGATTAGCGCAACGGCATCAGAGGCTATGGGGGCTGTTCAGCTTTCAAAGATAAAGCAGAAATATTTTCAAAGTGGTTGTACCAATCTATACTGCCACCAGTACCGACCACAATTCTCTCTAATCCTCGTTATTTTCACACTTCTTGCTTTTTGCTAGTCTACCCAGAATAAGTACCATGTTTTTGTCTTAATTTGCATTCCGTAATTACTGATAAGGTTGAGCACTTTGAAATATGTTATTCATTCATGTTTTCTCTTCCCCTTCTAAGGGTGGGGGTGTGTGTGTGTGTACATATATAAATGTATATATAATGTATATATGTATATATAATGAATAACATTCGTTAATTGCATGTGTTGCAGATATCTTCTCTTCTTTATATATATCTTCACTTTATATATATCTTTATATATATCTTCACTTCTTTATAGTGTGTTTTCAAATAAAAAAATTTTTTGACTGATTTTGAAAAAATCAACCTTATCAAAAAGTTTCAGAATTAATGAACTCCTGTGTACCCTTCACATAAGTTCACAGTTTGCTATATTTGCTATATTAGTGTGTAGGAGAGATTATATATATATAATATTTATACTATAGATATATATTTTTTCCTGAACTATTTAGGAGTAAGTTGTAGCATGTTTCTCCAAAGACAATGATATTCTCTTTTATACTCACAGAAAAATGTTCCAGTTGAGGTTATTTGTTTGTTTTTTGAGACAAGGTCTCACTCTGTCACCAAGGCTGGAGTGCAGTGGTGCGATCTCGGCTCATTGCAACCACCTCCCAGGCTCAAGTGAGGCTCCCACCTCAGCATCCCAAGTAGCTAGGACTACAGGCACACCCCACCAAGCCTGGAATTGTTTTGATGTTAGAGATGGGGTTTTGCCATGTTGCCCAGGGTGGTCTCCAACTGCTAGGCTCAAGCTATCCACCTGCCTTGGCCTCCGAAAGTGCTGGGATTACAGGTATGAGCCACTGGGCCTGGCTCAAATTTAGGTAGTTTAACATTGATGAAGTACGAGTAGCTAACATGCAGTCCTTATTGAAAATCTACTACTTGTTCTATTAAGGTGTTTTAGAGCTAGTTTTTTTCCCCTAATCCAGGATTCAGTCCAAGATCTTTTCATTTTCTTTATGAAGTGTTTTTTTTCTCTTTTTTTTTTTTTGGTTTTTTTTTTTTTTAAAGAGACAAGGTCTTCCCTCTGTCACTCAGGCTGGAGTGCAGTAGCCCAATAATGCTCTATGGCTAGTCTATGGTCAATTTTTATATATTTTTAAAACCAGAGAAGAATGTTTATTCACCAATAGATAGATACATGATACTTGCAAATAAATCAAGCTTGGTATTTCAGATATTCTATATCTTTACTTATGTTCATGTTCAGATTTCCCCATCAGTATTTCCCCGTCAATATTTCTCTTACTCATTAGTAGATAAAATAGATCAAGCAATCAGTCTCCCATTATAAAGGTAGATGTGTTCATTTTTCCCTATAGTCCAGCAATTTTATTTTGTGTACTTTGGGGGCCATTTTATTTTAGAATCAATATTTGTAAAGCAATTTAAGCATTAATGTGTCATGGAATCTTAGGTTTGAATGCATTCATCAGAGTCCAATCACCACCCCTTTCTGCTCTCCATACCCTCGTAGGAGGAATTATTTTATAGCACCCTGCTACAGGACCAACCGGCTTGTTGAATGCTTTTAGAGACAGGGCGCTTCCCACCTTACAGGGCAGTCCAGTTCTTCACTGGAGAGCTCCATGATTATACTTACTATTTAATTAGACTCTCTATGGCTAGGCATTGTGCAAAGCATTTTAGAAACATTGTCATATTTAATTCTCACTGTAATCTTATAAAGTAGGCATTTTATCCCCATTGTACTAATGAAGAAACAGATTTAGATAATTAAACATCTTGCCCAAGGTCACACAGCTAGGTAGTGGCACAGCAGGAATTGAAGCCCAGGTCTTTCTCCTAAATCCACTAGACTACACTGCCTTCAAGCTCTTCTTTATTTAAGTATAAAACCATATCCCTTTAACTTTCAATCAGGAAACCTGGTTCCAAAACCATTTTTAGTGTTCCTAAACTTCCCAATCTGTTGGAAACCTTAGACATAACTCACACTCATGTGTTCCATTACCGTGCCCAACTTTCCTTAGTTTTCTTATGGAAGCTTTAGACCTTTGCTATATATGTTTGTATTCTTATTGTTACTTTTGGAAAAGTAGCCAGTCTTGATGAGCAGGATGATTCATTCTGAATGAATGAATGAATGAATGAAGCCTAGTGAGTTGCAACTCATTTCTACATGTGAGTTAGGATGCTGGATGAAACCTAATTTTTAACATCAAGTTCTTCACCTTTCAAGGTTAATAAGTCAAACCTCAGAGCCACTCAGGTCTCACTTGTGGCTCTTTCCCACTCTGTGTTCTTTAATCAAAAAGCTCAGAATCAGATTTCCTCTCAGGTCTCACCAGAGCACAGTATAATTAATCTAAACTCCCATTTCTGTTTTCTTCACAAAAGATCTTCACGGACATGGTTTTATGATGGTCTTTTAATTGTGGGGCCACAGAAAACATTATTTGTAGTGGGTCACATGGAAATCACAGATGGCGTTACTAATACAATTTTAATATGCTTTATGGCAGGGAGGGACGGGAAAGTATACAAAGGTGACTCAATTAGACAAGAGTTGTGGAATGCATACATCCTACATAACCATTCTAAGAGTTTGCCTTAAGCTGTGTCTTAGAACAGGAAATACTGCAATAATGTGAGCTGACCTGTATGTTATTCTCATGTGCTGTTGAAACATGTATAGAAATAATAATGCCTAGCATTCTTTCATCTCGGGAAACTTCAGTCTCACACGTATTAGTTTATAGCTACTCCTTACTCTTTTAATATGTGAGGCTTGGAAAGCCCATATAAATTTTGATCAAAGTGGAGACAGGAAAGCACAGTTTAATAGTATTTAACTGCCATTGATTTTTTTTTTCCACTTGTATCATCACAATGAATCAGATCAGAACTTGGGCCTCAGTACTTCTTCTGCCTTTGGCATCTTTTCCTGATAAGTAGTATGACCAAGTATTCATATTCTAAGAATTGAACTATTTACTCATTCAACAGATTTATGACATTTGCCATGTGCCCAGAACTGGGACTATAATGATGAAATAGGAAGTCATAGTCTCTGCCCTCACCAAGCTTCCAGCAGGCAGGTGGAGGAGGGAGACAGACAATTCCACAGTAAGTGCGGATAAGGGAATTACAGGGTTTCATAGGAATGTAGGGATGGGTACATAAGCCAGACCTGCTGAATCAGGGAAAGCTTCCCAGAGGAAATGGCATCTCAACTGAGATCTAAAAGCTGAAGAGGAATTGGGACAATTGAAATAGGAAAAAGAAGAGGAAGGAAAGGCCCAAAGTGAGATATAGCACATCCAAGGAAATGAAATCAGTTAGAAATTAGTCTTCTTAGATCAAGTTATACTGCAGCAACAAATGACCCCAAAATGTCAGTAGCATTTAACAGCAAAGATTTATTTCTTTATGCTGCAATGTGGAGAAATGATTGTGGGGGATGCTAAAATACGGAGAGAAGATTGTAGAGGGTAAAACCGAGGTAGGAAGCTGAGGCAATAGTTCAGCCTGAAGAGGAGGGTGGCCTGAACTTTAGGGTGGCCTGAAGTAGTGGCAGTGAAGAAAAAGAGTAGTAGACAGAATCAAGAGATAAAGAGAAAGTTAGGTCAATAGTTCTTCTTGATAGATAGGATGTGGAGGGTGAAGGAGACAGAGTCATGGTTGACACTCAAGTTCAATACGCACTACATAGCTTTATAGTAACCACAAAACATAACATGATGATGAAAACTTTTATAGAGAGGAATTTAATACTTATGATAACATGATAAACATTTTAATGTAATTTTAGAAATGTCATCCTATTAATCTCATTTACATCATAGAGTTTGTGATCTCAGTGATCAATATTATTTTTTCTGCTCAAACTCCTGGTACAGATACATTCACAGAAGTACGTAATTCTTGTCAGCAAAGCTTCTGGGATGACAACTTAGGAGATGTCGAATTAAAATGAGGTCTATTTTACCACTCTACATTCATCCTAAAACTTGAACTTAGAAAGATGTATTGAATGTTTCGAAAATAGACAGCTGCTGAGCTATAAAATCTACCTTTGTAAACTTTAGCAAAGGAAGGCTCAGGCAGGTTTCGCTAGATTCAATATTGCAAGGCTGTCATACTCTGAGAACATCATATAAGAGCTATGACCATTAGCATACTTAGAAACCTGCTGCCAATATGACCAGGCGCGGTGGCTCATGCCTGTAATCCTAGCACTTTGGGAGGCTGAGGCGGGCAGATCATCTGAGGTCAGGAGGTCGAGACCAGCCTGGCCAACATGGTGAAACCCCGTCTCTACTAAAAAATACAAAAATTAGCTGGTTGTGGTGGCAGGCACCTTAATCCCAGCTACTTGGGAGGCAGAGGCAGGAGAATCGTTTGAACCCGGGAGGCGGAAGTTGCAGTGAGCCAAGATAAAGCCATTGCACTCAAACCTGGGGGACAAGAGCGAGACTTCTCTCAAAAAAAAAAAAAAAAAAAAAGAAAAGAAAAAAAAGAAACCTGCTGCCAATATGCATTAATTTTCCAGAGGAAAAAGTATTGTGCTGGATTCTCCCTTTCAAGATTAGGCATGTTCATGGGACATTAAACTTTCAAAAGATGAAGAGAAGAGCATCTTAGGTTTTCCCAAGGCAACTCTAAATTTCTCAGCAGAGGACAAATCCAGAGCACCAATTCGGATATTCTTTTATCTGGCAACAACCTCCTTTTCTTCCAGCTTCACTTTGTTCAACTTCTCCCATCATGATCATTTTCAACCACACTGGGACCATTAGTCTATTAATTTCTCTCCCAACATGTCTGTCATCTTCTGTCTTCCTTTTTCATCTTATCCCACCTATATTGTGTACTTTCAGGATTTATTTCAGCATTCCAACGAGCCTTAGATATTTTTCTGAAATCAGAAATGTTCCAGCACTGCACAGATGGTTGTACTGATTAAGAGTGTTGTTTTGTAACCATGGACTAAGGAGTTGATCCTCTGGTATCTTCCAAAGGTGACCTATGAGTGTGCGTGTTGTTTTTTTTTCCTTAATCACTATGGACTCAAGGATTTTTTTTTTCTTTTTTTGAGACAGAGTCTCACTCTGTCACCCAGGCTGGAGTGCAATGGCATGATCTCGGCCCACTGCAGCCTCTGCCTCCCAGGTTCAAGTGGTTCTCCCCCCTCAGCCTCCTGAGTAGCTGGGATTACAGGCATCTGCCATCATGCCCAGCTAATTTTTGAATTTTTATAGAGACAGAGTTTCAGCATGTTGGCCAGGATGGTCTTGAACTCCTGACCTCAAGTGATTTGCCCCTCTCAGCCTCCCAAAGTGCTGGAATTACAGATGTGAGCCACCGCGCCTGGCAGACTCAAGGATTTATTTTATTTAATTAATTTATTTTTTGAGACAGGATCTTGCTCTGTTGTCCAGCTGGAGTGCCATGGCATGATTTAGGGTCACTGCAGCCTTGACCTCCCTGGCTCAAGCGATCCTCCTGAGTAGCTGGGACTATAGGCACAGTACCATGCCCAGCTAATTTTTTAAAAAATTTTTTGTGGAGATGTGTTTCTCACTATGTTGCCCAGGCTGGTCTCCATCTCCTAGACTCAAGTGATCTTCCTGCCTATGCCTCCCAAAGTGCTGAGATTACAGGTGTGAGTTACTGTGTGAGGCCAGACTCAAGAATGTTTAACATATTTGATGCATTTCGGTTCATTGCACTTACTACTCTTTGTGAAGCTTAAATTGTCCCATCTTTGACAGCGAGAACCTCTTCAAAGTGGCTTTAGGGTCTTTTTGACACATAAAGCCCAGTAGTCTTTGAAAGTTTCCTTGCTTTCTGGTGTGATGGAGCTTGTTGCCAGCTCATCTTACTTTTTTTTTTTTTTTTTTTGAGATGGAGTCTCACTCTGTCGCCCAGGCTGGAGTGCAGTGGTGGGATCTTGGCTCACTGCAACCTCCGCCTCCCAGGTTGAAGCTATTCTCCTGCCTCAGCCTCCTGAGTAGCTGGGACTACAGGCACATGCCACCAGGCCTGGCTAATTTTTGTATTTTTAGTAGAGACGGGATTTCGACATGTTGGCCAGGCTGGTCTCGAACTCCTGACCTCACGTAATCCGCCCACCTCGGCCTCCCAAAGTGCTGGGATTACAGGCGTGAGCCACCACGCCTGGCCCATCTTACATATTTTTGTCCCAGACTGAGAATCAGCCATTTCTATCAGGAGCCTGGGTTTCTGATTCCCTTTGGCAGAAAATGGTATTTATAGGCCACAGCCTAGGCATGAGAGATGCTAATTGCTACTAAATTGGTTATGGTTTCTAAGCCTTTTTAGTGGACAGAGCTCAGACATTCTTTTTTCTTTTTTTAGGAGAAAAAAATCATAAGTTCATTTTATTCAAATTTAGGATTACAAGGTTTTTATTTAACTTTAAAAAGTTAAAAGGTTTTTAATTAAAAAGTTTTAAATTTTATTTTGATATCATTTTTACACTGAAAATTTTAGTTTCTAAGTATATTAATGGCCAGGAGTGGTGGCTCACACCTGTAATCCTAGCACTTTGGGAGGTGGAGGTGGATGGATCACCTGAGACCAGGAGTTCGAGACCAGCCTGGCCAACATGTCGAAACCCCATCTCTACTAAAAATACAAAAATTAGCTAGGTATGGTGGTGCATGCCTATAGTCCCAGCTACTCAGGAGGCTGAGGCAGGAGAACCGCTTGAACCCAGGAGGCGGAGGTTGCAGTGAGCCGAGATCACACCAGTGCACTCTAGCCTGGGCAACAGAGTGAGACTCCATCTCGAAATAAATAAATAAATAAATAAATTTTAAAATTTTAATATAATTTTATTTGTTATATATAAAATGGCTTCCGAATAATAATACCAAAATTATTACTAACCATATAATTACTGAAAATAGTTTAAAATGTCTTTGACTTTTTAAAAATTCCAGATGTATTCTAGTAAGGATACATAGTCAAATTATTGTGTTTTAAAACCATGTGAAATAATCCTTTCTGTATGGTTAAGCCACTAAGTCAATTCAAAGGGTGGATTTATTTGTTTCCTTTTGCTTTTGATTTTCATGAATTGATTTTCTTTTCCATTTTGATTTAACATTGTTTTATAATTTTATAAACCTGTCTCAGATACTTGGGAGGCTGAGTCGGGAGAATCACTGAAGCCCCGGAGTGTGAGGCTACAAGTTGCTATGATCATACCTGTGAATGATCTGCACTCCTGTTTGGGCAACATACCTAGTCCTATCTCTAAAAAAACAAAAACAGAAACACAATACATTTACAGGGTTTGAAATCAAATCTACAAAACAATGTATATTCCGAAAACTTTAGCTTTTATTCCTGGTCCTTCCACCCTATTCCTTCCCTCTCCCATAGGTTACTTAATTTTTTTAATTCAAAAATTGTTTTGTCTATCCTTCCAGTTTTGAAAATATAAGCAAGTATTTTATATCTGTGCATATATATATACACCTTTTAGATAAACAAGCATACTGCAGACACTTTTTCCACCTTCTTTTCAGTTGACAACATATCCTGGAGATTGCTTCATGGCAGTGTATAAAAATATTCTTCATTCCTCTCCACTTCTCCATCGGGTGCACTATAGCTCCAGTCTTTCGCAGATAACCATTTGAGCTGTTTCCGGTTATTTGCTATTACAAATGCTGCAGTGTATAGCCTTCCAGATACTTAATTAAGATTTTATAAGTATGATCATATTTTATGGAATCTGAAACCCCATCAATTATAAGTGACACCATTACTCTATATAACACTAAAAAAGAAAAACACCCTGCCAATTAACTGTGAAATGCCATTGATTGTAAAATGAATCTCAATTTCAGAGCTGTAAAATGTAAAAAATGTACATCTTAACATTTAGGAAATTAAAATCTCGTGTAATCCTCATAACAACCTAAAAGGAAGGTACATATAACTATCGCAAGCTCCACGAAGGAACAAAGTTTTTCTTGTTTTTGGCGGTAATGTATTTTTTTAAAAATACTTTTTAATATTTTAAAAATAGAGATGGGGGTTCTCACTATGTTGGCGAGGCTGGTTTTGAACTCCTGGCCTCAAGCAATTCTCCTGCCTCGGCCTCCCAAAGTGCTGGGATTACAGGCATGAGCCATCATACCTGGCCATTTGGCTCTAATCTCAGCCCCAAGAACTATGCTTTCAAGGAGAAGTGTGTCTAATAGTGCACAGTAGACACTTAAATATTTGTTGAATAAATGAATGAGCCCCCATTTTACAAATGAGGAAATTCTGAGGTACAAACTTTAAGAAACCTGCCTGAGAGCAGTCATTGACTGGCAGAGCCTGGATTTGAACCAAGAAAGTTACAACTCATACCTGCTGCACTCCCGCCTTTAAATTCATGGGTACCCGGCCAGGCATGATGGCTCACACCTGTAATCCCAGCCAGCACTTTGGGAGGCAGGTGGATCACCTGAGCTCAGGGGATCAGCTTGGGTAACATTGTGAAACCCCATCTCTATCAAAAATACCAAAAAAAAAAAAAAAAATTCAGCTGGGCATAGTGTTGTGCACCTGTGGTCCCAGCTACATGGGGCTGAGGTGGGAGGAGAATTCCTTGAGCCTAGGAGGTGGAGGTTGCAGTGAACCAAGATCCAATCTCACCACTGCACTCCAACCTGGGTGACACAGTGAGACCCTGTCTCAAGTAATAATAATAATAATTCATGATTACCAGTCACAAAGGGGCCCTCAATAATCCTATTGCTTTTCTCTGGTCAACTTGCTCTTCCACTGCAGCAACAATTATTGTAAACCATCACTCCCTCCAAGCCTCAAAAATCCCCTCTCCCAGCTAGCTCCCCTGGACCCACTTCCTGACTGATTAGAGAACCTTGCCTCCTATTTCATAGACAACACGAAGCCATGACATAAGAACCCTCTCACCTTCTCACCAAACATGCAAATCTTGCTGCATTATATGTAATTCTCTGTGCTTCCTTCCCTCTGTGCTACATAGGATGTGCCCTTTGTCCTACCAAAGGCTGATTCCTCCACTGGGGCTGGGGATTCTGTCCCTCCTGCCTTCCTTAACACTAGTAGTTACTCCTTTTTGCCCTGTAAATTCAACCTGTCCCTCTGTATGAGTTAGGATTCAGCTTGGCTGCATATAAGAAAAAAATCAAATTAATTGTGGCCTAAATGAGAGAGATGTTTTTCACTCTCACGTATTTATTTACATTTTAATTGGTCTGAGTATGTGATGCTTATACATTGTATAAAAAGTAAAAGGTATGAACTGTACTCCTACCCTTACCGCAGTCACCTAGCTCCTCAACCACTCTTTTAAGTTTAAAAATAGCGTGTAAAGCGACAGGAGTGGAAATGGTCACTTGACTTGAGAGTATGCATAAACAGAGAGAAGGGAAGCAGGGACAGAGACTTTGGCACTCTTGCTTTTAAAGACTGAGTCGAAGAAGCACTGGCAAATGATCTAAGAATAAATGTCATTGAAGAAGGAGGGAAACCCAGAGATTGTTTTGCCCTAGAAGCAAAAGAAGAAAGTATTTCAAGGAGAAGCGTTTCTAATACCTCTCAGAGATTCAAGTAAAATAAAAACAGAGAAGTGACTGTTATATCTGGCAGAATGGAAGCCATTAGTGACTTGGACAAGAGGAATCTCAGGGGAAATGGACTGAGGAGAAAATGTGGGGTAAAAAGCTAATCAGCGATTATGGTCAACTCAAGAAGTTTTGTTATGAAGGGGAGCAGAGAAACTTGCCTGGGGCTGGAGAGAGATATGTGGTCAAGATATGTTTTTTCTCTCTTAAGATAGGAGATATTATGGCATATTGTTTGCTGGTGGAAATAAACCATGGGAAAGGGAGAAATTGATTATACAGGTGAGAGAGGGAATAATTTCCAGAGCAAAGTCCTTGAAAATGCAAGATTTGCATGGGCTCCAGAACACAAACAGAAGGGCTGGCCTTTGAAATGCAAGGACACTTGATCCATGGAACTAGGAGGTAACTCAAAATGGGTACATACAAAAGCACGCTGTAGTTTGAGTGGTCCTTTTCTGCTTTGATTTTTTTTTTTTTTTGAGATAGAGTCTCGCTCTGTTGCCCAGACTGAAGTGCAGTGGTGCAATCTCAGCTCACTGCAACCTCCGCCTCCCAGACTCAAGCGATTCTTCTGCCTCAGCCTCCTGAGTAGCTGGAATTACGGGCATGTACCACCACATCTGGCTAATTTTTTATATTTTTGTAAAGATGGGGTTTCACCATGTTGGCCAGGCTGGCCTCAAACTCCTGACCTCAAGTGATTCGACCACCTCAGCCTCCCAAAGTGTTGGGATTACTGGTGTGAGCCACCGCACCTGGCTGTCTGCTTTGATTTATTCATTTTTTGTTAAAGCTGTGGGTAAGAGTGGGGCTATAGCTGGGGTTGTGGGGAGGTGGTATCATTTAGAAGCTTTGAAAAGATGGAAGATGTGAACTAGTCTTTTTGAAGAGTGGGAAAGAGAACATTTCAAGAAATATAGTAGGATTGTCAAGTATGCTAAGCACCCAACTGAGATTTTGGGCCATGAATTTAAAGAAAACTAATGGATATGGTGAATAAGATCAGCTGAGCACTATTTGGCTGCTCTCATGCAGGCCCAGAGTGGGCAGATTGTTGGGTATAAGCAGAGTTGGAGGCTTTCCTAATTGAATACAACAGGGTAAGCTCAGGGAGAGAGGGGCAAGGGTTTTAAGGGTGTTTGCAAGGGAGTCATTATAAACATGAGCTGTGGCTTTTAGGTTAGCTAAAGAAAAAGACGTGAGGACACGGATAGCTGATTATAGTTGAGAAAATGATAAGAGTCTAAAGATGAGAGTTCTTCCTGAAGTTGAAGAATTGCTGAAGCAGGAGTTCTTGAGAATCCAGAAGGATGGGGGATGCTGGTCAGAGAATGGGACTCTGGAAGTTACAGTGTCAGAAGTGTGCAGCGATTGTCATGACAAAAAGAATGCCGTGGTCATCTGAGGGGGCACGGAGGATTAGATTATCAGAGGCCAAAAAGGCTGAGGAACTGAGAGGCCAAGATGTCAGATGGAATATCCACATGAATTGTGAAATCACTTCAAAAAGAGAGAGAGCGAGAGAGAGAGAGAAATGAAAAGGAGAACAATGAGCCAGGTGGGGTGAGGACTATTTATGTCTTCAATCAAGGCAGGCCTGGGCTTCACATTTTTTGGCTTTCTGAGGGGAGGATATTTCCAAGAAAAAAAAGAAGACAGGCACAAAGCAAAATGAAAGAAAAAAGCCAAGAGAGTTTGTCCCAGCCCAGTGTTCTAGTGTGGTTGCCTGATTGTGAACTGCAAATGCATTTTACTCTTAACTCAGGACTGCTCAAGTCTGAGCATTCGAGTAGGGCCATAGTGGACATAAGAGCACAGTTCTTAGCCCATTCTCCATATGTACATATGGGCTTTTTTATCTGCTGGAAGTATCCACAGATTTCATTAGACTCTCAAAGTGAGTATGACTCCAAAAGGTCAAGAGCCACCTCAAAGATCAGAGTGGGTTCCCTATAAAGGGGAGATGAGCAAAATCTCAGTCAATTGCACTATAATATTAATGATAATAATGATAATGATAATGGCTGATATTTATTGAGTACTTTCTTCCTTTTTTTTTTTTATGAGACGAGGTCTCACTCTGTTGCCTAGTCTGTTGTGCAGTGGCACAATCATACCTCACTGTAGCCTTGAACTCCTGGGCTCAAGCAGTCCTCTTGCCTCAGCCTCCCAGGTAGCTGAGACTACAGGGACTACAGGCACAAGCCATCATGGCTGGCTAATTTTTTTTTTAATTCTTAATTTTGTAGAGACAGAGGTCTCACTTTGCTGCCCAGGCTGGTCTCGAACTTCTGGCTTCAAGCAATCCTCCTGCCTTAGCCTCCCAAACTGTTGGCATTATAAGCCTGAGCCACTGTGCCTGGCTTTTATTGAGTATTTTCTATGTGCCAGGTCTCATGCAAGAGAAAACATACCCTGAGCAAACATTTTGAGCAATCTGGTCTGTGTCAGTGAGGTGCCTCACAAGAAATGAGTAAGAAGGCATTCCACTTTAAATATCAGTCTTTGGTGAGTTGGTTACCGTGAGTCCTTTCTTCAGAGACCAATCAACTCTCTGAATCACTGATCAAATTTACTTTCAGAACTTACATAGCTGACTTCACTTTGGTGACCACATCGATGTAAAGTAACCATGTGAGGCCTTGCTGGAGTAGTCACCCTGTCTCTGTAAATCTATATCTTTTTGATTGCTTCATTAGGTCACTTTCTTCAAAGTGTTTTCTTTCAATGGCAATTTACTCTGTGAGGCAAAATAAGGCAGTACTACATATAGAAAATAAAAATAACATTAAAATTTGAGATTTTTGTTTGAGTGTCGTGGCTCACGCCTATAATCCCAGCATTTTGGGAGGCTGATGCAGGAGGATCCCTTGAGCCTAGGAGTTCAAGATCAGCCTGGGCAACATAGACCTCATCTCTACAAGAAACTAAAATGTGTGTGTGTGTGTGTACACACAAGTATATATACATGTATATACATAATTTGAGATCTTTAAGATATGGGGAAAAGTTGGTTATTTGACTTAATCTATCAAAAACTTCTAGGTTTGAGATATCCTTCTTACAAAATCATTGCTAAAATGTGAATTCAAAATTTGTCAAGATTTTTAAATGATAATATCCAGCTTTAGTAAGCATATAAAGAAACTCACGCTCTTATACATTGCTAGTCAATTAATACAATAGCAGTATTTTTTAATCAAGTCCTTAAAAATATTTGTACTTAGCCATTTTTCTTTCTAGGTTTTTTTCTTATGGTGTAATTACTGATACAAATAAAGCTATATTTTGGGGATGTTTATTATGTTAAAGATAATGTTATTCTGAAAACAGTCTCTTAAGTATTAAGAGATTAGTTTAACTAATTTTTATACATCTGTACAATGGAATATAATGCGACCATTAAAAATTAGGTTGAATAGGCCGGGCGTGGTGGCTCACGCCTGTAATCCCAGCACTTTGAGAGGCCAAAGCAGGTGGATCATGAGGTCAGGAGATCGAGACCATCCTGGCTAACACGGTGAAACCCTGTCTCTACTAAAACTACAGGAAGTTAGCCGGGCATGGTGGCTGGTGTCTGTAATCCCAGCTACTCGGGAGGCTGAGGCAGGGGAATGGTGTGAACCCAGGAGGCAGAGCTTGCAGTGAGCCGAGATCGTGCCACTGCACTCCAGCCTGGGCAATAGAGCAAGACTGTCTCAAAAAAAAAAAATTAGGTTGAATATTTAATGACAGAGGATATTAATGGTCTATTAAGAGAAAAAAGTTAAAAACTGCATGCTTGGTATGACTCAATGGTTTTGAAAAAATAAATGTGAAAAAATTTATATAAAAAAGATGAATTCATAGCAAATATTAATAGTTGCACAAGGATAGACATATAGGTCAGAAAAATAGAATTGAAAGTCCAGAAATAAACCCTTTCACTTATGGTCAATTGATTTTTAACAAGGGTGTCTAGCCAATTCAATGAGGGTAAAGAATAATCTTTTCAATAAATGTTGCTGGGATGACTGGATATCCATGTATAAAATAATTAAGTTTGCTGGGCATGGTGGCTCATGCCTGTAATCCCAGCACTTTAGGAGGCCGAGGTGGGCAGATCACCTGAGGTTGGGAGTTTGAGACCAGCCTGACCAACATGGGGAAACCCCATCTCTACTAAAAGTACAAAATTAGCCAGGCGTGGTGGCGCATTCCTGTAATCCCAGCTACTCGGGAGGCTGAGGCAGGAGAATCGCTTGAACCCGGCAGGCGGAGGTTGCAGTGAGCCCAGATCACGCCATTGCACTCCAGCCTGGGCAACAAGAGCAAAACTCCATCTCAAAAAAAAAAAAAAAAAAGAATTCAGTTTAACCCCAGCCTCACACTTACCAAAAATTAAATCAAATGGATCAGACTCTAATCTCTAATGTCAGAGCTAAAGTTAGAAAATTTGTAGAAGAAAATACAGGCACAATTTTTATGACCTTGAGTCAGACAAAACCTTCTAAGATACAACACCAAAAGTGTAAGAGACAAAAGAAAAAAATAGGTAAATTAGACTTCATCAAGTTAAAAACTTTTGTGCTGCAAGTGATACTATCATGAAAATAAAAGACAATTCATAGAATGGAATAAATGATTTGTAATTAATATATATCTGATAAGAGACTTGTATCCAGAATTTATAATGAGGTCTTAATACTTTTAAAAAAACCAAATTTTTAAAAGGACAGAGGATCTGAATAGACCCTTTTCCATAGAAAATATGCAGAGAACCAATACATGAAAAGATGCTTAACATCATTAGTAATTAGAGAAATGCAAATCAAAACCACAATGAGATAGCACTTCACACTCACTAGGATAGCAATATATATATAGTTGGCAGACAATATAAAGGGTTGTCAGGATGTGGAGAAATTGGAACCTTTATACATTGCTGATGGGACTGTAAAGTGGTACAGCCATTTTGGAGAATAATTTAGCAGTTCCTCAAAATATTAAACGTAGGGATACCATATGACCCAGAAATTTCAGTCTCCTAGATTCTGAGAGAATTAAACAGAAGTACTCAAACAAAAACTTGTACATGAATATTTATAGCAGCATTATTCATGACAGTCAGAAAGTGGAAACAACCCAATCTCCATAATAAATGGATAAACAAATTATGTTATGTACATACAATGGAATACTATTCAGCAATTTTAAAAAATTAAGTACTGATACCTGCTACAACATAGAGGAATCTTGAAAACATTATGCCAAGTGAAATAAATCAGTTGCAAAAGACAACATACTGTGATCCTATTTATATGAAATATCCAGAATAGGCAAATCTCTAGAGACAAAAAGTAGATTAGTAGTTGCTTAGGACTGAGTAGGGGGAAATGTGTGTTAGGGGAAATGGGGAGTGATGCTAATAGGTTTCTTTTTGGGGTGATGAAATGTTCTAAAACTAGGTGCTGATGATGGTACAACTCTAAATACACTTAAAAAATTGAGTTGTACACTTTCAGTGGGTGAATTATATGGGATGTGAATCTCAATAAAGCTGTTAAAAGTGTTAATAGTAGTTATCTCTGATGGTGGGCTTATGGTCATTTTTTTTCTTCTTCTTCATAAATATCTTCTACAGTAAAAAAGTATCACCGGGCGCAGTGGCTCACACCTGTAATCCCAGCACTTTGGGAGGCTGAGGCGGGCAGATCACAAGATCAGGAGTTTAAGACTAGCTTGGCCAACATAGTGAAACCCTGTCTGTACTAAAAATACAAAAATTAGCCAGGTGTGGTGGCGTGTGCCTGTAGTCCCAACTACTTGGGAGGTTGAGGTGGGAGAAACGCTTGAACCTGGGAGGCGTAGGTTGCAGTGAGCTGAGATTGCACCATTGCACTCCAGCCTGGGTGACAGAGTGAGACTCTGTCTCAAAAAAAAAAAAAAATAATAAATAAATAAATAATTAATTAAAAAGTGTTTTTAGTTGTAAGAAAAAAGGAACAGTTATTGGTTTTAGTGGATTATCTCAACAAGGCAACAGAATTTAGTAGAGCATTTCAGGGATTTGAGAGCTTTTTTTTTTTTTTTTTGAGACAAAGTCTCTCTCTGTCGCCCAGGCTGGAGTGCAGTGGTGTGATTTTGGCTCACTGCCTGGCTCCAGCAATTCTGTCTCAGCCTCCTGAGTAGCTGGGACAACAGGCACCTGCCATCATGCCTGGCTAATTTCTGCTGTTTGCCTGGGCTTGTCTCAAACTCCTGAGCTCAGGTGACCCGCCTGCCTTGGCCTCCCAAAGGGTTGGGATTACAGGTTTGAGCCACCACGCCCGGCCAAAACCATTCTTAAATACTTGTCTCTAGAAGAAAACTGCTCCATTCTCCCATTCCATTTCCCACATCTTGTTGTTCTCTACTGTAAAATAGAAGTTTTTTTTTTCCGTTAAAATAATGAAACCTGTGAGTGTTTCTATTTTTCTTCATTTTATGCAGGATTCATTTCAGGCTGAATGCCTTTTCATTTTTGACTTCTCATTGTTTGCTGCATCATAAGAAACTTCTGCACTTCAAAATCTTTATTTTTATGGGAATACATTCAGTGTGCTTTCAGAAATTGAACTTAATACTTTAATCCAATTTAATAGATTGCATTCTTGCTCTTATCCCAGGACCAGATATCATTTGGTTATAATCCCTTAACAGTTATAAATATTAACAACAATGAATGCAGCTTGCAAAAAAATTAAATTTCAATTTGACAGTGTAATAATGTGCTGTGAGAATTAAAACGACTTGTTAAAATATAGTCTACAAATTACATGAAAGCATTGTCAAAATTAGGGATTTTCTGTTTATTATAGCATATTTTGATGTGTTGATTAATCGATCATTGCAGGTAGGTGGATTATTCAGTGTCAAATGATAACTGGACTTAAGTATGAGCGATCATGGTTGCTTAAAAGAGATTTACTCAGTTGAAAGGCAATACTACTAAAACAGTGGGAAAAGTCCATAAACATGTTATAATATCAAATTTTCCTATTAGATATACACCATGAAATTTAAAATGGCTACATTAAATTGTGGGAGACATAGCCCACAAAATCTGAAATAACTGATGGAAAAGTACTTGAAAAAGTTAAGAGCTTTTTTTTTTTTTGTGAGATAAAGTCTCGCTCTGTTGCCCAGGCTGGAGTGTAGTGGCACAATCTCAGCTCACTGCAACCTCCACCTCCCATGTTCAAGTGATTCTCTGTCTCAGCCTCCCAAGTAGCTGGGACTACAGGTGCATGCCACCACACTTGGCTAATTTTTGTGGGTTTTTTTTTTTTTTTGTAGAGGCAGGATTTCACCATGTTGGTCAGGCTGGTCTCGAACTCCTGACCTCAAGTGATCTACCCACCTCGGCCTCCCAAAGTGCTGGGATTACAGGCATGAGCCATTGAGCCCAGCCAAAAGTTAAGAGCCTTATAAAATATAAAATATTATCATTATTATCACATGAAGTAAGAAGACTATGTGTCCTTAGAAAGGATGAACATAGGCCAGGCGCGGTGACTCACACTTGTAATCCCAGCACTTTGGGAGGCTGAGGCGGGCAGATCACAAGGTCAAGAAATTGAGACCATCCTGGCCAACATGGTGAAGCCCCGTCTCCACTAAAAATACAAAAATTAGCTGGGTGTGGTGGTGGGCGCCTGTAATCCCAGCTACTCGGGAGGCTGAGGCAAGAGAATCGCTTGAACCCGGGAGGCGGAGGTTGCAGTGAGCCAAGATCGCGTCACTGCACACTCTAGCCTGGGAAGCTGAGTGAGACTTCGTCTCAAAAACAAACAAACAAAAAGAAACGATGAACATAAGCATTTGCAAGAAATATTCAAGTTAAAGGGTTTTTGTTTTGTTTTAATGTTTATTCTTGAAGTCAGCTTTCTGAAAAACAGCAGGAGTTCTGCAGAGGTGCTCGGAAATCAGGAATGAGGGTAGCAGCTTTCAGTTTTATACCGAGGGGTGATTTCATTTAAACACAGGATCTGGAGTCTAAAAGAAGGGAAAAAATGTTTGAAAACCATGACCGAGGCCGGGCGCAGTGGCTCACGCCTGTAATCCCAGCACTTTGGGAGGCCGAGGCAGGCGGATCACGAGGTCAGGAGATCGAGACCATCTTGGCTAACATGGTGAAACCCCGTCTGTACTAAAAATACAAAAAATTAGCCGGGCGCGGTGGCGGGCGCCTGTAGTCCCAGCAACTCGGGAGGCTGAGGCAGGAGAATGGCGTGAACCTGGGAGGTGGAGCTTGCAGTGAGCCGAGATCGCGCCACTGCACTCCAGCCTGGGCGACAGAGCGAGACTCCTCTCAAAACAAGCAAACAAATAAAAAATGACCGCAGATGTATATGTTTAAATCCTTTCAGTATTAATTGATGGATTATTACCTACCCCTGAATTATAAGGTGGAGAACTGAAGGCTCTTCTTTCTTTGGTGAGGCAAGCAGACCCATAGCTGGGCTGAAACCTACTGTCAGAAGTGTGAGCTATGTACCATAACGGCCCAAGTTTCTTCTTCTTTTTTTTTTATTTACTTTTTTTTTTTTGAGACGGAGCCTCACTCTGTCGCCCAGGCTGGAGTGCAGTGGCACAATCTCAGCTCACTGCAGTCTCGACCTTCCGGGTTCAAGCAATTCTCCTGCCTCAGCCTCCCAAGTAGCTGGGATTACAGGTATGCACCACCACGCCCGGCTAATTTTTGTGTTTTTAATAGAGACGGGGGTTTCACCACGTTGACCAGGCTGGTCTTGAACACCTGACCTCAGGTGATCCACCAGCCTCGGCCTCCCAAGGTGCTGAGATTACAGGCGTGAGCCACCACGCCTGGCAATGGCCCAAGTTTATAAGAGCCAAGGATGTAGTTGTGTTTGCATCCCTTGGAGATTATATTTAAGCAAAAGGACAGTGATGGGGGTGGGAGGAGAGTGCACTGGGGGTGTGTGTTTGTCCTTATAAGCAAATGCAAGATCAGGTTTTCACTCAGTGTTATAAGGTAATAATTATTTTGGATGAAAAATTTCACACTGGGGCTATATCAGAGCTTTTCACTAGGATTTCCTGCCTGTTTCCTGGGCTGCCTTAATCACTCTACTATAAAATTCCTGAAGGTAAAGACTGGCTTTTTTACCTTTGTGTCACCAGCACCTTGGCAGTACCTGATACAAAAATATTTGAATTACTTACAAGATTTAATAATCTAGCAAGCTACCAACAAAATGATAGAAATTTATTTTCCAACTTAGGGTAATTGATGGCCCTCAGACTAGAGAAAGCATTAGCAGGTGCCATTTGCGGATTCTTTTTGGAAAAGAATAGAACCAGATATTCTCCAAATATTCTCTGGCCCCAATATTCTCCATCTTAAACATTCTCATCCCTACACTTAGAGTTTCCATACTTTTTATAAGGTTAAGTCATACAAAAGATTGCACTGTAAACTTGGATAGCCTGTTTTTCTGGAAGGTCACAGTTTTAAATAACTGTGCCATTTTAATTACTCCCAAAACAACATTTCAAAAAAGCATTACAAATATTTTCTGATTTGAATTAGATTTTGAGAAATGTGAAGATGCTACATTTTCAGAGTCAATTAAAATTTAGCTATGAATATGGCTGATACATCTTAAACTAATTTGCTTTCTATAAATAGGCAAGTATCAATTTCTGTATTTTCTTAATTTTAATTTTTCACCTTGTCACTAAAAAAATCAGTATTTAGTTTACCATTTAATTGCTTTTTAAAATAATCATAGCAGCATAAATGTGTGATATAGTAGGCTGTGGAACTGATTTCCTTTCATATGTAGAAATTGAAAAATAATAAATAATAATTTTACCTAGCCTTACTTATGTTCATCTTACATGTAGATAGATTTCATAATGACCAAAGAAGGAAAAAACCTAAAATTTTCATAGGTTACTTTTGGAGGATGCTAGGGAATCAACTTATAATTTTAAAATGTGTAAGTAAAAAGAAAGAATGAAATGATTGTGTGACCTTTCTGGGTAACCATTAGTGGATGAAAGAAAGTTTTCCTTTATGGGGATATTCTAGCTAATGAGTAGAGCAGGCATAATAGAGTTAGAATATCACAGTGCTGCAATCTCTAATGAAATAATGGATGCAAGCAAAGATCACCAATGATTGCTAAAAGCATTAGGGGAAAAGCTGACAGAGAACTTTATAGCATATGATTCAGCCTGGCAAAGCCTGAACCCACTGATCAATTAGCCTCACATAAAGAAACAACCATATATTGTGTGTCTCTAATGAAAGTACACAAACCACTTACAAAGTATCTCACCAAAAAATTGAACCTCAATTGAATTGAGCCTCTAGATGTATTCATTTACAGAAAATATAACCGACAGAGGAATCTTTTAAACAACATCAGTGGGATGCAATTAGCAAAATTCAGACTGTGGGAAACTTTACAGGAAAAATGACAAATACATTTCAAGGAAAGGAAAGTGAGAGTGATAGAAACAGAGGAGGAACCCATAGTTTAAAAGAAACATACTAACTAAATGTAGTATGTGATCCTTATTTGCTTCCTCATTTAAAGGAACTGATGTTAAAAAAAAAAGATTCAAGAGCTAACAAGAAGCTCTTCCCTACCAAAGGCAAAAACAATATCAAAAACCCCTCTCTTACTGACTTTTGTTGGCGTAAATCCTACAATTATAGAAGTGTACCTTTTAGTTAAACCTTTTCGTCCTGAAATGAACACTCCTAAGAGTCAGCACATTAAACCTGTCAATCACAAACTTTACTGAGTTTATGACCCATTTTCCAAGGGCAGATGTCAGTAAAGGACCTGAAGCATGAAGATGATGATTAAAAAAAAAAAAAAAAAAAAAGTCCCTAGAAAAGGGGAGATAAGATGAAGATAGAGAAAACTCAGAAATCAAAGCAGTCTCCCTTCATTCACA
This sequence comes from Pongo abelii, assembly GCF_028885655.2. Taxonomy (NCBI): domain Eukaryota; kingdom Metazoa; phylum Chordata; class Mammalia; order Primates; family Hominidae; genus Pongo; species Pongo abelii. The sequence goes on along the minus strand of NC_071985.2, from coordinate 48,866,975 downwards.
GTTTTGTTTCCAGTGATTTCAGTTACCCATCGTTAACCACAGTCTGAAAATATTAAATGAAAATATTAAATTCCAGAAATAATGCATAAGTTTTAAATTGCTCTATTTAAATTTACTCAGAAACTTATCTATAATTATTCTATTTTATTATGTTATTGTTGTTCATCTCTTACTATGCCTAATTTATAAACTAAACTTTATCATAGATACGTACATATAGGAAAAAAACATAGTATGTAGTGCTACCTGCGGTTCCAGGAATCCACTGGGGTCTTGGAACCTATTTCTCTTGGATAAGGGGGAACTACTGTATATGAAGGAGTGGCCCGACCCACTTTCCTATTGAGGATATAAGCTGAAAGTTACATGAATCACTTCTACTCATGTCTCATTGGTTATAACTTTGCCACATGGCCACACCTATCAGTAGGGGAAGTGGGAAACATAAGGATTATTCTGACTAGCCATGTTCCTGGATACTAATTCTCTGACTTCAGAATAAGGGGATAATGCATAGTAGTGGACTATTGGCATTCTTTGCGATGATAACTCTAAAAAGAAGCTATGTGACCAGATATCATAATGATATTGTGTTCTAAACTAAGAGTTTCACCGAAATATCCAAATACAAGTAATATGTGTGTGATGGACATTTGTCCTTGACTACCTAACATCCATTCACTCTACTTTCAGTAATATACTCATTTTTATTTGAGAATCCGTTCTCCCTCACTCTCAGTCCATGGGGCTCTGTAGGTATGACTCCATTCTTAGCTCTAGCAGTGACTTGTTACCAACTCTAGGGGTGACTTGTGACCTAGCCTAGCCAACCAGAACTTCACATTCCCTAGACAACAACGGCTGTTTCAAGAATGGGCACATGACTTCATTACAATTACTAGGAAAGCTGACTTACTTTAAGTTTACAACCATCTTGCTGCATGGACCCTGGCAATAAGACCAATTTTATGTCGTTTTATTTGTATCCTAGGATCCAGCCATATTTGGAGTCTGCTTTACACTGGAACTTCTTTTTTTTAGATGGAGTTTTGCTCTTGTCACCCCGGCTGGAGTGCAGTGGTGCAATCTCAGCTCACTACAACCTCCGCCTCTTGGGTTCAAGCAGTTCTCCTGCCTCAGCCACCTGAGTAGCTGGGATTACAGGCGCCTGCCACCACGCCTGGCTAATTTTTGTATTTTTAGTAGAGACGGGGTTTCACCATGTTGGTCAGTCTGGTCTCGAACTCCTGACCTCAGGTGATCCACCCACCTCGGCCTCCCAAAGTGCTGGGATTACAGGCGTGAGCCACCACGCCCAGCCTACACTTGGGCTTCTTAGGCACAAGATCCAGTAAGCCCTCCCTCCTCCTCCCCACCCCTTTTTTCTTTACACTAATGTTTTCTGTAATCCTGCAATAGAAAGAGTCCTAACTGATATATTTGTGACCATTTCTAAATCTCCAAAATGTAAAATTATACAATTAAGAATTAAAATAATTTATTAAAACCAAGTGATATCTGACTGGTTCATGTATTTAAATGAATAAATTATTATCATATAGTAAAGAAATACAAAGCATCATTGTTCTACTCTGTATTTCCAAAATTTGAAGCACTGGTCTGATTACAGGCTTCAAAATCTAGTTCAAGAATTCTGTCTCACACATTGCCAACTAACATTACTGTAGATTCGAGAGCTTAAAAATTTGGTCATTATCAAGAATTCAGCCTTAAGTTCTTTCTGGAATGAAGTAGGACTATAAATAAGTTTAAAAAGTCATCAAGCCATTTTTTTCTCCTTTGGATGGCTTCTTTTCTCCTTTGGACGGCTTCTTTTCTAAGAAGTAAATCTCTATTTTCACACAAACCCCATATTCTCATCCTGTGATACTTTACAAGCACAACAATACTTCTTACCACTTAGAGTGAATAAATAATTCAGAGTAAGATAATATCAAATGTAACATAGAACTAGTCAAACATCTTACAAGCCCCTTGAGAAGTATCTTCAAAAGAAAATACTGAGGGACAATTTTATGGATTCCTGTATTTTTTCCAATAATGTCAAAACAGTAAGAAACATTCATATTTCATGTTGTCTTTTTGGAAAAGTCCCATTTGATCAACAGGGTAGCTCTGGTGTTCAGTAATGCACAAGAAGCCCAGACAGCTCCTGCAGTTTGCCAGATAATAGAATATAAGCTAAAAGGAGCTGAGAGGTCTTCCAGCACATCTTATCTAGGGAATGATTGCAGCAGAATTATGCTAGAAACGAGAGATTTAGCTCACTTTACAGACCGGCAGAGAAAGGAATGCCATTCTTTTCTTAGTAATCCATTTCAGTGCATAACAAGCCTCACAAGAAATTGATCAACTGTATGTTATCCAAATCCTGTGAGCTGAAATTTTTCTGTTATTAGTGAAAATAGAAAGCTGCTAGTGACTGTCATCAGTGTGAGAGCCCTTCATATATTTGGACACTGTAAAAAAGAGCTCTTATTTATGTTGAATATCTTAACCCCTTTAACTTAGTAGTTCTCGACTGGGGGCAATTTTACCTCCAAGGGACAGTTGACAATTTCTGTAGATATTTTTTAGTTGTCACAGATGGAGGCGCAATGCTATTGGCATATAATGGGTAGAGGCCAAACATGGTGCTAACCACTCTACAATACACAAGACAGTGTATCACACACACACACAACAAAGAATAATCCCCAAATATTAAAAGTACCGAGGTTAATAAATTCTGCTGCCTTTCCTCATATAGACTTATTTTCTAGACCCTTAATAATAATTTTCTTTTCTTTTTCTTTTTCTTTTTTTTCTTTTTTTTTTTTTTTTGAGATAGAGTCTTGCTCTGTCGCCCACACTGTAATGCAGTGGCACAATCTCAACTCACTACAGCCATGACCTCTCTGGCTCAAGCAATCCTTCCACCTTAGCCTCCCGAGTAGCTGGCCAATTTTTGTATTTTTTTGTAGAGAAGGAGTTTCGCCATGTTGCCTGGGCTGGGCTCGAACTCCTGGGCTCAAGTGATCTGCCTGCCTCTTGGCCTCCCAAAGTACTGAGATTACAGGCATGAGCCACCATGGCTGGCAAATTTGAATTTTTTTTGAGCCTCCTCTCAGACTTAAATTAGATTTGAAGCTATGAATTACAGATAGGCCTGATTATTAGTGAACATTAAGGACAAATTACTTCATAATTCCTTCAGTGTGTGATACTTGTTAAGGGATAATTGAAAGTGACTATGTCCTGCGTGAAGGTTATAGACACAGAATTCTCTGGGGATATAGATGACCCACATCAAATGTTCTAACCTAAGAGTTTCACTGAAATCCTCAAATACAAGTAATATATACGTGATGAACATATGTATTTTGATGAATTATAAGTGCATACCCAAAGTACTATCCAAATAAGATTACCACAATATCTGAGACTGATAGAAAAGGAGATGGGCTGAGTGTGGTGGGAGGGGAAACCTCCGTTTGATCTTCCTGAGCTACAGCCAGAGAATAAGAGTGACAGAAAAGGGAGGTCTCCCAAAGCTCACTCTTACAACTCCCAATGGAGGTGACCAAAGAAAGGGACTGAGTGAAGCTTCCTAGCTTCAAGTGTTTCATTGTGGCCTAAGGACATGTATTTAAGTTAACTTTTGGTGATTTTATAAACTTCTGTAACTTTTTATTTTATTTTATTTTATTTTTTGAGATGGAGTCTCACTCTATCACCAGGCTGGAGTGCAGTGGCATGATCTCAGCTCACTGCAACCTCCGTCTCTTCGGTTCAAGTGATTCTCCTGCCTCAGCCTCCTGAGTAGCTGGGACTACAGGCGCGCACCACCATGCCCAGTTAATTTTTGTATTTTTAGTAGAAATGGGGTTTCACCATGTTGGCCAGGATGGTCTCCATCTCCTGACCCCATCATCCGCCCACCTTAGTCTCCCAAAGTGCTGGGATTACAGGTGTGAGCCACTGCACCTGGCCTAACTTCTGTAACTTTTCTAATGTTAACTTTAAATCTCCTATTTCTCAGTAATATAGAGCAGTAAAAGCCCTTTAAGTGCACAGATTTGTGAGCCTGCTTCAAAATAGCAGAAGCAACCCCCTTTAAGGCAAACCGTGGAAAAATGGATTTCCGAAAGAAAAACTGGACTAGCTAGGAAGAGAATCAATCTGGGAGAGTCCCTGAAATGTGCAAGAAGAAATTTGGGATCCATGCAGGGCTAATGCTGGGGTTGGAAAAAGTGCTTCACGTCTTCAAATATGGATGCTGAGTTCTGCTTTACATAGCGCCTCATGAGAGGATTTAATACATGTTTTTCTGATTTTGATTAGTATTTTGCTTCTAAGTACTGCTCTTAAATTCAAATTATAGCTTTCCAGAGGATAAAAAAAAAGATGAAGAAATATGCTGAGGTCTGCATAGAGATCAAATGACCATTCCACTCTAAAACTATGGATTCTGCCATTTGTTGGGTTTTCATGCCAGGTTTGACATTTCTTACGCTTGATGTCTAGATACAAACATTCACATTGGAGAGTCTGAACAAAAATCACTTGGTTGGTTTGAGCATTGTAAGGAATATATAAAATGTTCCTTGAAATTATAGTTCCAAGTTTGCTTTTATATTTAGATGACTCATTGATATGGTTAGGCTCTGTGTCCCCACCCAAATCTCATCTTTGAATTATAATCCTCACATGTCAAGGGAGAGACCAGGAGGTAATTGAAGCATGGGGGCAGTTTCCCCCGTGCTGTTCTCATGATAATGAGTGAGTTCTCACAAGATCTGATGGTTTTATAAGGGGCTCTTTCCCCTTCACTCGGCACTTCTCCTTCCTGCTGCCCTGTGAAGACGGTACCTTGCTTCCCATTCACCTTCCGCCATGATCGCAAGTTTCCTGAGGCCTCCCCAGCCACGCTGAACTGTGAGTCAATTAAATCTCTTCCCTTTATAAATTATCCAGTCTCAGGCAGTTATATATAGCAATATGAAAACAGACTAATACACTCACAAAGACTTTATTTGCACACTATCCATTTAGCATGAAAGATGATCTGAATGAATATGAAAAACAATTGATTTCAAATTTAAGTAAAGAAAAGATGGCAGCTTAATGTCTCTCACATTCTCTCTCCTTCCAACTCCATCTTGACTCCATCTGCTGGGGCCAGTCAGTAGGCAGGAGTGACCTGGAAGGGGAGAATCATAAACCTGATGTAATGGTTTCTTCAGAGCAGGCGGGACAGGAGCTGGGGATTAAAGCTGGATGGTCCTGACATGAAGATCTAAAAATGGTGGTTGCTGGCAGCTGGACCCTCTTGTGGTGCCATGATAGCTGGCCTGCCAAGAGGTTGATTTCTGCTCTGTGAAAGTATACATATTATCCCTGACTGCAGCTGCTGGGGGAGACCAAACTGAGGCCAGGAGAACATGAGGAGATCAGGGAGCTTCCTTCCTTCCTGAAAAACTGTCTGCTCTTATACAACATGAAACATGCAGACACTGCTGTCTTTCACCCTTTCAGTGACACCAAAGCTACTTCCAAGGCACCCAAAACCAGAAAGAGAAGGAGCAAATTGAACAGAGTAAGTCTCTTATGAAACACAGTTGCTGAAAGAGACAGATGATAACCTGTGCAGCAAGAACAAATTAATAAGAACACAAAGGAGGTCTAAGTGCAGCACAAAAGAAATGCCCTGGAGATAAATAAAACCATGATTTTTCAGACTATAAGTGTAATAATAAAATAAAGGCCAGCATTGAGAATAAAATTAGAATCCTAGAAAATCCAATGAAAGAAATATCTCAACTGACAGAGCAAAAATACAGAGGGATAGAAATTATGACAAAAAAAAATCAAAGATAAGAAATTTGGAGGATAGACCCTAGAGGATAGATTCTAGAAAGAGAGAAAAAAAAAGAAGATGGAGGAGAGATAATAGTAGAAGAAAATATTTTGTGTTGAAGAAACATCTGAGTCTACAAATTCAAAAGGCTCACTAAGTTCCAGGAATAATTAATGATAAACATACCTAAGCATATGCTGGTAACATTCTTGAACTTTTTTTTTTTGTTTTTTTTTGGGGGGGGGTTTGTTTTTTGTTTGTTTGTTTGTTTGTTTTGAGACAGAGACTCGCTCTGTCGCCAGGCTGGAGTGCAGTGGTACAATCTCGGCTCACTGCAACCTCCACCTCCCAGGTTCAAGTAATTCCCCTGCCTCAGCCTTCCTAGTAGCTGGGACTGGGACTACAGGTGCTCGCCACCAAGCCCAGCTAATTTTTTTTTCTTTTGTATTTTAGTAGAGATGGGGTTTCACCGTGTTGGCCAGGATGGTCTCGATCTCCTGACCTCGTGATCTGCCTGCCTCGGCCTCCCAAAGTGCTGGGATTACAGGCGTGAGCCACTGCACCTGGCCACATTCTTGAACTTTAAAAGAAAATCTAACAAGTTTCCACTGGTGAAAAAATGAGTAAATTGACAAGAAAAACAACCAGACATGTAATTTATCTCCAACTTTGGAGGCTAAAAGAAAATGGGGCATACTCTACAAACTACTGAGAGAAAAAGACTACAATCCAAGAATTCTTTATCAAAGCAAGTTATTTGCATGTCAGTGTGAATGAAAGATATTTGTAAATATACAAGGACTCAGAGACTATATCACAGACATAATATCAGTTAAGAAAAAGATTTAAATATACAAATTGATTAATTATTTTTGAGATTGAGTCTCACTCTGTCGCCCAGGCTGGAGTGTAGTGGTGTGCTCTTGGCTCGCTGCAATCTCTCCACCTCTCAGGTTCAAGCGATTCTCCTGCCTCAGCCTCCCGAGTAGCTGGGACTACAGGCATGCACCACCATGCCTGGCTGGTTTTTGTATTTTTAGTAGAGACGAGGTTTTGCCATGTTGGTCAGGCCAGTCTGGAACTCCTGACTCCAGGTCAGGCCCATCTATCTTGGCCTCCTAAAGTGCTAGGATTACAGGTGTGAGCCACTGTGCCCAGCCATAACAAATTAACTTGGATATATACATATATAAAATATATAAAGTGCATACATATATAATATAGAAATATAATTAGTTATTTGTCATTGCATAACAAATTATCCCAAAATTTAGTGACTGAAAACAACAGTACGCATTTGTTATCTCTGTTTTTGTGAGCCAAGAGTGGCTTAGCTAGGAAAGTCTGTCTTGAAGTCACTCACATAGATGGACTCATGATGTGGGCCCAGGCTGCAGTTACTTGAAGGCTGAACAGGAACTGGAGGATCAGCTTCCCTGGTGGGTCACTCATATAGCTGTCAAGTTGTTTAGCTCTCGGCAGGAAACCTCAGTTCCCTGCAGGTGGGCTCTGCTAGGCCTAGGGCTGCTCAAATGTCCTCATGATATGGTGGCCAGCATGTGTCAGGGCTAGTTATCCACAACAGAGGAAGCCAGGAGCAGCCTCGGAGGTTGCACAGTATCATTCTAGAAGCAAGTCACTAAATCCAGGCTATGTTCAAGGAGAGGGCAATTAGATGCCATCTTTGAAAGAAGAAGTGTTAAAATATTTATTTTGAGGTGGAGTCTTGCACTGTTGCCCGGGGTGGACTGTAATGGCACAATCTTGGCTCACTGCAACCTCTGCTCCCCAGGTTCAAGCAATTCTCCTGCCTCAGCCTCCCAAGTAGCTGTGATTACAGGAACCCGCCACCACCCCCAGCGAATTTTTTGTATTTTTTTAGTAGAGACGGGATTTCACTGTGTTGGCCAGGGTGGTCTCAGACTCCTGACCTTGTCACCTGCCTGCCTCAGCCTCCCAAAGTGCTGGGATTACAGGCATGAGCCACTGCGCCCGGCCTGTGAATATGTTTTAAAACACCACATACATAAAGTAAAAGCTAATAGAAATGCAGGGAAAAACCTAATAAAAATTAAATCGTGTTAATAAATTTCAACATATCTTTTTTCAGAATTGGACAAATAAAGCAGACAAAAATTAAGGAAATGTAGAAAAAATGCATTAATATGCTAGATTTAATAAACATACATAGAGCCTTATATCCCTCAGAAAGAGCACATACATCCTTTAATCCATAAAATAAATAAAAAGCAGACCTAAAGTAAAAATATGTAGCAATATATTTGCTAGCATTTTTTTTTTTAGTTCATTCTGTATGGCAGGTGCCTAAGCACTTTACATGTAACAATTTATTTAATTCTCACAACAACCCATGAAGTAGGATTACATAACCACTTGGAAATAATGAAACATGTCAACACATGCTAGCTTATCTTTGGTCTAAAGAGGGAATAAAAACTGAAATTATAAGTGGGAGTGGATATTCATCAAAGTGCACTAATACAGGTATACTGGAGTTAATGGCTAACATCCATTCAAGTGGTAGGTTCCTGCACAAAACACTGGTTGTTAAACATATTTAATATAACCCCTATTATAAACTATCTAAAGAACTTTGAAGAGAATACTTCATAACAATAGCTTACACTTTATACAAAAATTACATCAAAATGGATTTCAGACTTAAACATAAAATTTAAAACTATAAAACTTTTTGTAAAAAAGTAGGAGAAAATCTAGGGAATTTAGGGCTAGACAAAGTTCTTATACTTGACACCAAAAGCATGAACCACGAAAGGAAGAATTAATCAATTGGACCTCATCAAAATTTAAAACTTTTGCTCTGCCAAAGCCCATGTGAAGAGGATGAAAAGATAAACTACAGATTGGGAGAAAATATTTTCAAATCACAGATCTGACAAAAGATTAGCATCTAGAATATATAAAGATCCTTTTGAACACAACAGTAAAAAACCCAAGCAACTCAGTTAGAAAATGTGCAAAGACATGAACGAACATTTCACTGAAGAGGCTCTGTATAGCAACTAAGCACATGAAAAGATGCTCAATATCATTAGCCATCGGGAAATGCAAGCTAAAACCACAGTGGGATTTAACTACAAACTGGTCAAATAAAATTTAATAAATTAAATAAAATGAATATAAAATAAAATTAAATTAAAATAAAATTTAATCAAAGCTGGAACAATTCGAGCAACAAAATAAAGTAGTATTGAATTATAGTGAAAACACCAAATGCTGGCAAGGATATGGAGAAATTGGACCACTCATATTTTGCTGGTGGGAAGGTAAAAGGGTACAACCACTCTGGAAAACAGTTTGGTAGCTTCTTATAAAACTAAACAAGCAATTACCATACCACCCAGCCATTGCATTCTTGGGCATCTATCCCAGAGACATGAAAATTTATATTAACACAAAAACCTATACAAAAATATTTATAGCATTTTTAATCCTAGTGGCCCCAAAACTGGAAGCAGCCCACATGTCTTTCAGCAGGTGAATGACTAAACAGACTGTGGTATATGTTCATTGTAGCATTATTCACAGTAGCCAAGATCAACCTAAGTGTTTACTGATAGATGAATGGATAAAGAAAATGTGGTATATACACAGAGTGGAATACTGTCTGCCCATCAAAAAGTAGGAAATCCTGTCATTTGCAACAACATAGATGAATCTGAAGGACATTAGGTTAAGTGAAATGAGCCAGATACAGAAAGACAGATACCACAGGATCTCACTTACATGTGGAATCTAACAAAGTTGAACTCATTGAAGTGGAGAGTAGAATAGTCATTTCCAGGGCTAAAGGGGTGGGGTAGATTGGGGGGATGTTGGTCAAAATATACAGAAGTTCATTTAGACAGGAGGGATAAGGTTTCAAGAGACTGTACAACATGGTGACTATAGTTAATAATATATATTGTATACTTGAAAATTGCTGCATAGATTTTAAGTGTTCTTGCCCCCCAAAAATGTGTCTGTGAGATAGTACATATGTTAAGTAGCTCAATTTAGTCATTATACAATGTATAGATATTTCAAAACATCATATTCTACACACAAATATACACTTTTTATTTCTCAATTTAAAAATGTTTAAAGTTGTGGTATATACACACCATGGAATAATACTCAGTGATAAAAATGAACAAACTATTGATAGATACAATAATTTGGTTGAGTCGTCAGGGAATTATGCTGAGGGAAAAAAAGCCAGTCCCAAAAGGATACGTACTATATAAGTCCATTTATATGACATTTCTGAAATGAAAAAAATTAAGAAATAAAGAACAGTTTTGCCAGGGGTTAAGGACAGGGGTAGGGAGGTCGGTGTCATAAACGAGCAACATGAAAAATTACTGGGGTGGTGAAACTACAGTATCTTGACTATGATGGTGGATACACATGCAATAATATTGTACAGAACTAAATATACACACACACACACACACACGCACACACAAAAATCAATACAAGTAAGGAAAACTGGGAAAGCCTGAATAAAATTGGTGGATTGTACAATGTCAGTATCCTGGTTCTGATATCATCCTATAGTTTTCCATAATGTTACCACTGGGGAAATTGGGCAAAAGGTACAATGCATCTCTCTGTACTTTTACTTATAACTGCATGTTAATCTATGATTATCTCATTACAATTTCAATTAGAAATAGATAGCTACTAACTTTTTATTTTTATTTTTTTTTTTGAGACAAGGTCTCACTTTGTTGCCCAGACTGGTCTCAAACTCCTGAGCTCAAGCCATCCTCCCACCTCAGCAGGACTTTCCCAAAGTGCTGGAATTACAGGCATGAGCCACTGTGCCTGGCCTGAACTTTAAAATATCTCAGAGGGCATGAAAAATGAGAGAAATAAATGCCATCTGTTATTGAAGACGTAGCTATAGGTAGACTGTCTATCCATCTGGAAAAAAAATACAGTCAGACCCTGTGTCTTATTATGCAAATTATACCATATAAATAGAAGAGATCATTAGCTTCATCTTTTATATATGTTTGTACCATGTTATTTTACTTGTTATTAGAAGCATGGGGTGCTGTTTTACTTGTTATTAGGAGCATGGGTTACTGCCGTAATGTTCAAAAAATCAAATAGAGAATTTTTTTTAAGTCAAGCCCAAGTTTTTCCCTTCAATACGTCAAATGTTTACCACGATCTGCATGGAGTGCACATATCAGAGGAATATGCTAAATGTCCATTTTAGAGACAGTATACAGTCACATATTGGCTTAAAAAATTACTTCAGGCTGGGCATGGTGGCTCAAGTCTGTAATCCCAGCACTTTGGGAGGCCGAGGCAGGCGGATCACCTGAGGTCAGGAGTTCGAGACCAGGCTGGGCAACATGGTGAAACCCTGTTTCTACTAATAATACAAAAATTAGCCAAGCGTGGTGGCACATGCCGTAATCTCAGCTACTCGGGAGGTAGGAGAATCGCTTGAACCCGGGAGGCGGAGGTTGCAGTGAGCCGAGATTGCACCATTGCACTCCAGCCTGGGGCAACAAGAGCAAAACTCCATCTCAAAAAACATAACATAGAAAGAAAATAATACTCAAATTTAGGTGCACAAATATGTATTTAAGTTCATCTTGAAAGAATATTAGATAGCAACTGATAAAAAATAAAGCAAAGCAATGCTCCCTAATGCAAAGCAAGAAAGAGACTGACTCAATGTGGATGGGAATACGATGCTGCCTGTAACACACAGCAGTGACTATTCAGGCCTGTGGGCACTACCTGTATTAACTCAGGCAGCCACAGCACCAGGCAGAGCCAAACTCATCATTTAAGACAGTTTGCTGAGGCCTGTAGGAAGACCACCAGGGCCTTAGGCAAATTGTAAAACAGAAAAATTTAAGTGTGTTCCCTTTCTTTATGTCTTCCCCTTCCTCAGACTCCCATTGCCCATGTCATTGGATGTGGAAAGAGATTTTCTTGTCTGAAAATTTCAGCACCAGCCTCAAAGCTGTGGATGACAGGTGACAAATGCCCCCGTGTTCAAAAGAGAGATGTTAGATACATTCATGCAAGACTTACTAAAAGGTGACCAAATCAATCTTTGTTTTTTTTTTTTTTTTGAGACATGGTCTTGCTTTGTCACCCAGGCTGGAGTGCAGTGGCCACATCACGGCTCACTGCAGCCTCAACCTTCTGGACTCAATGGATCATCCCACCTCAGCCTCCCAAGTAGCTGGGACTACAGGCACGCACCACCATGCCTGGCTAATTCTTGTTTCTTTATTTATTCATTTTGTAGAGACCGGTGTTGCTTTGTTGCCCAGGTTGGTTTTGAACTCCCAACTTCAAGTGATCCTCCTGCCTTGGCCTCCCAAAAGTTTGGGCTTACAGGCATGAGGCACCACACTGGGCTCCTGATCTTTAATAATCACTACTATTACCCGTCTCCAAGTTGGTAAGAAAAGGGGAGATTTATTAATGAGCTTCTTGGTAGTAAGAGAATTCGTATAATTAGAATGCCTTATTAACATGCTTCCTCTCCCACCAGCAAGTCAAAAGAAGCAGTCCCACTTGGAAGGGATCCAAATGATCTACTTTAGAGATCGGCGCTATCTACAGGAGAGGATACTGGCATCTCATTTTTCCATCTGGAAGCTGGATGTCTTGCTGCCACAGTGAAATATAGGAGCATTTTGGGGAGAAAACGTCTTCAGGAAATTGGGTTATACAAGATAAAAGGAGAGACTAGTGGCTTAACTCTCCCCTCACAGGGTGGGGGGCCTAGCTAGAGTTGCCCATGGCATCAGACAAGATTGTCTAACAAGCCAGCCCAGATTCTTTTTTTTTGTTTGTTTGTTTGTTTTTTTTGTTTGTTTGTTTTTTTAAATTTATGAAGTATTTATTGATCGTTCTTGGGTGTTTCTCGGAGAGGGGGATATGGGAGGGTCATAGGATAATAGTGGAGAGAAGGTCAGGAGATAAACACATGAACAAAGGTCTCTGGTTTTCCTAGGCAGAGGTCCCTGCGGCCTTCTGCAGTGTTTGTGCCCCTGGGTACTTGAGATTAGGGAGTGGTGATGACCCTTAAAGAGCATGCTGCCTTCAAGCATCTGTTTAACAAAGCACATCTTGCACCGCCCTTAATCCATTTAACCCTGAGTTGACACAGCACATGTTTCAGAGAGCATGGGGCTGGGGGAAAGGCCATAGATCAACAGCATCCCAAGGCAGAAGAATTTCTCCTAGTTAGTACAAAATGGAGTCTCCTATGCCCACCCCTTTCTACACAGACACAGCAACAATCTGATCTCTCCTTCCTTTCCCCACACTTCCTCCCCTTCTCTTCAACAAAACCGCCATCGTCCTCATGGCCCGCTCCCGATGGTCGCTGTCTCTTTGGAGCTGTTGGGTACACCTCCCAGACAGGGCAGCCGGGCAGAGGCGCTCCTCACGTCCCAGACAGGGCGGCCGGGCAGAGGCGCTCCTCGCTTCCCAGACGGGGCTGCCCGGGCAGAGGCGCTCCTCTCCTCCCAGATGGGGCGGCCGGGCAGAGGCGCTCCTCACTTCCCCGACGGGGCCGCCCGGGCAGAGGCGCTCCTCGCTTCCCAGAAGGGGCCGCCCGGGCAGAGGCGCTCCTCGCTTCCCAGACGGGGCCGCCCGGGCAGAGGCGCTCCTCACTTCCTCCCAGACCGGGTGGCAGCCGGGCAGAGGCGCTCCTCACCTCCCAGACGGGGCGGCCGGGCAGAGGCGCTCCTCACTTCCCAGACGGGGTGGCCAGGCAGAGGCGCTCCTCACTTCCCAGACGGGGTGGCCAGGCAGAGGCGCTCCTCACTTCCCAGACGGGGTGGCCAGGCAGAGGCACTCCTCACCTCCCAGACGGGGCGGCCGGGCAGAGGCGCTCCTCACTTCCCAGACGGGGTGGCAGCAGGGCAGAGGCGCTCCTCACTTCCCAGATGGGGCAGCCGGGCAGAGGCGCTCCTCACTTCCTCCCAGACGGGGTGGCGGCCAGGCAGAGGTGCTCCTCACTTCCTCCCAGACGGGGTGGCGGCCGGGCAGAGGTGCTCCTCACCTCCCAGACGGGGCGGCCGGGCAGAGGTGCTCCTCACTTCCTCCCAGACGGGGTGGCGGCCGGGCAGAGGTGCTCCTCACCTCCCAGACGGGGCGGCCGGGCAGAGGCGCTCCTCCCTTCCCAGACGGAGTGGCCAGGCAGAGGCGCTCCTCACCTCCCAGAGTGGGCGGCCGGGCAGAGGCGCTCCTCACTTCCCAGAGTGGGCGGCCGGCCAGCCCAGATTCTTAAGAATCACTCCTTCCTCTGAGTTCCGTATTGCTGACTGGCAATGAAATAAAATATTCTGTCTCTGTAAGCACCCTCAGATCACAAAACCTAATTTTCAGTTGAAAAATGTGGCCACCCTACACCCAGTCTTTCTCATTTATGTCACCATTTATTTTAATGTTTATACCCTACATGTCACAAATTCCTTGACAGCAGGGTTATTCTTCTTATTTGTCTCATTATATCCCCAGACTAACATGCAGTCGATTCTAGATAAATATTTGTTGCTGGTGTTTATGTTGCTGATAATTGAGTTCTTCCTTTTCTGCAGTCCTTCCCACCTTCTTCCTGGGGACCTCTCCCAAATACTCATTGCCCTTACGTTAACTTCCTTTTTTTTTTTTTTTGAGATGGAGTCTCGCTCTGTCACCCAGGCTGGAGTGCAATGGCGCGATCTTGGCTCACTGCAACCTCTGCCTCCCAGGTTCAAGCAATTCTCTTGCCTCAGCCTCCTGAGTAGCTGGGATTACAGGCACCCATCACCACGCCCAGCTAATTTTTGTATTTTTAGTAGAGACAGGGTTTCACCGTGTTTGTAAGGCTGGTCTCGAACCCCTGACCTCGTGATCCACCTGCCTCGGCCTCCCAAAGTGCTGGGATTACAGGCGTGAGCCACCGCGCCTGGCCACCCTTACATTAACTTCCTAATGAACTGGGAATCAAAACTACAGGCTTACTGTTTTACCAATGATCTGTGGGCCAGGTTTCTGAAAAGGCTTTGTTCTACTTTCTCTGTTTTAAAAATGGGAACAACAATATATTTTCTTCTGTCTAATCACTAAACATATTAGCAGAATCAAATGAGATGATGTGAATCGTGTTGCTCTGTAAATCTGATTATGTATCATTAGCCCTTTGCAAGATCATTTCCAGAGAGACACAGAAATAACTTATCTAAAAGGATACTAGCTTCTCACAGGATTTTTTTTATGCTCTTGTCAAACTAGAAATCAAGATTGGTAAGATTTCAGTCCTTTAGGAATGAGATAGCTGCGCCATGAAGCAATTATGACTTATTTCAAGGATTTAAACAATGTAAAGAAAGCTTAGCTCCAAGCCTTCTCATTCTGTAAAGGTTAAAAATTGTATCCTAATTTCCATTTCTGGAATCTCTATTAGTCACAAGGAGGAGTCTACTGTGCCCTAGTTTAGCAGAAGGCAGATTAAGTACAAGATCGACATTTGCTCTCAAAGAAAGCAAATAGCCATATTTTATCTTGAGAAACTACCACGATATGGAGAAAAAAATGAAAGATAATAAGATTATCTGGTGGGTTTTATTTGCTATGTTAATGCTCTGGATGATTCAGGAAAACAAGCCCAGAAACTGAATTGTCTAGATTATTTGTCATCACCTGAATCTGAATTTGCTTATTCCACAGATAAATCAGCCAACCCTTCATTTTCCTGTTGGTTGTTTAAAAGTAGGGCAATGAGTCAAACATCTGATTTTTCTTCCCTGGTAATGGAGAGTCCAGGGCTCTGACCTTAGCTAGAATTTTGGGGGTACAAAATCAGAACTGCCTGGGGTACAGGTGAACAGCAATGGGAGCCTGAGGTGGGGGACCCAATGAAGGAGTCTCGGGAAGCAAAAATAGAGGGCAAAAAAGATCAATGGCCCAGACAAAAGACAACTGGATTCCAAACAAAGATCTGCAATAGTGCATACAGGATGGAGTTGACTGCGATGACTGAGTGTGGGGGCACTTGAAAGTGCAGCAGGCAGAAAGACATCGTACGAAGTGCCCATTTCTGAGCATCATTAGCTGCAGCAAGTCAGAGTGGGCACCCCAGGCTCAAAGCAGCAGCTGTCACTTCACATAATACATTCCCAAGCAGAACTGAGGTTATCTAGTGATCTCCAAAGTATCACAGAGAAGTCAACTAATAGAATCCTTGCTAATTTATTCACCCATTCATGTCTTCATTCAACCAACACTAATCGAGTGCCATTCTATGCCAGCATCTGTTCTGTGCTATTAGGATATGGCAGCGAATGATGCATGTGGAGCTTAGAGTCTAGTGAAGGAAAACTATAACTATAGACAAAGTAAATAAGAAAGCTATATGGTATTTAATATTTAAGAAGATATTAAGGGCTATGGAAAAAATTACAGCAGGGTAAAAGTGTTGAGAGTGCCAAAAGTGGGAAGAATTTGCCATTTTAAGCAGAGTACTTACTGAGAAGAGGACATTTGAGCAAAGACTTGAGAGAGATGAAGGAGTTTGCCATGTAGATATCTAGGAACAGAATGGTCCATAGTGTTCCAGGCAAAGAGGACAGCCAGGCCCTGAGTCAGGGACAGGCCTGGTGTGTTGGGGGAACAGCAAGGAAACCAGTGTGGTTGGAGGTGAGAGAGTGAAGAGGAGAGAGTGAGGGGATGAAATCAGAGAGGAAAGGAGGGGAGCAGAGTTGCAGATCACACTGGGACTTCTAGGTCTTCAGAAAGAGTTTGACTTTTGATCTGCAAGAAATGGGGAATTGTTGGAGGTTTTGCAGCAGAGGAGTGATGTGATCTGATTTAGCATTCAAAAGGATTTCTTTGGAAACTGTATTAAGAAGAGACTGTAGAAAAACAAGGGTGGAAGCAGAGACTAGTTAGGAGACTTTGTGTTATTCTGAGGGAGAGAGATGTCAGTATAAGTGACGGGTAAAATTTAATCTGCTGTTCCTCAGTGAGCAGTACATTTGGATATTGTACCTATATCGATTCTTTTTTTTTTTTTTTTTTGAGACAGGCTCTCACTCTGTTACCCAGGCTGGAGTGCAGTGGCATGATCATGGCTCACTGAGCCTCAACCTCCCAGGCTCAGGTGATCCTCCTACCTCAGCCTCCCAAGTATCTGGGATTACAATCTCTTTATGCCTCAGGCAGTCAATGGTGTTCACTGAGATGGGGCCTGGTGATGAGTCAAGCTAAAGACCCAATGGCAAATTGATGAAGTCTGTTATAGCATTTAATAGGAATCTAAACACAAAGCAAAATATTCAAAATATCTAAATATCTCATCTGTATTTTCTCATCTTTATCTATCTATATTTCATCCATATTTGCTTATGCATTCTTGTTAGGGAGTTCCTACTTCTTTTTACTGTCATATTTGCTGACTCTTAACATGTGTTTTCTGAGGCATTATATCTACAAGTTATCTTGAATCTCAAGAATGCATATGATGGACAGAGTCTGGAGTGGTATGGGTCTTGTACCTCTTCCTACCTTTATTTTTCCCTCAGAGCTGCTAGGTCCACCCTAGCTGGCTGATTTCAGGACCCATCTCATGGCAGGTGGAAAACTACATGGCAGGGAGACTTAAAGCTGGACCCAGATTTCCTTATGGAACACAAGACCACTGCAAGAGCTGTCTAGGGCCTGTGAATGTGGGGTGAACTGGGCAGGTATTCCTCTGCTGGGAGATGCCAGGGCTGGCAGGAGCCAGACATGCATCACCTAAGACTTGCTGCTGTGGAATTCACAGTGGCCCAGTCACTGTGCTGAGGAGGATCTGTTGTTTGAAGGTAGTGATGACTCAGTTTCTGATGCAGTGAACATCAGTGATGAAGTGAATCCTCTGGATACCAGCAGTGACAAAGGATTTCATCTTCAAGAGTAAATGATTTTCTTGCTTTTCAGGATGAAGATTAAAATCTTTTATTAATTCTTGGATGTTTTGTGACTGATTTTACTCTACTACATGGAGTGAAATATCAGCTTTTAAAAAAATTCACTTAATTTTCTCCTCTTTGCTCCCTAGTGTCTAATGTGACATACGAAAGAACATTACAACATAGGAATCTCTTCTTTTCTGTTCTTTTTTGAGACGGAGTCACTCTATCGCCTAGGCTGGAGTGCAGTGGTGCGATCTTGGCTCACTGCAACCCCCACCTCCAGGTTGAAGTGATTCTCGTGCCTCAGCTTCCTAAGCAGCTGGGACTACAGGCACATGCCACCACACCTGGCTAATTTTTGTATTTTTAGTAGAGACAGGGTTTCCCCATTGGCCAGGCTGACCTTGAACTCCTGGGCTCAAGTGATCTGCCTACCTCAGCCTCCCAAAGCAATTGACAGGCATGAGCCCCTGTGCCTGGCAGGGAATCTTTTCAACATTTTCTGTTTCTATATTTTTTGTGACCATTTTCTTTTCTTTTTTTTTCTTTTTTTTTTTTTTTAACTGTGATATTTGTTAGTCTACATGTACCAGAGTCTGTCAAGTAAGAATCTTTGCTTTCAAACATCAGAAACAGACTCTGGGCCAGGCCCACTGGCTCATGCCTGTAATCCCAGCACTTTGGGAGGCCGAGGCAGGCAGATCACCTGAGGTCAGGAATTCGAGAACAGCCTGGCTAACATGGTGAAACCCCGTCTCTACTGAAAATACAAAAATTAGCCAGCCATGCACCTGTGGTGGCGGGCACCTATAGTCCCAGCTACTCGGGAGGCTGAGATAGGAGAATCACTTGAACCTGGGTGGTAGAAGTTGCAGTGAGCCAAGATCGCACCACTGCATGCCAGTCTAGGCGACACAGCAAGACTCCATCTAAAAAAAAAGAAAGAAAAAAGAAAAAGGAAACAAATTGGCTAATCTCATTCAGAGTGAATTTACTGGAAGGCTATTAGGAGCTCATGGAATTGACGAGAGGCTTAGAATCCAGCTTTGGAATAGGTCAGATACAAAGACAGTTACTAAGCCTAGGAAGCAGAACTCAGAGGAATTGTCTCATAGTAGGGACCTTCTGGTTCCTTTGCAATGACCAGGATGGCAGAAATTTTGACTGCTTTTAGTCTTTTCATCTCTTTGATCATGATCCAAATTTGGGTGTGGTGGGATGGTGATGACTTAGTCTGGGCCCTCTGAGAAGAAGGCAGACACCAAGATAGGATTAACATGCAAGGATCGTTTTAGGAGAAAAGCCTGGGAGGGGAAGGGGGAGGGAGCTGGGAAGACCAGAAGGGTCATCAGATCTTAACATGAGTCTGACTCTGAGTGAAGGAGTTAGGGAAGGAAGATAGGGTGGAAGATCCTAGATGGCTGTGCAGTCTAAGGAAGTTTTGGCAAAGGCCCTGGGGAGTTCTCCAACCGAAGCCACCCATCAGAGGAGGTCTGTCTCTCCCAGGAATGGGCCTACTGCATTTAGTCATTGGCTGGGAGCAGCCCCAGTGAAGCATGACCTCTGGTGTAAATGTGGCCATGGGTTTCAGCAGGCAGCAGCTGGGGACCCTAGGTCAGTTATGCTCCCTGTAGTTGGATCTCTGTGAAGTGCATTCTCACGGTTGCCTCAGTGACTGACAGGCTTAGTATGGGCCATGGTCCCACTCTGTTAGGGCAGGGAAGAGCCCTGTTACGGTATCACAGATGGAAGATGTAATTATCCAAAAGGAAATTAGGTCCTGATACAGCGGGGAAATGTATGATGGATGGCCAATACCCAACAAATTCCACTTCTTGTAGCTACTTGTTTAGAAATTCCTTAAAATTACCTGTTTTGCCACTTGTTTTGTGCCAACTTTAAAAAACGTATCTGTTTCATCCACATGGGCTATTAAAATTTCATGCAGGCCAGGCACAGTAGCTCACGCCTGTAATCCCAGCACTTTGGGAGGCCAAGGCGGGTGGATCACCTGGCCAACATGGAGAAACCCCATCTCTACTAAAAATACAGAATTAGCCGGGTGTGGTGGCACATGCCTGTAATCCCAGCTACTTGGGAGGCTGAGGCAGGAGAATCACTTGAATCTGGGAGGGGGAGGTTGTGGTGAGCCGAGATCATGCCATTGCATTCCAGCCTGGGCAACAAGAGTGAAACTCTGTCTCAAAAAAACAAAACAAAACAAAACAAAATTTCATGCAAACATATATTATGTTGATGCTTTTGGTTATGAATATTTGCTGAAATTACTGCTGATATTTGTTTTGATAGCATGTGTCTTATAAGGATTCTTTTAGTAAACATATGTGCTGTTGCCTGTTATCTCCCAATATTCAACATTACAAATATATTCTTTTTGCTAAGGGAGTTTATACTTATTTTAGGATTCAGTCAACTATTACTGCGTGTCTAGAACTTAAGACTGTTGACTTCGGATTCCAGTATTCTCTGCATTGTATTTACGTGAATAAAATAATGTTTTCTTTTATTTAAAAAACTTTATGGCCTGACCCGGTGGCTTATGCCTGTAATCCCAGCACTTTGGGAGGCCAAGGCAGGCAGATCATGATGTCAGGAGATCAAGACCATCCTGGCTAACACAGTGAAACCCTGTCTCTACTAAAAATACAAAAAATTAGCTGGGCGTGGTGGTGGGTGCCTGTCATCCCAGCTACTTGGGAGGCTGAGGCAGAAGAATGACTTGAACCTGGGAGGCGGAGCTTGCAGTGTGCCGAGATGGCACCACTGAACTCCAGCCTGGGCGACAGAGCGAGACTCCATTTCAAAAAACAAAACAAAACAAAAAACTTTATTTATTGATTTATTTTTATTTTTTGAGACAGAGTCTTGCTCTGTCTCCCAGGCAGGAGTGCAGTGGCATGATCTCGGTTCACTGCAACCTCCACCTCCGGGGTTTGAGCGATTCTCCTACCTCCACCTCTCAAGTAGCTGGGACTACAGGTGTGTGCCACCATGCCCAGCTAATCTTTGTATTTTGAGAAGAGACAGGCTTTCATCATGTTGGCTAGGCTGGTCTTGAACTCCTGACCTCAAGCAATCCACCCACCTCAGCCTCCCAAAGTGCTGGGATTACAGGTCTGAACACCGTGCCCAGCCTATTTAAAAAAACTTTAAAATGAGGCCCTCAATACATGTATTAATTTATTTTATTTTATTTATTTACTTTTTTGAGACAGGGTCTCGCTCTGTCGCCAGGCTGGAGTGCAGTGGCGTGACCTCGGCTCACTGCAATCTCTGCCTCCCAGGTTCAAGCGATTCTCCTGCCTCAGCCTCCCGAGTAGCTGGGACTAAAGGTGCGCGCCACCAAGCCCAGCTGATTTTTGTATTTTTAGTAGAAAAGGGGTTTCACCATGTTGGCCAGGATGGTCTCGATCTCTTGACCTTGTGATCCGCCCTCCTCGGCCTCCCAAAGTGCTGGGATTACAGGCGTAAGCCACCGTGCCTTGCCTGGCTTTAATTAATTTTTCCAAAGAAAATTTTCTTTGTAAAATTGAAGCATGCCTTATATGGCAGTAATCATGGTGGTTTGGGGAAGGAAACCCTGCCATATCCATCAAACTTCTGATAAATTCTCCAAATGTAAATAAACATAAATTGTACGTCATTTACTTTACTTCTAATTGCTAATATTGGAGGTTTTCTCCCAGCCCTCTGTAAGTGGATTATGCATCATATGAGTCCCACTCAACATTTTCTTTTTTTTTGAGACAGATTCTATCTCTGTCATCCAGGTTGGAGTGCAGTGGCGTGATCTCAGCTCACTGCAACCTCTGCCTCCCATGATTCTTCTGCCTCAGCCTCTCGAGTAGCTGGAACTACAGGTGTGCACCACCATGCCCGGCTAATTTTTGTATTTTTAGTAGAGATGGGGTTTCACCACATTGGCCAGGGTGGTCTTGAACTCCTGACCTTGTGATCTGCCTGTGTCGGCCTCCCAAAGTGCTGGGATTATAGGAGTGAGCCACTGCACCTGACCTGAGCCCCACTCAACATTTTCATAGAAATTATCAGGGCATTTTATAACATTTTTACCAATTTATAGTTATTAAAAGTCAAACTGCTCAAGCACGTAAGACTGGAAGATATAATTTGCTCATGTTTATAAGAGTTTTACAGTAATAAGGGGTTGATATGGCAATATATAAAAGTAGGAATCATTTCAATGTATCCCAGATGATAGTGGCATTAAATAAAAATAATATCAATTAACTAGTGAAAATAGACTTTCTGATGTTTCTGCTTTTTAGAATATAAAATGACAAATCTACTACATTTGCTTCTGTAAAACAAACTTTCTCTTTAAATATAACATGTGGTCAGGAAAGTATACAAATAAAATGTATGGCTCAATGAATTTTTACGAGGTGCATTTTGATAATCACTAGAATGCATCTTCCTGACCTCTAATAACAAGGAGCCTAATTGACCACTGTGCTCTACAATTTATTCTTATACCTGGGCTGAGGCCACTCTGGCCTTGGGCTGCTGTCAATCAATGACTATGTTACTCAGGCAGGCCCATTACTGGGAGACACAGGTCTTCCTTGATGGCCAACTTAGACTGGAGGACTCCCCAACACCCTTGCTGAATCTTCCCCAGACTTCATGGTGCTCTAGGATGCTTTCACCCAACGTATCTTCCCTTCCTCTTTTACTCAGGGTCAGACTTGCATGTGACCAGTCTCTTAGTCTTTCCAACTCCTTCCCTATGTTCTCACACAAGCATTTTCCTAATAAAATCCTTGAACATTTAATTCTGTGTTGGTGTCTCCTTCTTAGAGAACTCAAACTAACACATGAACCCAACTATGTAACCGGCCCCAGAACAAGAGACAGAATATAGCCAGTATCTTGAAAGAGCCTTTTGTGCCTCTTCCTAAAAATTATGTCACAACCAGCCCTCTATCAAAGGTAACCATTATCTTCACTTTTAATTCCATAGATTAGTTGTGCCTGTTTTAGAATTTTGTATAAATGAATCTTACAGACTATATTATTTTGTGCCTGTCCTCTTTAATGCAACATTATGTTTGTGGCATTCATCCATGCAGTTATATATAGCAAGATTTCAGATAGATTTTTGTGTCTTATTCATTCTAGTTGTTATTGATAGGAGTATTGATCTACCACATTAAGGTGATAGTGAATGTCCTTCACTAAATTTATATTTAGTAACTGTAGTACACCAAAGAATTTATTACCTAAAGAGTACCTTGTTAAATAAATAAGATCTATTCAAGCCTTCACTGGCTTAAAAATGAAGTTTCATTGACTTTTACCTTTAAATGAATGTAAATCCCTGGAGGATGTGGATGTCAGGATGGGACTTCAAATAGAAATGAAATAGACTTCAAAAAATGCTTTATATTATATAAGTACAAAGAATTCACAGTATAGTGTGCCTTTCAGCAGCCTTGAATTTATCACTCCAACCCAGTAAAAATGCTCTCTTAAGATTACTAGTGACCTCATAATTGGTCACGTTGATACTTTTCAGCCCTCGTTTCATTCGATAGTAGTGAATGACACTGTTAAATTAAATTTGGCCTATGGCTGCCTTCATAAGCAGTGAACTGAAACCTAACTCAGTATGTAAACAAACTGCAACTGAATTAAGCCTATATTCTTGTAACAGGTAGCTGATTCTCAGCCAATCATAGCAGCTGAACTTCAGCCAGTCACAGGTTGCCAACTGATTAGACCATGTCCATAACACAAATGGTGACCTGTAAACAATTAAACTGTTTCTGCATGTCACTCCCTTTTTCTGCCTGTAAATACCGCCTGCCTGCATTGCTGGGTGGAGCTCCCTGAATCTCTGTTGGTTCAGGGTGCTGCCCATTTCATGAATTGTTCTTTGCTCAGATAAACTCTGCTAAATTTAATTTGTCTAAAGTTTTTCTTTTAACATCAACGACGATATTCTTAAAATTGTCTTCTTACTTAGCTTCTGGAGAGAGAATATAGTGAAGTGGTTAAAGGTACAGGCTCTGGAGCCAGATTGTCTAATTCTGAATACTAGCTCTAAACAGCATTCTGTTTGTAATCCGTCAAGATTATGTAAGCTTTCTATCCTTCTGTTTCATTATCTTCACAATGGAGATAGTAATAGTGTTTGCTTCAAAGGGCTATTGTAAGACTTGAATGAATTAATATTTGTAAAGCACTTAAAATAGCACTGGCACATTTTAAACAGTATATGTTTGCTGTTATTAGTCTATTCACATTACTGATTCATCTCTGATATCCCAGTGGGCCTCAGTTGTCTCTGCAGGCTCCTCTTTTTCCCAGTTCCCTAAGGTTTTTGTTCCCAACAATTCTCTGGTAGTCTTCTTGTCACTTATTTATTTTAGAAACAGGGTCTCACTCTGTAGCCTAGGCTGGAGTGCAGTGGTGTGCGCACAGCTCACTGCAGCCTCAAACTCCTGGGCTTAAGCAATTCTTCCACCTCAGCCTTCCAAGTAGTTGGGACTACAGGTGTGCGCCACCATGCCCAGTTTTTTTGTTTGTTTGTTTTTTGTGTTTTTTTGTAGAGACAAGGTTTTCTATATTGCCCAGGATTTCCTCTCACTTTAAACACTCTCCTCAGGGCAACTTTACCCATGCTTCCAGATGAAAGACCACTTACAAGTCAATGGCTCCTTAGCTTAGTCAGCCATCTTGGCTTCTCTCATGAGCTCTAGATTTATATTTTCAGCTGATTACTAAACATCTAGAGGTACCATAGACACTTCAAACTCAACATGTCAAAAAGCAACTTAATTTTCTTGTTGTCTCCATTTTTCTAAACCTTCACTTTATAGCCAATGAAGAACCCTAGAAATTAGGGCAAGATGTTCTTCATTGTTAATTTAATAGAAGAGGATGTTGTAGTATTAAATATGGGTGGGGGCAGGTGCTGTTCAATTTCCTTTAGTGGCAGATATCGTCATGCCTTGTAGACCACATGAAGGGTTTTGGAACAAGACGGGTATGTGTTCAAGATTAGTTTTGAGATACCTAGAGAAAAGGTGTATTGTAGTCTAGAGTGGATGCTTTTACCCTTCTCTCCTCCCCTACTCATGTAAGCTAAAGCTCACTTCTCTCCCGTATCCAACAGGAGAATCCAGACTGAGGAGAGAAGAACTTGATCTGGAGCTCAGTGCAAAGTTCTGCAATTTACTAAACACATGAGAGAACTTGATTTTTGATGAAGAAGTGGCACATTCTGGAAAACAGAAGAGAGGTTAAAGACATCAGAAAAGGGATGAGTTAAAAGAGAAAGGGACTGTGGGGAGAAGAGAGCAGATTAGCCATAAGAAAGGTGGGAGTCTTCAACCAGGGACACCTGGAAGATCTGAACAGTGAAGCTCTGTGCTCTTATGGCCTGAAAGGGGATGAAAGGAATGGGTTAGTGGCACAATGCCTACTTTTCTACCCTCTGACTATATAGGGTTTGGATTTATCACTGATGGCTTTATGTAAAGAACTGTTTAAACACCCTTACGAGTCCAGTGTTTGTTTACTGCAGAAGCAGTTTTCCAAAATAGAATCTGGAATGAGGGGGGACTATTTTCCTTTATCCTGATTTACCAGTGGCAATGTTATATTTACTATGAAGCTAAAGAAGCATCAGCTGTACAGACATTCACTTGTGTGAGCCCTTGCCAAGGCCCTTGGAGAAGCAACATATCCTCCTGGTCAAATGTTTTTATAAAATTTGAACAGGCAAGATTTTTTAGTATTCTTTTTCTATGAAGATCTCCCCCATATCCCACCCCTATAAAATTATAGAAGCTTCAAACTATGTAAAATCTGACTCTGACACTGTCCCCCTACAAACAACAAACCTTAAAAACATCTGCATCGTAAACTACAAGGAAAAAATGACAAATCAACAAGGATGGGGGAGATTATAACATCCTTTCTCAGTGACTGATATATAAAGCAGACAAAAATTAGAAAAGATATAGATGTTTGAAAACACAATTAACAAACTTTATCAAATGAACATATATAGAACCTTGTAACAAATAATTAGATAAATTCTATTCTTTCCAAGCACATATGACACATTTATAAAAATCACATAGACTGCCACAAGAAAAAATTTTTAACAAATAACAAAGAATTAACATCACACATAGGATGATCTCTGAACATACTATCATGAAGTTACACATCATTAACAAAGTTAACAAAAAGGGATAGCTACAAACTCCACACATTTGGAAATTTAAAAATACACACCTATAAATTTGGCAAAATTTTGATAATTTTGACTCTGGGTGTCAAAATTCATTGTGGATCTTGGAAATTTTTTCATAATTAAAATATGCTTTTAAGTAATTCTCATGTCTGCCAGGTGCGGTGGCTCACGCCTGTAATCCCAACACTTTGGGAGGCTGAGACAGGCAAATCACGAGGTCAGGAAATCGAGACCATCCTGGCCAACATGGTGAAACCCTATCTCTACCAAAAATACGAAAATTAGCAGGCGTGGTGGCGCATGCCTGTAATCCCGGCTACTCAGGAGGCTGAGGCAGGAGAATTGCTTGAACCCAGGAGGTGGAGGTTGCAGTGAGCTGAGGTTGCACCACTGCACTCCAGCCTGGCAATAGAGCAAGACTCCGTCTAAAGAATAATAATAATAACAATTCTCATGTCAAAAAAAGAAGTAATAGACTACCTGATAGGCCAGGTACAGTGGCTCATGCCTGTAATCCCAGCACTTTGGGAGGCTGAGACCGGACAACTGCTTGAGGCCAGTTCAAGGCCAGCCTGAGCAACATGGTGAGACTCCAGCTCTACAAAATATACAAAAATTAGCCAGGTATGGTGGTGCATGCCTGTAGTCTCAGCTACTCAGGAGGCTGAGGTGGGAGGATTGCTTGAGCCCAGGAGGTCAAGGCTACAGTGAGCCATGACTGCACTACTGAGCTCCAGCCTGGGCGATGCAGTGAGACCCTGTCTCAAACACAAAAATTAAAAAAAAAAAAAAAAAGTAAAAGAAGTAATAATGTAAACTAGTAATTCTTGTAACTGAAAAATAATGAACATATATATATATACATATATATATACACACACACACACACATATACACATACATCAAAACTTGTGGGCTGAAGCTGAAGGTGTTCTTAGAGGGAAATTGATAGCCTTACATGGTTACGTTGACAAAGAAGAAAAAAAGGAAAAAACAGAAAAAGTGAAATTAGTGAGGTAGCATCAACTAAGATGTAATAAAGAGAACAATGTGAACTCAAAGAAAGCAGAGGAAGGAAATACAGAGTAGAAAATTAATGATACAGAAAACAAAGATCAATAAAAACAAAAGTTGATTTTTAAAAAAGTTTAACAAGATAGACATACTTCTGGCACAACTAATTAGAATATAAGAGACAAGGCACAAAGAAGCAATACTGGGAATGACAAAAGGGACATAACTACAGATAAAGCAGAAACTGACATACTGAGAGAATGCTAAGAGCAATTACATCAATCAATCTGAAAATATAGGTGAAATAGAAAATGTTCCTAGAAAAATATAACTGATCAAAACTTACTCATAGAAGGCCTGAATAGACTTTTTTTGTTGTTGGGGTGGGGAGGACAGTCTCTCTCTGTCACCCAGGCTGGAGTGCAGTGGCATGATCTCAGCTCACTGCAACCTCTGCCTCCCAAGTTCAAGCGATTCTCCTGCCTCAGCCAAACAAGTAGCTGGGATTACAGTTGTGCACCACCATGCCCGGCTAATTTTTGTATTTTAGTAAAGACGGGGTTTCTCCATGTTGGCAAAACTGGTCTTGAACTCCTGGCCTCAAGTGATCCGCCCGCCTTGGCCTTCCAAAGTGCTGGAATTACAGGTGTGAGCCATTGCACCCAGCCCTGAATAGACTTTTAACTTCTAAAATGTTGATTCAAAGGTAAAAATTCTTCCTCTAGAAATACTACCAGGCCTAGATTTTCTCAGTAAAGTTCTATCAAACCTTCAACAAGTTGATTATCCTATTTTATGCTGCTCCAGGTAACAGAAAAAGACAGAATGCCTTCAAATACAATTTATGCAATTAGTGTATTCTTTATGCCACAATTGGACAAAGAAAGAATGTAAAGTAAGTTCAGAGGTAATCTCAATTATGAAAATAAATGCAAAAAGTAATAGTCCATACCAGAATTGATAATATTCATCATGATTAAAACAAAACAAAAGCTCTTGGAATAAAAAGGAACTTCCTTAATCTGATAAAGGTTGTCTTCCAAAACCTTATACAAACAGGATACTTACTTGTGAATTATTATAAGTACCACTTTTAAAGTCAAGAACCATCCATGGAAACCTGTTATCACAATGTGTATTCATCATTGTACTGGAAGTTCAAGTCACAGCAGTAAGACAAGTAAAACAAGAAAGATATAAAGATTAAAAAGACAGAAACTATACTATAACAATTCACAAGTTACCAACTATCACAATTCGCATAGAAAATCTAGAGAATCAATAAATTATTAGAACAATAGAGTTTTAAAAAACTGAACTGCATCTACATATATCAACATAACAGTACCAAAACCCTTAAGATTCTTAGGAGTAAAACTAACAAAAAAAAATGTCAGGGACCTTTTAGAAAATAATTCCGAAACTAATTGAAAGAAATGAAAGAAGACCTACATAAGTGCAGAGATATACTTTGCTCATTGGAAAATTCAATACTGTAAAAATGTCCAATCTCCCCCAATTAATCTCTGAATTCATTGTAATTCCAGTGCAAATCACTACAGAGTTTTGGCAAGTGAATTCTGAAATTTACACGAAGAGATGCTTTTAAAGAAAAATAACAAAGTAAAGGAGTTTTTCCTACCATATTAGAAAGTGTATTATAATTAAGCTTTACGTGATAATAAAGACATGGTATTGATGCAGGGATGGGAAAATAAATCAATAGCATTAAACAGAGTTGCAAACTGAAAACATTTATGCATGGAAACTATATACAATATTACAAATCAGTAGGGAAAGGACAAACTTCCCAATGATTGGTGCTGGAAAAACTCATTAATCATATGAAAAAAACTAAAATTAAATACCTATTTCACACAATCTGCAAAGGAAAATTTTACATCAAATAAAGACAACACAAAAGCAAAATGGACAAAAGATAGGAATAGGCAAGTTACAGAAGAAGAAACTCAACACAAAATAAAAATGCTCAAGCTCACTTTTAATTCCCTTGTAATCAGAGAGATGCAAATTATAGCCAAAATGAGCTAGCATTTCATCCTACCAGAAAGTCTGATGATGCCAAATGCCGGTATGGATGTGAAACAGGAGAAGCTCATACACTGCTAGTGGGAGCTTAAATTGGATCAATCCACTTTTGAGAGCAATTTAGATATATATATATATAGTTAGGTTAAAGATGCACATATTCATAACTCTTAACAACTCTTACATGTACTCAAGAAAATAAGTACAAGAATATTCCAGCGCCTCTGCCCGGCTGCCCCCTCTGAGAAGTGAGGAGCGCCTCTGCCCGGCCATCCCGTCTGGGAAGTGAGGAGCGCCTCTGCCCGGCCGCCCCGTCTGGGAGGTGAGGAGCGCCTCTGCCCGGCCGCCCCGTCTGGGAAGTGAGGAGGACCTCTGCCCGGCCGCCCCGTCTGGGATGTGAGGAGCTCCTCTGCCCGGCCGCCCCGTCAGGGAAGTGAGGAACGCCTCTGCCCGGCCGCCCTGTCTGGGAGATGAGGAGCGCCTCTGCCTGGCTGCCACCCCGTCTGGGAGGAAGTGAGGAGCGCCTCTGCCTGGCTGCCACCCCGTCTGGGAGGAGGTGAGGAGCGCCTCTGCCCAGCCGCCCCGTCTGGGAGGTGAGGAGCCCCTCTGCCCGGCCGCCCCGTCTGGGAGGAAGTGAGGAGCACCTCTGCCCGGCCGCCCCGTCTGGGAGGTGAGGAGCGTCTCTGCCCGGCCGCCCCGTCTGGGAAGTGAGGAGCGCCTCTGCCCGGCCGCCCCGTCTGGGAGGTGAGGAGCGTCTCTGCCTGGCTGCCACCCCGTCTGGGAGGAAGTGAGGAGCGCCTCTGCCCGGCCGCCCCGTCTGGGAGGTGAGGAGCCCCTCTGCCCGGCCGCCCTGTCTGGGAGGTGAGGAGCGCCTCTGCCTGGCTGCCACCCCGTCTGGGAAGCGAGGAGCGCCTCTGCCCGGCCACCCCGTCTGGGAGGAAGTGAGGAGCGCCTCTGCCCGGCGGCCCCGTCTGGGAGGTGAGGAGCGTCTCTGCCCGGCGGCCCCGTCTGGGAGGTGAGGAGTGCCTCTGCCTGGCCATCCTGTCTGGGAGGTGTACCCAACAGCTCCGAAGAGACAGCGACCATCGGGAGTGGGCCATGAGGACGATGGCGGTTTTGTTGAAAAGAAGTGGGGGAAGTGTGGGGAAAGGAAGGAGAGAGATCAGATTGTTACTGTGTCTGTGTAGAAAGAGGTGGGCATAGGAGACTCCATTTTGTTCTGACTAGGAGAAATTCTTCTGCCTTGGGATGCTGTTGATCTATGGCCTTTCCCCCAGCCCCGTGCTCTCTGAAACATGTGCTGTGTCAACTCAGGGTTAAATGGATTAAGGGCGGTGCAAGATGTGCTTTGTTAAACAGATGCTTGAAGGCAGCATGCTCTTTAAGAGTCATCACCACTCCCTAATCTCAAGTACCCAGGGACACAAACACTGCAGAAGGCCGCAGGGACCTCTGTCTAGGAAAACCAGAGACCTTTGTTCATGTGTTTATCTCTTGACCTTCTCTCTACTATTATCCTATGACCCTGCCATATCCCCCTCTCCGAGAAATACCCAAGAATGATCAATAAATACTTAATTAAAAAAAAAAAGAAAAAAAAAGAATATTCAGAATATTCTAACACTGCTTGCAACAGTGAATAACTGGAACACCTAAATATCCACTAGCAGCAAAATACATAAACAAATAGTGGTGTATTTGCATAAAAGAATTCTATCCAGCACTGGAAGTGAATGAACTTGAGCTAAATGCATCAGGATAGGTAAATCTCAACATTGAAAGGTAGTATGACATTGTTAATATGAAATTTAAAAACATGTCAGTACAGGTTTTGTTTTACTTATTACACATTCATAAATAATAACATTATAAAAAGGAAAAACATTTGGTGTATAATAGTGCATACATGTAAGGTAGAGGGTGAGGAATCGAATGGGAAGAGTGTACAGAAGGTCTCTTTCTTTTTCTCTCTTTCTTTCTCTCTCTCCCTTCCTTCCTTCCCTCCTTCCCCCCTTCCTGCCTTCCCTCCCCCTCCCTCCATTCCTTCTTTCCTTTCTTTTTTTTTTTTTTTGAGACGTAGTCTCGCTGTGTCACCCAGGCTGGAGTGCAGTGGTGCCATCTCGGCTCACTGCAAGCTCCACCTCCCGGGTTCAAGCCATTCTTCTGCCTCAGCCTCCCGAGTAGCTGGGACTACAGGCGCCCGCCACCACACCCAGCTAATTTTTGGTATTTTTAATAGAGAAGGGGTTAGACTGTGTTATCCAGGATGGTCTCGATCTCCTGACCTTGTGATCTGCCCACTTGGCCTCCCAAAGTGCTGGGATTACAGGTGTGAGCCACCGCACCAGGCCTCTTTCTCTCTCTCTCACTGCTGCAACCTCCACCCCCTGAGTTCCAGGGATTCTCATGCCTCAGCCTCCCGAGTAGCTGGGATTACAGGCGTGCGTCACCACACCCGGCTAATTTTTGTATTTTTCCTAGAGATGGGGTTTTGCTCAGGTTGTCCAGGCTGGTCTCGAACTCCTGGCCTCAAGTGATCTGCCTGCCTCAGCCTCCCAAAATGCTGGGATTACAGGCATGAGCCATTGTCCCCAGCCAGAAGATTTCAATTGCCTCTGTAACATTTTATTTTTAAAAGTTGAAGCAAAAATAACAAAATATTCAGATTTGACAAAGATCGGTGGTCAATACTTTACAATGTTACTTTCTGTAACTTTTGGCAAGCTTGAAATATTTTAAAATTAAAAAATTAAATACAGTAGAACCAATACTGGGTGATTTATACCTTCAAATAATTACATTAGTGTCTTAATATAGTAATGACATATTGCATGATGTTAGAAACATTTTTCTAACATTTTCAACTTGATTAAAGGTGTCTTATGAAACATTGACTTAATAACAGTATTTTCTTCTTCTTTTCTTCACAGCAAATAATGAAATAATTTAAAATCAAGTAGCACTTGCTGAAATTGCTTCACTAAAGCAAAAGAGTGAAGACAGCAGTGTTTAGTGAAAACGAGTGAATGATGAAGGAAAAGGTGAAATAGGCTGGCGGTGTAGCATAGGGATAAAGAGAGGAATATTGCCGAGCAACCAGGAGGAGACAGGACCAAGAGTAAAAAGGACAAGAATTAAAAGGGATGCACCCAAGACCAACGATAAAGTGAGTACATTGGAAAGTAACAAATCAGCCTGGGCAACATTAGCCGGGTGTGGTGTCGCATGCCTGTAGTCCCAGCTACTCGGGAGGCTGAGGTGGGAGGATTGCTTGAGCCTGGGAGGCCAAGGCTACAGTGAGCAGAGATTGTGCCACTGCACACCTGCCTGGGTGACAGAGCAAGAGCCTGTCTCAAAAAAGAAAGAAAGAGAAAGAGAGAGAGAGAAAGAAAGGAAAGAAAGGAAGGAAGGAAGGAAGGAAAGAAAGAAAGAAAGAAAGAAAGAAAGAAAGAAAGAAAGAAAGAAAGAAAGAGGGAAAGAAAGAAGAAAAGTAACAGAGAGTAATAGGTAATTTTTTTTTTTTTTTTTTTTTTTTTGAGATGGAGTCTCGCTCTGTCCCCCAGGCTGGAGTGCAATGGCGCGATCTCGGCTCACTGCAACCTCCACCTCCCGGGTTGAAGCAATTCTCCCACTTCAGCCTCCCGAGTAGCTGGGACTACAGGCTTGTGCCAGCATGCCTGGCTAATTTTTGTATTTTTAGTAGAGACGGGGTTTCATCACGTTGGCCAGACTGCTCTCGAACTCCTGACCTCAAATGATCCTCCCATCTTGGCCTCCCAAAGTGCTGGGATTAAAAGCATGAGCCACCGCGCCAGGCCAATTCTTTATGTAACTATAGAAAGTAATCTGGCTAGGCGCGAAAAGAGCCTGGGCGAAAGAGCGAAACTCCGTCTCAAAAAAATTAATAAATAAAAGTAATTTAAAAGGCAGACCCAGATGCTAAATGTGATTTGATTTACTTAGACCATAGAATTTTACGGTTACTAGCATTTTTTTCAACACTCTTATTTCAGAATGGGAAAACTGAGTCTGATTTACGCACATTTCCCTGTGGTTAAGTGTAGAGCTGAGAGTAAAACTCATCCTCTGGAGGCACCTTGATGCAGTGATTCTTCCATTTCATTGCACTGCCTAATATTACCAGGATCTCCAACAGGCCATGCACTGCTTCTGGGTGGGAGTGCAGTGTGAGAGGGAAGCACAAGGACTCACCCAGGGCAGGAAAACTTCAAAAAATGATTGCAGCAGAGAGACATAAACAGAGCTAGCTTCTTATGCCTGTATAGTCCTCCTCTTCTGTTTTTAAGCCTTTAAAAAAGAGGCTTGTGGGACATGCTTCTCCTGTTTTAGGTATTTTAATGGACAAATGATATGAGAAATTTAAAATGGGGAGTTGAAAATAAAAAATGTTGAGAACGGTTATACTAATCTATTCTTTACTATTTTTATTTTAGTTTTTCTGGCAGAACATTCTCTATAACATATTCCTTGTAATCCAGTAGAGAAAGTATCAAAAAGGAACCTTCTCTAATTAGGCCCTAAAATAAGATTACAACCCACAAAAGAGGAGCTGGTCTATAAACAGTTCTATTATGATTACTCTGATTTCCCTTTTTAAGTGTGAATTATACCACATTTGAACAGTAAACCTTGGCTTTTAATGGTTGTTTGATTTTTCTAGTTAAAAGATGGTTTTTTATATATATATATATAATATATGTATATCTTTTTAAAAGATACATATATTTTAAAGATGGTTATAGTTTTAAAATTATTTTTTAAAATTTACTTCTCTGGAAATAATGCTAGATTTCTTTTTTATTTTTATTTTTGTAGAGACAGAGTCTCACTATTTTCGACTGGTCTCAAACTCCTGGCCTTAAGCAATCCTTCCACCTAGGCCTCTCAAAGTGCTGGGATTACAGGTGTGAACCACTATGCTCAACCTGGTTATATGTTTTAAGACAGCATATGAAATTAAAAAAAAAAACAAGCAAAAACAAATTGGTTGTGTGATACTCTGAACTTTAAGTTTCTCAGTTTTGTGAAACTCATTATTTCCTAATGAAATATATGTGCCCAAATAATTTTTGGTTTATAAGAAGTCTGATGCATAAAAAGATGCCCAGTACATTTTTGTATGTTTCTTTCCATGCCTTTGAGTTTTCCTGATAAACTTCACTAACAGCTCTAGCAATCTTATATTTAGCTGGTGACAGACTCAAGCATTAAGTGGCTGACTTGACTCATGAATGAGTCTTTGTTTGAGCAGAGAAGTTGTACTGCACTGAGGGCACTGTCCCACCCAACACTTGCCATTTAAACCTCCCTTTGCTGAGATTTATGACTTGGCTGGAACATGTTATTCATCATACAACTTGGTGTCAAAGGATTACTTTTTATAAATTCTAAAAACACACACACGAAGTAAAACAAATCAAACATTTCATAAATGGTAGAGCCTGATTTTCTCCCTTCGTAAGTTGTGTTCTCATTTTTTGGAGAAAGGATGCAATTAGGGAAGTGGGTGTTTCAATGAGACCTTTGATTAAAAACCAATCATACTCTTGGCAAGCATTTGTTACATAACGTAGTTTTAGTTTCATTTGGAATCTAGTAAGAACTAAGACATTCGTTTGGGAAAAGTGTGGTAATTTGTTTTCTTTTACGGCATTTCCTCTTAGAAAAGGTACCTGAGATCCTACTGAATCAGTTTAAAAACTGATTGTGGTAAAAGTCACTTAGTGTCTAAACTACAATAATTAATATATTTTTTAAATAATGTAATACTCAATTTTTAAGAAGTTCCACAAAACTGTCAGTATCCGCTAAAGTGTTGCAGAATTCAAGGATGAACTGGCCTCTGAGGTCACTTGGCCCATCTTTCCACCAGGCAGGGCTGTCCCCTGTATTGCTTCCTTCAGCATTCTCTCCAGGCTCACGGAATGTCTAAAGCAACACAATACAGTCCTTTGAATTATAATTGTACTTTGCAGTTTTCATCAACTGGAGCAATGCTGAGTGGAAATCATTTTTCTAAATTGAATGCTGCTTTTAATCTTCATTAAGATATTTAAAATTAAGCCAATGATACTTTTAAATAAATGTTGGTATTCTATTTGGGAGTGGGTGTTAGCTTGTATGCAACTTACAGACTAAGCAATGGTTCAAACTTTTACTATAATTAGTTATGTTTTAGAAGAGATAGCTCTATGCAGAGTCATGCTATAATGAGATGCTACTGTAACACATAATATTTTGAAAATGTATTGCTTTATTACATACAATTATTCCATAAAATGCTATACTATCTAAGTATTCAGCTGGAAGTGTTTGGAGAAAAATAATTTAATGGAAGAAATTACCTCAAGACAGAAGGCATATTACCCTAGAGAATAACTGCAGACACATTTATTAGAAACAAGTAGGACAGGCACGGTGGCTACGCCTGTAATCCCAGCACTTTGGGAGGCCAAGGCGGGCGGATCACGAGGTCAGGAGATCAAGACCATCCTGGCTAACGCAGTGAAATCCCATCTCTACTAAAAATACAAAAAATTAGCCAGGCATGGTGGCAGGCGCCTGTAGTCCCAGCTACTTGGGAGGCTGAGGCAGGAGAAGGGCGTGAACCCGGGAGGTGGAGCTTGCAGTGAGCTGAGATTGCACCACTGCACTCCAGTCTGGGTGACAGAGAGAGACTCCATCTCAAAACAAAAACAAAAACAAAAACAAAAAACAAACAAAAAACAAGTAAGAGACAATTAAAATGCTTTACTTGTGTGAGTGATACGAGTAAATAAGTTGAAAATCTATTATTACATAAACTACAAATATATCCTCTGTCATTTATAAGCACTGAGTTCTAAGTAGAATGGACAATTCTATAAGAAATTTCACCATACCAATGAAAAATTTTTGAAAAGAAGTACAAATAGCTTTTACTTTTGTATTTTCAGCTGTTCATCCCATCTCTGTCAGCAAGTTTTCTTCATGGCAAAATACATTTTGTGTTTGTGGATCCATTCTTTCTGTTCTGTTCATGAATAAAAATCAACGACATAATTTGACTACTTAAAATCACTGTTTCTGTAGTATAGTTGGTTTTAAACATTCCCTAAAGTTTGACTATAAAATAACTATTTCCCCAAACAGTTCATTTGAAATCCTTGGGTTGCCCACCCAAAATAGGAACAAAATAAATGAAGAGGCTGCTGGAGGATTGGGAGGAGGAGTGGAGAACCTATCACATATAAATCTGCCCCATGGAAGTAATTTGGATGGGGGAGGTGGTGGTAATATGTAATAATCAAAGCTGTTTCCTTTTCTCACACACACACACACACACACACTCAAATCCAGACCAATTTATACAACTCTTTTCATTGCTATCTGATTGGGAAGAGAAAAGGAAGGGAGAGAGAGAATGGGGAGGAAAACAAGGATAAGGACAGGAAGGTAGAAAAGTAGGGTTGTAAAGAGAAGGTCTGGTGAGGCAGGTGGAGGAGTAATACAGAGAGGGGCATTTGCTTTAGCACTGATGGAGAGCAAACTACCACCCAAATACCATCTCCGGGAAGTCTTTTCTGACCCCTCCTCCTGACTCACTGGCATATCCCCTTTATTAGCCATCTATTGCTATTTAACAAATTAACTCAAAACTATCTCACACAGTTTCTGAGTGTTGAGAATCCAGGAGCATTTTAGTGGAATCAATGTGGCTCAATCTTTCATGAGGCTATTGGCTGGGCTGCTGTCTATTGAAGGCTTGACAAAGACTGGAGGATTTGTCTCCAATATGGCTCACTGACATAGCTCTTGGCAGGCAACCTCAGTTCTTTAGCAAGTGGGTCCCTTCATAGGCCTTTTGAGTATCCCAACATGGCAGCATGATTTCCCAGGGCTAGAGTGTACTTCCAGAAAGAGTAAGAAGGAAGCTGCAATGCCTTTTATGGCCTCCTCTCCAGTGACTATGTTATGGATGCTATCTCTTATGCTTTTTTAAATTCTTTGGAATTGTGTTCCAATTCTTTTCTCCGGGAGGTCCAGCCCATGTTCAAAGGAAGAGTAATCAGGCTTCACCTTTTGAAGAGAATATCAAATGATTTGTAGACATATTTTGAACCATCACATCACTTACACTGCCTGGGCTGACAGAGCGGTGCTGAGCTCTTGTGTGGTATAGTACCATAATTTACAATATCAGCTCTCAGCCCATCAGTCTTTTATTCAATTCATAATAAAAACTGCTAGTAGAAATAATCCCTATGAAATAAAAAGGACAATGGCCCAGATTGCATAAAGTAAAAGTTGTAATAGATAAGAAGTTTTGCTTGGAGAATCACATCTTTTTAACAAAATTAGAGCTACGAAAATGTGACTGAAAACTGAACTTGTTAAGAATAATGGCCGAAAAAGAAAATTTATGATAGCAAAAGCTCTTGCTGTTAGAATTTGATGTGGACAAAAAAAGCTGTGCAATACAATAAAATCTTTATTGTAAATTGACATGGAACATAACTAATCCCAATAAAAATATTCTCAGTAAAACAGCAAAAGAAAATGAAAAAATCAGAATAGTTTAACTGCAGAGTAGAGAAAATTGATAAAATAAACTAGCCTAATGGTGCTCACCCTAAAAACACTATCTTCACAATCAACCTATTTGGTAAAATTCTGATTTAAACACTTGTGTTAGCATATAGAGCTAAAATGTTCTTGAGATCAAAACAGAGGAGTCTAAATATCTCTGGAGACAAAATGTCTGTATCAACACATTTATTCATTTATTACATGAATATTTATGTATTCAGTTATATAGCCTTTTGGGTGAGGGTGGCAGTGGAATAAGGGCTTTTCTAAGGTTGACATCTAAGGCAGAAATTGTAAAAGATTGATAGACTTGACTACAGAAGAACAAACGCAACCCAAAATGCTAACACAAACATTAAAAGAGAAATGATAAACTTGGAAAAATTACTGATTTTATAGACAAAGAATTGATAGGCTGGGCGTGGTGGCTCATGCCTGTAATTCCAGCACTTTGGGAGGCCGAAGTGGGAGGATCACGAGGTCAAGAGATTGAGACCATCCTGGCCAACATGGTGAAACCCCATCTCTACTAAAAATATAAAAATTAGC
Organism: Pongo abelii; assembly: GCF_028885655.2. Lineage (NCBI taxonomy): Eukaryota > Metazoa > Chordata > Mammalia > Primates > Hominidae > Pongo > Pongo abelii. Next base: position 48,828,718 of record NC_071985.2, on the reverse strand, counting down.
TGGGCGTGGTGGTGCATGCCTGTAGTCCCAGCTACTTGGGAGGCTGAGGCAGGAGAATCACTTTAACCCAGGACACAGGGGTTGCACTGAGCCGAGATTGTGCCACTGGACTCCAGCCTGGCGATGGAGCGAGACTCCATCTTAAAAAAAAAATAAAAAAGAAGAGTTGATGAATAAATTTATCCACATCTAAGAATAATCAGTGAGGTAGGCAAAAATGTATGTTCAAGGGTATTCTTTACAGTGTCACACTATTATTCCATAAAAACAAAAATCTAGAAAGAATGAACATATCCTTAACAGACGCTTGGTTAAAATAAGAAATAAAAGGATGTATCTCTATAATGAAATTCTATTATGCATTAAATTTATGTTTTAGGTGAACATTTACCAATATCGAATGATAGCAATAATATTGTTTTATGAAAGAAGTTATAAATGGGATGTACAATATGATACCATTTGGGCACAAAATGAATGGAAAGGTATACAAAGGATATCTGTAGATAATGAAATTATAGATGTTTATTTCCTCCATTTGCTTTTCTTTTTTAAATTAAATAAATGAATATAGATTGCTTTCATTATTAGAAAAACAGTGTGATTTTTTTAAGTATAAAGAATACACTCAGTTGTAATTAGAAGGCTGTCTAGCTTTATTTGTAGTCTTGATGTAGGGTCCTTTAAATTATTTATACTGTTTTTGGCCAGGCACGGTAGCTCATGCCTGTAATCCCAGAACTCTGGGAGGCCGAGGCAGGAGGATTGCTTGAGCCCAGGAGTTTGAGACCAGCCTGGGCAACAAGTGAGATCCTTGTCTCTACAAAAAAAAAAAAAAAAACACACAAAAAAAATTAGCTGGGCATGGTGGCTTGCGCCTGTGGTCCCAGCTACTCAGGAGGCTGAGGTGGGAGGATCACTCAAGCTTGGGAGGTTGAGGCTTCAGTGAGCTGTGACTGCACCACTGCACTACAGCCTGGGCAACAGAGTGGGCCCCTGTCTCAAAAAAAAAAAAAAAAAAAAAAATCAGTTATACTGTTTTTCCTCTTACTGATGAAAAAAATAACATACTTTTAAAAAAAGAAGCTGGCTAAGATTTGGGTACGGGCTGTAGCTATTACCACCCCCTGTTCAACCCTGCCCCTACAGTCCACGTTTCTACTCCAGTTTCCCATTCCTACTCTCACTCTGAAAAGTTAACCTGACTAGCCAAGTGGCTGATGGAAGGTAAACAATAAAATTTATTTCAAGCAAAGTAAAAAGTTAAATGATTACAGGTATACAACCTGCTTGGACCAACCCCTTTATGTGAATATGAATGTAAACATACAAGGCTTGGTAAGGGAATAATGGTTTACTATTAGCACACATCCAGGCAGTTCTTCAATTTCCAGTTCTAGTTATAAATAAATAAAAATTTCCTAATTTTATTTAGAAATGGTTGTTATTCTGAATTGTATTTCAAATGGCTGTAATTATTCTGGATTGTGTTCACTAATTTCATGTAACAAAAAATGTTTTAAAATACAGTAAGAAAAAAGAGAGAAAAAATACAGTAAGAAAGGGGCTTAACCAGATTTTAAATGGATTAGTAAAAGCACTAGAGTATTTCTTCTATTTTTAAAGAAATCTTTAATTTTGGATTTGTGAAGGACTAGGTCAGCACATTTTTAACCCACTAGGCTTTGTTGTTGTTGCTGTTGCTTTTCTTTTCTTTCCAATTCCAGCTTTCATTTTGAATAATCTAAAAGTAAAGTGTTTCTCATATGGCAAAAGTAACATTCTGAGCTATCTAAATTCTATAAAGAATATCATTTTGGATGCCACAAGCTTTTGCCTTTTCAAATTCTCAACGTCAAGCTATAATTTTCCTCTTCTAGTTTTATCCAGAACCTTTAAATTAACAGCATAAGAAAGTAAACAGGAAGTTACATTTCTCTGATGTAGAAAATTAGGAGGAAGATGGGGAACAGATGAGAAAGCTAAATCAGGGAAGGACGCCACCATGTTTGTTTCTGTTAATCAAATCATATATTCAAAATCCTCCTAGTATCCTAACTAAAAAGATGAAGTATCAAAAAGAAGTGTAATATATTTTTCCAGCTGTCCATAGGTCATAATGAAAGGAAGAAAATGACCATTTCCTCTGATGCACTGATGGTTCAAAATCTATTTAAAAAGGGGTCCATGAAAGTTAAAGCATAGCTCCTAACTAATGTTTCAAAGGAAGATTTGATTTATATTTTTAGAGATTTAAAAAGAAAGAAAATTTAGCCCATATGCCACGACTAGTTCAAATACCAACATATTTGAGACGACAACAATGACTGTTTCCATAGCAAATATAATACACAAAGATAACAGATTTTTGCTTTGTTTTTCTGAATACTATTAGGAGCCAGTTTTGTTAAAGAAGCAATCAGGACTAAGTCACTTATTTTGGTTAATTAGAGCAATGACCTCCACACTCTGGAATTTCACAATGCAACCAAGTTTCTTAAATGAATGAATGAATTGAAGAGAAGTGAATATAAAGGTATTAACTTTTTCATTTTACTAAAGGAGACTACACAAAAGCTCAATTAGTATCTACAACGACTATCATTTCATAAGAGAAAGGACATTTTAATAGAAAAAAAAAGCAGAAAGAAAATTATAATAAAAAATAGTCCTTCAGAGGAAAAAAATCAGGTGTATTAAAAAATCTCTACATTTTCTCAGAATAAATTTTAATAAAACATAATAGCTTTGTGTTTAGGAACCACTGGGAACCACTCGGTATAGCATTAAGGAGATCAACTTTCCATTTTTAATTCCCATATAAGCTAGTCAAGTTATATTGATCTATTTCATGGCCCTAGAATGTGTGTTAGTATGTATTTTTTTGTTACCCGCTAATTCACTGATTCTTTCCTCTATTCAAGAAATACTTGCTGTGGTCTATTATATACTAAGCACTGCTAGTGAAGCAGAATAAGATTGTCTTTTCCTTTATGGAACACAGAAAGAATTAGAATTCAAGACAAAACATACCACAACAGAGCACAGATATATCAGGGAGCCAAGAGTGGGGCAGGGAAAGCTTTACGGAAGAGAGGCATTAAAATTATTGAAAGTTGAGAAGATTTCCATAGCACATGTTGGGCTCATGAAGGGCATTATAGAGAAAGGTTAACAAAGGCCAAACCAATAAGCCTTGGAAAGACTTAAATATGTTGAGGGTCCTTAGAGTCGTTTGGCTTGATATATACAGGAGGATACTAGGGAAATGTGAATGTAAAGATAGGATATATTGTAGAGGATCTTCAAAGGCAAGACAAATGTTTATATCTGGTAAGCAATGCATAGCCACCAAGCTGTTGAGTGAGCAGTTGAGTTCAAGTGCAGGAAAGATTCCCGAACTTGAATTCAGGAACCATGAGTTTGAACATGGGTTCTGCTCTTTATCATAAAATCTTAAGGAATTTCCTCAGTCTTTCTGAGCCTCCATTTTTCATGTATAAAATTAGGCTAATCTCTATTGTTTTAAAAAACATTTAGACAAATGAAATTTAGCAGAGTTTATTTGAACAAACAAATAATTCATGAATCAGGGCAGCACCCTAAATCCTTAAAGGTCCACACAGTTCCATTCAGCAATGTGGGCAGGCAGTATTTATAGACAGAAAAAAAAAAAAGTGACATACAGAAATAACCTGATTGGTTGCAGCTTGTAGTTTGCCTTATTTGGACATGTCTGAGCCTATTGCAGCTTATGATTGGCTGAAAGCTTGGTGGCTATGATTGGTTGAGATTCAGTTACTTGTTACAAGAATACACTCTCAAGTTAGATTGCAGTTTGTTTATGTACTAAATTAGGTTGCAGTTTGCTGTGTATGGAGGCAGCCTTGGGCCAAATTTAACACTACGTTACGTGCTATTTTATGATTAAATTAAATAAGATTCAGTATGTGAAAGGCCTAGTACAATCTCAGACACATTGTCTGGAGTCACTAAAGTTTGCTGACTGTGGATATTTGTTGAATCCTCAAAGTTTGGTTTAGGAAAGTTAATGTGTTAACGTGTAAGTTCAAAAGAGAGAAACAGTGGGAGTATATGAGAGAAAATAAGACATTTGTGGGAATGGAAAAGAGTACATGGAAGTGAGAGATATTTGGATTGCTTGCATGGGGTGAGATGAGAGAAAGGGGGAGCTCAGGGATGACACATTTTAAGCAGAGAAGGGTGTCATTAGTAGAATTTGGAAGATTGGGACTAGAAGCCAAGTAAGAGGGAAATCTCATGAGTTTGTTTTTGATATGTTGAATTTGAAATCCTAGGACTATATCTGGGTTAAAATGCTCAACAAGCTTTAGGAAGCTACTCAGGAAAGGGATCAGGAGCTGAGATACAGATTAGGGAACCACCTCCATAGAGATGAGAGTTGAAGCCAGAAAGAGATCATTGAGCCGAGCTGGGGACAGTAAAGGATGGAGGGAAATAAGGATGGATGGAGTCGAGTAGCTGCCCTGCTGGGAAGGCAAAGAAACAAAGGAGGTGAAAAGGGCAGCTGAAAAGGTATTCAAAAGTGACAGAGAACCAGGTGCCTAAGGGAAGTCCCTGGAACCAGAGAGAGAAGATAGTTTTAAGAACTCCAGCCTGGGCAACATGGCAAAAACCCATCTCTACTAAAAATACAAAAATTAGCTGGGCGTGGTGGCGGGTGCCTGTAATCTCAGCTGCTCGGGAGACTGAGGCAGGAGAATCACTTGAACCCGAGAGGCGGAGTTTGCGGTGAGCCGAGATGGTGCCGCTGCACTCCAGCCTGGGTGATAGAGTGAGACTCCATCTCAAAAAAAAAAAAAAAAAGAACAAAGGGACACTCATAAGAACTACAAGCTATAGAGGCCAAAGGAGCAGGAGCACAAAAGTCACGACAAGGAGTTTTAATAACTTTTGTGAGAATAGTCTCAGTAGTGTGGTGGGAGCAAAAGCCACATTGCCAGGAGAGATTGAAAAGGTTAGTTTCAGAAATATTATTAATTTATATTTTAAGTAAGTAAAAATGAGAAGGGGTGTGGTGACTCAAGCCCTGTAATCCCAGCACTTTGGGAGTCTGAGGAGAGAGGATTGCTTGAGCCCAGGAGTTGCAGGCTGCAGTGAACTATGATCAGACTGCTGGACTGCAGCCAGGGTGACAGAGTGAGACCCTGACTCAAAAAAGAAAAAAAAAGTAAACATACATATAAATCAAAATGCATCAAAAGCTATCAAAGCATATAAAGAAAAAACTGAGTCTTTGACCTACTCTAGTTTCTTGTGTATCTTTCTGGGATATTTAGATATTTATATATTATAAATATATAAATGTACGTATTTTTCTTTTTAAAAAAATTTTTTTTAATAGAGACAGGGTCTGTGTTGGCCAGGCTGGTCGTGGACTCCTGAGCTCAAGTGATCTTCCCGCCTCAGCCTCCCAAACTGCTAGAATTACAGGTGTGAGCCACCATGCCTGGCCAATATTTTAACCACCGTACTAAAACATATTATTGTGCATTTTTCTCTTTTTACTTGACCATATGATGTCTTGGAGATCTTTCCATATGATGCAATGGATCCCTATGTATAGCATGATTGATTTGATCAAATTCTCTCTACTGGTGGAAATTTGGGTTGTTTCCATTAAGAAGCTGATAAAAAGGGCAACATCTTCCTGGTTAACTAGGTGACACTCTAGAATGTTAGACCTTGTTGGCTTATATGGTTGAACTACTGTATTTATCAACAAACAGCTGCATCCATCTCCTTCTCTCTAGAGTCCTTCCATTTTTTGTTTTGTTTTGTTTTTGTTTTTTGAGATGGGGTCTCGCTCTGTCGCCCAGGCTGGAGTGCAGTGGCGCGATCTCGGCTCACTGCAAGCTCCGCCTCTGGGGTTCACGCCATTCTCCTGCCTCAGCCTCCCGAGTAGCTGGGACTGCAGGTGCCCGCCACCACGCTCAGCTAATTTTTTTGTATTTTTAGTATAGACAGAGTTTTATCGTTTTAGCCAGGATAGTCTCGATCTCCTGGCCTCGTGATCCGCCAACCTCGGCCTCCCAAAGTGCTGGGATTACTGGCGTGAGCCACCGCGCCCAGCCTCCTTCCGTTTTATTTATTTATTTATTTATTTATTTATTATTACTATACTTTAAGTTCTAGGGTACATGTGCACAACGTGCAGGTTTGTTACATATGTATACATGTGCCATGTTGGTGTGCTGCACCCATTAACTCGTCATTTACATTAGGTATATCTCCTAATGATATCCCTCTCCCCTCCCCCCACCCCACAACAGGCCCCGGTGTGTGATGTTCCCCATCCTGTGTCCAAGTGTTCTCATTGTTCAAGTCCCTCCTTCCGTTTTTTATTTAGTCTCTACCTTAACTGGAGGATCCCATTTTCTGCTGTTACCTCCCCTTGACTTTCTATACAATCGCATCTTAAAACTTTCTGGAAATAAAAAAGTAACTACTGCGCTAAAGATTTAAATTCTGAATACCAGGCAGCTGACTGATTTAACTTTCAGTTATAATCTAGTAAAGTATGTAGATGTCATCCTCCTATCGTAGACTATTGGTAATAATGGTACTTTAGAAGGTGCCTGGTTCTATCTACCCTGTTGTTTTATTGCAGGGGAAACCTGAGAGGAGGGAGGTGGCACATGTTTCCTCAAATCACATGGCAGATATAAAGAGCAGCACTGGAACCCAGAGTCCATACTCCTAGCCTAGTGCTTTTTCTGTTACCTCCTAACACCCTGACCTGCCTTCAATGATGTTAAAAATAAAAGAAGCATTGCCCATTGTTGGAGGCCAAGGGTTCTTGGTTTGAGTAGGGGATTAATCAAGGAAAAATGTTTTAGGGGTCTGGGAAAATATGGTGCTATACCTGGATACCTGAGGGCTGGGTTTCTCTGTTTGGTTCAGACACTGACTCACAGTGTGACTCTGGAAAGTTATGTGGCCTCCCGGTGTGTCAGTCATTCCAGCCACACACTTGGCATCATACTACGTAGGCCTCGCTAGAACTATTGTGAAGGTTGATGAGGTAATCCTTATAAAACTTTGCTAGCTATTCCAATGAAAGCCACGAGTGTATCTAGAAATGATAGGCTGTCAGATATACAGCACAGACTCTTCTATCTCATGTTGGTTTATTAGAGTCGGCTATACTTCAACCAAGTGAACCTCTTATTGTCATCAATTAGCTTAGCATTCTTTCTCCCCTCTTCACCCCCACCCGTGGCCATTCTTAACCTGGTTGATTTGAAGTTTACTTATTCTAGTCCCTTGAGTTTCAAAGGAACGTAAGGTCTTCACCACTTAAAATTAAGTCTTCTGCCCCTTGGTTTCTCCAGCCACCAAATGAGGATGATAATAGGCGCTGTGGTGGGGATTAAATAAGTTACTGTAGGATCAGGACTGCTACACAGAGAGTGCCAATAACTGTTAGCTGCTATTAGTGTAACTAATTGAAAGTGAATGATAGTACATGTGTATATGCCTTCTATTTAAGAAAATAATGTGAAGTCTTGTAGTGCTTGCTGGTTTAGTACTTCTTTGCTTCTGAGGGGACACACTGAAAACGTCTATAGGTGAAGTCACAAGGCTTCTAACTTACAGAGATAAGGACATGACAATGAAGGAGAGCTGGGCTGCTCAGGCCATAGGGTTTCCAAGTTTTCTTACCAAAACTTTGTTTCTTCAGCTGTCTGTTTAACATCGCATCCTCAGCACCCAGGGGCTCTATCAATACTGGCTGATGAATGAATGAATGAACTTATGAACCTATCAGACAGAGAAATAGAGGATCGCCATATGGAAGGAAGTCTGGCTGGCATTTTGAATTTTCCAGGAGAAAAGAGAGAAACACGTTTAAAACAGAGAGAAGGAGGGCTGTCTGTGTGGGAATAAGGGTAACTGTTGCTCAATGAACTGAGCCCCTAGGCCTGGAGATAAAAAGTAGAGGGATAGCTGTGCAGTTGGACAAGCAGGACCAGAGAACCATTGGGTTTTGTTTTGAACAAAGTCAGATATCTTAAGGGGAAGTGGAGAGCATTTCTTTTTGACAGTGATATTCTGCAGAGATTTCCAGGTTTTAAAAGGATCATTCTTAAGGTGACACAAAGAACACCCTATTAGAGTGTCTGTCTCCCTGAAAATGAATCCTTCTTCTTTGTACTCAGGGTGTTTCCCTCTTAATAATAGCCTCCTACTATGACCCCAAGTTGTTTCACAGCCTCTCTGAAAGTAAAAGCTGCTCACTGTTTAGGCATTTTGTTTTTTCCCATTCCTAAACACACTCCTTCCCAGTTGGGGTTCTAGTAATGCCATCTCTACTAAATGCATCACCATTGAATCAAGGGACAAGTTGCAGCAACTTACTTTGTTTCCTTCTCTTCCTTGTCTTGTTCATTTAGGTTGAAATAGTTTTCAATGAAATCCAACAAGTATTTACCCAGCACCCATTGAAAGCAAACTACTGTGCTAGGTCACATGCAACACCAAGGTGATTAGGCATGATTTCTGGCCCTGAGAATCTTGTATTGGCTTGCAGATTATTATAATGACTGGTAAAATGTTTCAGTATCTCTCTTCAACCTTTCTGGGCTATAGGTTCTTCCTAACATGATTTATGTGCTCTAGAATTCAGTCAAAGTTGCATTTGAGAACACTAGATTCAACAGATGTCTCCAAGAAACCTTCCCAATCCCTCCACCTATATATGGTCTGCCTGCAAGCTTTTTTTGGTTTGTTTTTTGTTTTTGTTTTTTTTGAGATGGAGTCTCGCTCTGTTGCCCAGGCTGGAGTGTAGTGGCATGATCTCAGCTCACTGTAACCTCCGCCTCCCAGGTTCAAGCAATTCTCCTGTCTCAGCCTCTCAAGCAGCTGGGACTACTTGCATGCATCACCACGCCCAGCTAATTTTTGTATTTTTAGTAGAGATGGGGTTTCACCATCTTGGCCCGGCTGGTCTCGAACTCCTGACCTCGTGATCCACCCTCCTTCAGCCTCCCAAAGTGCTGGGATTACAGGCATAAGCCACTGCACCTGGCCTTTTTTTTTTTTTTGAGACAGAATCTTGTTATGTTGCCCAGGCTGGAGTGCAGTGGTGTGATCTTGGCTCACTGCAATCTCTGTCTCCTGGGATCAAGCAATTCTCGTGCCTTGGCCTCCTGAGTAGCTGGGATTACAGGTGTGTGCCACCAGGCCTGGCTAATTTTTATACTTTTAGTAGAGACAGGTTTTTGCTATGTTGCCCAGGCTGGTCTTGAACTCCTGACTGCAAGTGATCCACCTGCCTCAGCCTCCCAAAATGCTGGGATTACAGGCATGAGCCATTGTGCTTGGCCCCTGACTGCACTTTATATCTCTTACAGCACTTATCACTTTTACATCGTATTATAAATTTATTTATGTACATGTTAGCCTCCATAATGCGGAAAGAGAGCAGGCACAGGGAAAAGTGCCAGAGGAGTGGAGCCAGAAGACCTGTGCTTGAATTTGAAGCCAGACTCAGATATGAATCAACCATGAAATCTTGGCCATGCCACTTAATCTTTGCAATTCTCAGTCCTGCATCTAGAATTGGAAGACAATAATAATTCCTACTTCATAAAATAGATATGGAAATTAGTTATCATATGAACATGCTTTGTGAACTGTTATCTATATGTTGATTTTATTATCCTCCATGTGATACAGCAAAGGGCCTTCTTGCCCATGAGAAAAACCCTATTAATATTAATTAAATTATTGGAAAAATTACATCAACCACCCTGTGGCATATTATTATTCTCACATTCTTTTCATATCCCACATTGTTAGCAAGCCTTATCTGTTGTGTCCTACTAGGTTTAAGGAGGAGTGTTTACAGGGATTAAACAGAAACAAAGGGACCTGCTTTTTGACGGAGCTGCCCTCTGCCTTTACTAGTTGTGCAAAATAAGAGTAATTAATTTTTTTTTCTGAGCCTTAGTTTTCTCATCTGTATAATGAAGATAATACAGTATTTTATAAAGATTAAAATTAGATAATGCTAGCACTTTGGGAGGCTAAGGTGGGAGGATCCCTTGAGTCCAGGAGTTTGAGACCAGCCTGGGCAACATAGGGAGACCTCATCTCTACAAAAAATAAACAAAATTAGCTGGGTGTGGTGATGTGTGCCTGTAGTCCCAGCTATATGGGAGGCTGAGGTAAGAAGACTGCTTGAGTCTGGGAGGTTGAGACTGCAGTGAGCTGTGATTTTGCCATTGCATTCCAGCCAGGGCAACAAAGCAAGACCCTGTCTCAAAAAATAATAATAATAGGCTGGTCGCGGTGGCTCACACCTGTAATCCCAGCGCTTTGGAAGGCTGAGGTTGGCGGATCACCTGAGGTCGGGAGTTCGAGACCAGCCTGGCCAACACGGTGAAACCCCGTCTCTACTAAAAATACAAAAAATCAGCTGGGCGTGGTGGTGCTCGCCTGTAGTTCCAGCTACTCAGGAGGCGGAGGCAGGAGAATCGCTTGAGCCCTAGAGGTGGAGATTGCACTGAGCTGAGATCTTGCCACCACTCTCCAGCCTGGGCAACTGAACAAGACTCCATCTCAATAATAATAATAACAACAATCATTTAAAAATAAAATTAGATAATGTATTAAAATGAGACGTGAGGAGCTAGTGATTTAAGTAAGCTCAGTGTGTGTTAACTTTGATAATATTCACATGTAGCCCATTAATTGAGCAATTATACTATGGGGCTGGGCACCGTATAGCTGCTGGAGATATACCCTGTCATCATGTCATCAATGGGAAAAACAGACAAGTAACTGATTATTGCCACACGATGTGATAGATGCTACGACAGAAATAAGAACAGGGTGCTCCGGGAACAACAGGGGAGGCACCTGTGTGACAGCCCTGACTGGAAAGTTGTCAGCAGCTGTCAGGGAAGGCTTCATGGAGGAAGTGACTACTGTGGAGTTTGAAGGTGCAGTAGGAGTAAGCTGGGTGGACAGAGGAACCACCCTGAGCAAGGAGGTAGAGATCTGAGAAGGCATGCTCATTGAAGAAAATAGAGAGCAGTTCTGACAAAATGAAGCTATGAAGGCCTGTAGATGCCAGATCACAAAGGGCATTAGCTTGTTTTGTAAAAGAATTTATGCTCTTTTCTGAGCGAATAGGGAGGCACCGATGGATGTGTGCCCTCTCAGAGACAAAATTTAAGTGGAGAGCACTGAGTTAAGAAAATATCTCGATATCATGAAATTAACACAGGTTTGGAGCCCCCACAGATCCTCAATCCTGGTTAAGTTCCATGTATGACCTAATCAACTCCGCCTCTCTTTCGTGGACAATCAGCAATGACATCTACCTCTCAGGATTATTGCGAGGGCTAAATGAGATAGTGCAGGTCAAATTCGCTGCAAAGTGTGTGTCACATAATGAACATTTTAAATAAATATCAACTCTTTTCGATGAAGCACTGTGTAAGTAGAATATGAAAGCTATTGCCAGGCCTCTTCCTCCTCCCTTCCTTCCTTTTCCTCTCTCAGCAGTGCAGGCAGCAGCAGCCAAAAGCCAGGGACGTGGAGGATGTCCACTCAAGCGAGTACTCCAGAGCGATGATTAAAAGGCAGCCGCCCCGAATCCCGGGCGCTGGCGGGGAGCGAGGCTGAGCATGCTCACTGGGCCGGAGACTGGAGGGAAGCGGCGCGGGGGCGGGGGCGGGGGCGGGGGCGGGGGTCGGAGCCGCGCGAGGGCGCATGCTCAGTCCCCGCATCTGCTCTTCCATCCAGTGCCGCAGCCGGAAAACCGCAGCGGCGGCGGCGGCGGCGGCGGCTGAGGGGGAAAAACCCAGGGAGCTGCAGAAAGCGGGGGGGGCAGGAAAAGATTACAAGGACATTACTGATAAGACAGGAACTGAGAGCTTGGGTTTCGCGGCCTCTCCCAGGCCACCACCGTCGCCATCAGCAAGGGAGGAAGACCCGGGAGACGGCAGCGGCGACGGCGGCAGGGGAAGGAGGAGACGGCGACGGGAGGGAGCACAGAGGAGGGGACGGGCCGGCGGCGGCCTGTGAGCCGCAGTGATTTTGACGTTTTCCGCTGCTGCGTCTCCCGCGGGCCGGGGCCGGGCTGCGCTGGGTGGGCCACCTCGCCCCGCGCTTCCCCCTCGTCCTGCTCGTCCCTCCGCCCACCCGGGGCCTGAGGGGTCTCCCCGCTCCGAGGGAAGGGGAGAGGGAGGCGAGGGCGTGCGGGCATCGCGATGGCGGGGACATTTTCCACAACGTGATTGTTGAAGGTTCCCCCCACCCCCCCCTTTAAAATTCCGGGTCCTTCCAGCTTCCACCCTCCCCCAAGCCCGTGTGACTAAACCGAGACAAAGGGGAGGCGGCCTCGCTCACACGCGGGCTCGCGGGGCGGGTGGCTCGGAGGGGCGCGGGCACGGGGCGGACCTCGCGCGGACGGACGGACGGAGACGGCGCCGCCACATTCCTATGCCCGGGAGCGGCGGCGGCGGCGGCGGCTCCCGCGGGAGGCGGCAGGCGCACGGCGCGGACAGCTGAGCTTCTTCCCCGTCGGCGCCCGGGCGGACATCGCCCGGGCCCCGATGGTTTGAGCTTGCTTCTCCCTCCCTCCCGACCCCCGTGGTGGCGAGGCCACGCCATGTGAAGGTTAGGGCCGGGACATCCCGAGGAGCCGCGGTGAAAGATGGGGGATGCTGCGGACCCCAGGGAGATGAGAAAGACGTTCATTGTTCCAGCCATCAAGCCTTTTGACCACTATGATTTCTCCAGGGCCAAAATCGCCTGCAATCTGGCCTGGCTGGTGGCCAAAGCCTTTGGGACAGGTTAGTGGTGTCACCCCTTCCCTCTCCTCTTCCTCCTGATGTGGTCCACATCTCGGTTTTTGTTCCCGATTCTCGAATCCCTCCCTCCCCGTGCCTGTCTTCTCGTACAGGTTCAGGGAGATGATGGGAGGCTAGGAAGAGAAAGAAAGGAGAAATAAGGAAAGCGGGTTTGGTCTTCAATGAAGGGCACGTGAATGGTCAGGTGGGGTTTGGCCAGATTCCTTTTATTGGATGGCAAAATGTCCCCCCACCCCCACCCCCCAGTGAGCAATTTTATGTTTTTACATAGAGTGGTTTTAATTTGTGGTATTTTCTTCATTGTGCTGTGTACATTTCTGCCTCAGTCATAATTGTGATTACACCACCAAGAAATCTGAGTTGGTTTCTTTATTATTGCAAGAAGGTGGATGGTGCATAGTACTATATTGATTTTGACATTTGTAATGATGGCTGCTATTCAGGCTCCGCTGGATGTAAGGTGGCCTGTGTCGAGTGCAGTATTAATTTTTGTTGTCATTCTTTAAGGCTGTATCAGCCTTCTGCACACATGTTAAGTTCTTATTAAATCAGTTGTTTAAAACCAGTGTTCAGTTTGCTGACTGTAGGGTGCTGTTTTCATCTCATATTATCAGTGAGGCATATTCTTTTTTCCAAATATATTTTGGCTTCATAAATTAAAAGAAACAAAAACTCGCTACTTTGGGAAATTTTTTAATAGATGAGTTTTTTGAAGGCGTGTGCTGTTGACACAGAAATTGTATAGTACAGTAGCAGTTAAACACTCCCTCCATAACCCAGTCTTTGCAAAATAACAGGAAAAGGGCCTCCCGTTGTGATTCTTTAGTGTTGCCTTAGGAGCCCATGTTGTGAAATGCTAAAAAAATTAGAGAGCTGCTTTTCATTGGAAGGTGCTTCTGTAATTTGGTAACTTTTAAGAGTAATTTTACAAGATTTCTATTCCCTAGTTAATGAAGTTTAGATATATGAAATATTTGTTGAAAAGTTCCTTAGTACTCACAAATTTCCACATGTTAAATATAGGGTTTTTCAGGGGGAGGGTGACTAATTTCCAATTTTAGGACTATGTAATGTTTTGGTAAATGGTTTAGTTCAGTTTTACTGCTTAAACTTACACAGCTGAGTATTTTCAGGACTTACACATCCTACTTAAACAGCAGATTAATCTCAGTGTTTGGAAAATTATTTGAATTTGTTTTTGGGGAAACTTCACATTGATGTGATTTTATGTTTATGGCAGCCTTAATTTTACTTGAATTTTCATGCTTTGATATTAAGCTGGCATCAGGAATAAATATAGTAAATCCTTTTCAAATAATTTAAATTGTAAACATCTCTTTGAAATTAAATGTCTAGTGTAACTCATAGGAAGAAACACAAAATATTACTGCCTTTTTATAAAAACGTTCTGGCACCACTGATATAAGCAGTGAGAATAATAGATGTATTTTGGTTTTAACTTAAGCAGCACACTGAAGCTGGTATCTATTTGGATGGCAAATCAAGGCTATTTAAGTGCTTAGAAAACATGGAAAGAGGGAAATTTACATAGTCACCTATGTGGAAAAGTAGTATGTATGAAGTGGAAGGCAAAGGGAATAAGAGAAATATTTTCTTTCCATCTGGAACTGAGAGGATACTTATAGGATACAGATATCAAAATTTTGCCGTGCATACACAAAAGCTTCCAACTAGAAAATGGCCTACTTTCTGGGTATGTGTCAGGCAGGTTGGTAGATTCTAGACACTTGAACATATTGAACACACCTGAAAAAGAAAGGAAATGAAGGGAATCTGGTATCAGTGGAATCTGATGTCTGCCAGGCACTCTGCTGGATGCTTTGCATTAGGTTGTACATTAAAGATTGATAACAGCTCTCTGATGTAGGTAGTGTGTTCCCCGTTTAAAAAATAGGAGGAAATCAGTGCATAGAGAGGTTAACTTTCCTACTATCACAGTGTTAGTAAGTGGCAGAAATGAGTTTTGATTTGAGGTCTAACTCTAAAGGGTAAAGGTATTGGTGGAGGTGGAACACTCCTGTTAGATACCCAGCACTCTGAATACATTACTTCATTTATTCCTGCAGCAACCCTGTAGATACTGTTCTCATTTTGCAGATAAGGTAACTGGCTCACAGATTAATTTGCCCAAGATTAAACATCTGGCAAGTGATGTGTTCTGCATGTCTGACTCTGAAGGCTTTGCTTATTACTCTATACCATTCTGCAGAGTAACTGTTTTATCTGCAGGTGTGAAAAATGTGCACATAGTACATATTGAAGTCTAATTTTTTTTCTTTAAAAATTGTACAAATCTTAATTCATTTTCAGATAGATGATACTGTTGGCTATTACATTTGCCTTGGCAGCAGTTGGAATGGATGAAAAGACCATATTCAAATGGGATGAAAAACAAGTTTAGAAGACCTTGAGTGACTTAGTAACGATATATTAATACATTATTAAGAATGTTATGTTTGTACATTTTGTTTATTCTTTATCAACAGTCTTTCAAAACAAATTTATATGGAGTGAATAGAAAAAAATTAGGATTTTTTTTGATGTAAATATTCTTTATTTGCTGCAGATACTCTTATGCAGGAAAGATTAATAGATAGCATATTTCAAAGGTATTACCTAATTATATTCAGTTATTCAAAAAATTAGCCCAGCTTTCAAGTATGATTTACTAAAATCACTCCTTTGACAATGACTTACAGGGTCTTCAGGCACTGATTTGGTGTTTTCTATTAGAAACTTTCTAACTTTTGATGTACTGAAAAAGTAGTCAATTTTATAACCATATGTTGTAAAAGTCATTTAAAATGATAGCTAGAAATAAATTGCGAGCGTAGAATGAAGTAATTGAACTTAAAAAAAAAAACAAAACACTGATGTTGTAATACCTAGAAAGCAGATATGGAATATTTACTTAATTTGAAGTCTTAGGAGCCTTGAATCATTTTCTTCTCTTTACAGTAGTATTACAAAAGTATTACAAATAGCCCAAATTTTAATAGTTTATCTTGTGGAAGAATGCAGATACAGGTTTGATTAAATGAAGAATACGTTTTTATAGATGAATTTGAAACACTAAATAGATAATCCAAATTTCAAAGGAGGAAGTAGTTCAACTATTTGTGCTTTTACTATATTTGAAGAGCTTAACCCATTTAAGCAAAGATTTTACAGAATTTTCTTTAAATGTTCTGTTCCCTTAAATCCTTTGGGGGAAATGGTAGATGCAAAACCTCTTGTGACACTCTTACTAAACTCTTGAATTTGGAATTCAAGGCCCACTTCCTAGTGTCAGTTTATCACTTCAATCTTCTCAACTATTATTCTCCTTTTTATCCCATTTAGTTTAGTGATATAAAATATTTCCTATTATAAATATACTTTGTTACATTTCTTTGTCTATCTTAACAAATCTTGCTGTCAAAGTCCTATATAAGGTCTGACTCTTGTGCATATGTGAAGATTGTTGAGAGCAGTGGGTGGCATTGTGGTTAAGAGAGACCCATAGCAGAGGGGCCAGTTTGGGACATTATTGCAGGAGTCGGGGCAAAAGATAAGGTCCTGTGTCTTTGACTTTGTAGTCAACAGAAAATTTACCAATAAGAAAAAAAAAAAAGTTCATGAGGTCTTGAAGTAGGGGGGGCGGGTATGATAATAAAGCTGCTAATATAGGCCGGGCATAGTGGCTCACACCTGTAATGCCAGCACTTTGGGAGACCAAGGCGGGTGGATCACCTGAGGTCAGAAGTTCAAGACCAGCGTGACCAACATGGTGAAACCCCGTCTCTACTAAAAATACAAAAATTAGCTGGGCATGGTGGCGAGTGCCTGTAATCCCAGCTACTCAGGAGGCTGAGGCAGGATAATCGCTTGAACCCAGGAAGTGGAGGTTGCAGTGAGCCGAGATGGTGCCATTGCATTCCAGCCTGGGCAACAGAGCAAGACTCTGTCTCAATAAATAAATAAATAAATAAAGCTGCTAATACTTATTGAGCTCCTACACTGTGTGTCAAGCACTTTACACATACTGTATCATTTAAATCCTCATCACAGCCTTTTGAGGTGGAACGGTTACTTATTCCAGTTTTACTGATGAGGAAAGTGAGGCCTGGGGGCTTAGGAACTCTTCTAGAGTTACCCAACTAATGGAGCTGGGATCTGAACCCAGGGAATTTGACTTCAGCCTGTACTTGTAACTACTGTTCTCTATGGGTAGAAGTCAAAAAATGGAAAGGAGGCAAATGGTAGAAAAAATGTTGCAGAGATTTAATCTCTAGTATTTCTAAGTGGGTACATGGGAAATGGTTTGAATGAAAAGGGAATGTGTAAGAGGGTGAGGTCGCCTGAGGTTTTAAGAAGGATGAGGTTACCTGAGATTTTGAGATTTGGTGACTGACAGGCTGAATTGCGATGCCGTTGACAGAGAAGAAAGTGTAGTAATACTGAAGCCCTGGAAGGAGAAAATTTCAAGGAGAATGGTGTGATTCAACAGTGTCAAATCCTATGTGTTTAAGCTATGCCTTTCTTTTAAGAGTTTATGCTTTAGTAGGGGAGGTATGATAAATGTATAACCACAGTAGAGTTCAGAAATAAGCTAAGAGTCATATAATTGGAAATATGACATTCAGAGGGAGACTGGTGGCGGTAGGATGCGGTGGGGTGGCAGGGGAGAGGCCATTTCCAGCCTCATCAGTGGTCTGTGAAGGAAGACCTCTCTAGTGGAGGTGGTATTTAAGCTATAGGCTGAATTGAAAGTAGGCATGGTAGATGGAGGAAATGGTTTGTGTGTAGACATGGAGTTATGAAACCCAGGTAGTGCTAATGAAAGAGCATAGACCAGATTGATGGGATAAGGTTTATGTAATGAAGCAGTGAGAGAGCCAGCTTGAAAGACAAACGGACAGAATTATGTGAAGAGTGAGGTGAAGGAATTTGGTATTTATTTAGTAGTTAAATTATCCTAAGCACATTGGATTAAAAAAAAGAAAAAATACTATTAAGTGCATTAAACATGTACTTTGTGCTCATTATTCTTGTAAGCATTTTATATGCGTTATTTATTTTAATTCTGAGAATGAGGCTATTAAGTAGATATTATTTCTTCTAGGACTCTAAAACAGGGTTTCTCAACTGCAGAACTATTGGCCAGATAATTCTTTGTTGTTGTGGGCTGTCCTGTGCATTCTAGGATTTTAGCGGCATCTGTGGCCTCTACCCACTTGATGCCAGTAGTGTTCCCTACCTCTACCCCTACTCCTACCCCAGTTGTGACAACCCAAAATGTCCCCAGACATCTCCACATGTCTCCTGGGGAACAAAAGGAGCCCAGATTGAGAATCACTGCTATAAATATTATAAGACACACTATTGTGATCTAAAAAGGTTTTTTTTTTGTACATTGAAGTACAAATTAATTATAAGACATACTGATTTCACAAATATTCAATTTGAAAATAATAATTTAGGAAATATTATATGATAGTTCACCCTTTTTAAAATAAACAATGAGACAGATTTAGAGGAGTTAACTAACTTGCCCTTGGTCATACAACTTGTAAGAGGTGGAAACAAAATCAGAGTCTAAGCCTTTGTGATACTGAAATTTGTATCTCAACCTCTGAGTTACAGTCTTCCTGGATTTTTAGTAGAGATTGGGGTTTTGCCATGTTGGCCTGGCTGGTCTCAAACTTTGGGGGTCAAGTGATCCGCCTGCCTCAGCCTCCCAAAGTGCTGGGATTACAGGCGTGAACCTTCGTGCCTGGTTGATGATGATGTTAAAATAGATTGTTGACCATGTAAACTTATTTTCTAATTTACGTTTTATAGAATTTTGTCTCGTAACAGATTTTGAAACAGCAGAAATACTTTCTATTATCTACCCTTTAAAAAATAGATGCTAGTGGTCTTTATTTATATAGGTTCTTGAAAATTTATTAACAGTTAAAAGTTTTTTAAAGTAGGTATATAGGTACAGATTCAAAACTCAAAGGTATAAAAGAGTAGATCTTGTGAGATGTCTTCTTCCCACCTGGACCCTGAGCCAGTCAGTTTCTGTTTTAAGCGAGATGAAATCATCAGAAGATTTGTTTTTAGAAAATCTCTTGGAATACACTTAAAAATGGTTAAAATAGTAAAGTTTATGTAATGTATATTTTACCACAATTTTTAAAAAGATGTCTTGGAAACAGTAGAAAATGAATTGGAGGAGGGCCGAGAGTTATGAAGGAGGAAACCAGTGGGAAGTTATTATGTTTCAGGTGAGAGATGATGGCATCTTGAATGTGGATGGTAGTGGTGGATATGGAAAGAAGTGGGTGAATGTAAAGGATAAGTCTTGGTGATTGATTGGATATGTGGAAGAAAAGATGAGATCTTGGGAAGTATTAAGATTGATTCTATTTTGTGAGAAAGGGAACAATGGAAGAGGGCCAGTGTGTGTGTTTAAGAGTGGGTGGGGGGGAAAGAACCATGTTGAGTTTGAGGAAAATATAAAATGGTGGTGTGTGCATTAGACCTGTGGAAATTCATGTATGGAGCTTAAAAGACCTCAGGGATGAGAGCTATAAGTGGTAATTAAAATTTTAAAAGTAGGTGACTACCAGTCACTAGTCACATTTTTTTTTTTTTTTTTGAGACGGAGTCCTGCCCTGTCGCCCAGGCTGGAGTGCAGTGGCGCGATCTCGGCTCACCGCAAGCTCCGCCTCCCGGGTTCTCGCCATTCTCTTGCCTCAGCCTCCCTAGTAGCTGGGACTACAGGCGCCCACCACCACGCCCAGCTAATTTTTTGTATTTTTAGTAGAGACAGGGTTTCACCGTGTTAGCCAGGATGGTCTTGATCTCCCGACCTCGTGATCTGTCCCCCTCGGCCTCCCAAAGTGCTGGGATTACAGGCATGAGT
Organism: Pongo abelii; assembly: GCF_028885655.2. Taxonomy (NCBI): domain Eukaryota; kingdom Metazoa; phylum Chordata; class Mammalia; order Primates; family Hominidae; genus Pongo; species Pongo abelii. The sequence goes on along the minus strand of NC_071985.2, from coordinate 48,808,933 downwards.
CACTGCGCCTGGCCTAGTCACATTTTTTTTAAGGTCTCACTGTCACCCAGGCTGAGTGCAGTCATGTGATCAAAGCTCATTGCAGCTTCAAATTTCTGAGCTCAGGTGATCCTCCTGCCTCAGCCTTTTGAGTAGCTGGGACTACATGCCTGGCTAATTTTTTTGAAAATGTTTTGTAGAGATGGGGTCTCACTGTGTTGCCTAAGCTGGTCTTGAGCTGCTGGATTCAAGCACTTTTCCTGCCTCGGCTTCCCAAAGTGTTGGGATTACCTGCGTGAGCCATCCCACCCAGCTGACTGCCAGTCACTTTGAGGGAGCGTATGGAGAAAGAAAGGACCCAAGACAGGCGAGCCAGCAAAGGAGCTAGGCATAGGGTAATTAGAAGGAAAACCAAGGGAATGTGGAGGCTCAGAAGACTAGGGAAGAGAACACTGGGGAGGAAGGAATATGAGGTGTAGCTGAGAAAGATTAATCGAGGACTCTCAGAAAGATCCATTAGATTTAGCAACAAGGAGGTTATTGATGATTTTGCTGAGAACATTTTGAGGGAAATGTAGAGACACAAGCATGACTAGGTTGAAAGTAAATGGGAGATTGTATCAGTTATGCTGTCCTCACTTGTAGTAACAAAAAATCCACCTCAAATTGGCTAATAGTAAAGAGGATTTATTGTTTCTGAAAAAGTCCTCAAGTGGGATGGGCTTTGGTTTTGATTTGATCAGGGCTGTAGCTTCATTTCTGTGATTCTTTTAGCTGTGCCCTTGTTGATGTGTGGATTTCATTCTCAGGCTGTCTAGTCTCATGTTAGAAAATGGCTGTAGCAGTTCTAGATCTCACATCTATGTACCACACCATTCAGAGCTCTTCTCTAATCACTGAAAGGTCTACACTCTTCTCTTGCTTTTTTCTTTCTTTTCAACAGAAGGATTGATTATAGAAAATCTCAAATGTATACAATAACAATAATCTTTCACATACCCATCATCCAGCCCCTGCTGTCATCAACTTATGGCCAATCTTGATTCATCTCTAAACGCTCCCCACCACTGCCAATTATTTGAAACAAATTCCAAACATCATGTCATCCCATCTATACGTGTATCAGTATGTATTTCTGTAAGTCCACTCCCTTTTTAAAATGTAATCGTGGCACAGCCATCGCAGCAGTGTTGTCACAGGATTCCATATCATCAAATCAATATGAACATTTCTGATTGTCTCATAAATGTTTTTTATTTTTATTTTACAGTTTTATTTGTTCTAGTTAGGATCCATCTAAAGGCCATAGTTTGTAATTGGTTGATATCTCTTTATATTGTTGTGTTTTTTTTTCTTTTTCAGGTATATATTACCAGAAGATTTTTTTTTTTCTTAGTGTATAGGCTCCTTCTCCATCTCATTTTATCTTCCTTGCAGTTTATTTGTTGGAGAAACCAGAGTATTTGTCCTATAAAGTCTCCTACAGTTTGGAGCTCCATGATATTAACAAGTTTCTCTTTGTCCTCTGTATTCAGTATAAATTGATAGTTAGATCTAGAGGATTGATTGCATTCAGGTTTGATTTTTTTTTTTTTTTGGTATACTTTATAGGTGGTGTGTAGTTCTACCACAAGATACTTAATATCTAGTTATCTATCTATCATGACCTCTCTATTTATTAGCTGGAATGCTGTTTTAAAAATAAATTTCCCTTTATTATTTGGTTACCCTGAGTGCTGTGTGGGAAATTACCTTGATCCAATGGTAGCTTCTAAGTACGTGCCATATAAAACTAGCCTAGAGGTCACAGAACAGAAAGCTCACAGAACAACTTAAAATGCCCAAATTATGTGATTTGTTAAATCAGTTTTTAGTGAGAAGCAAGAGGAAAGAGATGGGATGAGTTAAAACACTTAGGATAGGATTCAAACAGGGAGGAAGGACCACACTCCTGAGTACTGCAGTATATTATACATTTCATATGTCCTCTCTCTACTGCATTAGCCTTCTCTGCTGATAGTGTGGTCACCAGGACCAGAGCTGAGGTTTGAACAAAGAGGCCCACACAGACATAGGCCAGTGCCACACACTTGCTCTATTAGACATGGGACAAGGAAGCCTGCCACAGCACTAGCTTGCCACAAGCCTGATGATAGCCATGGGCTTTGTGTTCCTTGGGCAGAGGACACATGGGCCAGACTGGGCATCACCAATGGGTAGCTGAATTAAGGACTCATGAATATTGTGCTCATGTGTTCATTGACTCTTGTTGTTTAGTGTCATGCATATTTACTCTGTCATGAATATTTAGTACTTAGTATATTTAGTGTATCATGAATATTTAATACATAGGTGCCTCATAAATATTAGGTATCTTGTTTTTTCCATCCCTTTCTATGTTTACTGTACGTGTGCTATTAACTGCTTACCTTTATTTAACATGTTCTATCAATTATATGTTTAACAAACTTTTAAAACTAGCTCCTTATCTATACTTAAAATATCTTCGAACATTTCATCTATATCTTACAAACTTATTCATCTTTATTTATAATAGAATTGAATAGTCTCAAAAGTAAAATTTTACTACATTGAGATACAGGGAAAGCAGGATAAATGCTATATTCTTTCTCTTTATGGGGGGGGAAACTGGACCAGACTGAATGGATCACTGGCCCCTGAGAATCTGAAAGGGAGTAAAGAATAGGGAGAACATTCCAGAGAATGTGAAAAGGCTCTGGAGTGGAAGAGAGCTTGGTTTCCAGGAACTGAATGTGACTGGCAGGGATAGGATCATTCCATTCTTGTAGGCCAGAGGAAGGATTTTAATCCTTAGAGAAGTGGGTAGTCATTGGAAACCCTTGGGGATGGGTGTGTGTGACATGACCAAATTTGCTTATGGGAAATAAGCAAATTCTGGCTACAGCAGAGAATGGTTTGGAGCGGGGAGCAGAGTGAATGTGGGAAGACAAAATTTGGAGTAAATATAGTAATTAAGATAAAAAGTGCTGGTTACCTGAACTAGGGAGAACCAGAACCTGGAGTCTGAGATAGTGAGAAGGGGGAAGACTTTAGACTGGATTCTGTAATGGATTTTATTTATGGTTGAAGGAGAGGGAGGCATTAACGATGACTCCTAGGTTTCTGACTTGTTCAGCTCGGTGGATTGTGGTGTACTTTATTGATGTAAGGAACATTGAAAGATCATCAAGTTTGGAAGAAAAGATTGGTTTGGGGCATTTTGAAGTTTTGTAGCATTTTCAACATAATTTCAAGTGTGTAAGAATAGTATAAAGAATTCCCAAATACTCTTTATGCAGATTTACCAATTATTTTGTCCCATTTGTTTTATTATTCTCTCATTCCTTCTTCCTACCTCCCACACAAATGCCTGTGTGTGTGTGTGTGTGTGTGTGTGTGTGTGTAGAGAGAAAGAGATAGATAGATAGATACGTCTTTTTTTTTTTTTTTTTTTTTGAGATGGAGTTTCGCTCTTGTTGCTCAGGTTGGAGTGCAATGGCACAATCTCGGCTCGCTGCAACCTCTGCCTCCCGGGTTCAAGTGATTCTCCTGCCTCAGCCTCCCGAGTAGCTGGGATTACAGGCGACTGCCACCACACCCAGCTAATTTTTTTGTATTTTTGGTAGAGACGGGGTTTCACGATGTTGGTCAGGTGATCCACCTGCCTTGGCCTCCCAAAATGCTGGGATTACAGGCATGAGCCACCGCGCCTGGCTTTTTTTTTTTTTTTTTTTTTTGAGACAGAGTTTTGCTTTGTCACCAGGCTGGAATGCAGTGGCACAATCTCGGCTCACTGTAGTCTCCAACTCCCGGGTTCAAGGGATTCTCATGCCTCAGCCACCCAAGTAGCTGGGATTACAGGCACGTGCCACCACGCCCAGCTAATTTTTGTATTTTTAGTAGAGATAGGGTTTCACAATGTTGGCCAGGCTGATCTTGAACTCCTGACCTCAAGTGATCTGCCTGCATCGGCCTCCCGAAGTGCTGGGATTATAGGCATGAGCCGCCATACCCAGCAACGTATATATAACGTGTGTGTGTGTGTGTGCGTGCGCATATATATAGGATATAAATAAATATATATAATATTTCTGAACCATTTGAGAATATGTAAAGAGATATTGTACCCTACACTCCTTCAGTGTGTATCTCCTATAAAATGAAGGATAGTTCCTGAGCATAATCTCATTTAAAAATTGGGAAATTTTAGCTGGGTGTGGTGGTGGGCACCTGTGATCCCAGCTACTCGGGAGGCTGAGACAGGAGAAGCACTTGAATCAGGAGGCGGAGGTTGCAGTGAGCCATGATCGCACCATTGCACTCCAGCCTGGGTGACAAGAGTGAGACTCCATCTCAAAAAAAAAGAGCAAAAACAAGCTACAATATGAGGCTATGGTAAAGGCAGGGACCAGACTACCAGATTAGTCAGTTCTCTCTAAATCATAACAGAATATTTAACAAACCCTAGGAGCAATCAGTGGAAGGTCACTGGTGTGTCAAAAGCTTTCCCTGGCTAATGATAAGGATGAAAAGATGGTGAGAGCACAGAAGTGTTGCTGGAAGTCATGCAAGAGGTATGGGACCTGGAATGAGGTAATGCATTTAAGATGGAGAGACACAGAGGTGTTCACAGTCTGTGTGGGAATCTGTGTTGGAAATAGAGCTTGGTTATAAATTAGATGGAGTATAGGGTTGGGCTGTGGGTGTAACAGGTGCAAAACTGACCCTCAGTTGACTCATTTGGAAATAGCAGAGTTGTGGTTTACTGACGTGGAAGCACTGGATTGGGGCAGACTTATTGTGTGCAACATGGGCCACATTAACTTGGAAATGCCTGTAAAACATACAAGGGAAGATATCACAGACATAATCTGTGGCTCAAAGGGGAGATCTGGGCTAAAAATCCAAATGTATTTTTTTAATTTTATCTTTCACTTTAAATTAAACAATGCATGACCATTGGGGAAAAAAAGCATTAAAAATGACCATAGAGTTCTTTCTCTACATGTGTACACATAATTATTATCTACAAAAAGAATTATATTATTTGTAATCTGATTTTTAACATTTTGAGCACAGTTTCTTCAGGTAAATATAGATTCCTTCTGTGATCTGTAACTTTAATGAGCATATAATATTGCTTAATGTATCTGTACTGTAAATTATTAACCTGGTTCTTATTTTAATATATATAGATGGTTTCTAATATTTTGCTACAATAAGCAGCACTACAATTAACACTGTTATATGTCTTTGTGTAATCACTTAGTAAAATTCATAATTCATAAGAAAAAATTGGGAAATTTAACCTTGACGTGATATTCTTATCTGATTCACAGCCCGTATTCAGATTTGCCAATTGTTTTGATTTTCATTATTGCTATTTTATTTCCCAATTCAGGATCATGCTTTGCATTTAGTTGTCATGTCTCCTTTTTTTTTTTTCTGAGATGGAGTCTCGCTCTGTTGCCCAGGCTGGAGTGCAGTGGCGCCATCTCCGCTCACTGCAAGCTCCGCCTCCCAGGTTCACACATTCTCCTGCCTCAGCCTCCCAAATAGCTGGGACTACAGGTGTCCGCCACCACGTCCAGCTAATTTTTTGTATTTTATAGTAGAGACGGGGTTTTGCTGTGTTAGCTAGGATGGTCTTGATCTTCTGACCTTGTGATCCGCCCCCCTCGGCCTTCCAAAGTGCTGGGATTACAGGCGTGAGCCACAGTGCCCGTCCTAGTTGTCGTGTCTCTTAAGTCTCCTTTAACCTGGAATAGTTCTTCAGTCTGCCTTTGTCTTTAATGATATTAACACTTTTGAAGATAGAGCACCAGCCTGGGCATGGTGGCTCACCCCTGTAATCCCAGCACTTTGGAAGGCTGAGGTGGGCGGATCACTTGAGGTCAGGAGTTTGAGACCACCCTGGCAAACAAGGTGAAACCCCATCTCTACTAAAAAATACAAAAAATTAGTCGGTGGTGTGTGCCTGTAGTCCCAGTTACTTGGTCCGTGCTTGTGGTCCCAGCTACTCGGTAGGCCGAGGCAGGAGAGTTGCTTGAACCTGGGAGGCAGAGGTTTTAGTGAGCTGGGATTGTGCCACTGCACTCCAGCCTGAGCAACAGAGGCAAAACTCCATCTCAAAAAAAAAAAAAAAAAAAAAAGATAGAGCACCCTTAGCTGTATGCTGGCTGGATATCAGGCCCCTTCCTTAGGCATTGTCTTAGCTCTTGCCAAACTTTTGCCTGTGTGTCTGGTACAAGCAGCCAGTTCTCTGCAGGAGCTGACTGGGTGCCTCCTTCTTTGTGTTCCTCTTTACTCTGGAGTGCTGGGCCCTGATTTAGCAGATGTCCCCCTCCACCCTTGGTCCAAATGACTGGGACAATGATGAGATCCTTACATGGGTGCTGGTATTGATAGGAATACCTAGACAGTAGGAAAAAAACAAATTACACAGAGTCCTACCCTCAGACAAGAGCTGATGGAGACCCAGGAACTGGAGACCTTCTCCTAAACCCCCACTACTTCTGCCCTCTGGTGCACCCTATCTTTTGGCTTTCTTCCCTCTTTCGTACTTCCCTTCTTCCCTCTCTTCCATTCACTCTTCCCTTCTCCCCTCTGGCAGACCCACTCTGTACTCCTCTTGCTTGTCACTGCCACTACCACGACCACCAGTTGTCTCTCTGTCAGCAGATGTGCCCTGTTGCCTCTCTGCACAGTACCATCCCTGCATTCCACAGAAGACTTGGGCAGGGGTGCCCGAGAGGTACCCAGAGACAAATCACGTGGCAGCCAGGCAGTCCCAGAGCAAAGATGTTCAGACAGATGAAAGTCTCCTTACCCCCATTTCTTCCAAGATCAGAACAGCTTACATACTCCCTCATACACAGTGATGCCAGGAAGGCAGGGGAGGCGTGGGAAGTCTTCCTTCCCAGTACCTGCAAAATGTCTGAGCATTATGTGGATTTTTTTCCTTTATTCAAATGTAATTTTTAATCTTATAAAAACAATAGGCCTGTTATTTTATAGAATGTCTCTAAATTTGGATTTGTTTAAGGTTTCTTTATTCAAGTTTGATAAGGTTCAAGTTATAGAAGCCTGGTAGACTACTGCAGAAGAGATGTTGTATTCTCAGTAAATCATATCAGGGGACACATAATGTTTGTTCCAGTATAGGTGATGTTAACTTTGATTACCTGGTCAAAGTGGTATCTGTAGTTTTCTCTATTATAAAATTTTTTTTCCACTTTAAATTAATAAGCAATTTGTAGGGAGGTAATTCAAAATATCCTGTTCATTAAACTGTTACCCGCCATTTTAGAATCCAATAATGATCTTGCCTGAACCGATTATTGCTGTTGATTACTATCCTTTTTTTCCATTTGTTTTTTGGTATTATTCTACCACAAGAAAGAGCTGCTTTTTTTTTTTTTTTTTTTTTTTTTTTTTTGAGACAAAGTCTGGCTCTGTCACCCAGGCTGGAGTGCAGTGGCGCGACCTCGGCTCAGTGCAAGCTCTGCCTCCTGGGTTCATGCCATTCTCCTGCCTCAGCCTCCTGAGTAGCTGGGACTACAGGCACCTGCCACCAGGCCCAGCTAATTTTTTGTATATTTAGTGGAGACGGGGTTTCACCATGTTAGCCAGGACGGTCTCTATCTCCTACCTTGTGATCCGCCCACCTCGGCCTCCCAAAGTGCTGGGATTACAGGCGTGAGCCACCGCGCCTGGCCGAAAGAGCTTTTTTAATGTATTATTTATTTGTGTCAGGATAGACTCATTGATGCGTGTTTTATTCAGTGGGTTATAATTCTTTATTATGTATTCTGATGTTGATGTTTTCCCAGTTTTAGCCAATGGCATCCCTTTCCATCTGGATCCTGTGTTCTTTTGACATGGCTCCATTATTTGTTAGCATTTCCTTACTTTCTGGCACATACCACAACAAAAATGTTCTAAGCATATCTTGTACTTTCCCTGCTCCACACCTGGAAACATTTCTTCAAGGAGCCCTGTTGCTTTTGGTGGGGAAGGTATTAGAAACCAAGATACAGCTGCTAGGCTTATTGCTAACAGTGTTATTTAGCAGACAGATAGTAAACACACACATATATACATAGTGTATAGCTCAGTCTATTTCTTTTGCTATCCATATATATAAAGAGATATATATCTGAAACATCATGTATTTATAATGACACTTCCCATTTCAACCAGCACCACAGAGTTTATTCTAGTTTTTCCCTTTTCCATATTTGTAACTCCCCTGGTCACTGAGAAACCTGGCTCCCGTTTTGAGTTAGGTTTCTTTGTGACACCCAAGTGAAGAGCTGAGTAGGCTGATGGCTTATAAAGATCTGGAGCTCAGAAGAGGTGCTTTGGCCTTATAGGGTAATGGGAGGAGTGGAGGTGATAATTTAAGCTCAGGAATGCTGCACCACACTTACCATGCTATTTGGTAATAATGTAGAGGGCAGGAGGGAGCTAACTTTTAGTTGGTACCTTCTTGGAAGGCAAGGCTCTATGTGTAGGCACCGTACAGTCTTTTGGTAAATATTTGAGTGTGTACTTTGTTTCAGATGCAGTTCCAGGTACTAGTGACACAGGCCAGATAAGTATCTTGCTCTCCTTGAGGTACCTTATAGTGAGAGGAGGTAGAAATAAAATATTATGGGATAGTAATAGTTGTTATCTAGAGAATTAAACTACAATGAGTGACTGGGTGGTCAGGGAAAGTGTGTTTGAGGAGGTTACATTTAACTGAGATCTGAATGGAAAGAGCCAACCATTCATTCGGTTAAGGGGAGGAACATTAGAGGCAGAAGGCCTCTAGTGCGTGGGCCGAAAGGTCTGAACCTGGCATATTCTAGCAACAGGAAGAGTTGGGTGTTTGGAACATAGTGGCCTGGGGAAAGTGGAGGAAGCTGAGGTCAGAGTAGGAGTAGGCAGCACATTTGTGGAATATGGAGACACTAAAACTCAGAGAAGTTAGTTACTGAACTCAAGATCCCATCAAGTAAATGGCTGGGCCGGGCATGGTGGCTGGTGCCTGTAATCCCAGCACTTTGGGAGGCCAAGGCGGGCAGATCATCTGAGGTCAGGAGTCCAAGATCAATCTGGCCAACATAGTGAAACCCCATCTCTACTAAAAATACAAAAATTAGCTGGGTATGGTGGCACATACCTGTAATCCCAGCTACTCGGGAGGCTGAGGCACAAGAATTGCCCGAACCCAGGAGGTGGAGGTTGCAGTGAGTCGAGATCACATCACTGCACTCCAGCCTGGGCGACAGAGTGAGACTCTTTCTCAAAGAAAAAAAGAAAAGAAAAAAAGCAAGTGGTAAAATTAGGACTCAACCGATTCTTTTAAAATCTAAAGCCTATACTTTCTCAAAGCCCAAATTTTTACCAAATTTCAGAATGGATGTAGGTAGTGAATGTAGGTAAACTGAAAACCTATTTGGTTTTGAGAGAGATTGCTATCACAGAAATTAAGTGTGGCCCAGAGAAAACTAAAGTTTCTCAAAGCATGTACAAGGAGTAAATAATGATTACTAGCACAGAATCAGGTAGTAAACTTGAGGGGGAAATTTGAAACCTGGGAGTACTTTCAAGAAAAGGCTAGTGACTAGAATTTTTTTTAATAACATTTTTATTTATTCATCAAATCTTTCCTTACCATGTACCAGGCGCGAGTTAGGCCCTAGAGATTCATATCATGGTAAATGAGGAAGACATGATCCTTGCCCTTTGGTCATATATTATTCATATCAGTACATCCTTGTCAACAGTGGGTTTAAACTTTTTTTTTTGTTTGCCATTTTGATAACTTTAATTACTGGTACTATGAAGTTTTAAATGTTATTGATCATCTTTATGTCTTTTGGTTAATTTCAAGTTCAGATTCTGTGGCTTGCTTTTAATTGGAGTTCTTTGAAACTTAGAAGTTCTGTAATAGTTATTACCTTAGAAACTATTTTTTAGATTTGGAAAATAAGGTGGCATTCCTATGATTTAGTGTGATGATATTTCTAAAATGTACTCCCCTCCTGCTTCCTGCCCCTTTATTGCTTTTAGTGAATCTGTGTCACTTGCTGGAATGTGGATGAAACTGGTAGCTAACCCAGATTTATAGAAAATTGCCTTGAGTAATACTGTCTCTGCTCCCTCTACCTGTACCTCAAGCATTTCAGGTGGATGTTAATTTCAAAACTTAAGTCTAGTCAGGACTTACAGTAACATGATTAAATTATGTTCTGCTTAAGTCATGGTATACAAGAAAAACTCATCTCGTATCCTTTGCAATTCTAGCAGTGGTATTTCATTCAGCCGTTCTGTCAGTATTAATTTCTTACTTTTTGTGTTCTGGAGGTTAGGGAGAGAGTGAAATCTCTTATCTTTGATTTTGCTGTTTATTTGTTAATATGCTGTTTCAGTTCATTTTTTTTAATGTGGTACAATTCCAAACTTTAAAAAAAATAATAGTTTTATACCATTGGTAAAATGATAGACACTTTTGAAGTCTTCTCTTAAGTATATTTAGCTCTTGAAGACTTGTTTTTAAAATGACCTATTTTATATTCAGTATGAAGTTTTACATTCTCTTGAGGGCTGAAAAATCTATTTTTGTTGTATTCTTGAAACAGTCTTTGATTAGCTATGGATCCTTTCCCTTTTCCTTGCATTGGGGTCTTTTTAAAACTTACACTTTCACAACTTAGGTTAGTGGGTATATTTTAATGAAATGGAAGCAACCCCTGGACTCTTGTCTTCCACCTTCCACCCTTTTGATCTTAGCAAATCATTATTATGTTTGAGCCTGTTTAGCAAGATGGTGTAGAGCTATAATTCTGTGCTTATCAGCTATGTGCCCCTGGGCAAGATGTCCTTTCTTGAGTTCTTTATCTGTAAAATAAGGTAAGAGGGTTGTCAGAATTAAATGACAGAATGCATGTTTAGGACTGTGTCTGACAAGGTGTTATAAAGGTCATATATGAAAATGGATGTAAAAGCAGTAAGTAAATGCTAGGTGGATATATAGGTATGATAGATAAATTTGTAATCCTGATAATGAGCATTTACTTTTCATAGCTAATATTTAGATGCCAAATAACCTATATTAGCCATTTTTTTATTGATACAGGAAATAAAAATCCATTATTTATACATTTTATAATAGTTATCTTAAAATCAAATAATTTTCCTTTTACAGCTGTTCTACTAATAGTTTCTGTTTATTTCCTACAATACTAAAGTGTAAATGAATACCAGCACTATATTCTGCAATTTAAAACTGAACTTCACCATCACGCTGAGGCAGCTATATTAAATTTAAAGCTGGCTCACTACTGGGTAATGCATCTACGAAGAAAGGAAAGTGTTTTCAATTATTAAATGAGGATGATATTTTTAGATGTCACCAAAATCCCAAATTGATACATCCACTCTTGACCTCTTTCCAGAGTCCTATATCTCCAGCTGCTTATTGGATATTTCCACTTGGATATTTTTGCTATTGTTTCAAACTCAATATGTCTAAAACTGAGTTTTTGATCTTGCTTTTAGAATTGGTGCTGCCTCTGATTTTCATTTTTCTATTAATGATATCACTGTTTCCCTTGTAACGCAGGCTTATTATTGATTTCCATCTTGACCCTCTCTCTTTGCTGTATTCCTGGGTACTTTTTGTTTGTCTTTAGCAGTTAGTCTCTTATGTCCTGTACTTTCTGTTTTCACTACTGCCTTTGAACTTCATTTCCTTGTATCTATATGGTAATCTTCTATCTCTGATTTTTATGGCCATCAATATTAAATACCAGATTGTTCCAAAATGTCAGTCTTAATGTGACACTGTCCTGTAAAACTGTCAGCACCTCCTTGTTAGCTAATTACAAAGGCCTCGTGTTTAAAAGATGAATATTTCTTTCAAGTCCTCATCACCAGCCTCTCCCATTCCAGCTTTGCCTCTTACTGCTTTCCCACATGAACTCTTCTCTCCACCCAGATTGTTCAATTTGGTGTCTTTTCACATCTTTTTTCCCTGCTTTTTCTCTCCTCCCCTCCTTATGTTTAGAAAGGCTCTTTTTTTTTCTAAGATTCTGCCGATTCCTGCTATTCTTTTTTTTTTTTTTTTTTTTTTTTTGAGATAGAGTTTCACTCTTGTTGCCCAAGCTGGAGTGCAGTGGCACGATCTCGCTCACTGCAACCTCTGCCTCCCAGGTTCAAGCGATTCTACTGTCTCAACCTCCCAAGTAGCTGGGATTACAGGCACCTGCCACCATGCCTAGCTAATTTTGTATTTTTAGTAGAGAGGGGTTTCATCATATTGGTCAGGCAGGTCTGGAACTCCTGACCTCAGGTGATCTGCCCGCTTCGGCCTCCCAAAGTGCTGGGATTACAGGTTTGAGCCACCGTGCCCCGCCTATTCTTTTTTTTTTTTTTTTTTTGAGACAGAGTCTCGCTCTGTCACCCAGGCTGGAGTGCAGTGGTGCGATCTCGGCTCACTGCAATCTCCGCCTCCCAGATTCACGCCATTCTCCTGCCTCAGTCTCCTGAATAGCTGGGACTACAGGCGCCCGCCATGACACCCAGCTAATTTTTTGTATTTTTAGTAGAGATGGGTTTTCACCGTGTTAGCCAGATGGTCTCGATCTCCTGACCTCAGGTAATCTGCCCGCCTCGGCCTCCCAAAGTGCGGGGATTACAGGCATGAGCCACCGCGCCCGGCCTCAATTTTTTTTAAAGATGAAGTTGTGTCCCCCCATTGTGATGCTCCCACTTCTGAACTCTAAGTACTTAATTGTTTATTTCTTTCATTTGGTGCTTAATAATTTCCTGCTTAGTATTGTCTCTAATTTCTGAATTGCTTAACTCTACCTCTCTGTCTGTTTAGAGTTTTGTAAATTACTGGCTCCTTGAGGATGAGGGTTATTTCTGATTCCTTGAATTCCTTAGAACCATGCTGGTATAGAAAATGAACATGCAATAATTATTACAATATTGTGTGAAGATATTTTTCTAAATAGGAACTTTTTAAAAAACTTTAAGGTGAAAATTGCTAAGGAGTATATTAATGCTTTGTGAACAAATTTTTCTTTTTTTTTTTTTTTTTTTGAGACAGAGTCTCGCTCTGTCACCCAGGCCGGAGTGCAGTGGTGCCATCTCAGCTCACTGTAAGCTCTGCCTCCTGGGTTCAAGCGATTCTCCTGCCTCAGCCTCCTGAGTAGCTGGGACTACAGGCACGTGCCGCCACACCTGGCTAATTTTTTGTATTTGTAGTAGAGACGGAGTTTCACCGTGTTAGCCAGGATGGTCTCGATCTCTTGACCTCATGATCCACCCGCCTCGGCTTCCCAAAGTGCTGGGATTACAGGCGTGAGCCACCGTGCCCGGCTACAAATTTTTCAAAGTACCAGTTTTGGTTAGTACTGTGGCATTATTGAGCTTATATTAAAGTTGCCTATTCAGGAAACAGCTAAGATCAGTGATGGGATGGCTGGCTTCAGAACCTCACTTTCTAGAGAGGAGGCAGGTGAGGGACTGGCTAGGTCTCAGGACAGAGCTGTCAGGTTCTATAATTGCAGTTCCATGTTAACCTCTAACTCAGAAGCCCCACCTCTGGGGGACATACCTCATCCTTGTCCTGCTTCAATGAGAGGCATAGAGCCCAGGTGAGAAACGGAGAGGAGGAGGAAAGATACAGGGTGGAATAGGCAAGAAAACTTGTAAAACAATGAGAAGTATTTTGTTTCTCTCGTTTGTTTTGGTAATTTTGCTGCCGTCAAATACAAATGCCTTTGCTTAAGGTGATTTGGGAGCAGACATTGGGAGAGTGGGAGTGGACATTGGAAGAGTGGGACTTGGCATTCTTAAAGGGTAGTGGCTAGCAGGAAAGAGAAACTTTGGAGGAGATTTTGGTTTCCTTCCCATCTCCCATTTCTAAACTACTAGTTATGTTTTAGTCGAACTTGTCAGTTGGGTGCCCAGGAAGTCTTTTTTCAGGTAGGATGGGGAGTGGTCAGTGGTAATGTGGCAATATCAGTGGTTTTCTAGTGTAAGGGATTTTTAAGAGTAGCTCTCTCCTAAACAATTGCTATAATTCTTTTTCAGTAGTGTCAGCAGGCTAAGCATGAAGGGAGAGTCGGCAGGGGTCTTGAGGCAAAGATAGAATAAGTTAGGCAGTCTCTATTCTGCAGCTCATTAGCTGTAAAACTGGGCAGATAATTTTGTATTCTCAGGTGGCAAGGACTAGCAGTCCCCTGAAATACCTACTGTGGTGCATTTCCATGTTGACCCCTTGCCTGTGAGGAGCATCACTGAAATTAGTTTTTAGGAATCTTATAGTTCGTTCTGTAGATTTGACTATGAATGTGGGAATACTTTCCCAAGAGCCACTAGACTCAGAAAACTTTTCTCCTTGTCTTGTAGTCCTTTTTTGGAATATACTCAGAAAATATCTTCTGTAAAGGAAATTTGTACTTTGTCTCATTCCAGATTATATGTCAAGGTTTAATGAATCATCTTTTCAGTTAAAGGGTTATTGCTATATTTTTAGAGGGAATCTTAAATTCTATGACATAAATAATAATTATTAATTAAATTCTATGTTTCTTTTATAAAAATCTTGTAAGAGAATTTTTTCCATTAATCTTTATAGAAAATGTGCCAGAGGAACTTCGAGAACCATTTTACACAGATCAGTATGACCAGGAACACATCAAACCACCTGTTGTTAATTTGCTTCTATCGGCTGAACTATACTGTCGTGCTGGGAGTCTCATTCTCAAGAGTGATGCTGCAAAACCCCTTTTGGGCCATGATGCTGTAATCCAGGCTTTAGCACAGAAAGGTCTTTATGTCACTGACCAGGAAAAATTGGTAACTGAACGAGATCTCCACAAGAAACCCATACAGATGGTGAGTCTTTATATACCCAAGATTATTTTAAGTTTGAAGTGTGTACTTTTGAGTGTGAATGATATACTGTAAAACAGAGGGAAATGTTTTGAAATTGGATTGTCTTTTTGCCTAGAGTTTAAAACTCATCTTTTTCTTAACCTTGTTTCCAAATGAAGGAAGATTTTAACGATTTTGGAATGTTTGGTGCCATCTAATACCTTGGAGAAACAACAACATAATTTCCAACTAACTTAATGTAATCTTAATTGAAAACTTTTATTTTTTCCATTGTAGAGACTGGCTAGAAGAGATGGAAAATGCATCCTTGACCTTAATCATTAGAAAAGAGTTGAAATTAATAAGTGCTCATTTATGGCCGGGCCCGGTGGCTCATGCCTGTAATCCCAGCACTTTGGGAGGCCGAGGTGGGCGGATCACCTGAGGTCGGGAGTTCAAGACCAGCCTTACCAACACGGAGAAAGCCTGTCTCTACTAAAAATGCAAAATTAGCCGGGCATGGTGGTGCATGCCTGTAATCCCAGTTACTTGGGAGGCTGAGGTGGGAGAATCGCTTGAACTCGGGTGGAGGTTGTGGTGAGCTGAGATCATGCCACTGCACTCCAGCCTGGGAATAAGAGCGAAACTCTGTCTCAAAAAAAAGAAAAAGAAAAAAAAAAAAGCTCATTTACTTACTTGAATAACTTCTTGGTAAATTTCTGCATATCAGATATTTTCATTTATTTAATAGCTTTGAACTCATTCTTGTAGAAAATACACACAGAAGGCCTCTAAGCTGGCCTGGGACCATCATGCAGGAACTCTCTCATAGGCAGTCTCAGGAGACATAAATCTAAATGTTTAAGTTCATTGTATGCTGGTTCAGTCCATTGTACTGCTTTAGCTTGAGTTTCACAAAATGTGGACATCACCAAGAATGGTATTAAAAACAAAAGTGGTTTTTCCATACTCGATTAAATCAAAGAGTAGAGTTTTGCTTGGGAGGAAGGTAAGGTGTATATGTAGAAAAGTATATTATAAAATTTATGAAGTTACAAAATTTAGGAAGATGAACAAAAAAATTAGTTTATAAAATCTATTACTAAATGAGGTGATGACCTTTTTTGTTTTCTGGTTTTTTTCCTTCTTTAAAGTAACTCTTTTAATATTTCTAAGTAATGGAAAATAATGTGTTGATTAGTTAATGGAATTTAGTTATAGATTTACAATATAGTTATTAACAATGACTAGAATATTGATTATCCAGTATGAGATTGTCATCTTTCATTAATGGCTCCAAAATCACCTTATAGTTACCCTCTGACTTTGGCATACCTGCTTTGCATACATACCATATGTGAACAGTTTGCCCATACCAGGGACAAGCAGAATCTACTTAGGTGTCCTTATCAGTGTCTCATATTCATCTGCCCCAGAATCATTCCCCTAGTTGGACACTCCAGCTTTTGATTACTTCTGCTTTCATTGTTTGAAGGCCAAGTGGATAGTTAGAAAGCACATCCATGACTTTGTGAAGTGGTGTTTGTTTAGTTGCTGTTCTTTCAGATACAGATATATATGTCATAGGTAACCTACTTATCCTTAGAGTGTCTATTTTACATCCTCTAATAAGAATGAAACAAATTTAACATGTTTTCTACATTTTTTTTGCAGTGTAGTTTGTATGTGTGAAATACTTGGACAATTAATTTTAAAATGAGAGGTTTGATAGACTGCTGATTGTGTTACTCAGGTTTCTTGCACACTTTATTGATCCTGCTGATAGCTTTGAATGTATTTTAATAATATTTAAGGAATGTAGTTTAAATGACATAGAATCTTTTTTTTGGTTTGTTTTTCTTAGATGGAGGCTCACTCTGTTGCCCAGGCTGGAGTGCAGTGGTGTGATCTCGGCTCACAGCAACCTCCACCTTCTGGGTTCAAGCAATTCTTGTGCCTCAGCCTCCCAAGTAGCTGAGATTACAGGCGTGCATCACCATGCCCAGCTAATTTTTGTATTTTTAGTAGAGGCTGGGTTTCACCATGTTGGCCAGGCTGGTCTTGAACTCCTGACTTCAAGTGATCCTCCCACCTCAGCCTCTCAGTATGCTGAGATTACAGGCGCACGGCACGGCCAACATAGAATCTTTATCTCTGCTTCTAACTTCTATTTGTGGATTGTTAGAACTTGAGAACTTCAGGCTGGGCATGGTGGCTCACGCCTGTAATCCCAGCATTTTGGGAGGCAAAGGCTAGCGGATCACCTGAGGTCAGGAGTTCGAGACTAGCCTGGCTAACATGGCGAAACCCCATCTCTACTGAAAATACAAAAATTAGCCAGGCGTGATAGTGCGCGCCTGTAGTCCCAGTTACTTGGGAGGCAGAGGCAGGAGAATCTCTTGAACCCAGGAGGTAGAAGTTGCAGTTAGCCGAGATTCTGCTACTGCACTCCAGACTGGGCGACAAAGTGAGACTTTGTCTCAAAAACCAACAAACCAAAGAACTTGAGAACTTCATATTTGACCTACATCATCTTAACCCTTTGCAGTTTCACATTTACCAACCTATGTTTTAATTGTATACTTTCAACTTTTATCACAATTTGATTTAAAGTTTTCCAGTTGCTTTGGCATTTTGATTGATGATATTTAATGTAACTATTTTCCTGAAACCTGCGTGAGAAAATTTCTCAGATTACTAGTAAAAAGTTGTTCCTTAAGAAACTATGTTTTTGGCCGGGTATGGTGGCTCACGCCTGTAATCCCAGCACTTTAGGAGGCCAAGGAGGGTGGATCATGAGGCCAGGAGTTCGAGACCAGCCTGGCCAACATGGCGAAACCCCATCTCTACTAAAAATACAAAAATTAGCCAGGTGTGATGGCAGGCACCTGTAACCCCAGCTACTTGGGAGGCTGAGGCAGGAGAATCGCTTGAACCTGGGAGGTGGAGGTTGCAGTGAGCCGAGATTGCGCCATTGTACTCCAGCCCAGGTGACAAGAGCAAGACTCCATCTCAAAAAAAAAAAAAAAGAAACTATTTTTTTAAAGAGTAAAGTAAGAGTTAATGTAAATTATCAGTTTTTTTCCCCTGC
Organism: Pongo abelii; assembly: GCF_028885655.2. Lineage (NCBI taxonomy): Eukaryota > Metazoa > Chordata > Mammalia > Primates > Hominidae > Pongo > Pongo abelii. The sequence goes on along the minus strand of NC_071985.2, from coordinate 48,790,962 downwards.
TTTTTGGGAAGTATCATGAAAAATAGTATGTTTAATTGCACTGAATGTATTGCCCCCCCACTTCCACTTCTAAATTATCTTAAATTTGGGATATTTTATTTCTGTATGCCAGCCTTTTGGGGGGGAAAAAAAGTGTGGTGGTAGCAAAAGTATCATCCTAATTTTTCAAGAAATAATGTTAGTACTAATTCTTTTTCATCAAAGTCTCAGTATAAAAATTCCCCGTGAAATAATATATATGAAGACAGTAATCTTTAGAAGAATTTACACCAGACTGTTAACTTTGGTTTCTTCTGTGAAATGGGATTAAATAGGATTGGAGAAATAAATGGTAACTTTCATGTCTTATTTGATATATTTCTGCACTATTAACATTTGTATATGATTTTACTGTTTTAAAATTTAAAATGTAGAGAAGAAATTTAAATTCAAATAGAAATTATCATTATCTGAAATAACATGCCTTGTATGCATACTAAATATTTCTGATAGTTAAATTGTTAAAGAGAAATAAGTATCCTGCATTTAGCCTTTAAGCAGACATAGGAAATAAGAGTCAATATTGAAGACCTCTCTAAATGGTTAAATTCCAAATATCCCATAAATGGCAATTCAAAGCTTTAAGGTATCTTTTCTGTAGTTCCTTTTAGTAATCAGTCTTCAAAAAGAAAAGATGTGGCTGGGCGCGGTGGCACATACCTGTAATCCCAGCACTTTGGGAGGCTGAGGTGGGTGGATCACCTGAGGTGAGGAGTTTGAGACCAGCCTGGCCAACATAGTGAAACCCCATCTCTACTAAAAATACAGAAATTAGCTGGGCGTGATGGCAGGCGCCTGTAATCCCAGCTACACAGGAGGTTGAGGCAGGAGAATCGCTTGAAACCGGGAGAAGGAGGTTGCAGTCAGCCGAGATTGCACCGTTGCACTCCAGCCTGGGCAACAGAGTGAGACTCCATCTCAAAAAAAACAAAAAAAACAGAAAAGCTCAACATAACTTCTCAAAACAAAAACATTTCTCTCAATCTCCACCCCAAAATTAATAATACAATCTGCCTCTCAGTCAAACTTGCCTTAGTCATACTTCTTTTTTATTTTTTATTTACTTATTTTTTTGAGACTGAATTTTGCTCTTGTTGCCCAAGCTGGAGTGCAATGGCACAATTTCAGCTCATTGCAACCTCCACCTCCTGAGTTCAAGCGATTCTCCTGCCTCAGCCTCCCAAGTAGCTGGGATTACAGGTGCGCCACCATGCCCAGCTAATTTTTGTATTTTTAGTAGAGATGGGGTTTCACCATGTTGGCCAGGCTGGTCTTGAGCTCCTGACCTTGTGATCCACTCACCTTGGCCTCCCAAAGTGCTGGGATTACAGGTGTGAGCCATCGCACCCAGCTATATTTTATGTTCTATGTATCCAGCTGACCACTGACATCTCCGCTTGAATGATGTTTGAACTAAAAATCTAATGAGGAAGAAAACTGGGAAAAAAAACTAGACAGTATGAAATAAATGTTCTAACTTTAAGCAATAGATACTGAGATCTTAGAGGTGGATGTGATCATCTCTATTAGGGAGGATCAGGGAAGGCATCATAGGGTAGAATGATAAAATGGGATTTCAGTAGTTGGGAAAAGGGATGGGATGAGAGTAGTAACTGGGTTGAAGGAATTGTTTGACTCATTGAACTGTGAAGGTATGTTAAGTATTACAAATTAAAATATTGACTGCATGGAGGGATAAATGTCAGATGAGGCTAAAAATAATTTAGAGCTAGATCATGAAGAGTCTGTAAGTTAGATCATGAGGAGGCTGTAAGTCTGAGTTAAGGATTTTTAACTTTCTATGGGTTACAGAATCATGGAATAGATTTTCATACTATATTGCAAAACATTTGGAAACATTGCGAACTGAACCGCTATACTGTCAGCTTAGTTTAAATAATTATTGCAGTCTATTAATTCTCAGATTTTATCTATTGTTTATTTATGAGACTATCAAGTAGCTCTTTTTTTTAATTTATTTTTTATTTTTTTATTTTTCTGAGACAGGATCTCACTCTGTTGCCCAGGCTGGAGTGCAGTGGCGCGATCACAACTCACTGTAGCCTCAACCTGCAGGGCTCAGGTGACCCTCCCACCTCAACCTCCTGGGTAGCTGGGTCTGCAGATGTGCACCACCCCACCTGGCTAATATTTTTTTAAATTATTTTTGTAGAGACAGGGTCTCCCTATGTTGCCCAGGCTGATCTCAAACTCCTGGGCTATGCTGGGATTACAGGTGTGAGCTGGGATTACCACCTGGCCTATCAGGTAGCTCTTTTCATTTGGTTTACTGTGTGCCAGGCAGTGTGCTTACACTTTAACACTCTTACATAATTTAATTCTTACAACAACTCTTAAGAGGAAAGGATCATCCCTGTTCTATTGACGAAGAAACTGAGGCTTTGAGAACATAACTAAGGTCACAGAGCAAGTATAGTAAGTAGTGAAGGCAGGATTCTGAACGTCTCTGCTTTAACTGTGAATCCCAAATTCTTTTTCTTTTTTTTTTTTTTCTTATTTTACTTCTCTTTTACATGATAACAGGATAAATCCTATGTTCTTAACCACTAAATTGTATTTTTGTCTTTGCCTAGGGAATAGGTAGATGGGAAGTAGTGAGGTGGAAGGAAATAGAAATGGTGTACCACCTGGAACTCTGCCTGGTGGTTTGTTTGAAATCTTGGTAACTTGCCTAGGTTTCTTTTCAAAGTAATTTCCCCTCTCTGTTCCATTTACCCACTCTGTGTCTTAAAGGTTATGTTAATTCCATGTACCTTAGGAGTAATTATAGCAGTTAAGTAGAATGACTGCTGACAGGGGATGAAGTAGAGTTGTGACAGAGTCTAGGTGGACATGAGTTAATTGATACAGTATTTAAGAATATGCAGGCAGCGTGCAGTGGCTCATGCCTGTAATTCCAGCACTTTGGGAGGCCAAGGCGGGTGGATCACCTGAGGTCAGGAGTTCGAGACCAGCCTGGCCAACATGGTGAAACCCCATCTCTACTAAAAATACAAAAAAAATTTAGCTGGGCGTGGTGGCACATGCCTGTAATATCAGCTACTTGGCACATGCCTGTAATACCAGCTACTTGGGAGGCTGAGGTGAGAGAATTGCTTGAACCTGGGAGGCAGAGATTGCAGTGAGCTGAGATTGCGCCACTGCACTCCAGCCTGGGCAACAGAGTGAGACTCCATCTCAAAAAAAAAAAAAAAAAAGAATATGCCGAATAATTCTCTAGTTACCATTATTTTTGCTGGATACACAAAATGTATTGAGAACAGAGAAGCTGATCCCAGGAACTCTGTGTCGTCCCTCTTTTTTTTTTTTTAACATATTGGTCTTATTTGGCAACTATGCTTATGAATTTCCATTGTGTCACCATCTGTTGGAACTCAAGTGTAATTTACTCATGTAGAGGCTTGTTAAAAAAAATCCTTTCGCTGTTTAAGAAGAGGATTATATAAATGTAGTATTGTAATAGTAGGTGAGAAGACATTAATTTCTGGTCACCCTTGTATATGAGTGGCTTGCAAATTTATAAGCCAAACCTGTCTTTGAAAAATTAATTACATTCTCATAGATGTTGTTGAACAGGGTTTTCTTCTTCATGCACAGTGCTAGAACTCAATTTTCTGTTTACTACTCATGTACCTAATTTGGATTCCATTATTTCTAGGTAACATCTATACCTCTGTTACAAATTCACAATATCTTTTGATACCTTACAACCATGTTTATCATGTTAGAGTAACTCTTTATTTGTGATCATTTATTTGGAGCCCCAAGTTTACTTTCTCATAGAAATAACTTGATGAATGGTACTTACCTTATTAGATGATCTCACAAAGACTCTTTTTAATAAAACTGAATTGTCAGACCGTTTATTAATTTATTTAAGGAACTTCTGCATTGTCCTTTGTATTTTCTACCATGACTACAAAGAGTTTCATGTTCTTCAGTGTCTCACTTTCTAGCGGTGGCTTATAGAAAACTGTCCAATGTTTTAGGAGTGTAAAGGCACCAAACTCTGTACTACACTTAAACTGAATTTTGAAGGATGCGGAGGAATTTACCATGTAGAGAAATGAAGGCTGTGTTGTACGGTATTGTATATGGGAGTATAATGGGATGTTAAAAGGGAGTGTGAGAGCATGGTGTACCCTCAGGTCAAAGGAAGCAGCTTGGTTGTAGCGTTAGCACTAGCTGCCTTTTGAGGGGTGATAAGAAACGAGATCACAGAGTTAGATAGGGACAGGGCATGAATGACGCTTTATGCTATGCCAAGTGTTTACGCTGTCCTGGAAGTGATGGGAACCCTAGTGTAGGGTTTTAAGCCAGAGAAGGTATCATCAGATTTGTGTTTCAGAAAGTCACTGTGGTGTATTGTAGAAGAGATACCACTTAGGAGGCTGTTGAAATAGCTGGAGGCCTGAACTAAGGTGCAGGCCGTGAAGATTTATTAGTAGGGTTGAGTGGGAGAGACTTTTTTGTTGTTGTTGTTGTTGTTTTTGTTTGTTTGTTTTGTTTTTTTGAGACGGAGTCTTGCTCTGTCACCAGGCTGGAGTGCAGTGGCGCGATCTCGGCTCACTGCAACCTCCACCTCCCAGGTTCAAGCGATTCTCCTGCCTCAGCCTCCCAAGTAGCTGGGACTACAGGCATGTGCCACCACGCCCGGCTAATTTTTGTATTTTTAGTAGAGATGGGGTTTCACCATGTTAGCCAGGATGGTCTCGATCTCCTGACCTCATGATCCACCCACCCTGGCCTCTCAAAGTGCAGGGGATTACAGGCATGAGCCACTGTGCCTGGCTGGAGAGACCTTGTTAAGGTAGGATTGAGATAATACCTTGATTTATCAAGAATTGGGAGATTAGGAAGAGAAACCAGAACAGGGCTGGCAAAAAGTATTTTATCCATTATGTCAACTCTAATTAATTAATCAGTAGTTAAATACTGGAAGGTGGGAAAAACTAGCTCCTTGGTTTTCACTCTGTTCCTTTGGGAGCCTCGGGGTCTAAATGTTCCCTTCCCCATCCTGTGTTGCTCCTAGTGCTTTTGAACTCTTGTATTTTTTACCTAATAGTGGTAAATGACAAAAACAAGTAAAGGAACAGCTTTATAAGTTTGAAGTCTTGAGCTGATATTGCTAAACTTGCTATTTTTGATGAGAAAGATAAAGGCTGTTCTGTAAGACTCATACTAAGTTTCTCTTCTTCTTAGAAAAAGAGTTGAAAAGAATTTTTCCCCACACTCCAAGCAACGGACACCAGTGGGGTGTCCTCTAATTCAGTTCCAACATTATCTACCTGGAGATAGTATCAGATCAGTGTCAGATCCCACAGGTTGAGGGCTTAGTCCCCAAGACTACCCCACCACCACACCAGTCACAAGTCCAGGCCTCTGGTACTTCTCACTGATCGGCTTCAAGTTGGGGTTCCCATGACCCCCTCTTTGGGTTCAGTTAATTTGCCGGAGCAACTCACAGAACTCAGGGAAACTCTTACCTACATTTACTGGTTTATTATAAGGGATATTGCAAAGGATACAGATGAAGACACGTTTAGGGCAAGGTATGGGAGAAAGGGTGCGCCACCCTCCAGGAACCTCCCTGTGCTTAGCTGTCCAGAAGCTCCCTGAATCCTCTTCTCAGTTTTTTTGAAGCTTTATAATCTTGGCATCCCTTTTCCCAGGGTATAGGGTGGGACTGTCTCATAGAGGGTCTTAAGACCCACAATCAGAAAGGCAGGAGATGATTAGATTCCTGCCTTGGGTCAGGTGAAAGGAGGGCAGGAGATTCTGTTTCCTGAGGCCTAACACACCCATGATTATAATGAAAGACTATAACAAGGTCTTTAGAAGTTATGAACCAGGAACTGTAGACGGAAAGCAATATATATCATAACACTGCAGTGATCAAGTAGATAGATGATTCTCCCCTATCATGTCTTGGAAGATGTGAGGTGTGTGATTAAAAAAGTGAGTGTGGAAACGGGATAGGACCGAAGGTACAGAATTGTAGGGATGACATGAGGGATGAGGAAAATTGAGTACACTTTACAAATATTATGAATGTAATGTTTGATATAGGTCGTGCCCTATCGATGAGGAAATTGATCTATAACTGACTCCAAAAGGTGAGTTAACTTGCCCAAAGTCAAACAGGTAATAAACAATAATGTTAGGATTTAAACTTGCATCTGCTGATTCCAAAGCCCATGCTTATTCTGTTTACACCACGAGGCCTTCCCAAACCAAAACAAAAAGTCCCCCTACTATTTTTTTTTTTTCCGAGACGGAGTCTCAGTCTGTCGCCCAGGTTGGAGTGCAGTGGCGCCATCTTGGCTCACTGTAAGCTCCACCTCCCGGGTTCACGCCATTGTCTTGCCTCAGCCTCTTGAATAGCTGGGACTACAGGTGCCCGCCACCACACCCAGCTAATTTTTTTTGTATTTTTGGTAGAGACGGTGTTTCACTGTGTTAGCCAGGATGGTCTCAATCTCCTGACCTTGTGATCCACCCGCCTCAGCCTCCCAAAGTGCTGGGATTACAGGCATGAGCCACCGCACCTGGCCTACTATTTCTATAGTACTTAATAGCTTGTAAAGCATGTATACGTTATTATTATTATTTTCTGATAATAACCAGAGAAGGCAAATAGGGCAGTTATTACCATCTCTTTTTTCACAAGTAAGGAAACTTTACGGATGGGTTTATTTAGTAGATACTTACTCAGTTCTTAGTGGAAAGAGATGTGGAAAGAAAAAATGCATAGATCATGATCACATGGCTAGGCTAGTTAGTAACAGAGCAGAGCTAGATCCCAGTCTTCTTACTTCTAACCCAGTCCTTATTCTACAAATGCATCCTGCTGCCATCCTTTTTCCTGTCCTTGTGGATTATACCATGTATTGATTCTGGAAAGACTAGCAGGAATACGAGCATGGAGTAGGATGTCAAATGCTGAGAGGCGATAGCAAAGAAGGGGAGAGGGGAACAGGGCAGGAATCCCAAGAATAGGAATAGAAGGGAGAAAAGGGGATTGTTTTGGTCACCTGACTAAAGCATTATTTTCTCATGTAAGAGATATATCTTGTTTAGCGACCACTGACAGGAAGATTTAGATCTACAAAAATAATTTACTTTGCAAAGTAATTTTTCATTTAAAAATATTTAGAATTAATTTTACATTGTTTTAGAAAAAACAGAACTTGAAGTAACAAGTTTTCAAGAACATGTGAAATGAAAAATACCATATTCATTATATTGTTTAATATAATGTTGATTATATTAAAAATTATCTCATTCTTAAGTAAAATATACATTCTCCTTTATTGATAACATATTTTATATTTTTTATATTGTACCAAGTATCATGCCTGGTACATAAGGGCTTGATAAACAAAGTGTTAATTTCTGGTCATAAAGAGATGTTTTAGGCAAATTGGGGAGGTGGATAATTCGTTATTTTTCCAGAGACCGTGTCTATGCCTCTCACTTTGCTTTCGGCCATTGCTGATTGATCTCAGGATTAAGAAATCAGATGTAAGATGGGCTGACTAGATTGTTTTCTGGAAAACTGGAAACCCAAAGGGAGGGAGAATCACTGTACAGTGATGGAAGGTGGTTGGAACCACCGTGTCTTATAGAAGCAGTGCCCTAGGGAGAAATCTGTGAGCTCCTGCTGCTGCAATACTGGAGCTGCTCAATTTCCATGCTTTCTGAGCTTAGTGTTTCAGCTCTTCCTTAGATTATGTGAACTGCTTTAGTGTTCCCTCAGTAAATTACAGCTAATTTAACAGAGTTAGATTCTGTTGCCTGCCATTAAAAGAACTGTAGCTAAACAGTAAATAAATAAAAAGCCACCTGTTGACTGACCACTTTTACTCACTTGAGGACAGATTTCATTACAGAAGTATAGTTTTAGAGCTGAAAGAGATCCTAGCAATTATCTGGTCTCGAGTTTTGAAATTCTCTTAACTATGACTCACAGTTAGGAATACATTTTGCTTCAAGATACACACCTGGTTTACCTAGTTACACATACATTACAGAAACTAAAGTACTTATCCTTGTAACTTTATTTTTTTGAGATTCTATTTGAAAAAAAAATATGGGTTGTGACCAACTAAATTGACTTTATGCATGACCCATGAATGGATTATAAACCCACATTTAAAAAATACTAATGTAGGCTGGGTACAGTGACTCATGCCTATAATCCCAGCACTTTGGGAGGCTGAGTTGGGTGGATCACTTGAGGCCAAGAGTTTGAGACCAGCCTGGACAACATGGCGAAACCCCGTCTTTACTAAACATACAAAAACTAGCCAAGTGGGGTGGCGTACGCCTGTAATCCTAGCTACTTGGGAGGCTGAGGCATGGGAATTGCTTGAACCCAGGAGGCAGAGGTTGCAGTGAGCCAAGGTCATGCCACTGCACTCCAGCCTGGGCGACAGAGGGAGACTGTGTCTCAAAAAAATAAATAAAAATAAATAAATTAATCAAAAATACAAATGTAGTTAAATTGCTTTATCTTACAGAGAAGAGTGGTAAAATGACAGTGTTGATACTGGAAACTAAATACCATACCCATGTTTTTCTTTAAAAATGTATTTTCATTTTCAAATTACCAATAGCATCTATTTGTTTGAAAAGAGCTATGGAAATAATTTGTTGTACGTACTCTTACTTCCTTGAAGTTTGTCTAATCTCTATGGTGTACTGCTGCTGGATTAATTTTCCTGAAATACCACTTTGATATCTAGCTTATTTCCTAATTCAAAACTTTTAATTATTTTATTTGACTTAAAATGCCATATATATTTTGGGTTCAGATGTATGTCCTTTTAAATTTGTCAAATTTTCAGAGCTAGCAACTGTAAGTATGAGGGAAGAAGTTGCTGCAAACTTTGTCCATAAATTAGATAATTCACTTTTGAATAGTGAAAGTTTTATATTCTTTTGTTTGTAATCTTATGTACATAAGAGACAATTCAAAGTAACAAAAGCTAAGATACTTAGGGACTTGTCTGATATTACAGACCTGCCAGCAATAATTTTTATGAATATAGAAGATGAATTAAGCATATATTAACCATGACTTTTCATTTTTTATTTTTATTTATTTATTTATTTTGAGACAGAGTCTCCCTCTGTTGCCCAGGCTGGAGTGCAGTGGTGTGATCTCGGCTCACTGCAACCTCTGCCTCCCAGGTTCAGGTGATTCTCTTGCTTCACCCTCCCAAGTAGCTGGGACTACAAGTGCATGCCACCATGCCCGGCTAGTTTTTTTTGTATTTTTAGTAGAGACGGAGTTTCGCCATGTTAGCCAGGCTGGTCTCGAACTCCTGACCTCACATGATCCGCCTGCCTCAGCCTCCCAAGTGCTCAGATTACAGGTGTGAGCTACCATGTCCGGCCGCATCTTTTAAAAAGATAAAAAGATTTCTATGCATTCACTGCAGATTAATAAATTTAAATAGATGGTGTATTATAAGGTAAGTTAGCGTCAGTGTCTGGGACCCGGCCTATTCTGGAGTAATAATGTTCTCCTAGTTTAAATATCTAAAAAACTAACAGTAGACACACACATATAAATAATTGGAGTGGCTTGGTACGGTGGCTCAGGCCTGTAATCTCAGTACTTTGGGAGACCGAGGTGGGCGGATTGCTGGAGCTCAGGAAGTCAAGGCTACAGTGAGCCATGATCATGCCACTGCACTTCAGCCTGGGCAACAGAGCAAGACTCTGTCTCAAAAAATAAAATAAAATAAAATAAATAAAATATTGGAGCACAAGGTTGAGATGTTTTAATAGGTTTTGTATTAAAACTACGTATTTTTCTGATTTACACAATACAGTGTAGTGCTGTAGAACAGTGGACAGTCACGGCAGTTGTCTGTGGCCATCCATACCCCAGTGAGTGTTGAGCAGATTGATGCCCCAACACTGCCATGATATGGAACCATTTTTGCAATTTGTTAGGTTATAGCAGTGAAGCAGATTATTTTTAATTAATGTCAGTGATGTGATTTAGTGAAATAAAATAGGTGGTCATTAAAACAAAAACTTTAGTAACTGTTATTTGGTTGCTTGCTTGTTTTCCGGTAACTGCATAAATGAGCTTCTGTAATAGAAAAAAAAAAAATCTTTACAATGCTGAGATTCCTTCTCAGCCTGTACTGTTCCATGTTTGAAAAGAGTGTTAGAATGAGCTGTGTTACAAAGTGCACTGTGTTACAAGCTGTCCTAAGGGCCCGTCTTTTCAGGAAGTTCTTTTGCTATACTTGGAGGATCGTGAGAATACTGATTATTGTTTTCCTGAAGCTAAAACTATTAGTTTGTGGTTAGCAAACAAGTAAACAAATATTAAAAAGGTAACTAGAGAGTGGTGAAAGCTATGAAGAAAGTAAAAGCAGGATAATACAAGTGATCTGAAGGAATCATGTGTTATTTTATTATAGTTAGAGTGGCTAGGAGCAGTCTTATACAGGAGATTATGTTTGAGCAGAGATTTGAAAGATGAGGAGCCATTTAGGCAAAGATCAGAGGCTAGCGCATTGCTGACGGAGGGAATAAATACGAAGACCCTGAGTTAGTATATAATTCACAAAATAAATAAACTTCATGGCTGGATGATAAAGGTCCTACTAAGAATTTCCTGGAGGGAACATCTTCAGGAATTTGAAAGTGTAGAGTCACATTTATTTACCATATAATATGTGTGATAGGAAGTACTTGACTCATTCAATAAGTACTTGTTGGTTACGGGATGTAGTAATGAGAAGACAGACCAAGCCCCTGCTTTCATGGAGCTACTATTTTAGCAGTAAAGATGACCAGAAAACAATTAGACAAATTGTAACAATTTCAGGAAATGGTAAATGCTGTGAAAAAAATAAATTAGTAAGGAGCTACAAGGAGTGGAACATGCTCTTTTCATAGGAGGCTGTCAGGGAAGGCCTGTCAACTGAGTTGATATTTGAACTGAGACCTAAATACCTGAAGGAACTGGCAGATGATCTGGAAAAAGAACATTCCAGGCAAAAGAAATAGTAAGCTTACTGGCTCTGATGTAAGAGGAGTTTGGTATGTTTCAGGAACTGAAAGAAGGCCACTGATTTTGGTAGTGAGCAAGATTGATATGGAGAGTGATAAGAGATCTGGTTAGAGAAAAAGATTGTAGCCAAAGCAAGTAAAGCTCTGTAAGCCAGATTTTATTGTGAATGTGCAAGGATGTCACTGGAGGATTTTAAGGAGGACAATGAGTTGATCTGGTTTACTTTTTTTCAGAATCATTAAATGCCATAATAATAATTTTGGTAAAATAGAAAAGCTTCCTTTTTCATGAATATCTGGGGTTTTTTTGTTGTTTGTTTTTTGTTTTTTGAGATGGAGTCTCACTCTGTTGCTCAGGCTGGAGTGCAGTGGCGCAATCTCAGCTCACTGCAACCTCCACCTTCCAGGTTCAAGCAGTTCTCCTGCCTCAGTCTCCCAAGTAGCTGGGATTACAGGCGCACGCCACCACACCTGGCCAATTTTTGGATTTTTAGTAGAGATGAGGTTTCACCATGTTGACCCAGGTTGGTCTCGAACTCCTGATCTCAGGTGATCCACCCCACACCGCCCTCGGCCTCCCAAACTGCTGGGATTACAGGCATGAGCCACCATGCCTGGCCAGAATGTTTGTATTTTAATGTAGTAACGTTATAGTAAAACAAAATAATTTGGGAAAAGACTTGATGACAAGTATATAACTTTAGTAAGTACAGAGTGCTATACCAATATAAAATCCCTGTTTCATCAAGGCAAAAGCTTTCAAGGATCTTTAAAAACAACAAAAAAAGAAAAATCACTGTTTCTTGCATGGTGAAGTAGGTAGTCAACATGAGTAATAATAATCCAGATAAGAACTTTCAAAAGCTTCTTTTTTATAGCAAAACATTTTGCCAATCTTATTATTTTTTAAAAAATTGTTTTTGGTGTTGAAAATGCATAGCTTTAGATGTTGTAATCATAGTATTTGGTCAGGGAGCTTGGAAACATTTTAATTGTTCTTCCACCCAGCCTTCAGGTTGCTTTGTGGAGAAATACTTGAGAGAACTAGGCACAGAAAAGGTAAAGCAAGACAAAGAAAACATTTTAGCATTAGCTCAGGTTAGGTTCCAACCCCTGATGCAGAAATCTGTTAGGTGAAACTGGACCAAGTAAAAGGGCTGTTTCTGTCCTGAGCCAGATTGGCCTAGAACCAAGTGTAGTCATAAATGTCCTTTATTTTCCTACGACAACCAAACATGGAACTCATTCTTCCAAAAATAGGGTCAATGGTCATCCTGCCTTCAGAGGGAGAAGAACTTGAGGGTAAGAGAGAGAGAGAAACCTGGGCAGGCTTGTGCACAGGAAGGGCAGGAATAGATAAAGAGTTGACCGGGTGTGGTGTTGGGTGCCTGTAATCCCAGTACTTGAGAGACTGAGGCATGAGAACCACTTGAACCTGGGAGGTGGAGGTTGCAGTGAGCCGAGATTGTGCCACTGCACTCCAGCCTGGGCAACAGAGTAAGACTGTCTTAAAAAAACAAAACAACAACAACAAAAAAACCAGACATTCATGAAAAAGGAAGCTTTTCTATTTTACCAAAACTATTATTATGGCATTTAATGATTCTGAAAAAAAGTAAACCATTGGTGGAAGACTTGGGAGAAGAGTGAGAAAAAAGGAGGAAGGAGAGTCAATGAGAAAGGAAGGAAAAGAAGGAGCTGGAATTGGGAGGAGACAGTTTCCAGACAGGTGCTTGCCTCAAGGCCCCTTATGTGGAAAATCTTCAAAGGAGAGAGAAGGACAAAACACCTCAAGTTTTCTCAGAGCTCCTCTTAATACCTTATTTAATAATCATAAGGAAGAGAGAATGAGAGAAGGATGACCAACCTTTCTCCTGAAGGAGTAGGTCCTGGGCTCATCAACACTGCAGCCATATGGGAAGAGGCAAAGAAAAAGCCATGACTCAGTGCTGACCTTTGACTGCTTTGAATATGCTAACCCTACAAAATGTGGGGCCCAGTCTGTGTTTTGGAGTCATTTATTCTCTTTCCTAGATACGGAATAGAGGGATGGACCCCTTTATTCCTCATGGTGCTTAGAAGAGAGAAGTTATTTCCTTCCCCTTGAGCCATCTTTGTAATGAAAAGGATTTAGACTTTTTCATTTTTTGTCTGTGTAGTAAAGTTGCTTCAGAAAAACAATGAGAAGAAGCATGGTAAAACATCTTGTGAATAACCTCAAAAGAAAGAATATTGCATGTATCTCTAATTGCCTTTTTTTCCTCCCTGATAAATGAGGAGAGATAAATCGTATTGAACAAAGTACTAAAAAGTGCTCAACAACACTTTTATCTCTTTAAGTTTTTCTTTTTCTAACTTCTAGGAGTCATTTTTAGGAAAGATGGATGCCTGTAGATTTCAGCATATTTTTATATAATGGAGCCAAAGTGAAATTTTTCAAGTTCTTAATAGGAAAAAAAGGTGTACTTTACAGTTGTGCCACCCAGCCAAGGCTAACATATATTCTCTATATATGCTATATGTGCATATATTCTATAATATAATCTATATTAAAAAGTGTGATTTTGGAAATAATAAATTAGCTGGGCATGGTGGCAAGTGCCTGTAGTCCCAGCTACTCGGGAGGCTGAGGTGAGAGGATGGCTTGTGCCTGGGAGGTAAAGGCTGCAATGAGCTGTGATTATGCCACTGCACCCAGCCCAGGTTACAGAGCGAGACCCTGACTCCAGAAAAAAATTTGTGAGGCCAGGCACAGTGGCTCACACTTATAATCCCAGCACTTTGGGAGGCTAAGGCCAGAGGATCACTTGAGCTCAGGAGTTCAAGACCAGCCTGGGCAACATAGAACTTGTTAAAGTGTGCTTTTTACAGAATCAAAAAACAATTTTATATAGAATCTTTTTATACAGAATCAACTCCACAAAGAGGGGGCCATAATTGTCATCGTATTCCCAGTGCCTGGTCTAGAGAAGATGTTGAATCATTGAACAAATAAGAGGTATTAGTGAATATTTTAATTAAGAATTAAATATATTTTTTAAGAAAATAAAGTCATTCAGAATTATTACTAAGAGAGTGGTGGAGGTTCTTTGTTTTGTTCCTCCCTTGACATTTGAATAGAGTAAGCAGTAATTATTGAAATACGTATTTATTGAGTTTTGAGAATTAAGTGTTTTGGGGAAGGCTCCTGAATGCCTGGAGTTTATACGATTATCTAACCAAGTGATTAGATGGTTTGTTTTCTACTTTATCATTTTAATATAACAAGTACCTTTATATTTTCAAATACTCATGGGGAAAAGAGTGGACTTTTGGTTTCAGTTAACCAGTGATCATTTGACTTTCCTCTCTACCTTTGCTTTTTGTGTCTAGCTGTGTTGTTTAAAATTTAACAAATAAATTAATCATGTTTAATATATAATACCTGCATTTTTACCAGTTTTTTTCATGAAGTGAAGCATGATTGAGATATAAATACTGTAGATCTATTTAATACCAATGATATATTTTAGAAACTAAATCCAGCTACAGTAGATTTAGGATGTTCCTCATTTTTTTCATTATATATTAATAGTTGGATTGTATTGATCTAGAAATCTTTTAATTATATGTTAATTCAGAATTTTATTGGGTTGGGTCCAAACCATTTTTTTGCAAGAGCAGTTAAAATCCAAAGAATAGCTATGACCTACGGCTCTTGGTGTGGGGCCTCTGGCACAAGATGATGAATGAGGCCAATCAGATTCTTTGCCTCAGAAACCTGAACAAATCGTGGAAGGAATTTGCTTATTAGCAAATTGGGAAATTAAGCAGAGTCATGAAGTAGAGTTAGGGCTGGAGGAGCTGTGAGAAACCATGGAGTTAACGCTGGGGAGGGTGCCTGGAAAAGCTTCATAACCATTTTTCCATTTTAATGAATATAGGTCTATACCGTGATTTTTGAAGGCTGCACAATGTTCTGTGGTATGAAAAGTACCACAATTTATTTGCCTCAATCCCTTGTTGATGAGTGTTTAGGACCTCCCCACACCAAAGGGTTTTTAATCACAACAATGACACCATCAGAGTTCAATTTTTAAAAGATAGAAAAGACTGTGTAACCTAGACTAAGCAAACTAGGTATATATTGTAGTGACTTTTACTCTCATAGGAAAAAGAGGAGAGAAAGGAATTGGAGTCAGGAAAATGGCCATGGTAGAGTGCAGAGATAATGCATTCAGTTTGGGACAAGTTTAGGATGCCTTCAGGACACCCAGGAAAAGATAACCAGGGAGGTATGGGCTTGAGATAGAGATTTGGGAAACAGCTGAGAGTAGTAGTTATTTGAAGTCATGGAAATTGTGATGCCCAGGGAGGGCATGTTTTAAAGTGAAAAGAGAAGGTCAGGGATAGAACTGTTAGAAGACAAATATTTAACTAATGTGCAGAAAATATTGTGGAGGATAGTCAAAGGTGTAGGATATAGAATTGAACAACTCTGGGTAACATCTGAAACTTCTTGTTCTATGAAATGCCTATTTTTTTTCTGATTTTTTTTCCATTTTGCTGGTTGATCATGTTTTTGGTCTTATATCTCAGATTGGGAAAATATTTTAACAATGTGTTTAATAACTAGAATATCAGGATATGTTAAGAGTGATCTTATAGATTTTTCATAATTTTGAAATAAAAATGGAAAATTCTTTAAACTTTTTAAAAATAATGAGGCAGACAGGTTCAGAAATTATTTGGCTATTTTGACATTTTATCATTTGTAATAAATACTATGCATAGGTACCGTGTGTCTATAATAAGCCTTTTCTTCTTATTAATAGAGTTTATGCCATACCATTAGTTTCCTTGTCACTAAAAGAATATATGAATATTTTTCAAGAAAGCCTGAAAACGCAAAGAAACTAGTTTTTTTGTCTTTATTTTGTTAAATAGCATTATTTATTGAATTGTTAATGTTTAGAATTTAGATTTAAATACTGTCAGTGATTTATTACGAATTAGTGTTTTAAAGGATCCATATATGACATGCTCTACCAAAATTACAGAGGTCGATGTTTTATGGGGCAGTACTTGTCAACTCTTTGAAAAGCTGGTGCTGGTAAGGTGTTGTCAGCTGATAGAGTTAAAAAAACTTAACAGTCTTTTGTAACCCTTCAGCAGTAAAGATTGACAACTTTATTGTGGGTAGGAGCATTTAGTGAGAATTATGACACCCTGTTAATTTTGCTTAATTTGGGGGCAAGGAAAACACCTGCTTTGTGGTTGACTAGCATCCCTTCTAGCATACTTGTTCATATATTCAAACTTATTTCAAGTAAGTATAAGTTCTGGTACCCACCAGATCTACAATTCCTGATAGCTACACTTTCTGTGCTCTGGCCATATCTGTTTGTAGAGGCAGTGAGGTGTGGGTTAGGTAATGTTTGGTCTCTTAGTTCCACCTCTAAGGCCTGCTAATGTGGTAGTTGCTTGCCAGCAGCATAGGTCTGAAAATGGGTGACTTCTAGATACTTGGTAGGTTGGAGGAAAGGTGTTACTACTTCTTACTGTGCTGTTTGAGTATTTGCCATAGATGTTTACGTTCAAATCTTGTGAAACCCCCTGCTGTTTCTCAACTGTAAGTTGTCTTTGTAGTTTATAAAAACCTGGGATGGCTACTTAACGAGGTAGATATCATGACTTTTTCTTTTCTCTTTCTCATACATAGTGCTTGGGAAATGAAGCCTGACTGAGTGGTAGAAGTAAATGGGGGAACAGTTACGATTATGTCAAAACCTTGTGTGGTTCAGTTTCGTTTTCTTCTAATAAAACTAGTGCCGTGAGGCACATTTTTTTATACACACCCAGCTGAAAGAAATGTGCTGACAAACTTTTTTTCAGGGAATTTTTTGAGTGTTAATTGGAGCTTTTACTGATGGTTATTTTTATATGATAAAGTATATTTCAGTGAATTTAATGTAACTTGTTTTAGATTTTTAGATTTGAAGCACAGTTTTTGGCTCAGGACCAAATATGCCTGGAAGACTTTCAAATCTGGAAAGCTATAAAACACAAACATACTTTGAAGTATGGCATGTGTGACTGTTTAAAATATACTAGGAATGTCTTTATTGGTTAGCAAATGAAAGAACATAGCTATCATTTTTATATTGTTGGCATAGGGTAGCAGCAATTATGTTGAGTGGTGGTGGACAGGCCTGAGCTGCCTTATATAAATTATCATAAAAATAAGTTTGCCCAGGTCGCTATGGTTAGGACATTTGAAAAATACATATGTTCTGTACTTAAATCTTGATTTATTGAATATAATCGTCTAGTGGGTTTTTTCATAAAGCCTATGTTGTATACTGTTTTTTTGTTGTTTGTTTGTTTTTGTTTTTTTTGAGACAGGGTCTCACTCTGTCACTCAGCTTGAAGTGCAGTGGCATCATCTCGGCTCACTGTATCTTCAACCTCCCGGGCTCAGGTGATCCTCCTACCTCAGCCTCCCAAGTAGAGATTACAGGCATGCTCACTATACCTGGCTAATTTTTTTGTATTTTTTGTAGAGACAGGGTTTTGCCATGTTGCCCTGGCTGGTTTCGAACTCTTGAGCTCAAGCGATCCTCCTGCCTCGGCCTCCCAAATTAATAGGATTGCAGGTGTGAACCACTGCGTGTAATCTCATGATTACATTATGTATACTCTTGATAGTTACTGTTTTTTTCCTGCTTACATGTCTTTGATGGCTCATTGGCAACTCCATTATTAGTGAACCAGGCACATGAAGAAATTTCCTAATTTATTTCCTTTAAGTATTAATTGATATAACATTTTGGAGGAAAAAACATAAAAATAAATGATTACAGTGAAGTTTGAAGATTATCTTCAGATTTTATTCATTATTGTAATAAAGTGATTCTGTAGGCTAACCTGATAGCCATACAGTGACTGTATAATGCCTTAAGTAATAAAAACACTAAAAATCTTTAGAGCATTGGGAAATTTTTAGAGCAGTTTGATATACATCTCATTTGATGCCGTGTGTGGTAAGAAATGAAGTATTATCCCACATTTAACAGATGAAGATGAGGCTGAGTGAAGTCCATTGATGTCCTAAGGTCAGAACTTTCTTTTTTAAAAAATCAACTTTACTAAGGCATAATTTACATAAAATGTACCAATTTAAAGTAATTTGGACAGTTTTGACAAAGGTATGCACTCTTGTAAATACCACTCCAGTTGAGATATAGAACATAATCACCCCCCAAAATTCCCTTGTGCCTTTTTGCAGTCAGCCCGCAGCCCCACCCCACTTCAGGCATTCATTAATCTCAGTTCTGTCATTGTAGATTAATTTTTGCCTGTTCTAGAATTTCATATAGATGAAAGCAAACTGCACGAACTGTTTTTTTACTAGATTCTTTTGCTCATATTTTTTAGATTCATCTATGTTGCTATGGGTAGTTTATTCCTTTTTATTGCTGAATATTCCATTCTGTGAATACCACAATTTGCTTATTCATTTACTTGCTGATGGACTTTGATGCTGTTTCCAGTTTTGGTGTGTTAGAAATAAAGCAACTATGATTTGTATTTAGACATGTATTTTCATTTCTCTCTCTCTTTTTTTTTTTTTTTTTTTTGAGACAGGGTCTCACTCTGTCATCCAGGCTAGAGTACAGTGGCACTGGCTTGATCACGGGCTCAACCTCCTGGGCTCAGGTGATTCTCCCACCTCTGCCTCCCAAGTAGCATGTACTACCATGCCCAGCTAATTTTTTGTAGACATAGGGTTTCACTATGTTGCCCAGCCTGGTCTGGAACTCGGAATCAAGCGATTCGCCTGCCTCGGCCTCCCAAAGTACTGGATTACAGGCCTGAGCCACTGCACCCGACCTTATTTTCATATCTCTTGGTGGGCCACATGTATGTTTGACTATTAAGCTATCAAGCAATTTTCCAAAGTGGTTGTACTTTCTATTTCACCACCAGCAATGTATGAGGGTTCCATTTGCTCCACTTCTTTGCCAATACTTTTGGTATTGTCAGTCTTAATTGTAGAAATTCTAGTGTGAATTAGATTCTCCTTGTGGTTTTATTTTGCATTTCCCTGAGGACTGATAGAATTTAATGTTTTTTGTATGCTTACTGGTCATTCATACATCTTTTATGAAATGTCTGTTCAAATCTTTTTCTCAATGTCTTATTGGGGTTTTTATTTTCTTATTACTGTAGGAGTTCCTTATCCTGAATACAAGTCCTTTGACAAATACATGCATTGCAGATACTGTCTCCTAGTTTGTGGTTCACATTTTATTTTCTTTTCTATTTTTGAGACAAGGCCTTGCTCTGTTGTCCAGGCTGGAGTGCAGTGGCATGATCATGACTCACTGCAGCCTCGACTTCCTAGCCTCAATCAATCCTCCCTCTTCAGCCTCCTAAGTAGCTGGGACTATAGGCGATTGCCACCAAACCTGGCTAATTAAAAAAAAAATTTTTTTTTGTAGAAACGGCCTCACTGTGTTGCCCAGATAGTTTTGAACTCCTGGGCTCAAGTAGTCCTCCTGCCTTGGCCTCCCAAAGTGCCGGGATTACAGGTATGACCACCATGCCCAGCCTGCATTTCATTTTCTTTGTGGTGTCTTTCAAGGAATTTTAAATTTTGATGAAAACCAGTTTACAATTTTTTTCTTTTATAGTTAGTGCTTTTATGTCATAAGAAATCTTTCCTTGCCTAATTATGATTGTAAAGATTTTTTTCCCCTATGTTTTCTTCTCAAAGTTTACAGTTTTAGCTTTTTCATTTAGAACTATGATTCATTTTGGATCAGTTTTTTTGTATAGTGTGGTTGAGGTTCATTTTACCCTTTTTTTTTTTTTAACAAGATTATCTAGTTGTTCCAGTAGTATTTATTGAAGACTGTTGTCTCCCCATTGACTGACGTTGACACCTGTGTCTCTTCCATTGATTTAGATGTCTATTAGGCCGTGCCACACAGTCTTGACTAATGTAGCTTCATAATAAGTCTTGAAACTTGTTAGTGTAAGCCATCCAGCTTTGTTGTTTTTTATCAAAATTGTTGTAGTTATTCTAGGTTCTTTGCATTTCCATATAAATTTTAGAATCAACTTGTCAATTTCTATTAAAAAAAAAAGCTTGCTAGGATTTAGATTGGAATTGTGTTGAATCTATAGACCATTTTGGGAAGAATTGATAGTTTAACAATTTTTGTCTTCCAGTGAAAACATGGTTTCTCTTCTTATTTAAGTATTCTTTAATTTATTTCGGCAGTGTTTTATAGTTTTTAGCATATGAGATTCATACGTACTTTGTTGAATCTTTCATATTTTTTATTTGGAATTGCATTTCAGATTTAATTCTTAAATTGTTTATTGCTAATATATAGAAATACAATTGAATTTTGAACATTTTTTTTATCCTGTGACCTTGCTGTATACATTTATTCCTAGTATGTTTTTGTGGATTTGTCAGAACTTTCAACCTAAACAATCATGTTGTCTGTGAATAAACACAGGTTTACTTCTTCCTTTCCACTATGTATGTGATCTGCTCCCCGCTTCTTATTGCACTGCCAAACACTAACAGGTAATGTTGAGTAAAAGTGGTGAGACCAGACATTTTTGTCTTATTCCTCATCTTATCAGGAATCTGTTGAGTTTCCCTTGTTAAATGTGATATTATCTGTAGGATTTTTGAAGATGTTCTTTTTCGGGTTAAGGGAGTTCCTTTCTGTTCCAAGTTTGCTAAGAAATATATGTATGTTTATGTTTTTAAAATCATGAATAAGTGCTGTATTTTGCAAATGCTTTTTCTGCCTCTATTAAGATAATCATATGGCTTTTCTCATTTATCCTGTTAATAGGTGAGTTACATTGATTTTCAAATATTAAACTAGTCTTGAATTCCTGGAGTTAAACTCAGTTGGTCACGGTAAATTATCTCTTTTATATATTGTTAGGTTTAATTTGTTAATATTTTCTCAAGGGTGTTTTACAGCCATGTTCGTGAGAGATATTTTTCTTCTCATTTCTTTGTCTTGTGTTAGCATCAGGGTAATACTGTCTTTATATAATGAGTTGCAAAGTGTTCCCTACTCCACTATTTTCTGAAAGACTTCACTTAGGATTTCTGTAATTTCTTCCTTAAATGTTGGGCAGAATTCACTAGGTATGCCACCGGGGCTTGATGTTTTCTTTTTTTTTCTTTTGGTTTTTTTTTTTGAGGTGGAGTCTCACTCTGTGCCCAGGCTGGAGTGCAGTGGCGTGATCTTGGCTCACTGCAACCTCTGCCTCCCAGGTTCAAGCGATTCTCCTATCTCAGCCTCCGAAGTAGCTGAGATTACAGGTGCCCCCCCACCACACCCGGGTAATTTTTGTATTTTTAGTAGAGATGGGGTTTCGCCATGTTTGCCAGGCTGATCTCGAACTCCTGACCTCAAGCAGTCCATCTGCCTCGGCCTCCCAAAGTGCTGGGATTATAGGCGTGAGCCACGCACCTGGCTGATATTTTCTTTTTTTTGAGACAGAGTCTTGTTCCGTTGTCCAGGCTGGAGTTCAGTGGCGTGATCTTGGCTCACTGCAACCTCTGCCTCCTAGGTTCAAGTGATTCTTGTGCCTCAGCTTCCTAAGTAGCTGAGATTAAAGGCATGTGCCCCTACTCCTGGCTAATTTTTTGTACTTTTAGTAGAGAAGGGGCTTCACCATGTTCGTCAGGCTGGTCTCAAACTCCTGACCGCAAATGATCCGCCCGCCTTGGCCTCCCAAAGTGCTGGGATTACAGGCGTGAGCCACTGCACCCAGCCAATTTTGGTTATTTTATATCTTTTAAGACATTTGTCCATTTCATCTAAATATGTCAATTTATTGGCATTAAGTTGGTTATAATACTCCCTTATTATCTTTTTAATATCTATAGAACCTGTAGTGATATCCCTTTTTACTTTCCTGGTGTTATTAATATGTATGGAGGTTTATCAATTCTGTTATCTTTTCTAAAAACCAGCTCTTTGTTTCAGTTTTTTAAACTAATTTTTGCTTGTTTTCTGTTTCACTGATTTCTGTTCTTTATTATTTCTTTTCTTTTTCTTATTTTGGCTTTTTAAAAAAATCTAGCTTCTTAAGATGTACTCTTAGGTTATTAATTTTAAAGCTTTCTTCTTTTCTGATACAAACACTTAAAGCCATAAATTGCTTTCTTTTTTTTTTTTTTTTTTTGATGGAGTCTTGCTCTGTCGCCCAGGCTGGAGTGCAGTGGCGCAATCTCAGCTCGCTGCAGCCTCCGCCTCCCGGGTTCAAGCGTTTCTCCTTCCTCAGCCTCCTGAGTAGCTGGAATTATAGGCGCCCGCCACCATGCCCAGCTGATGTTTGTATTTTTAGTAGAGACGAGATTTTGCCATGTTGGCCAGGCTGGTCTCGAACTCGACCTCAGGTGATCCACCAACCTCGGCCTTTTAAAGTGCTGGGATTACAGGCATGAGCCACTGCGCCCAGCCTAAGCAACAGATTTTCGATGTAGATGAAATAGCCTTCCTTTGGAAGAGGGTGCCATATAGGACTTGCATAGCTAGAGAGGAGAAGTCAGTGTCTGGCTTCAGTGCTTCAAAGGATAGGTTGACTGTTTTGTTATGGGCTATGCGGGCTAATGTAGCTGGTGACTTTAGATTGAAGCCAGTGCTCGTTTACCGTTCTGAAAATCCTAGGGCACTTAAGAACTATGCTAAATTGACTATGCCGGTGCTCTATAAGTAGAACAGCAAAGCCTGGATGACAGCACATCTGTTTATAGCATGGTTTACTGGATATTTTAAGCCCTTGTTGAGACCTGCTCAGAAAAAAAAAAGATTCCTTTCAAAATATCACTGCTCATTGACAATGCGCATGGTCACCCAAGAGCTGTGATGGAGAGAGACAAGGGCATGAATGTTTTCATGCCTGCTAACCCAGCTTCTGTTCTGTGGCCCATGGATCAGGGAGTAATACTGAGTTTCAAGTCTTTTTATTTAAGAAATAACATTTTCTAAGTATATATCTGCTATAGATAGTGATTCCTCTGTTGGATCTGGGCAAAGTAAATTTAAAACCTTCTGAAAAGGATTTACCATTCTAGATGCCATTCATGATTCGTGGGAGGAGATCAAAATATCAACATGAACAGGAGTTGGAAAGAAGTTGGTTTCCAACTTTTAGGGATGACTTTAAGGGGTTCAGTGGCAGAAGTATCTGCAGATGTGGTGGAAATAGGAAGAGAACTATAATTAGAAGTGAAGCCTGAAGATAGGACTGAATTGCTGTAATCTCATTATCAAAATTGACTGGATGAGGAGTTGCTTCTTACAGATGAGCAAAGTGGTTTCTTGTGATGGATCTATTCCTGGTGGGGATGCTGTGAATATTGTTGAAATGACAATAAACAATGGATTTAGAATATTATATATCAAGTTAGTTGGTGAAGCAGCGGCAGAGTTTGATAGGACTGACTCCACATTTGAAAGAAGTTCTACTGTGGGTAAAATGCTATCAAATGGCATCACATATTATAGAGAAATTTTTGGTGAAAGAAGAGCCAATCAGCACTCAAGTTTTGTTGTCTTAAGAAATTGCCACAGCCATCCCATGCTTCAGCAATCACCACTCTGATCGAACAACATGGAACCAAGACCCTCCACCAGCAAAAATATTGCGTTTCATTGAAGGTTTGGGTGATTGTTAGCATTTTTTAGCAATACAATATTTTTAAATTAAGTTAGGTACATTGGTTTTTTAGACATAATGATATTGCACTCAATAGATTACAGTATAATATAACCATAACTTTTATATGCCTGGGAATATTAAAAAATTGTGTGACCCGGTTTATTATGCTACTTGCTTTATTGCAGTGGAATGGAATGGAACCTGCAATATATCCAAGGAGTGCCTGTAGTTGGAATCATAAAGAATGTAGCCTTTTCACATTGACTTTTTATTTAATAATGTGCATTTAAGTTTCCTCCCATGTATTTTTATGACTTGATTGCTCACATCTTTTTAGCACTGAGTAATATTTTGTTGTCTGAATGTGCTACAGTTTTAAAAATTCATATATCAACTGAAGAATGTCTTGGTTGCTTCCAAGTTTTGACAATTATGAATAAAGCTTACATAATCATCTGTGTTTAGGTTTTTATGTGGACATAAGTTTTCCGCTCCTATAGGTATATACCATGGAGTGTGATTGCTGGATCATAGAGTAATAATATGTTTAGTTTTGTAAGAAATCACCAAACTCTCTTCCAAAGTGGCTGTATCATTTTGGATTCCCACTAGCAGTGAATGAAAGTTCCTGTTGTTCCACAGGAACTTTTCAGTCCAGTATTTGGTGTTGTCAGTGTTGTGGATTTAGACATTCTAATAGGTTTTAATTTGCATTTCCCTGATAATATATGACTTAGAACATCTTTTCTTTTTTTTTTGTTTTCGAGACGGAGTTTTGCCCTGTTGCCCAGGCTGGAGTGTAATGGCACAATCTCGGCTCACTGCAACCTCCGCCTTCTGGGTTCAAGCGATTCTCCTGCCTCAGCTACCTGAGTAGCTGGGATTACAGGTGACTGCCACCATGCCTGGCTGATTTTTGTATTTTTTTTTTTAGTAGAGACGGAGTTTCACTATGCTGGCCAGGCTGGTCTCGAAATCCCGACCTCAGGTGATCCGCCCACCTCAGCCTCCCAAAGTGCTGGAAATACAGTCGTGAGCTACCGCGCTGGCCAGAACATCTTTTCATATGCTTACTTGCCATCTTTATATCTTCTTTGGTGAGGTGCTTGTTAAGGTTGTTGGCCTGTTTTTTAATTGGGTTGTTTTCTTATTGAGTTTTAAGAGTTTTTTGTATATTTTGGATAACAGTCCTTTATCAGAGAAGTCTTTTGCAATTGTTTTCTCAATTCTCAATTTCTCAATTTCTCCTGTAACGGCCAGAACATCTTTTCATGTGCTTACTTGCCATCTTTATATCTTCTTTGGTGAGGTGTTTGTTAAGGTTGTTAGCCTGTTTTTTAATTGGGTTGTTTTCTTACTGAGTTTTAAGAGTTTTTTGTATATTTTGGATAACAGTCCTTTATCAGAGATGTCTTTTGCAATTGTTTTCTCCCAGTCTGTGGCTTATGCTTTTCATTCTCTTGACACCCTTTCACAGTGCAAAATTTTTTATTTTAATGAAGTCCAGCTTATCAATTATTTTTTCATGGATTGTGCATTTGGTTTTGTATATAAGAAGTCATTGCCAAGCCCAATATTATCTAGATTTTCTTCTGTTATCTTCTAGAAGTTTTATAGTTTTGTTGTACATTTAGGTCTGTGATTCATTTTGAGTTAATTTTTATGAAGGCTGTAAAGTCTGTGTCTAGAGTCTTTTTTTTTTTTTTTCATGTGGATGTCTGGTTGTTCTAGCACCATTTGTTAAAAAGACTGTCTTTCTCCACTGCATTGCCTTATTTGCTTCTTTGTCAGAGATCAGTTGACTTTGTTCGTGTGCTCTATATTCTGTTCCAGTGATCTATTTGTTCTTTTGCCAGTACCACATTGTCTTGATTACTGAATCTCTGTAGTGAGCTTTGAAGGTGCGTAGCATCAGTTCTCTAACTTTATTCTTCTCCTTCAATATTATTTGCTATTCTAGGTCTTTTGCCTCTCCATGTAAACTTTAGATCAATTCATCAATATCTACGAAATAACTTGCTGGAATTTTTACTGGGATTGCATTGAATCTGTAGATCAAGTTGGGAAAAACTGTTATTTTGATGATATTGAGTCTTTTTATCCATAAACATGGACTCTCTCTCCATTTATTTAGTTCTTTGATTTTGTTAATCAGTTTTATAGTTTTCCTCACATAAATCTTATGCATTTTTTAGATTTGTACTTAGTATTTATAATTTGGGGGTGCTAATGAAAATGGTATTTTGTTTTTAATTTCAAATACCACTTGTTCATTGTTGGTATATAGGAATGTGATTGGCTTTTGTATGTTAACCTTGTATCCTGCAACCTTGCTATAATATGGTGGTAAGGTGTGGGGGAGAGGAGAAGCATTGTATAGTCCTATAATTAAGTCTCAGTCTTTTAGTGAGCCTATGCCTCTGGACTGTGGACTTCATAGATGTTTCTCAGGTTTTTTTCTCCCTCTTTAGGTGGGTCAGGAAGGCTAGAGAGGACAGGATTTGAATGTTTCCCTCTCCCAGGTCAGTTAGGCTTTGATAGTACCTTAACAGATTAAGCTCTGGTTTAACCTAGTTTCTTCTGAGGGCAGGCCTTGTTAAGAAGAATGGAGTGCTCTAGTATATTTAGAAATTCTCTCTCCCCTCCCACTGGAACCATGGGGGCAGCGGGGCTGGGGGGAAGGGTGGGGGACAGTTTCTGATATTTATTGTGAGAACCTGTTCAAGCTAGAGCCTGGTTGAGCTCTTGAAGGTAAAGCCCTCTATAACTTGATCTCCTTGGAGTTTTAACTCTCAGACTTGTTTACTCTGAACCTGCAACAATTCATCAGTTACAGTTTAGTTTTCCTTCTCCAGCACTGGTTCCCTTGGCTGTTTCTGTTTGTGAGTCTTTGCTCTGGTAATCTGTGACTTCCCTTTGCCTGTCTGTCTCTCCATCCTTTGGGCTGTTGGTTTGCCTTGTGTTCTCACCTTTCTTTCAGATCTTAGAATTGTTGATACTTCATTCTGTTCAGCTTTGTGCTTGTTGTTAGAACAGAGTGACTGCTAAGGTTTTTACATGCAGACCAGAAACTAAAGTCTTCTTTCTTTTACATTTTTTTTGTAGTGCACATTTGCTAGTGACATCTTTAGATCAATAAACATTGAGAAAAGTTATCTTTATTTTACCTCCTTTTTTTTTTTGAGACGGAGTTTCGCTGTTGTTGCCCAGGCTGGAGTGCAGTGGCGCCATCTTGGCTCACTGTAACCTCCGCCTCTCAGGTTCAAGCGATTCTCCAGCCTCAGCCTCCCAAATAGCTGAGATTACAGGCACACGCCACCATGCCTGGCTAATTTTTGTATTTTTAGTAAGGATGGGGTTTCACCATGTTGGTCAGGCTGGTCTCGAATCCCTGACCTCAAGTGATCCACCTGCCTCGGCCTCCCAAAGTTCTGGGATTACAGGCATGAGCCACTGCACCTGGCCTTTGCCTCCATTTTTGTAGGTTATTTTTGCTGAGTAAGATGCATTCTGTGTCTTCTGGCTTGCATTGTTTCTGAGAGAAGTCAGATGTTATTCTTATCAGATTTCCTCTGTATGTAATGTGTAATTTGATTGTCTTCAGCTGCTTTTAAGATTTCTTTCTTTTTTTTCCCAGAATTTGGTTATGGTGTGCCTTAATGGATTTTTCTTTGTATTTACCCTGTTGGGGATTTTTAAAGCTACTCATATCCGTGAGTTTATAGTTTTCATCAAAATTGGAAAAATTTCAACCATTATTTCTCTGAATACTATCCCCCACCATGTTTTTTAGACTCCATTTGTATAACTGCTTGCTATTGTCCCACACACAGGTCACCGATGAGGCTCTGAGGCTCTGTTCATTTTTTTAAGGCCTTTTTTCTTTTTATGCTTTAGTTGGATAGCTTGAAATATCACTGGAAGTTGAGAACAGGAAAATCTGTTATATTTACAGTCTTATTCCTGTGGTCCATTTCAAAGATGTATTCTGTTGCAGTTAGCACCTGTGATTGTTATTCTTTTCCTTTAAGACCCTCTTAGAGATTTACTTTTTGTGCAAGCTAGTTAGATATGTTAAAAATTAAATAAATACTCAGTAAGGCCAATATGGTAAAGCCCTGTCTCCACTAAAAATACAAAAATTAGCTGGATGTGGTGGCACGTGCCTGTAATCTCAGTTACTCAGGAGGCTGAGGCAGGAGAATCGCTTGAACCCAGGAGGCAGAGGTTGCAATGAGCCAAGAACATGCCACTGCACTCCACCCTGAGTGACAAAGCAAGACCCTGTCTCCAAAAAAAAAAAATACTTACCCAAAATAATTTCTTTGTTTAACTATGCCATATGACCTGAGTTCTTCTTTTTAAGAATATGAACTTTAATTTCCTTAGAACTTTAAACATTCATAAGAAAGGTAGGTTAAATTGGGAAAATTAGGCCACCCATGATAGTAAAAGATTTAGTACTTCAATTTAATATATTTGAGGTAATCCTAAAAACATTAATGAGATAGTTTTGTTGAATGTTCAATGTGTAGGTCAAGCTGATGTATTTACATTTACAAAAGTGTTTATATTTCATAATCTGAAACAATTGTTGTCTTAAGTAGTTTACTGGAATACTACTCAACAATAAAAAGAAATGAACTATTGATACATATAACAGCTTGTATGAATATGCATAGACATGCTAAGTTTAAAAAAGCCAATCCCAGCTGGGCACAGTGGCTCAAGCCTGTAATCCCAGCACTTTGAGAGTTTGAGATCGGGAGTTTGAGACCAGCCTGGCCAACATGGTGAAACCCTGTCTCTACTAAAAATATAAAAACTAGCCAGGTGTGGTGGCAGGCGCCTGTAATCCCAGCTACTCGGGAGGCTGAGGCAGGAAAATTGCTTGAACCCGGGAGGAGGAGGCTGCAGTGAGCCGAGATCGCGCCACTGCTCTCCAGCCTGGATGACAAAGCAAGAGACTCTGTCTTGGGCAGTGGGGGTGGGGGAGAAGACAACCCCGAAAAGTTACATACTGTATAAATCCCATTTATATAGACATTCTTGAAATGACAAAATTATAGAAATGGAGAACAGATTAGTGATTGCCAGGGGTTGGAGAGAAGTAGGTGTGACTGGGAAAGGGCAACATGAAGGATCCTGTGTTCTAGTATTTTGTGGCTTAATTGTATCCATATCAGTATCCTGGTTGTGATATTGTACTATGGTTTTGTAAGGTGTTACCATTGGGGGAAACTGGGTATATGGTAAATGGGATGTTTCTGTGTTCTTTCTCACAGTTGTGTTTGAACTTACAATGAGCTCAAAATAAAAAGTTTAATAAAAAGATGTATGAGGAATGAATTTTTAAGATGAAAAGAAAATGCTACTATGTGGAGCAGAGATGGTTTCAGTGTCATTTCTCACTGGTAGTGAGAAAGTATGGAGTGATCGAGTACATTATCTCTGTAGCAGACAGACCTGGATTGAAACCCCAACAATGATCAGCAGTTTGACTTTATAACATTTCTAAAACTCTCTGAGCTTCAGTTTTTCTCATCTGTAGTAAGCAGTGATAATATTGTCTGCCTTATAAATAGGTGTGAGGATTAAATACAATAGTGGCTGTGAAGTATCTAATGTGGTGCTTGACCTATAGTAAGAAAGATCGGTGCACGTTAGCAGTCATCGTTGGTTTTTATTGACCTACTTCTATTTCTAGGGTGTTTTTTTAATGCATATTAGTATATATGTTAATTTAAATAACATGTATAACTGAGTTACTAGGAAAAATGTTTACTTATATATGGGAAAACAAAATAGTAACAACTAAAAGAAATACAATTATTTTTCACTTTAGATCATAAAATTTCTTAAGAGTAGATTTGATTTTGGAAGGGTTGCTGCAAAGAAAGCTGCCTTGTTTGGATATTACCGATGGTAGGACAGTATTCTGAGCTTAAAACACTTGTATCCTGTTGCTCTGTATATTTATGGTATAATTGAAGTGGCTTATATTTGCTTTGAAAACCCACTTGAAGGCATTTTATTCTTAAGGGTTTTTTTTTTTTATTTCCATCTTTTATTTCTTTTTGGCTTATTGATCCCCCTTTAGTTTCTGTAACTAATTGTAGCAACTGGACTCGCAAACGTTGTTTAATTAGCACTACATTAAGGTTGTAGACTTTCTTATACCCACCTGATGACATGTGTATTAAACAAACAAACAAACATTTTGAAGTGCATTCTTTATAAGGTAAGGCTTGGGAGGAAAGCCACCCACAATTAACTTAGGAATTAAAAAGGTAAGCAGAAACAACTTATTCTGTGGATGTAGTAACAGCTCCTTTTTAATCCAGATATTACCCAAAGCTTACTTGTAAACATAGTTTTCTGGGACAAGAATATTGAGATCTGTAAATTCATCTTCAGACCTTAGCTGACTTAGCTATGACATATATAATGATGCATGTATAAGATGTGCTTACTGATTTCTGTGGAAAAAATACAAGCTTTGTTTGCTTCTAAATTATATTTTCTTCTATTCTTAATTTTGCCGAAAGTTTAAAAACTAAGATAAGATAAACATTTTGCCATACAGTTGACCCTTGAACAACATGGGTTTGAACTGAGCAGACCCACTTTATAAACAGTTTTTTCAGTAAGTACAATAGACCTTGCAAATCAGTGGGTTTGGCATAACCAAATATGACATAACCAAATATTCCAGACTCACTTTCTTCTTTCCCTATCTCTGAGCTGGAACCAGCCGTTTTCTGTGAAGTCTTGGGTTTATATTAGTGGGGAATGTTATTTAGAAACCATGATCTGGGGATAGATGTATTTATTGCTGCTGCTTTGGTGTTACTGCTAGGCCCTTAACTCATGACAATGCCAGGAGAAATATGTAATCATGAGTTCTTACTGATATCTCCATAGGATTCTTCCATATTTGAATCTTATAATGAGCATCTGCCCCAGGACCCCTTCCGAGAGGTATGCATTCCCAGCACAATGCAGTTCTTGGCTAGGGTCAAGTTGTATTGCCTCCTATGCCTGCCTTAATCTGGCTCTGCTGGCTGAGATCCATGTCTATCTGGATTCACCAGTAGCATTCACCATGCGTGCTCTAATTACAGTCCCATCTGCATTTCCACATTGTAGTTTTGTGCATTTTTCAGTATGGCAACCTCCAGCCATGCTGATGAGTCTGCCTGGGCAGTCCTCATTGCCTCCTGGTTATAAAGTTGTGTGGCTTTTGAGTGATTCATCCTAACCCTATTCTTGACATAAACCATGTTATTTTTAGAGCATGAAATGCCTTGTACTATTATTGTCACTCCATTTTATAGTTGAGGTATTGGAGCACAGAGAAATTAAGGAATTTGCCAAAGATCACCTAGTTAGTAAGTGGCAGAGTTGGGATTAAACCTAGGTACTCTGCTTAAATGGTCTTTGCTAGCCTATGCTGCTAGACTATAGGATTTATGTGGGGAAGTAGTAGAAGACCTGAAAAGAGTGATTATTTTAAGATCTTGAAGAATTTTAACATTATTTAAATAATCTTGGATTTGTTGGGTAGGCCCTGGGAAGTCATTGAAGGCTTTTGACTGTAGAGTGATGTGATTGGCAGTGTCCTGTAGAAAGGTTAATCACTTGTAGCTGTTAAGGACTTTGAAAGCAAGATTCCTGATAGTATGCTGTTCTTGGGCCTCTCTCTAGAGATCTAATGAGTCAGTCTCTAAGGTTTGAGCCAGGGAATTTATGATCTTTTTGATGATCATCCATATTTGGAATGACTGCTCTAAACTGTTTCCTTTGTTTACTATATTCGTTTGACTACTAGTATGCCATTCCTGTATGTGTCCATCCAGTAGAGCCACATTTAAATGCCCTTAATTTGCCATTTGAAGATACATATAGTCCAGATGAAGTCGATGAGTCTGCTCAGGAGACATATCTTTCATCTGTTTGGGCCTTGCATTTCAATAGATATTTGAGTTATACTCTTTCTTGTATATATTAAGTTTGCAATAAAGCTTAATATCAGCTTGTTTTAACATTATCTTGGTAACACTTCTTCATTGGGTAGTGTGATTATTACCAAATGTAAGTGACAAGATGTAAACCAGATACTCATCTACTTCTGTATAAACAGATGAAAGAGAACTCTCAACTACTTCCTTGTCTCTAATATTTGCTTCCTAAAAATTTGGGCAGAATTAAATAGCAGCTAAATAGTATCATTGTACTAATAGTCGCATGCTAGTCATCATACTTTTTTGACTTGCTCTGCATAATTCATTGACATGTCTAACCAGGGAGGTCCAAATAAAATAAAAATAGCAGTTTTGTGAGATCAGTTGTTTAAGCATATGTCATATTGTTAAGATTTTGAAACTCTTCAGAGAGGTATTTTGAATCTCATGAAAGTCACCCCTCTTGCCAGGGCTGCCACATGCATAGTTCCACCTGGGTATATAGCAGAGTAGCAGTGGCACCTTTGGTCCTGACTATGTTTAATACAGATTGGATATAACAGCAGTATGTCTGGAACAACAATGCCATAATCCTCTTGTAGGTTACTACTTAACTATTTGCTGTTCAATAGTTAAACAAAATTTTTTCTGTTAAAAAAAATCAGTTGACCGTAGACATATGGGCTTATTTCTGGACTCTCAGTTCCATTGATCTCTGTTTTTATACCAGTACCATATTGTGTTGATTATTGTTGCTTTGTAGTAAGTTTTAAAATCAGGAAGTATAAGTCCACCTACTTTGTTCCCTTTCATGATTGCTTTGGCTGTGGTGAGTCCCTTGAGTTTTAATATGAATTTTAGGATCAGTTTGTCAGTTTCTATAAAGAAGCTGCCTGGGATTCTGATAGAGATCACATTACTTTGTATACCAATTTAGGAAAGTATTGCCATCCTAGGAGTATGTAGTCTTCCATCCATCAATATGGGATGTCTTTCTGTTTAATTTCTTTCAACAATGTTTTGTAGTTTTCAGAGCATAAGTTTTACACTTCTTTTAAATGTATTGCAAAGTACTTCATTCTTTTTGGTGCTATCGTAAATGGAATTGTTTTCTTAATTTCATTTTCAGATTGTTTATTGCAGATATATGTGTTTACAAATGTAATTGCTTATTGTATATTGATCTTGTATCCTACAACCTTAGTGAATTCTTTTACTGGTTCTAATTGTTTTAGAAGATTCCTTAAGACTTTTTATATATCAGATCATGTCATTTGCAAGTAAAGATAGTTTAACTTCTTTCTTTCTGGTCTGGATGCCATGTCAGATATTTTTTCTTTACTGCAATTTAAGCAGTATTGTTATTTTACCAGAAAAAAATTTCCTCTCAATATGTGGCTTTATAAAGGTTTCTAGATTCTTTGGGTTTTTAGGATATACTCAGTTTTGCTGTAATGTAATATATATGCTCTTTAAATCACTGTACTATGGAAAATTGTGCAATAAACACCACAGGACTTACGAGAAAAGCTGGTAAGAGCAGTGTATGTTGTTTTAAAATGATAGGAATATAATAAAAATGGTGGTATAATTTTACATGTGTTAATGTTTAAAATATACATACATACTATATTATGTATGGCACTTCACTTTGAAAAAAGCCTGAAGTTTTCTTGTGGAAGTAGCATTAAAATGGTTGCAGCACATGAGTTATTGTGAAGTATCCTGTCTGAAATAGGATGGAAAGTGATAACACCAGAGAAAGTTATAATACCAGATGAGAAAGATGAGGGTATAGTTCATGTTACACACGGTGAACTGAAGGAAGTGGTAGATGTCTGAGATGTGTGTGCATATATGTATTCCCACATGTCTCAGTACAGCTGTGTGTGATTTTTTGCATTCACCTAGTATTTCTGGTGAACAAAGCTATGCATAAACAAACTGCAATTCAGATTGTTCCTTAATATACCAGTTGCATGGAAACAAATGTGTAGTTTCAAAACAGAAGTAACTGTATTTCTGTCAGATATTTGCTCCTCTAGTTGCAAAATGAAAGCCAACCTAATTCAACTTGCAGAAATTTGCTTTATACAAAATTTATCCAGAGAAATCCCTATACTACTAAAAGGCAAGAACATTGTAAAATATCTGAAGGTTATTTATTTATTTTTTAATTATACTTTAAGTTCTGGGATACATGTGCAGAATGTGCAGGTATGTTATATAGGGATACATGTGTCATGGTGGTTTGCTGCACCCATCTACCCATCATCTACATTAGGTATTTCTCTTAATGCTATTCCTCCCCTAACCCTCTACCCCCTAACAGTCCCCAGTGTGTGATGTTCCCCTCCCTGTGTCCATGTGTTCTCATTGTTCAACTCCCATTTATGGGTGAAAACATGCAGTGTTTGGTTTTCTGTTCCTGTGTTAGTTTGTTGAGAATGGTTTCCAGCTTCATCCATGTCCCTGCAAAGGACATGAACTCATCCTTTTTTATGGCTGTATAGTATTCCATGGTATATATGTGCCACATTTTCTTCATCCAGTCTATCATTGATGGGCATTTGGGTTGGTTCCAAGTCTTTGCTGTTGTGAATAGTGCTGCAGTAAACATACGTGTGGATGTGTCTTTATAGTAGAATGATTTATAATCCTGTGGGTATATACCCAGTAATGGGATTGCTGGGTCAAATGGTATTTCTGGTTCTAGATCCTTGAGGAATCACCACACTGTCTTCCACGGTGGTTGAACTAATTTACATTCCCACCTACAGTGTAAAAGCATTCCTATTTCTCCACATCCTATCCAGCATCTGTTGTTTCCTGACTTTTTAATGATTGCCATTCTGACTGGCATGAGATGGTATCTCATTGTGGTTTTGATTTGCATTTCTCCGATGACCAGTGATGATGAGCTTTTTTTCATATTTGTTGGCTGCATAAATGTCTTCTTTTGCGAAGTGTCTGTTCATATCCTTTGCCCACTTTTTGATGGGGTTGTTTGTTTTTTTCTTATAAATTTGTTGAAGTCCCTTGTAGATTCTGGATATTAGCCCTTTGTCAGATGGATAGATTGCAGAAATTTTCTCCCATTCTGAAGGTTGCCTGTTCACTCTGATGATAGATTCTTTTGCTGTGCAGAAGCTCTTTAGTTTAATTAGATCTCATTTGTCAATTTTGACTTTTGTTGCCATTGCTTTTGGTGTTTTAGTCATGAAGTCTTTGCCCATGCCTATGTCCTGAATGGTATTGCCTAGGTTTTCTTCTAGGGTTTTTATGGTTTTAGGTCTTATGTTTAAGTCTTTAATCCATATCGAGTTAATTTTTGTATAAGGTGTAAGGAATGGGTCCAGTTTCAGTTTTCTGCATAGGGCTAACCAGTTTTCCCAACACCATTTATTAAATAGGGAATCCTTTCCCCATTGCTTGTTTTTGTCAGGTTTGTCAAAGATCAGTTGGTTGTAGATGTGTGGCATTATGTCTGAGGCCTCTGTTCTGTACCATTGGTCTATATCTCTGTTTTGGTACCAGTACCATGCTGTTTTGGTTACTATAGCCTTGTAGTATAGTTTGAAGTCAGGTAGTGTGTTGCCTCCAGCTTTGTTCTTTTTGCTTAGGATTGTCGTGGCTATATGGGCTCTTTTTTGGTGCCATATAAAATTTAAAGTAGTTTTTTCTAATTCTGTGAAGAAAGTCAATGGTAGCTTGATGGGGATAGCATTGAATCTATAACTTACTTTGGGCAGTATGGCCATTTTCACGATAGTGATTCTTTCTATCCATGAGCATGGAATGTTTTTCCATTTGTTTGTGTCCTCTCTTATTTCCTTGAGCAGTGATTTGCAGTTCTCCTTGAAGAGGTCCTTCACATTCCTTATAAGTTGTATCCTAGGTATTTTATTTTCTTTGTAGCAATTGTGAATGGGAGTTCACTCGTGATTTGGCTCTCTATTTGTCTCTTATTGTGGTGTATAGGAATGCTTGTGATTTGTGCACATTGATTTTGTATCATGAGACTTTGCTGAAGTTGTTCATCAGCTTAAGGAGATGTTGGGCTGAGACGATGGGTTTTTCTACATATACAGTCATGTCATCTGCAGACAGAGACAATTTGACTTCCTCCCTTCCTTTGAATACCCTTTATTTCTTTCTCTTGCCTGATTGCCCTGGCCAAAACTTCCAATACTGTGTTGAATAGGAGTGGTGAGAGAGGGCATCCTTGTCTTGTGCTGGTGTTCAAAGGGAATGCTTCCAGCTTTTGCCCATCCAGTATGATATTGGCTGTGGGTTTGTCATAAATAGCTCTTATTATTTTGAGATATATTTCATCAATACCTAGTTTATTGAGAGTTTTTAGCATGAAGGGGTGTTGAATTTTATCGAAGGCCTTTTCTGCATCTATTGAGATAATCATGTGGTTTTTGTCATTGGTTCTGTTTATGTGTTGGATTATGTTTATTGATTTGCGTATGTTGAACCAGCCTTGCATCCCAGGGATGAAGCTGACTTGATCGTGGTGGATAAGCTTTTTGATGTGGTGCTGGATTCAGTTTGCCAGTATTTTATTGAGGGTTTTCACATTGATGTACATCAGGGATATTGGCCTGAAATTTTCTTTTTTTGTTGTGTCTCTGCCAGATTTTGGTATCAGGATGATGCTGGCCTCATAAAAAGAGTTAGGGAGAAGTCCTTCTTTTTCTGTTGTTTGGAATAATTTCAGAAGGAATGGTACCAGCTCCTCTTTGTACCCCTGGTAGAATTTGGCTGTGAATCCGTCTAGTCCTGGGGTTTTTTTTTTTTTTGGTTGGTAGGCTATTAATTACTGCCTCAATTTCAGAACTTGTTATTGGTCTGTTCAGGGATTTGACTTCTTCCTAGTTAAGTCTTGGGAGGGGGTATGTGTCCAGGAATTTATCCATTTCTTCTAGATTTTCTAGTTTATTCGCATAGAGGTGTTTATAGTATTCTCTGATGGCAGTTTGTATTTCTGTGGTATCAGTGGTGATACCCCCTTTATCATTTTTTATTGTATCTATTTGATTCTTCTCTCTTCTTTATTAGTCTGTCTAGCAGTATATCTATTTTATTAATCTTTTCAGAAAACCAGCTCCTGGATTCATTGATTTTTTGAAGGCTTTTTCATGTCTCTTTCTCCTTCAGTTCTGCTCTGATCTTAGTTATTTCTTGTCTTCTGCTAAGTTTTGGATTTGTTTGCTCTTGCTTCTCTAGTTCTTTTAAATGTGATATTAGGGTGTCGATTTTGGATTTTTCCTGCTTTCTCTTGTGGGTATTTAGCGCTATAAATTTCACTCTAAACACTGCTTTAGCTGTGTTCCGGAGATTCTGATACATGTGTCTTTGTTCTCATTGGTTTCAAAGAACTTACTTATTTCTGCCTTAATTTTGTTATTTACCCAGTAGTCATTCAGGAGCAGGTTGTTCAGTTTCCATGTAGTTGAGCAGTTTTGAGTGAGTTTCTTAACTTTGAGTCCTAATTTGATTGCACTGTGGTCTGAGAGACTGTTATGATTTTCATTCTTTTGCATTTGCTGAGGAGTGTTTTACTTCCAATTATGTAATCAATTTTAGAATAAGTGCAATGTGGTGCTGAGAAGAATGTATATTCTGTTGATTTGGGATGGCGAGTTCTGTAGATGTCTATTAGGTCTGCTTGGTCCAGAGCTGAGTTCAAGTCCTGAATATCCTTGTTAATTTTCTATCTCGTTGATCTAATATTGACAGTGGGGTGTTCAAGTCTCCCACTATTATTGTGTGGGAGTCTAAGTCTCTTTGTAGGCCTCTAAGAACTTGCTTTATGAATCTGAGTGCTCCTGTATTGGGTGCATATATATTTAGGATAGTTAGTTCTTCTTGTTGCATTGATCCCTTCACCATTATGGAATGCCCTTCCTTGTCTTTTTTTTATCTTTGTTGGTTTGACATCTGTTTTATCAGAGACTAGGATTGCAACCCTTGCTTTTTTTTGCTTTCCATTTGCTTGGTAAATCTTCCTCCATCCCTTTATTTTTAGCCTATGTGTGTCTTTGCACATGTGATGGGTCTTCTGAATACAGCACACCAGTGGGTCTTGACTCTATCCAATTTGTCAATCTGTGTCTTTTAACTGGGGCATTTAGCCCATTTACATTTAAGGTTAATATTGTTATGTGTCAATTTTATCCTGTCATTATGATGCTAGCTGGTTATTTTGCCTGTTAGTTGATGCAGTTTCTTCATAGTGTCGATGGTCTTTACAATTTGGTATGTTTTTGCAGTGGCTGGTACTGGTTTTTCCTATCCATATTTAGTGCTTCCTTCAGGAGCTCTTGTAAGGCAGGCCTGGTGGTGACAAAAATCTCTCAGTATTTGGTTGTCTGTAAAGGATTTTATTTCTCCTTCGCTTATGAAGCTCAGTTTGACTGGATATGAAATTCTGGGTTGAAAATTCTTTTCTTTAAGAAGGTTGAGGCCTGGCACGGTGGCTCACACCTGTAATCGCAGCACTTTGGGAAGCCGAGATGGGTGGATCACAGGGTCGAGAGACTGAGACCATCCTGGCCAACATGGTGAAACCCCTTCTCTACTAAAAATACAAAAATTAGCTGGGCGTGGTGGTGTGTGCCTATAGTCCCAGCTACTTGGGAGGCTGAGGCAGGAGAATCTCTTGAACCCGGGATGTGGAGGTTGTGGTGAGCTGAGATCGCGCCACTGCACTCCAGCCTGGTGACACAGCAAGACTCCATCTCAAAAAAAAAAAAAAAAAAAAAAAAAATAGAATGTTGAATATTGGCCCCCACTCTCTTCTGGCTTGTAGGGTTTCCACGTAGATATCGCTGTTAATCTGATGGGCTTCCCTTTGTGGGTAACCTGACCTTTTGGGTGAATCTGATGATTATGTGTCTTGGGGTTGCACTTCTCGAGGTGTATCGATTTGTGGTGGTGTCCGTATTTCGTGAATTTGAATGTTGGCCTGTCTTCCTAGGTTAGGAAGTTCTCCTGGATAATATCCTGAAGAGTGTTTTCCAACTTGGTTCCATTCTCCCCATCACTTTCAGGTATACCGATCAAACGTAGGTTTGGTCTTTTCACATAGTCCCATATTTCTTGGAGGCTTTGTTTGTTCCTTTTCATTGTTTTTTCTCTAATCTTGCCTTCATGCTTTATTTTATTAAGTTAATCTTCAGTCTCTGATATCCTTTCTAAAATATCTGAAGGTTTTTAAAGCTTACACCATCTAAATTATACTTAGATGAGTTACCTATAAGCTAAAAGCTAGAGTCAGATGGC
Organism: Pongo abelii; assembly: GCF_028885655.2. Taxonomy (NCBI): domain Eukaryota; kingdom Metazoa; phylum Chordata; class Mammalia; order Primates; family Hominidae; genus Pongo; species Pongo abelii. The sequence continues at coordinate 48,751,915 of NC_071985.2, read as the reverse complement.
AGTATCTAAGATGAAATCTTGAATGTAGGTGGTATCCTTGTTTTCTTTTTCATAATCTCTTTAACTTGTCTTAGTACTTTATTTATTTATTTGTTCTGGGAACCACATTTGAGCTTTGAGAGGCAGGAGGACAGTGCTTGATGTGTTAGCAGCTAGTAACCCCTAGTTTAACTGAGTTGAGGACAGTAGTAATACTATGGTGGCAATAGCAAGATTTTTATCTCTGCAGCCTTATAGTACAACTGTCTTGGTTTAAAACTGGATTTTAACTAAATTCTGTTTTAAACCAAGATAGTTCTGTATAAGAATGTCTTTGGATTGGAAGCCTTGGTTTTAGTTTATTCTTGAATTGTCAATATCAGAAGTATTAGAAATAGTAATTCAATGGCAAAGTATTATTACATAATAACAAAAGATTTATTGTGAAATACTGGGGCCAACATGGAGGAATGGCAAGTATACGAGCTTTGACCGTAGACAGACCAGGATTTTGAATCCTAGTTCTAACTCTTACTAACTCTGTGACCAAATGTAGATACTCATCCTGAGATTTCCTCATTGATAAAATGACATATCACCTCAGCGGAGTTGCAAGTGGTGTTTTACTTTTATCTCCACGTAAATTAAAGATAAATGAAACTTACGAAAAAGTGTTTATATAGATAAATGATATGTAAAATATTTTCTAAATTGGAATAACTTTGAAAAACTGTAGAGTATAATATGAATATGCTGTATGTACCATTTCAGCAGAATAACTAGTACCTCATGTTTGTGATTGATTTAAGTATTTATTTCCTCTTAAATACCTATGGGCGCACTTGGGCATAGTAGGCAGTCTAGCCACTTTATTAGTCTAAAAACTAAGTTCATTTTAGGATTTTTTTTTTAAGTTCTATGTCTAAATCTGATACAAGAATAGTAAAAGCCATGCAGTAGCAGAACTTTTATCTTAATTTATGAGGCTAAAAATTTCTTATAACACTGAAGAGCTTTCCTTTCTTTAATAGGTTTAACCTTCATTTCTAATACATAAATGTAATTTATTTTTGCTTAGGCTCCACTAGTTGGAGATGATAAAAATATAACCCTTGTAACACAGATATAGAACCTAATGGTGGCCTTTGGATGATACTTCAGCTCTCACCCAGTAAAGTCCCTGGGATTCCACATTCCCCAAATCCTTTTCTTTTCATTGAAATGCCCTCCTGCTTTTTCTTCCATAACCAGTCTTCCTGCTGCTGCTCTTAGATGTCATGCTATGCTCTGCCACCTGGTGGTTGCAATGTACACTGCTGTTTCTGTTGCTGCCGCAGTTGCCTCCTACTACAACACTGAGAGTCAAGGTGCAGAGGTTGGGATTAAGTCTGCAGGTGTGATGTTCAGTGATATGGGCTCTGGAGCCAGATTTCTAAGTTTGAATCCCTACATCACTACCTCCTTGCTGTGTAACCTTGGACAGGTTATACAGTTTTCTTATCTGTAAAATAGCTAGAGTAATAGTGCTTACCCTCACAGGGTTGTTTTATTAAATTAATACAAATGCTGAGAACATTACATACTGAAAACAGTACATGACAGAAAACAGTAAAATGCCAAAAACAGTATGTGACACTTAACAGTGTTAGTTATTGTTATTATTCTGATCTGAATGCTTTAGGTCAGCAATTAAACATGTGTATTTTATTTGGAGCTATCATAGCTCCAAACTGATTGATTTTAGCCTTGAGTTTATTTTTTAATGTTGATCTTTTCTAAATCCATTATGTATATACTTTCTGTTATACATAATTTTCAATTATCGGTATCTCATATTGTAAAGTTAAGAAGTAAAAAAAAAAATCACACTAAAATGTAAGAGTTCTTAAAGTGAGTGAATATCATATGGAAATAACCATAGCACAGTAGTGGAATTTTTAGAAATTTGTTTTTTAATTTGGGAAGTTAATCAGTGAAATGAGCTTTGTTCTGAAAATGTATACCAATTTTCGAAGTAAACTATAGATTTTATTTGTGTTTTTACATACTATAACAAGGTAATTTCTAAGTTTTACTTTTGTTCATTCATTTTCCCTTTCTGTTGTGTGTGTGTGTGTGTGTCTGTGGTATTCAAACATTATTATGGTATGATGTTCTGTTTTTCTTTTCTTTTTTTTTTTTTTTTGAGACAGAGTCTTGCTCTGTTGCCCAGGCTGGAGTGCAGTGGGGCGACCTCGGCTCACTGCAGCCTCCACCTCCCGGGTTCATGCCATTCTGCTGCCTCAGCCTCCTGAGTAGCTGAGACTACAGGTGCCTGCCACCCCACCTGGCTAACTTTTTGTATTTTTAGTAGAGACAGGGTTTCACCGTGTTAGCCAGGATGGTCTCGATCTCCTGACCTCATGATCTGCCCGCCTCGGCCTCCCAAAGTGCTGGGATTACAAGCGTGAGCCACCACGCCTGGCCAGATGTTCTGTTTTTCTTGTTTCTGTTCTGTTTCCTTCCTTTTTCATATTTTTATGTATATATAAAAAACAGTATTGTAGTGTGGTATTCTGTTTTTTCCACTCAATTTTATATTGTACACATTTCCCTTATTTTTAAATAGTTTAATATATCATAAATTACTCATTTTGATTGGATATTGTTTTCTTTCTGTTGTATAATATTATAATGGTTATTTTTTATTTATACAGCTTTTTTCTCCTCTCTCATGTGCTTATGGAACAAACTGCCAAAAGGAGTCTTAAGAGTACATGAATGATTTTGTGGCTCTTGAAATATTTTCCCACATTTTAATCCAAAAATGCCATGCTTTTTAATGCTGTTAAACACGAATTTACTTTCACCCATAAAACATTGTCTAGGAACAAAAGTGAAAAAGACAGGATCCCTGCTCTCCAGGAAGGAAGAACTGGGATAGTTGGACAGTAGCAGTGTGGAAAATACTTCTTAGAGGAGATTGAACATGAAAATGTGGTTTTAATTTGAAATAATTATTGATGCTACTTTTTCTTTCTTGCATATTATGTTTGTCTTTTCTGAAACATATTTTTTTGCTTTGCAACAAAATGACTTAACTCCTGCCAACTGCATGATATGGTAGAAAGAGCACACAGGTTTGGACAAATTGTTTAATTGTCTAAACTTCAGTTTCTGCACATATAAAACATAAATGATACTGCCTTTAGAGACTTTTGAGGATTATAGAAAGTGTTTTTTATCTATTATCTCCAGGCTTATTTCAAAAAATATTTGAAATGAAAGAGTTAATATACTAATAAAGTATTTAGCACAGTATATGGCACATAAGTTAGACTTAGTAAGTAGGAGCCACTATTGGTTTTATGATTGCCAATGTTAAGCATTCTGCTTCTTACAAAGCATCAGCTTTCCTATAAATACTGCTCAGTTTTCTAGAAGCTGGAACTGCCACCTCCTAAATGATCAGAATTCACTTCCTCAACCTCCAGAGTAACCCAGCTCTTGAGTCTTTATAGAAACCAAAAGGCTAGCTTCTTTCTTTCCTTTCCTTTCTTTAGCCCCTGCTGGTTGCCAGGTACCATGTTAGATGTAGGGAATAGGAAGATAACTGAGATAATATCCTACACTGTCTACCTAGAGAAATAGAGTCATATGCAGGTGACTGTGCACATGTCAGAGAAATCAGTGGTTCTCAACCCTGGCTGCTCATCAGCATCACCTGGGGAAGCTGTTTAAAAATACCAGTGCTGATGCTGTACTTTTGATAATTTAGAAATTAATGGAAGCAGAAACAATATTCTGTAGGAACCTGTACTCATTGATAGGTTGAGTGAGTCATTTTGATTGGAAAGAGAACTGGAAAAATCTTCACAATTAGAGTAACATTCAAACCAACAACAAAACTTAGTCTATATTGTTAGGAGGACAACAAGCCAGGGCACAAAAGCTTGAAAACTGGTAGCAGATTGGAGAAGGAAATAGTAGATTCTAAGGCTAGACTAACAAAGCAGCTAATAAGAAAGAAAGAAACTTTACCTCTCTTAAGGAGTTTAGACTTCATTATGTAGAAAATGAGGTAGACTTTATGAGAGAATGATATGATGCAATCTCTGATTTGGAAAAAACAGCCACTAGTTTATAACATTGTCAAAAGTAAATTCTAGATGGAATTAAAGTTATGGAAAAAATAGAGAATAATATTTCTATATTTTGGGGTTGGAGAAGACCTTTATAAACATGTTATCAACTCCAAAGCCATAAAGGAAAACACTGAGATTAACAGATTTTACCAAGTAAATATTTAAAACTCTGCAACAAAAAGTACCCTAAAGTTGAAAGTCTGGAGACAAACTGGGGGAAAGTATTTGCTACCTCAATGACAGAAGGTTAAAAAGTACCTAATATATAATGAGCTCTTGCAAATCAGTTAAGAATAGGCAAAAGATTTGAGCAGGTAGCTTTCCAAAGAAGAAATGCAAATGGTTGCTAAAGCACATAAAAGGATGCTTATCTTCAGTGATAATCAGGATTGTAGAGTCAAACAAGAGTGGGGTCTTCTAAACTTTCATGTTGATACAGATTTTTAAAAGTGAATAATATCTAATGTCAAAAATGTGGAGAAACAGGCAGGCTGATAACGTTGGTGGGAGATAAGTTGGTGTAACCTTTCTAGAGAGTAGATTAGTGGTTATCTATCAAAACTTAAATTGTGATTGCCCTTGGACCCAGTAGCCACAACTAAGAATTATCCCTGGAGAAATACAATGTTGTAACATTGTTTGTAATGCCAAGCAGTGTAAATGTGTACATATTTGATAGGCAATAAACTTTTTTGTAGGAATATATACCAGACTGAAGAAACTGGTGGAGAGAGGGGCACTTTATATACTGCTGTAATGTTTTTTTTAGAACTTCCATATAACAGTGTGTGTGTGTGTGTGTGTATCTATCTATCTATCTATCTATCTATCTATCTATCTATCTATCTATCTATCTATCTATGCCAAATCTATCTGTGCCAAAGGCTAGAAGTCCTGTTCTGGATGAATTAGATGAGGAAGAAGTTGGAGGCAGGAAAACCAGTTAAAGAATTTTTTGCCTTGTTCAAGTGTGAGAAATGTTTGGGTCTGAATTGGAACCGTGACAATCAGAATGAGGAAGAGGGAAGATTTGAAAGATAGAGAATCTATAAACTTGTACTATGTGGGTGAGAAGAATGAGGAAAGACCGTCAAAGATGGTTCTGAAGTTGGTAAGTTATATTGCTGAGTAAGTGACCATGACATTATAAAAAATAGGAAAAACAACAAAAGAAGCATCTTTGGAGTAGAAGATAATGAGTATCTTAAATATAGATCCTCAATAAGTATTTGAACAATAAATTAGTTTGGGTCAGTTAGCTCATCTTTAGCATGTACAATTTATGCTTTCTTATTAAGGCTGGTCTTCTGTAGTTATTCTTCTGCTTGTTAGAAGATGTCATTAACATTTCAAAATATGTAAAAAGCAATTTCTAAGTATAATTTTTAAACTATTTGTCTTGTTTTATATTTTCAGAGTGCACATTTGGCCATGATCGATACCCTCATGATGGCTTATACTGTAGAAATGGTCAGTATAGAAAAAGTAATTGCGTGTGCTCAGCAGTATTCAGCTTTTTTTCAAGCCACAGATCTGCCCTATGATATTGAGGACGCTGTCATGTACTGGATAAATAAGGTAGGATTATACTCACTTGAGTAAATTGCATCTCATAGCCAGAAGACGTGAAATTCTAAATTATACATTGCCACTTCATTACTCTTTTTGTTTCAAATCAAAGTGCAAACTTAAGTTGTAAAATACACTTAAATTTTTTATTAAAAAAGCGTAAAATGATGAAAATAGATTTCTGTATACTCAGCAATATTTATAATTACTCTTTTTTTTTTTTTTTTTTTTTTTTTTGCGAAGTAGTCTCGCTCTGTCACCCAGGCTGGAGTGAAGTGGCATGATCTCGGCTCACTGCAACCTCCGCCCTTCAGGTTCTAGCAATTCTCATGCCTCGGCCTCCCAAGTAGCTGGGATTACAGGCATTTGCCACCACACCCGGCTAATTTTTGTGTTTTTAGTGGAGACGGGGTTTCGCCATGTTGGCCAGGCTGGTCTGGAACTCCTGGCCTCACGTGATCTACCCACCTTGGCCTCCCAAAGTGCTGCAATTACAGGCGTGAGCCGCCACGCCTGGCCAATATTTATAATCACTCTTAATGATTAATCTAGTTCATACCAGATTATGAAAAAATTCAGAACACTCCTAATAGTGAACTATACACAGTGGGTGTTCAGTAAATATTTTTTGAATTCATTTCAAGAATGAAATAATTTTCTTACATTTCCAGTTAGGGGATTCTTAGGTTTGCTTGACCAAATTGCACAAGATCGTATTGATTGTGAATTCCTCTTTTTGGAAATTTTTATGGAACTGTGATTTGTGCTTTGAAGATGCTTAATTTGTCAGCTTATCACTCCCTTTGCCAATTTGAGTAGTTAATTTGTCTTGATCCACTTTCATTTACAACTGCCAGCCAAAAGAAAATTAAACCTTATCTGAAGACAAGCACTAAACAGATTTAAAAGAAGTTGTATCTTCAGGTATCCTTTCTTGAAAGCTGGCATGAAGCTCGTAATAAAAAGCTAAATGTAAAAAACACTATTACAGCTATCTTCATTATCCATAATATCAGTATCATTGTAAAAGGACTGCTTAATACTTTGCCTCTGGAGTTCCTTTATTTCTTCATCTTTAGTAATCGTTCCCTGACTCCTCCTCAGCTGTAGAAAATCACAGTCACATTCTAGACCTATTCATCTTGAGAAACTATGCAACCTTCACATCCCATTACAGACTTCCCATTCTTGAACAGTTTCTCCTATCTTCCTAACTCACTTGCTTTAAATAATAATTTTTAAAATGTTTAACCTCACTATGACGTATAAACTATTGAGCCTATTATTTTCTCACAATCTTATTGGACTTCATATTTGTCCATCTTGAACTTAGATTTTTATAAGTACTCTCAGTTCTTATGTCTCCCCTTCCCTCCCTGTTACTCATTTGGTAACAGCTCAGATGGTTTAGCTTAGTTACCCATTTTATTTCCAACCTGCATTTGCAGAGGCAAATATTGCTGGAGAAATTTACACAAGGAAGTTGGTTTCACTTTAAGTTCATAAGCACAAACTTCCACTGCCAGTCCAACAAATGTGTCCCTAAGTTTGCTTTCCCACGCTTCATGACAACTGTGTTACCCATTTTCCTCTAATTCTCGAACCTTCTGTAACCCTTTCCCTACTACTGTCAGCTAAATTTGCCTTATCTTTTCTTGAGACCAGAGATGGGAAGGCTTTAGGTGGGAATTATCTTCCTTTCATACTAGCAAATCTGTAAACAGTTTTGGATCGCACTCATTGCCTTTCTTTTGTCCTACTGTTAGAATGAAGAATTTCCCCCTTCACATCAAATGTGAGTTCTCTACTACTTGCTCTAGAACTTTCTTCCCTTTTTTGTGGTCATTGGTCCTGTACTTCAGTTCTTACTTTTTAATATACATAAGAATTACCTGGTGTATTAGTCCATTTTCTTCTTGTAACAGAATACCTGAGCCAGGCGCAGTGGCTCACGCCTGTAATCCCAGCACTTTGGGAGGCCAAGGCAGGTGGGAGGTCAGGAGTTCAAGACCAGCCTGGCCAACATGGTGAAATCCCGTCTCTACTAAAAATACAAACATTGGCTGAGCATGGTGGCAGATGCCGGTAATCCCAGCTACTCGGGAGGCTGAGGCAGGAGAATCACTTGAACCTAGGAGGTGGAGGTTGCAGTGAGCCGAGATCGTGCCAGTGCACTCCAGCCTGGGTGACAGGGCGAGATCCTCTCAAAATAATAATAATGATAATAATAATAACAGAATACCTGAAACTGGGTGATTTATAATGAAAAGGAATTTATTTCTTATAGCTATGGAGGCTAAGAAATCCCAGGTGAAGAGGCCACTGGTGAGAGCCTTCCTGCTAAGTGAGGACTCTGCAGAGTCCTGAGGCAGCACAGGGCATCATCACATGTCTGAGCATGTTAGCTCAGGTCTGTCTTCCCCATCTTACAAAGCTGCTAGTGATAGCCCGTTGATCCATTGATCTGTGAATTGGGTCTGCTCTCATAACCCAATCGCGTCTTGAAGGTCCCACCTTTCAGTACTGCCACAGTGGAAATTAAGTTTCAACATGAATTTCAGAGGGGGGCAAATATTCAAACCATAGAACCTGGGAACGTGTTAAAACAGCTGATCTGAATGAGGAGGTGTCTAGGGTGAAGCAGGAGAGTCTGCATTTCTAACAAGCTCCAGGTGATACTAATGCTGCTGGTTTGGGACCACACTGTTACTTGTTCACTCCCACATTGACTCTTCCTGCCTATTGGATCATTCTTATAAGAATACAGATTTGGGCCAGGCGTGGTGGCTCATGCCTGTAATCCCAGCACTTTGGGAGGCTCAGGCAGGCGGATCACCTGAGGTCGAGAGTTCAAGACTAGCCTGGCCAACATGGTGAAACCCCATTCTGAAAATACAGTAATTAGCCGGGTATGGTGGCGGGCGCCTGTAATCCCAGCTACTTGGGAGGCTGAGGCAGGAGAATTGCTTGAACCTGGGAGGTGGAGTTTGCTGTGAGCCGAGATGGTGCCACGGCACTCCAGCCTGGGTGACAGAGCGAGACTCCGTCGCAAAAAAAAAAAAAAAAAAAAAGAATATAGACTTGGAGGCTGGGGTGGCGACTCGCGTCTCTAATCCCACTACTTTGGGAGGCTGAGGTGGATGGATCATCTCAGGGCAGGAGTCCAAGACCAGCCTGACCAACATGGCGAAACCCTGTCTCTACTAAAAATACAGAAATTAGCTGGGCATGGTGGCACATGCCTGTAGTCCCAGCTACTCGGGAGGCTGAAACAGGAGAACCACTTGAACCTGGGAGGTGGAGGTTGCAGTGACTCGAGATTGCACCACTGCACACCAGCCTGGGCAACAAAGCAAAACTCCATCTCAAAAAAAAAACAAAAAACAGACTTGCTCTAGTGTCTTCTATCCTAAGAAACAAAACTTCCCCATCCAAATACGACCCTATTTCTCCATACAACAGACTCTCTCAAGAGTTGTTTGCTATTTCTTTAGCCTGCTCTTATCTCTCTCTCCCATACCCATTCCTACCCTGAAATTGTTCCTGAGTTGGTCAAAAAGGCAAATCCAATCAGTATTTTTCTGTCCTTAATTTAAACTCAGTCTTTACTTCTAAAGCATGAACCACCTTTTTGAAGTTTCAGTGGAAAACCCAAGGTGTTTACCAAGCCCTCCTCTACTTGGTGGGATTTGAACAACAAACTCTGTCTCCCCTGTGGTGGCAGTTTCTTTGGCTTCTGAGCAGTTTTCTCCCTTCACTTCTTAGAATCTTTCCTACACGTGCACAGTCCAGGGCTCAGCCAAGAGTTGAGGGAAGTTTATATGCAGATTTTGGGCCTCCCCCATTACCCTTCCTAGAATATTCCTCCTCAGTATCCAGCTACTCTAGCAGTGCCAGATTTCCCTTGATTCCTCCTGCCAACCAGACTACAGTTTTCTCCTTGAGTTCTAGTCACAGTGCACTGCTGAATTGAGGGTAAGGCCATATAAACATGGATTTCACTCAGTGTGTTTCTTTCTTTCCAAAGTTGAATTCTTTCTTGCTTCTACCTGTTCTTGGTTGCTCACCAGTACCTCCAACAGATGCTTTGTATATTTTGTCCAGAATTTATAATTGCTCTCTGCAGGGATTAGTGTGATGCATGCTATTCCACTATTACCAGAACCAGAATTCTAAAAGTATCTTTTTATATTGCAGCTTGGATCATGCCATTCTTTTGCTCAAAACTCTTCAGTGACTTCACTTTACCCTTAAAATAAAATGTAAAATTTATCATGGCCTGCAAGGTACCACCTAATCTGACCCTGTGTACTCCGTAAGAGGCTCATGGCCACTGTATGCCTTTCTCACTTCTTTGACTTCATTCCCACTATATGCCCTTTCTCACTTCTGAACCATTGAACCTCATGTTTCCTATTTCTGGGCAGCTGAGCTCCCAGCTTTCTGCATGACTTAGTGCTTCTGCTCTCCATCAGCTTGGATAGCACTTTTTCCTGACAACCTTATCTAAATGAAGTGCCTCTATCAACCCCTTGTTTTCTATACTCTAACACTCTACTTTTTTTCTTTCATGGCACTTTTCAGACTAATTACTTTTCTTAATCATTTAATTTTTTAAAATCTGTCTTCCTAACTAGAATAGTCTATGTGAGGATAGGTACAATGAACTTTTTATTTCTAGTGCCTACGATGACCTTCTTTCTTCTTTTCAGTTTTAGTATCTAGACTAGCACAGTGTTTAACAAAGAGATTATATTTAATAAACACTAAATTAATAAAGAGAAGAGATAGTTTAAGCCATTGAATTAAGCTAGGCACTTTAGAACTTTGGAAATCTACACAAAATTAAGGAAATCACTTAACTAGGAATGTTCAGCACCTTTATGTAGTCATATCCGCCTCATTCCATTTTCAAATTAGGTTTAAAACAATTTGATTCAACCTGAACTGCAATGTGTTTTTTCCCTTGATCCATTCTACCAGCCCCAGCATTATTTTTTATTCTTGCATTATGACTCACCCTTGCCTCTCAGATTTAGTATATGTTTTCTCCTTCTGGCTCTTGTTTTGGCTCGTCCGAACCCAGTTGCCTTTTTTCCTGGATAATGCATCCACAAGTATAAAAAAACCTACCAAAGAAAAATGGCAATAACATGGCTAAAATAATTATCAGCATAGTGGCTAAAATGAATTTAAACTTAAAAAAGCAAAATCAGAGAAGATAAGATTATATTGAATGATTGAATCATGCAGAGATACACAAAAATCATGAATATATTAACCTTATATTATTTGGCTCTACCTCTGTTTCAGATCTTATTTTGTGACTTCTTTGGGTTCACTGTGTCATTCTGTTACTTAAACACGCAAGTATTTTTCCTACCACAGGGCTTTTGTTTATGTTTTTCATTCTCTCTCTGGAGTGCTCTTTCCTCTACTTTTTCCATAGCCAGCTTGTTCTCTTTAAGATCTCAGCTTAAAGTTACTTCTTAAAAAATTGTCTTAGTCTGTTGGGGTTGCTATAACAAAATGCCTTAGCCTAGGTAATTTATAAACAGCAGAAATTCATTGCTCATAGTTCTGAAAGCTATGAATTCCCACATCCAGGTGCCAGCAGATTCAGTTTTTGGTCAGGACTTGCTCTCTGCTTCAGAATGGCAGCTTCTTGTTGTGTCCTCACGTGGCCGAAAGGGCCACTGTGCTCCTTCAACCCCCTTTATAAAGGAACCAACCCCATATGCAAGGGCAGAGCCTCATGACTTAATCATGCCCCAAAAGGCTACACCTCTTAATATTAACATATTGGGGATTAAGTTTCAAATATGAACTCTGGGGGGCAAACATTTAGACCAAAACGAAGGCCTTGTCTGATATAACCATCTTTTCTAAAATAGATCTTCCTGCTCCCATTATTTTCTACTCACATTTTAATGTATTTATAGCATTTACAAATGGTTTTTGTTGTTGTTCTATCTCCCCTGCTTCATGAGGACAGGAATCACTTTGGCTTTGTAGTCCATTGTATACCTAGCCTCTTAATACAGTATCTGGCACATAACTGGCGTTCAGTAGATATCTGCTGAATGGGCAAATACATGAGTGAATGGTGGTTTAAAATGTTAATTTGTGACCACTTTGCTTTTTGGACAGAATCAGATAAAAACCTCTTTAAAAATGAAAATATTTCCTCAGTGGGGAAAAAAATAAAAACAAGGATATTTCCAAACTGGCAGATCAATTACGACTACCTGACAATGAATTAGAAAGTGTTTGTTTTTTAACTTAAAGGAAATGAGGCTGGATGTGGTGGCTCACATCTGTAATCCCAACACTTTGGGAGGCTGAGGCAGGTGGATTGCTTGAGTCCAGGAGTTTAAGACCAATCTGGGAAACAAGGTGAAACCTTGTCTCTACCAAAAACAAAACAAAAAACAAAAATTAGTTAGGCATGGTGGTGCACGCCTGTGGTCCCAGCTATTCAAGAGGCCGAGACAGGAGGATTGCTTGAGCCCAGGAGGCAAAGGTTGTAGTAAGTCGAGATCACACCACTGCACTCCAGCCTGGCTGACAGAGTGAGACTGTGTTTCCAAAAAAAAAAAAGGTTGGTGGGGGGAGGGAGGGGTGGGCGGGTGGGGAATGAAAATACTACAAAACAAACAAATAGAAAACATTATAAACTTTCCCAGGATTTGGTCCTGTCTTCTTCCCCTCCCCCAATTGGTAAAGAGACCAAAATGCTTAAAGATACATGGGTGTTATAAAACTGCTTTGTAACACCATGTATTACCATGATAGAAAATATGGGGCCGGGCACGGTGGCTCATGCCTGTAATCCCAGCACTTTGGAAGGCCGAGGTGGGTGGATCACCTGAGGTCAGGAGTTTGAGACCAGCCTGGTCAACATTGTGAAACCCCATCTCTACTAGAAATATTTAAAAAATTAGCCGGGTGTGATGGTGGGTACCTGTAATCCCAGTTACTTGGAAGGTTGAGGCAGGAGAATTGCTTGAACCCAGGAGACGGGGGCTGCAGTGAGCTGATACAGTGCCACTGCATTCCAGCCTGGGCGACAGAGTGAGACTGCGTCTCAAAAAAAAAAAAAAAGAAGAAGATATGAATGATTTTGTCAACATGTCAGACTAAAAGTACAACTCTTCCTGTTAGGAACACCTAAAAATGCTTGATAAATATAATTAGAAAAGTTTATACTGCAGAGTTGAGTTTAAAGGAAGAAAAGGGAATTCTTAGGTGCCAGAAACAAAGTGGGGACTGAAAGTTTCAGTGGCTAATGGCATTAATATTTTCTACAGTGCCATGATTAATAAATATGAACTTTTATTGATTGTTACTAGAGTGACCTTAAAATCATTAATTCAAAACCAAAAATTATCTAAAGTCTTCTCAAGAAATAATTTATGCACCATGTAGACTTTTTTTTTTTAAACTGTTTTTGGATTATGGATTGCTTGAATAATCTGATGAGCGAGAAATTAAGCTCTCTCCCCAAAAAGTTTTCATATGCAGAAATTTTGCATGTGTTTTAATTGTGGCATTATGACTGCCCTAAACTCCCCCATGATTATGGATATGTCTGAAATCATACCTTAAGAACTTGATTCACAGTGTTATTTATTGATAACAACAACATTAATTTTAGGGAAAATAACTTTCATTTACTAGTTCTAAAATAGATTGTAAAATTTTTACTTGGTATTAGTTTGCTTCCTAAGCATTAAAACTGACATTACCGAGTACCTTTTTTCCCTTAGCGCTCCAACCAGTTCCTGACATACAGTGTCTGCTCAACAACTATTTGATAAATTAATGAATTCTAGAATATCAAATAAGTACCCATAAACTATTTTTTTCTGATTGTGAAGCTGAAATTTTCTTTGAGTGAGACTGATATTTGACATCAGGGCTCTGACTATAGGCATCTTAACGTGTGTTATTTTATTGTTATATTTGAATGTAAATTCAAAAAAAAGAATACAAATTCAAACTGATATTTTTATATTTTAAGGTAAATGAACATTTGAAAGACATAATGGAACAAGAACAAAAACTGAAAGAACATCACACAGTTGAAGCTCCAGGAGGTCAAAAGGTATTTATTTCAAAAACAAAAAGGTGCCTTTATGAGACTGTATATATGTTCACATATTTGTATTATTTTGGGAAATGTTAATAGTTGTGTTAATTAAATTATTTTTTAGTGGTGTTAACTGTACCCTAGAAAGCCATACTGTAAACACTAAGTAAATAGAAGTACAAAATGAAGGTTAATTGGATGATGGTGTTTGTAAAAAAAATATATTAATGACTAGAACTCAAGTTCTGAGGTTCTTTTGTCAGAAATAACAGTTTGCCTTTGTTTGGTAAAATGTGTAAAACAACAAGGAAACAATTTTAAATGTTCAGGCTTTATAATGACGTGCAATGCAGCAAGACCAACATTTACAACAAAATTCCCAGAATTTCACTGGGTGCGATGGCTCACGCCTGTAATACCAGCACTTTGGGAGGCCAAGGCAGGCAGATCACGAGGTCAGGAGTTCAAGACCAGCCTGACCAACATGATGAAGCCCCATCTCTATTAAAAATACAAAAATTAGCTGGGCATGGTGGCGTGTACCTGTAATCCCAGCCACTCAGGAGGCTGAGGCAGGAGAATCGCTTAAACTCAGGAGGCAGAGGTTGCAGTGAGCCGAGATCATGCCATTGCACTCCAGCCTGGGCGACAGAGCGAGACTCCATCTCAAAAAAAAAAAAAAAAAAAAAAATATATATATATATATATATATATATATATATATATATATATAGGGCCAGGCTTGGTAGCTCACGCCTGTAATCCCAGCACTTTGGGAGAATGAGACGGGCGGATCGCCTGAGGTCAGGAGTTCGAGACCAGCCTGACCAACATAGTAAAACCCCGTCTCTACTAAAAATACAAAACATTAGCCAGGCGTGGTGGCCGGGGCTTGTAGTCCCAGCTACTCGGGAGGCTGAGGCAGGAGAATCTCTTGAACCCGGGAGGCAGAGGATGCAGTGAGCCAAGATTGTGCCACTGCACTCCAGCCTGGGCAACAAGAGCAAAACTGTGTCTCAAAAAAAAAAAAAAAAAAAAAAAAAAAAATATATATATATATATATAGACACATACACACATATATATGTGTATATATATGTGTGTATATATATATTTTCCCAGAATTCCAAAATGTACAGTATGGTTGTTCTGTGAAGAAAGAAGAAACATTAACATGGATTTATTCTTTTAAAATTCTCAAACAGACTTTTAGAGTTTTCTTTTGTCACATGCTAAGACCAAAAGCATATTTTTTATGATATAGTATATCTTATGTCTTTTAAAATGTATTGTAATTGGAACCCTTTAAACATGTTGTATAGTATTAGAATTGAGGTATAAGAAATTGTAATAATTCAGAAACCTTAATCTCCATTTGGATTAAAGTTTCTTCATTATTACACAGTACTTCTATTATTTTGAGCTTATTCTTATTCCACTAGTCACTGATCTCTCCATAAAAAGAGAAAGAAGGGAAAAAGGAAGGAAAAGGGAAGCTGTTCTCTTATCAACTTCAATGGAAAAATCTTGTGGAGGACCACGTACAATTTTGTCTGATTTTGATGTTTTGGGATCACAATGCTTTCCCCCATTTGGTTAACCGACTGGCTCCTGAAAATACAATTTGTGCTTAATCCTTCATCCTAACTCTGTTGAGGTCCTTTCCCCTAAAGGTAGATTGGAATGGAATTCTCCTTTTTTCCCATCACCCCAGATTATGTTTCATTTCCCTACTTCCAGCCAATTTCTGTCCTTGCCTCTTCCCTGTTACGTCCCACAGTCTTTTCTTGTCAGCTTCCTTCCCTTTCTCTTTTTCATAATCATAGGAGCTGAAACTTTTGCCTTGGAGATGTGTGTAATCCTGCCCCTCAATTTTGCTCCTGGCTTTTTATCAGTAATAAGGTTGAGGTGGCGTCGTTCTAAATTATAACACTAATGAAATTTCTCTATAGAAATCTTGTGTATTATATATAATGGTTAAATTCTGTAGTATTGCATATACATTATGAACCAAATGGGGGTTTTATATGATGACAGAGGGCCCAATAAACATTTTTTTAATGAAAAAAAATGCTATTTGTATTTCAAACAACCAAATAAAGTGATCTTGAAGAAAAACTGTATGGAATCTAGACTCTGTTGTATTACATGGCTTTTACTTTTTCACAGCACTTAGTTCCATGCAGTTGCACGTATTAACTGTACAACTAGTATTTGTTGAATGGGTGACTGAGTGAATAAAGAAATGATTGTGCAATTCATTTTTAAATATTTGATTAGTATACATTTTTAGTTTAGCATATACATAGCATTTACCCCTTCATTTTCAAATGAATTTTATCCTTTCCCCCCCATTGTTTTTGAAAATTGAATCTTTGTGAAAATAAGGGTTAATTTAACATAATCTTACTGTAGGTTCAGGTGTTGTCATTATTAAGAAACACACTATCACAGAATAAACTAGGGAAAGGAATCTTGCTCTGTTACCTAACAATGGGATTTTTGGCATTTGAACTATGTACTTGGTTTGGCTAGAAATATTATCATTCCATTCTTGGTTTTTAATTCTGTAAAAGCAAAATTCATGCTCCTTTTCTTCTTTTACAAATGAGAGAGAAAATGACTTGCTCTTTCTTATTGCGATACAGTTGGTAAGAAGTTGCCACTCTTTCCATCTACTTCAGTCAGCTTTTCTAGTGAGGCGTACTCAGGAGCCTAGCCCTGTTGCCTGTTGCTTGTCCAGCTATAGACAAAGCCGGTGGTATTGAATAATAACATATCTTACCTTTTGTCCTTGCCCAACTACTCTTAACTCAGATGTCCAGTAGAATTTGTTTTATGAAATATCTTTTTATAACCATATTCTTGGTAAAATATATGCACATGTTGAAAGATACTTGTACTATATATTATTAGGGTTGGACTGAAATGAAAGATTTCAAAGGTATTTCTTTAGGGTATTAGATCCTCCAATGATGTATTTCTGATCATTGGATTGGGTGGTGTCCTAAGAGAAAGGCATTTTAAATAGTGTCATGTCCTAGGAAAATGTTTTGTTTAAACAGTTTACTAATGTTATTTTCTCTTTTTTTTCCAAGTTGCTCATTTTGCTTCTAATGCTTCTTTTGATTGTAAATTAGGGTGCGTAATTAAATTTGAATGCCAGAGAAACAACAAATAATTTTTTTATAAGTTTCACAGGTGTCTTGTATTGTGTGAGCATCTTGTATTTATTTGCTAAATCTGGAAGCCGTACTTGAACGATTTCTGAAGTTTATAGCCGAGATGACATTAAGTCCAGCATTCATTCTCTTGAAGAGTTTGTATAAAGTACTATGGTAAAATGAGTATTGCACATAAAGTCAGGCTAGTTCTGCCACGAAATAGCATTGTGACCTTTACAAAGGCACTTGACCTCTCTGGGCCTTGGGTTGTTTTTTTTTTTTATCTGTAAAAATTAAAAGGTTGGATTAAATGGTTTCTAAATTCTGTAATTAAAAAGATGCTCAGTTTTTCCCTTTTCAGTATGTTAGTAAACATGAGACAAAAACAAAAGGTTTGTGAAAATAGTAAATAGTTATCATAGACTTTTCTATATGTATATTACTAGTAGATTTATGCTAACTGTATGCATGAAATATCTAGGAGTACCTTCTAGAGGATGTGGGACTTTAACAGGGCCTTAGTAGATTTCATGATACTAGGTCATAAGGAACAATATAAGTAGTGACACTAAGTCACAAGTGAAGGCACATGTGGGAATTACTGAGTGGATGAATTTGGCAGAATCAGTTTTGAAAGAGCTATGAATTCATGAGTTTGTATTCTAATACTAACTATATAGAGAATGAAGTTCAATGTTTCTCAAATTTTTTTTTTTTTTTTTTTTTTTTTTTTTTTTGAGACGGAGTCTTGCTCCATCACCCAGGCTGGAGGGCAGAGGCATGATCTTGGCTCATTGCAACCTTGGCCTCCTGGGTTCAAGCAATTCTCGTGCCTCAGCCCCCCTAGTAGCTGGGATTACAGGCCTGCACCACCATGCCCAGCTCATTTTTTGTGTATTTTTAGTGGAGATGCGGTTTCGCCATGTGCTGGTCTTGAACTCCCGACTTCAGGTGATCCCCCGGTTTGGCCTCCCAAAGTGCTGGGATTATAGGTATGAGACACCACCCCAGCCAATGTTTCTTAAAGTATTAAAGATACATGTTTACTTAATGTGGCATTTGCTACTTTTTAAAAAGAAATATTTGTGAGATATTTTACAGGGGAGTAGGAATTAGGTGAAGGAATTACCTTTGGAGAAAAGACATCCACAGAGCTCTAATTGCTTTTCACTTTAAGGTGTATCTCAATATAGACTACATTTTCCCCCTATGAGAGAGTAGGTAAATGCTTATACCTCTTTGCCTGATTACTTCAGCCCTTATGAATTTCTCCCTTGACTAAAATTCCTTAACAATTAAAAACTATAACCCACTTTTTTCTCCCTCAAATGCTGTTTCTTCAAATAGTACTATTTGAGAGAAGGGCTCTGAAGTAAAATACATTTGGGAAATGCTGCCTAGTCTGTGCCCTTTTAAGAATGTTGCAATCCATTTTAGTACATTAAAGGCCCAGTCAAAGAGACTGTCTAGCCATTTTCCAAACATTTTTGATCTTTGAACTGTTTTATGAATGACTTTTACTAGCATCCCATAGAATTAGTGTTCTTCAGTGCACAATGTAGAAAATGGTAATTTGTAACGTATAACTTTGTACTTAAGTTGCCTATTTAATATGTATATAAATATATAAAACATTTAGTGTTCAAATATAGCATATCATTCTCAGGTACCTCATTTCATTTGACTCTTAGATTTACCTTGATTTCTTTTATACCATTATTTTAGTTAACAAACTGTGAAGACATAGCCTGTCTAAATTAGATAATTTTTGTTTTGAATCCTACCCTTAAGATTCTGTTTTATAATTATAAATCTATCCATATGTAGCCTTCTTCTTCTTTTTTTTTTTTTTTCTTTTGGAGACAGGGTCTCACTCTATTGCCCAGGCTGGAATGAAGTAGCGAGATCATGGCTCACTGCAGCCTCAATCTCCTGGGCTCAAGCAATCCTCCCACCTCAGCCTCCCAACTACTTGGGACTATAGCCGTGTGCCACCATGCCCATCTAATTTTTTTACTTTTTGTAGAGTCAGGGTCTCACCATGCTGCCCAGGCTGATCTCAAGCTCCTGAGCTCAAGCAATCTGCCTGCCTTGGCCTCCAAAGTGCTGGGATTACAGGCCTTTGGCCAATGTGTAGGCTTCTGTGGTCAGTGCTAATTCATTTCTTCTTCTTCTTTTTTTTTTTAAATGTTTTTTATATTAATAGGGATGGGATTTCGCCATGTTGGCCAGGCTGGTCTCAAACTCTTGGCTTCCAGCGATCCACCCGCCTCGGCCTCCCAGAGTGCTGGGATTACAGGCGTAAGCCACCACACGTGGCCATTTCGTTTTTTTATCCCTAATATCAACATACCTTTTCTCTTTCATAATAATTTACTTGCCCTTACAGGAAACACAACAACCTAGAGTATGTCCCTCTTCTATTATTAACTCATTTATTATAGTTAAGAGAACTTGGCATTTTAAACATTTTTTTGAATTCAGAGATGGTACCATGGTTTTAATCTTTACCTAAGAGTATGATAACCATTAGATTTCTCTAACAGTTGTATAAATTAATAGTCTTGTGCATTTGGACACAAGACCCTATAAAGACTTGGATTGGTATAGATCTAATATAACTTTTAAAGAACTTTTATTTTATTTTGAAATAATTACACCCTTACAAAAAGTTGCAGGAATAGTAAAAAGAATTCTCAAACTGTTCAGATTCATCAGTTTTTCAGCAGTTTGCCACATTTCCTTTATCATTCTGTCTCCCTCTCTCTTTCTCACTCTACACACACACACACACACACACATAAATTGTTCTACCACATTTAAAAGAAGGTTGCATATATCATGCCCCTTTACCCCTTAATACTTCAATATATATTTCCTAAGAACAAGGCAATTCATTTCCATAACGACAGTACAGGTAATTTAATGTCAGTATAATACTTTATCATTTATGTTCCTATTTTATCATAATTTATTTCGCTGTCATATCCCTAGTCTTCTTTAAACTGAAGCAGTTCTTTAGCTTTTCTTTTCTTCGTGGCCTTGATACTTTTAAAGAATCAGGCTATCTTAATAGAGTACTTCTCAATTTGGCTTTTTCTAATATTTCCTCATTATTAGATGAAGGTTGTGCTTTTCAGGCTAGAATGCTTTGTAAATTGTGTCCTTATCACAGTGTAGTATCCAGAGGCACATGATATCCATTTACCCCTGCTAGATAATGTTCATTTTGATCAGTTGGTTAAGATATTCTCTGGTTTCTTGACTACAGGGTTGCATTAGTCCTCTTTTATCCTCAGAGGATGTGTTCCAAGACCCCCAGTGCATACCTGAAACCTCAGATAGTACTGTATCTACACTTTGTTTTTTCCTATACAGTAATGGGCAGGTAGCATATACAGCATGGAATGCTGGACAGAGGTATGATTCCCTTCCCAGACTGGATGGAATAGGACAGCATGTAGTTTCATCACACTACTCAGAACAGCATGCAATTTAAAACTTAGGAGTTATTTCTGGAATTTTTCATTCATTTTCAGACAGTGACTGTGAATAACTGCAGATACAAAACTATGGGTAAGGGGGGGACAGCTATATTATGTTTCCGTTTGTAATAGGTAATTTGAGAGGAGTTACTCTACCACTGTAAATAGCCTGTCTTTCTTGAAAGCTTCCCCTCATCCTAGATTTAGCATTCATTGAATATACCTACCTGAATTAATTTTACTATGATAGTCACAAATTTATAATTTTCTAACCCCTTCATTTATTCCATATTTATTAGTTAGCATTCTGTTATAAGCAAGTTTTTCTTCTTCCACCCATCTATCTACCTGTCTATGTAACATTTCTCTACTATCTGAATGAGCTAATGGATATATAATGGGTTATAATCAATTTTTGTCCTTGTATATTTACTTTTAAAATTATTGCAGAATGATTTTAGATTTACAGGAAAGTTTCAAGGATAGTACAGCTTCACCCAGTTTTCTCTAATGTTAACATCTTACATAATTGGAGCCCATTTGTGAACAGTAAGAAAGTAACATTGGTACGTTATTATTGAGTACACTACAGACTTTGTTTAGATTCTACCAGTTTTCCACTGATGTCCTTTTTAAATATTTGTCAGGTGTTTTGTAGTGTTCTTCAATTTGGGTTTGTCTGATATTTCTCATGGTTAGACTGGAGTTACAGGTTTTTTGAGAAGACTACCAGAGAGGTCATATATCATATCATATATTGTATCACGGGGTACATGATAAGAACATGATTTATCACTAGTGATATTAACCATGATCCCTTGGTTAAGGTAGTGTTTGTCAGGTTTCTCCGTTATAAATTTACTGGTTTTCCCTTCTTATTTTTGGAAGTGGATCACCACCTCCATCCTACACTCCAAAGGAGGGAAATTAAGCTCACTCCCTGAAAGGGAGAATACTTGCATATACTATTAGGGATTCTTCTGTAAGGAAGATTTGTGTCTTCTTCCCCATTTATTTTTTATATTCAATCATTTATTTATATCAGTATGGACTCATGTATACTTAATATTTTATGCTTTGGGTTACAATCTAATACTGCATTGTTTATTTTGTTGCTCAAAATTTTACAGCATCAGCCACTGAGAGCTTTTTGGGGTTAGCTTTGGTATCTCTTGGATATGCCCCAGTCCTTTTGTTTTTTGAGCACTTCCTTACTTTCTGGCACTACAGAATGCTCCAGGCTCATCTTGTTCTTTCCTTGACCTAAAATTAGCTATTTCTTTATTTTGATGCTCAAATGGTCTTAGATTTGGCCAACGGGAGTCCCTTCAGACTGACTCCTGTGCTTTTGATATGCCACCATTCATCCATCTCTTTTTTTTTTTTTTTTTTTTTTTTGCCCTTCCTTACTTAATTTCTGGCTCAACAAGATGTTTCAGATTCATTTTGTAGTTTCCTTGCCATAATCCTAAAATCAGCCATTTCTTCAATAAGTCTTAATTCTTTTTTATGGAAAACAGTATTTAGCAACTGTAAAATCTGGGCACTAAGTGACTCATTGCTACAGGAATATCATTACTTCTAGGCCCTATTTCAGTAGACAGAGTTCAGAAATAAAATTTTAAAAATACACAAACATGATTTCATATATAAACCTCCAATTCCAATCAAACTCCATAGAGTTCTTCTTGGCTTCCCCTATTCCACACGGGACTTCCCCTTCCACAGTGAGAACTCAGGCTTCTAACAGCATTAATATATTTTACTTATTTGCTCAATCCTACAATACATATACAATAGTTTCAGAATTGCTATACTCATACCAATATGAAAAATAAACCTACTGGCCGGGCATGATGGCTCAAGCCTATAATCCCCGCACTTTGGGAGGCCGAGGCGGGTGGATCACTTGAGGTCAGAAGTTCGAGACCAGCCTGGCCGACATGGTGAAACCCCGTCTCTACCAAAAATACAAAAATTAGCCAGGTGTGTTGGCATGCGCCCGTAATCCCAGCTACTTGGGAGGCTGAGGCAGGAGAATTGCTTGAGCCCGGGAAGCGGAGGTTGCAGTGAGCCGAGATCATGCCAGTGTACTCCAGCCTAGGTGATAGAGTGAGACTGTGTCTCAAAAAAAATAAAAAATAAATTAAAAAACCTACTAAGAAGAGTTTAAGATTTGTTTGCAATTTTTTTTTTAGACGAATAGTATATAGTCAAAGTACCGTGTTAAGTTGTTTCCCTCTGCCCCCACCTTCATTGTGGTTATATTATTCCTTTGAAATACGTTTGTGTTAATTGGTTTCTGTATTCGTTCCATTTTAGCGATCTTTTTTGACACCATCCTTGTTAACTTTTGTTTTTTGTATATGTAGAACATTGACGTAATTCCAAAAATCAGAACTATATAAATGGTATACTCAGAGAAGTATCACTCCCTCCCCTATCTCTTCTACCCCTTACTTATTCCACATGTACTCCCTGCCAGCCCTTCTAAATGGACCAAGCACGTATGTGCGTGTTTGTTTCTCCTCCTTTCTAGCACAAAACATAACATATTTATTCTTTTGCAGTTTGCTCTTTTCAGTAACTGTATATCCTGGAAATTACTCCATACGGTCCCTAGAGATCATTCTTTCTTTCTTTCTTTTTTTCTTTTTTTGAGACAGAATCTTGCTCTGTCACCCAGGCTGGAGTGCAGTGGCACAATCTCGGTTCACTGCAACTTCTGCCTCCCAGGTTCAAGCGATTCTTCTGCCTCAGCCTCCCAAGTAACTGGGACTACAGGCGAGCACCACCACACCTGGCTAATCTTCGCATTTTTTAGTAGAGACGGGATTTCGCCATGTTGGCGAGGCTGGTCTCGGCCTCCTGACCTCGTGATCTACCCGCCTTGGCCTCCCAAAGTGCTGGGATTACAGGTGTGAGCACTGTGCCCGGCGAGTCATTATTTCTTAAAGCAGCATAGTGCTCCCTTGTGAATATGTGCCATAGTTTCTTCAACTATGTACCTATGTGTAGGCATTTAAGTAGTTTCCAGTGTCTTGCTATTGCAAATTGTGCTGCACAGAATACTGTTATATGTGGCCTTTTATATTTTGGATATGTATTTTCAAGGTAAATTTCCTAGAAGTTGGACTGCTAGATTGAAAGGTAAATGCATACTGTATGTAGTTTTGTTAAATGTTGACAAAATCCCCTCCAAAAGAGCTTGTACCATTTTATATTCCATCAGCTATTCTACGTAACTTTTGGATCTACAACAGCTAAGAGATTAAGTCTAATGGCTGGGCGTGGTGGCTCACACTTGTAATCCCAGCACTTTGGGAGGCCTAGGTGGGAAGTTCACTTGAGGTCAGGAGCTCAAGACCAGCCTGGCCAACATGGTGAAACTCCGCCTCTACCAAAAAATACAAAAATTAGCCAAGCATGGTGGTGCATGCCTGTTGTCCCAGCTACTAGGGAGGCTGAGGTGGGAGAATCACTTGAACCTGGGAGGCGGAGGTTGCAGTGAGCTGAGATAGCTCTGCTGCCCTCTACCCTGGGTGGCAGAGGGAGACTGTCTCAAAAAAAAAAAAAAAAAAAGATTAAATCTAGCAAATTAACAAGTCATGCAGTAACAAGTCACAGCCATGATTAACTCCCTGAAGGACCCCAACTCTTTGAGGTTTCCAATAAAGACCACACCAAACCAATATCCTCCTGGAACGGCCTGAGAGCACCTAGTAGTTCAGGAATTATCCTACCTTGCCAGAATGTTGTAGATACCCAGAGGAAGAGTATTATTTGGAGAGTATTAATGGCAAGTCCTAAAACAACTAGCCAAAATTTAGGGTGAGCCAAACATGTATTATAAAGACAATTGAAAGGAATACTTGAAATTAGAACTATTCCAGAAAATCTGGACTGCCTAGGTTGGCCCCTTTGTCGGTGGAAACTTAATAAAAGTTTTTTCACCTGTTATCCATGGGTTTTAAAAAACCCTTTGTTTCTTGCCCTGGTGGTCCTGATAAAAAGAAAAAAAAAAAAACAAAAACACCTTTGTCATGGTTATTTACATCTTAAAACAGGATTTGATGTTGCAGTTTGCCTAATTCTTCCCTGAAAACCAAAAGGATAGTTGCTGATCACTTCAGAAATGGAGTTATTCTTCAGCAAGGAACTTATGCTATGTATTTGAGCTTTTTGAAGCATACGTATATAAGTATGCATAGTACATTTATTTGTTCTTTTAGTACATTTACTCTTTTTAGTTAAATTTCCTTCACACAGCCAATCTGTGGGTTTCCTTTTTCACACAAGAAGATTGCTGTTACCAGTTTAGATCAATGGAGGGGCAAGAGAAAGGCCAGAGCAGTCTGAATTAGTAACAAAATCCAATTATTGCATATTTTACAAGAAATATGGAATAACTTTAACCATTAGAGACTTCTTTGTACACCTGCTGTTAGGAATAGTCCACAATAATTTCTTGTTATCACCGTTTTCTATTTAATGGGTTCTTCTAGTCTAGAAAACAAAAAAATCCTTGTTTTTAAAATTTCTGTTACAAATTGGAAACCCTGACACGTTTTCAGTGGCTTCCTGCTCTTTGGTCCTGCTCTTGTACTTTTTGTGGCTATTATAACTGCAGCTGCCAAAAACGTTCAGTTAAATGGGAGATTAAAATACATTCCACAAAATTATTGAGGCTGTTCTTCCTGGTGCTATAAGAAAAATTTATTGGAAATGTTGTTTATATATAGGAAGCTGATATGTTTCTGATTCTTCAGGTGACATTTTTCTAATTCTTAAAGTTCTTGAAAATACCTTATTTATATTATTTTTCTAAATAATCTTATTTTTCTGTCAGTTTATATGGAAAAACTTTCTACGTAAAAATTTTGGATATGAATTTTAATTTTGGATATGAATTTTAACTCAGATTCTATTTACTTTGGTTCACTCCAACAAATATTTATTCAGAGCCAGAAGCTGTTTTAGCAGATACAAAGATAAACAAACACAAATGATTAATTCATGTTATCTGAAATTATGGGTTTATTATATTCATTTTTTTAAAGAAGAAAATTAGATTCTTTGAGACAGCCCTTGATAGTAAATTTAATAACATTTATATTCTCTTTGTATGAGTAGTTACTTGCTTTAGACACTTATAAAAATCTTAACTGGTAACAATTGCCAACTAGGTTTTTTTCCATTAATTAAAAGAAACTTTTTATATAGTGAAAGAAATGATCATCTTGGTATATTCTACTATATTATTATTTGCTTTATACTTGTTTTATTGAAATTATCTTTCTACTTTGCTTTTTTGGGGAATATTGCCTTGTCAGATAGTCTACTAATACCTAAGAATTATGATTGCAAACCTAGCTGTAGAATATTTTTACTTCCCTTTTGTGACATAGATTTATTTTTTAATATGACATATGATTCCAAAACTCAGAAATAAAATTTTTTGCTGCTAAAGTATACAACATATTCTAGGTATCCTAAAATGAATATCTGTATGGGGAGAGGAGAGAGACAGGAGAAGATGGTGGTCTTTATCATTAGAAACTTATATATTTTTAACTAAAGTACTTATTAACATATGAAATGTTATGAGAACTATAAACTTGGAACTCCACTATCAGAAGCTTTACTATAATTTGTTAGTTGAAGATAATTCTGATGAATTTTCCCTTTACCTTTTGCTTTCCCCTTTTTTCCCGCTGCTTCCTCTGAAGTCTCCTTCCAAATGGTTTTGGAAACTGGTTCCAGTAAGTTTGCTCAGCTACTTCAGTTTGCTCTCCAGAATTGTAATTGTAGAATGGTATTGTTTATGTCTTGCTGTTAAAGTCGTTTCATGTAATTCTATTAGTCACTGAATAGAGATTGGATTTTAAGGTCATGTAAAATGGAAAGATAAAAGATATAGCCAAGGTTTAGATCAGAAGTTCTAAAAATAATTTAAAGGGTAAACATCCTATTGCTAATCTTGTCAGTATTCACAGACTATCAGTAAGTAGGTTAAAAAAAAAAGAAACTTATGGGCCAGGTGCACTGGCTCACACCTGTAATCCCAGCACTTTGGGAGGCCAAGGCGGGCAGATCATGAGGTCAGGAGGTCGAGACCAGCCTGACCAACATGGAAAAACCCCATCTCTACTAAAAATACAAAATTAGCTGGGCGTGGTGGTGCATGCCTGTAATCCCAGCTACTCGGGAGGCTGAGGCAGGAGAATCGCTTGAACCAGGAAGGCAGAGGTTGCAGTGAGCCGAGATCGCGCCATTGCACTCCAGCCTGGGCAACAAGAGTGAAACCGTCTCAAAAAAACAAAAACAAAAACAAAAAACTTACTATGTAGCTTCTCATTAGTTTAAATAATTTTAGTAAATATTAATTTGAATTGCATGAATAAATTGCCTGCATTTAAAAATCATCTTTGTGGCTGAGCATGGTGGCTCACACTTAAAATCCCAGTACTTTGAGAGGCCAAGGTGGGAGGATTGCTTGAGCCCAGGAGTTCAAGACCATCTTGGATAACATATTGAACCTCCATCTCTATTTTAAAAAAATTATCCTTTTGACAGAACTAGTTCCTTTTCAGCTTGAATTATAGATGACACTTCACTTTTTGTGTGATTAAAAAAGCAGAAGGTTTTCTGTGACCTCACCAGAAGTGGACCAAAACCATATTAAATTCTGATTTGACTTAAAGATTGATCTTTCAGGTTTAAATATGGGGATGGGTGTGTTAAACCACTTAAGAACTGTTTTACACCCTCGAGAATAAAACTCTAATTTAGAAATATACCATAATGGCCGGGTGCGGTGGCTCATGCACATAATCCCACACTTTGAGAGGCTAAGGCTGGTGGATCCTTTGAGCCCAGGAATTTGAGACCAGCCTGGGCAACTTGGCAAAACCCTATCTCTACAAAAAATACAAAAATGAGGCAGGCATAATGGTACACACTTGTGGTTTCACCTTCTCAAGAGGCTGAGGTGGGAGAATCACCTGAGACCAGGAGGTCGAGGCTGCAGTGAGCCATGATTGTGTCACTGCACTCCAGCCTGGGTAACAGAGTGAGATGCTATCTCCAAAAAATAAATAAATAAAAAAAAATAAAACAAACAAAAAACAAAAAAAGGAGAAGAAAATAAATATACCATAATGTTGAAATATAAAAATATAGGGTGTTCTTTCTAAATGCCAAATTTCTAAGTTTGCAGAAAGAAAGGGCATGTTTCCATGCAATGAGTTTATAAAGCAAATAGCATGTTCAAGTACAAAAGACTCTTTCATGCATTGCAGATGAACCTTCTGAGTGCTGGACATAATCTCAAGATTTAAAGTTGGTTTACCTAATATATCTTCTAGAATACAATCTTTAGGAAAATGTTTTGGCATCCCATTCATAATTCTCTGTCTAGTCTAAACCGTAGATACTTATTGCTAATGTCATATAAAGCTGTGTGTGTGTGTGTGTGCACGCACACATACATATGCCTGTTTGCACATACCTTGTACAAAAGTGCTACTTTGCAGGAGGGAGTAGAACAAATCACATAATTCAGTTCTTTGTTCCATGACCCTGGGTGCTTGGCTTAGTCCAATTCAGGTCATAGGCTGAAAACAAACTACTAGTCCCAGCCCAATTTTGAGGATGTCCAAGAGGCAGACTATTTTGATCCCAGATAACCAAAGAAAAGCATGTAAGGATCTGGAACAGATACTAATTGTGAGAACAGTAGCTTAAGCCTGGAAGATACCACTGTACTGGTTGATTTCTTTTTCCTTTCTTCCTTCCTCTTCCTTCCCCATGGTTGATTTTAAACTGTTTCTTAGCTGCAAAGTGAGGAATTTTCTAAGAATTATGTTAAAATGAGAATCAATTAAAAAATCTATATAGTACCTGCAAGTAATTTTTTTCTGAATATAGTTACCCCCTGAATTAGGGATGTACTCTTAAATACAGAGTCTATTATGCACTAATTAATAAGAACCTTCAGAAATCTTTAAGAGAAAAACATGTTCCATGAATTTTGTCCTTGGGTAGCCAGTGAGAGAAATCCAGGAATAAGTTATCTCCTTCTTCATTAATGCTGATGCTTTTCTGAGAGATAGCATTGAAAAGAAATCTAACTTCACTACCAAATCTTAAGTATTCTCTTTCAATAAATTTTTATTTTTCTATTTTTATTCTCACAAAAGTGTTTTATCTCATAATTATATTTTAATTCTAAAATATAGAGATGACCAATTTAGATGGAATTAGAAGAAACAATAGTTTGATAACCTTAAAAAAACTACCAGTAATTTATGTTATATATTTTGCTAGTAAAATACTTTAGTGTGTACATTCACTAAATCTTCAGCATTATTTTACTTGGCTTTAGAAGAATTAACAGCTAATAGCTAACCTTTATTGATTGCTTGCTATGTGCCCAGCAGGATGCATAGCACTTTGTGTCCATCATCTTACTTAATCTTCCAGTGGTTCTATGAAGTGGGTACCATTATTACCTCAGTTTACAGATGGGAAAATGAGAAATGAGAGTTTAAGTAACTTGTCCAAGATCACAAAACTAGTAAGTGGCAGAACCAGGATCTGAACCAGGATCTGAATTTGGTCTCTTAACTATTACAGCATGTCTCATTTTTTAGAGATCTATTTTTAAAAATTCTATCTAGCCACACCAAACAATCTTTAGGAAACAAAGGTTTCCTCTCTTTTTCTGAGGGGGAGCAAGAACCCATATACTTGCTCAATTATTAATGAAATCTAAGTTGGGAGGGTTTTTCTTTTTCACTTTCAAAGTTGTTAACTATTTGTGTTTCCTTAACATTCAAATAATAACCCAGAATGTCTTGGTGATACTATTCTAGTTCCTCAAATTTCTTTTAAGAATAGTATATTCTTTTACCTTCCCCCTCATTTTGATAACTCTTTCTGCTTGAATAGCATTCTTGCTCTTCCCGTATAAGAATTTTCAGTTTAAATTAAGTCTGAATTAAAGTGGATGAATTTTATTATCTTCAAAAGAGCAGAACTGATTATTTGGATACAAAGTGTTCAAAATCTGTTTTGTGATGTTTTTATACTTAAATATTTAAGCCAAATGTCAGTTAGTGTAAATTAGCAGTATGTTGTATTACGTATTGAGCTTCAAAACTATAGCTATTGCTGCCGTGTATTTAACTTTGGTAATACCTAGTGTTATTTAGAAAAAAAGAAATATTGGTGAGTGGTCTCATTTCTCATGATTTATTTTATTACCGATACATTAGAATTTACGGTACTGATTTTTTTCCTATGCGTTGTCTGGTACTTATTTATTTTCATGTATTTTTTTTATATTATAGGCTCGTTATAGGAAAGAGCAAACATTGCTTAAGCAACTGCCTTGCATTCCATTGGTAGAAAATTTGTTGAAGGATGGGACAGATGGCTGTGCATTAGCTGCCCTTATTCATTTTTACTGTCCTGATGTTGTCAGATTAGAGGGTAAGTGTTCCATTGTAATATTTCTGAACTGTAGACAGATAGTAACCAATATTTAAGACAGTATCATTTTGCACTCCAGCCTAGGTGACAGAGTGGGACCCTGTCTCAAAAAAAGACAATATTATTTAATAAGTACTGAAAACTTTTTTTAAAAAAAAAGAACATTTATATATAATTCTGAGGGAGGCAGTTCAAAAAAAATAGTGCTCGGTTTCTAAGTCTTAATGTATAATGACTACTATATTTATAAATGTATGTTTGTTAACCAGAATTGTGTATTTGTACTAATTACAAGATGGATAGGAAATATTTATTATCAAATTAATCCAAAGTCACCACCTTGCTCTTTTCTTATTTGAAGATATTTGTTTGAAAGAAACTATGTCTTTGGCTGATAGCCTGTATAATCTGCAGCTGATTCAAGAATTTTGCCAAGAATACTTGAACCAGTGTTGCCATTTCACTCTGGAAGATATGCTCTATGCTGCTTCATCCATAAAGGTAAATTAAATTATTCTTTTTTTCCCTTTGCTTTGTTAAAATATGTTTTTTTAAAAAACAAACAAACAAAAACGCCGGGCACAGTGCCTCATGCCTGTAATCCCAGTACTTTGGGAGGACAAGGTGGGGGAATTGCTTAAGCCTGGGAGGTTGAGGCTGCAGCGAGCCATGATCGTGCCACTGCAGTCCAGCCTGGGCAACAGAGAAAGACCCTGTCTCAAAAAATAAGTAAATAAAATTTTAAAAATAAAAAATAAACCATAGAACAAGATATATAAATGACCTAGCAACTTTAAGCTTATAGATTAACTATATCAGTCAAAAGAGCTTTTGAAGAAAGTTTTTGATTTTTTTCTCCTTATTTTGTTTTTTAATATACTATTAGCTACAAGTTTCTTTTATAGTGCAAAGCCAAACTTAAAGTCATGTACAAAATTGGCCAGGTGTAGTGACTCGTGCCTGTAATCCCAGCACTTTGGGAGGAGGAGGTGGGCAGATAGCTTGAGCTCAGGAGTTCAAGACCAGACTGGGCAACATGGTGAAACCCCATCCCTACAATAAATGCAAAAATTAGCTGGGAGTGGTGGCATGTGCCTGTGTTCCCAGCTACTTGGGAGGCTGAGGTAGGAGGATTGCTTGAGTCTGGAAGGCGGAGGTTGCTGTGAGTTGAGATCGCGCCACTGCACCCTAGCCTGGGCAACAGAGCCAGGCCCTGTCTCAAAAAAAGAAAAAAAAAAGTCATGTACAAAATTGATCTGTTGTCTTAATGTTTGCAAAATAGAGAATAAGCCATTAAATGTTTCTTACAAATAGCAATGCTTACAAATAGTAAGATTCTTTATAAATAATGAAGCTTTTTCTTAAAGAATTTTTAATTTTTGAATTAAACAAAAAATTAATTGAAAAGTAACATTATGTACTATTTAACTACCATTATGCATAAATATATGATATGTATAGTTAAATGATATGGTATCCTTGCGTATTTTTATGTGTACAATGAGTCACTGAGCATTAAATTGAAATTTAGTTTGTTTATTCTCACTAGATTATATATAATTGTTCTGTAGTTATCAGACTGTTTGAAATTTGTCACCTTTATTGTCCTTTGACTGTTGGCTAATGTATGCTGTCAGATTGTGTTAAAAGAATAAAATTTCACATGGGTAGTATTATTTTCTTAATTTTAAGTTGATTATATTTTATTTACATTGATGTTAAATGTTAAAGATAATAATCATGGCCGAGCATGGTGGCTCACACCTGTAATCTCAGCACTTTGGGAGGCTGAGGTGGGCAGATCACTGAGGCCAGGAGTTTGAAACCAGCCTGGCCAACATGGTGAAACCTCACCTTTACTAAAAATACAAACATCAGCCATGTGTAGTGGCATGCGCCTATAATCCCAGCTACTTGGGAGGCTGAGGCAGGAGAATCACTTGAACCTGGGAGACAGAGGTTGCAGTGAGCTGAGATGGCACCACTGCATTCCAGCCTGGGTGACAGAATAAGACTATGTCTCAAAAAAAAAAAAATCATCATTATCATCATCATGAATAGATTTTTGAAAATCATTCCATTCCATTCCCAAGTTTGAAAATTAAGTTGTGTTATGAATACTGTTATTTTTAATACTTCAAGAATTATTTCTTATCCTCCAGATGTTATTTTAGTAATGTTAGTGTTATATTTTATGTGAGTCAATAATATAAAGTCAATTCAGAAATCAGAAATGTTTTCTAGTTGAGTCATATTAATTTATGAAATACTGAACTACAATATAAAAACTTCAGGCCTGGTGCGGTGGCTCATGCCTATAATCCCAGCACTTTGGGAGGACAAGGCAGGAGGATCACTTCAGTCCAGGAGTTTGAGACCGGCCTGGGCAACATAGTGAGACCTTTGTCTTTACAGAAAATAAAGTTAGCGAGGTGTGATGGCACACACCTGTAGTACCAGCTACTCAGGAGGTTGATATTGGAGGATTGCTTGAACCTAGGAGGCTGAGACTGCAGTGAGCCCTGATTGCATGACTGCACTCCAAACTTAGTGACAAACCAAGACCCTGTCACCAAAAACAAAACAAAACAAAAACCATAGGGGCTTTCTCTTTTAATTTTTAAAGGTTAAAAAAGAGTGTTTAAAATAGTAATTATTTGAAGTTCAAGATTTGCTGTTGCTAAAAACATGGTGGGAATCATATGCATGTTATATAAACACAGGCAACCCCCATGTCTGCAGTTTTAGTTCTGGTAAACCATTTGGAAGCAGATTGGGGAAACGAACTGGGTACACCTATTGCTTTTGAAGAATTTTAGGATTTGTTTGCAGCTAGTCTAGATTACCAAGTGTCACATGTGCATCATTAGAACAAAGCCCTAATTTAAGACACTGAAGAAACTACAGAATGCAAGTGTGTAAAAGTTATTAAGATGAAAAGAAAGGAGCATTAAACAAGTTTGTCAGCAAAATGTAAAATGGCAAAATTTGGAGATTATTACAACTTTTAGAACATTGCAGGACCCACACTAATGTTTGAAAAATATTTTAGCAAGAGACTATTATATGCTAGACACTGTGCTGAGCCTGGGGATTTGGTCATTTATTCATTCATCGGCAGATATTTACTGAGTATCTCCATGTGCCAGACACTATTCTTAGCTTTGGAGGTAAAGCAGTGAACGAAATGGCAGGGTAAACTATAAAGCCAGTGGTAAAGACATTTCCAAAATAAGCCACTGCTCCTGCTGACCCGAAGTTGTACCCAGTCTCTTGTGTCTGACACATCAAAAACAATTTTTTTCTAATTGATGTTGAAGGTTTAAACCCTTGTCATTCATATCAGAATGAAAGTTAGGTAATATTATTTCCATATATATCGTAATGCTTTTTCTGGCATTTTCGGGTAATAACAGAAATATTAATTTCTGTTAATACCAGAAAAGGCATTAACAAGATATCTACGTTGTCAGCTAAAAATTTAAATGCTACTTCTGTAATCTCAAAGGAAAAAAACTGTCTCACTAAATACATGGAGATATAAGATTGCATTTGTTTAAGTTGGTATACCTTGGACTTCCAATACATAATATACAGTCCTGATGTTTATATCAACTTTGTCTGGGTACGACCCATATAAAGATATTTTCTTAAATTAGGTATATTTAAACTATGATTGTCTACAGAAAGAGCTTTGGTCACTTTCTATGTTCTTTACTTATTACTACCACAGCTTTGACTTCATTTGAATACCTTTTTTTTTAAGTTCAGTCTTATTTTAAACTTTTAGCTTAAGTTCAAGGGTACATATGCAGGTTTGTTACATAGGTAAACTTGTGTCATGGGGGTTTGTGGTACAGATTTTTATTTCGTCACCCAGGTATTAAGCCTAATACCCGTCAGTTATTTCTCCTGATCCTCTCCCTCCTTTCACCTTCCACTCACGGATAGTTTGCAGTTTCTGTTGTTCTCTTTCTGTCCCTGTGTTTTCATCATATAAGTGAGAGCATGTGGTGTGTGGTTTTGTTTCTGCATTAGTTTGCTAAGGATAATGACCTCCAGCTCCATCTGCGTTCCTACAAAGGACATGAGCTTGTTCTTTTTTATGGCTGCATAGTATTCCATGGTGTGTATGTACCCCATTTTCTTTATCCAGTCTACCGTTGATGGGCATTTAGGATGATTCCATGTCTTCGCTATTGTTAATAGTGCTGCAGTGAACATACACATGCATGTGTCTTTTTGGTGGAATGATTTATGTTCCTTTGGGATATACCCAGTAATGGGATTGCTGGGTCGAATAGTATTTCTGTTTTTAGGTCTTTGAGGAATTACCACACTGTTTTCCACATCGGTTGAACTAGTTTACACTCCCACCAACAGTGTGTAAATGTTCCTTTTTCTCTGCAACTTTGTCAGCACCTATTATTTTTTGACTTTTTAGTAATAGCCATTCTAACTGGTGTGAGATGGTATCTCATTGTGGTTTTGATTTGCATTTCTCTAATGATCAGTGATATTGGGCTTTTTTTCATATGCTTGTTGGCCACTTGTATGTCTATGTCTTTTGAAAAGTGTTTATTCATGTCCTTTGCCCACTTCTTAATGGGATTATTTTTATCTTGTAAATATGTTTAAGTCCCTTATAGATGCTGGATATGAGACCTTGGTCAGATGCATAGTTGCAAAAATTTTCTCCCATTCTATAAGCTCTCTGTTCACACTATTGATAGTTTCTTTTACTGTGCAGAAGCTCTGTAGTTTAATTAGATCCTATTTGTCAATTTTTGCTTTTGTTGCAATTTCTTTTGGCACCTTTGTCATGAAATCTTTGCCCATTCCTATGTCCAGAATGGTACTGCCTAGGTTTTCTTCCAGGGTTTTTATAGTTTTGGGTTTATATTTAATTCTTTAATCCATCTTGAGTTAATTTTTTTATATAGTGTAAGGAAAGTGTCTGTTTTCAATCTTCTGAGTATGGCTAGACCGTTATCCCAACACCATTTGTTGAATAGGGAGTCCTTCCCCATTGTTTGCTTTGGTCAGCTTTTTCAAAGATCAGGTGGTTGTAGATATGTGGCCTTATTTCTGGGCTCTCTATTCTGTTCCATTTTTTTACCAGTACCATGCTGTTTTGGTTACTGTAGCCCTGTAATATAGTTTGCAGTCAGGTAACATGATGCCTCCTGCTTTGTTCTTTTTGCTTAGGATTGCCTTGGCTATTCAGGTTCTTTTTTGGTTCAATATGATTTTTAAAATAGTTTTTTTTAGTTCTATGAAGAATATCATTGGTAGTTTAATAAGAATAGCATTGAATCTATACATTGATTTGGGCAGTATGGCTATTTTAACAATATTGATTCTTCCTGTCCATGAGCATGGAATGTTTTTCCGTTTGTTTGTATCATCTCTGATTTCTTTGAGCAGTGTATTGTAGTTCTCCTTGTAGAGATCTTTCACTTCCCTGGTTAGCTGTGTTCCTAGGTATTTTATTCTTTTTGTGCCAATTGTGAATGGGATTGCATTCCTGATTTGGCTCTTGGCTTAACTGTTGTTGGTGTATAGGAATGTTAGTGATTTTTGTATATTGATTTTGTATCCTGAGACTTTGCTGAAGTTGTTTATCAGCTTAAGGAGCTTTTGGGACAAGAGTATGTAGCCTTATGACCATCTTAACTAAAAGAAGGAAAGAAGAAGCTTTTAAATGAAATTAATCTGGCATCATTCCTGAAATATGGTGACAGATTTATTGCTGTTTAATCGTCATGAACTCAGAAAGACATAATCTTCATGAGCTTTAATTACTGGGAAAATTATTTCTTACTGTACTGACATCTTGTGGCCAAATAGTACAATTATGTTATTAGGATGGCTATCTTACCAAAGTCCTTAAAATATTAACTTATTTTCTGTTCAACAGATAATTATTGAGCACTTAAGCAGTATTTTTTCAAAATATAATCAGCTTTCAGTTAACTAGGCTAGTAAAATGGAACCTAGCACCAGTACTTAAAAACCAATTTTATACTTTGGCTTTAGAAAGTATACCATAAAGATAAGTATAAAGAAGAAATATAAATCATAGTAATCTTATTACCCAGAAATATTCTGTCAATGTTTTGATGTTTTACTGACTGTTTTTTTTAGTACGTAGATTCATTCATTTGTACATTCGTTTAATAAATATTTATTGAGCATCTATCATGTGCCAGACACTGTTTTAAACACTGAAGATATAATGATGAGCATAAGCTTTGTCTTTTTAGACCTTATCATCTGGAGGGTAAGATGAGGAACCCCGGAGAATGTAGTAATAGATAAATCTGGGAAGAGAAAAAGGGACTGTACCAAGTAGCCTCTTGTAAGCCATAGTAAGATTCCCTTTACCTCAAGAGCAATGGAAAGAGAGTTGCATTTTGAAAAGTTTGTTTTCTTAGCAAGCCAAAGAAAAAGCTATTGTGTTCCAAACAAGGCAAAAATGTTTGAATCAGAGCAGTTATGATGGAGAGAAGTTGGTGAATTTCAGAAATATTTAGGATGCAAAATCTGCATGCTTTGGTGATGAATTGGACATGGAAGAAAGAAGAAGGTGTCAAGGATGACTCCTAGGTTTCTGGTTTGCACACTGGGATAGTGGAGCCATTCAGTGAGATAGGACTGCAATAAGATCACATTTGTAGAGAATCTGGTCACTATTTCAATTTTGGACATAGGCCTTTGAGATATCCAAAAGAAAATGCTCGGTAGGCCACTGCATATATAAGTGCAGTCAGTACATTTGAGAATCATTTAGTAGATGATGGACGTAGGCATGGCAGTGTTTCAAAAAGGGGCGAGATCAGGAATATCAAATACAGCTGAGAGGTCAAGTAAGATGGGAAATCTGTTTGATTTAGCAACATATGTACATCATTGGTGACTTGAGCAGTTGCTGTTAGGGGAATGATGTGACTCAGTGCCAAGACTGAAGTAGATTAGAGAGTAAAAGTGATGAAATGGAAAATGTCAGTAGAGGCCTGCTCCTAAAAGAAGTTTGTGAAGAGGTAAAAAAATGGTGGGAATGAAGAGAAACTAGAGAATAGTTATTGAGTAAAGGTTTTGTTTCATTTATTTTGATGGGAGGGATTTGAGCATGTTTTTTTTTTCTTTTTTTTATTATTAGTATACTTTAAGTTTTAGGGTACATGTGCACAATGTACAGGTTAGTTACATATGTATACATGTGCCATGCTGGTGCGCTGCACCCATTAACTCGCCATTTAGCATTAGGTATATCTCCTAATGCTATCCCTCCCCGCTACCCCCACCCCACAACAGTCCCCAGAGTGTGATGTTCCTCTTCCTGTGTCCATGTGTTCTCATTGTTCAATTCCCACCTATGAGTGAGAACATGCGGTGTTTGGTTTTTTGTCCTTGCGATAGTTTACTGAGAATGATGATTTCCAATTTCATCCATGTCCCTACAAAGGACATGAACTCATCATTTTTTATGGCTGCATAGTGTTCCATGGTGTATATGTGCCACATTTTCTTAATCCAGTCTATCATTGTTGGACATTTGGGTTGGTTCCAAGTCTTTGCTATTGTGAATAGTGCCGCAATAAACATACGTGTACACATGTCTTTATAGCAGCATGATTTATAGTCCTTTGGGTATATACCCAGTAATGGGATGGCTGGGTCAAATGGTATTTCTAGTTCTAGATCCCTGAGGAATCGCCACACTGACTTCCACAATGGTTGAACTAGTTTACAGTTCCACCAACAGTGTAAAAGCGTTCCTATTTCTCCACATCCTCTCCAGCACCTGTTGTTTCCTGACTTTTTAATGATCACCATTCTAACTGGTGTGAGATGGTATCTCATTGTGGTTTTGATTTGCATTTCTCTGATGGCCAGTGATGAGCATTTTTTCATGTGTCTTTTGGCTGCATAAATGTCTTCTTTTGAGAAGTGTCCGTTCATATCCTTCGCCCACTTTTTGATGGAGTTGAGCATGTTTAAAAGCCAAATAGGAAGGATTCTGTTGAGAGGGATACATATGAAGGATACATATGTAGGAGAGAAAAGTAGGATTAAGAATATGATTGCATTCACAGCAATTTGGATGGAATTGGAGACCATTATTCTCAGTGAAGTAACTCAGGAATGGAAAACCAAACATCATATGTTCTCACTCATAAGTGGGAGCTACACTATAAGGATGCAAAGGCATAAGAATGATACAGTGGACTTTGGGGACTCAGGGAATAAAGCGGAAGGGACGTGAGGGATAAAAGACTACACATTGGGTACAGTGTACACTGCTTGGGTGATGGGTGCACCAGAATCTCAGAAATTACCTAAAGAACTTATTCATGTAGCCAAACACCACCTGTTTCCCCAAACACCTATTAAAATAAGAAATACATTTTTTAAAACTGTAAAGTTTCTGAGAAGTCAAGCAGGGATGAGATCCACTGCATAGCCTTTATGGATTATAAGGATTCTTACTACTTTTTTTAGTCACAAATTTTAATGGCTGCTTCAATTAGTATGTATCTGTATATCAACATTCTAAAATTCTGAGTATTTATAGTAAAAGCAAACACTGAAGGTAAAGTAGAAACCTACCAAATGCTCTTCATCACTGTGCATTATCTTCTGTAACACTCCAGACTCTTACACTCAGCCACCTACAAGACAGGTCCACTTAAATGTCCAGTGAACATCTCAAACAATGACTCTAGATTCCTTTCATTACCTGTTTCTCCCAGTCCTCTGTATCTCACTATTAGTTGCTCAAGACAAAAACCTAAGAGTCATCACTCTTGATTCTTCTCTTTTCATCACTTTCTTTTTATTTTTTTTAGAGACAGGGTCTCACTCTGTCACCCAGGCTGGAGTGCAGTGGCACAGTCAGCCAAATCCTGGGCTCAAGCTGTATTCCTGCCCCAGCCTCCCAAGCAGCTAGGATGACAGGCATGTGCCACCATGCATAAGCTAAGTTTTAAAATTTTTATAGAGGCAAGCTATGTTGCCCGGGCTGGTCTCAACCTCCGGGCCTCAAGCAGTCCTTCCTCCTCAGCCTCCTCAAGCACTGGGATTACAGGCATGAGCCACTGTGCCCAGCCTCTTTTCTTCACTTTCTACATACACAATAGCCTTCCAGAACTATCAGATGAGAGATGATATTTGAAAGTCACCAACTTAAACATGAGAAATAAAACCAAGAGAACGCAGGAGTTCTAGTGGAGAGCATACAGAGTTTAAGGATTATTCATAATTAGCAAGTAGAAAGAAGGCAGACTGGCTGCTCTGAAAAGCCATCTTTGCATTGTTCCTCGTCCGCCTCCTTGCTCGCCGCAGCCGCCGCCGCCGCACGCCTCCTCCGCCGCCGCGATCTCCGGCAGCTTTATCGCCAGAGTCCCTGAACTCTCGCTTTCCTTTTAATCCCCTGCATCGGATCAC
The DNA here is from genome assembly GCF_028885655.2 of Pongo abelii. NCBI lineage: Eukaryota > Metazoa > Chordata > Mammalia > Primates > Hominidae > Pongo > Pongo abelii. Next base: position 48,712,557 of record NC_071985.2, on the reverse strand, counting down.
CGGCGTGCCCCACCATGTCAGACGCAGCCGTAGACACCAGCTCCGAAATCACCACCAAGGACTTAAAGGAGAAGAAGGAAGTTGTGGAAGAGGCGGAAAATGGAAGAGACGCCCCTGCTAACGGGAATGCTAATGAGGAAAATGGGGAGCAGGAGGCTGACAATGAGGTAGATGAAGAAGAGGAAGAAGGTGGGGAAGAAGAGGAGGAGGAAGACGGTGATGGTGAGGAAGAGGATGGAGATGAAGATGAGGAAGCTGAGTCAGCTACGGGCAAGCGGGCAGCTGAAGATGATGAGGATGACGATGTCGATACCAAGAAGCAGAAGACCTACGAGGATGACTAGACAGCAAAAAAGGAAAAGTTAAACTAAAAAAAAAGGCCGCCGTGACCTATTCACCCTCTACTTCCCGTCTCAGAATCTAAACGTGGTCACCTTCGAGTAGAGAGGCCCGCCCGCCCACCGTGGGCAGTGCCACCCGCAGATGACACGCGCTCTCCACCACCCAACCCAAACCATGAGAATTTGCAACAGGGGAGGAAAAAAGAACCAAAACTTCCAAGGCCCTGCTTTTTTTCTTAAAAGTACTTTAAAAAGGAAATTTGTTTGTATTTTTTATTTACATTTTATATTTTTGTACATATTGTTAGGGTCAGCCATTTTTAATTATCTTGGATGACCAAACCAGCCTTCGGAGCGTTCTCTGTCCTACTTCTGACTTTACTTGTGGTGTGACCATGTTCATTATAATCTCAAAGGAGAAAAAAAACCTTGTGAAAAAAGCAAAAATGACAACAGAAAAACAATCTTATTCCGAGCATTCCAGTAACTTTTTTGTGTATGTACTTAGCTGTACTATAAGTAGTTGGTTTGTATGAGATGGTTAAAAAGGCCAAAGATAAAAGGTTTCTTTTTTTTCCTTTTTTGTCTATGAAGTTGCTGTTTATTTTTTTTGGCCTGTTTGATGTATGTGTGAAACAATGTTGTCCAACAATAAACAGGAATTTTATTTTGTTTATTATAAAATTTGTTTATTATAAAAAAAGAAGGCAAGACATTAGAAAATAACCATATCCAGGATAATCTTAAAAACTTAAATTTAATATGAAATAAGACCTTATTAAATATTAATAAGTTTGATAGTAACTATTTTATTAAATGCCAAATACCCAAAATTTAGAAAACATATTATTTTAAATAGTTATGAAAACAGATTTTGTACAGTTTTTAAAAATTTACCAAATGCCTAAAATTGAAATAATTCTTCATGCTTATAGCTTTTATTATATATGGATTTTAAAATATAAGCTTGTAGTAGAAATGTGCTTTTGAGGACCCTTAATCCTTTCTCTTAATTTTAAGCCGTTTAAAAAATTATTTACATTTTAAAATAGTAATAAAAGGTAACATTGTTGACTTAATAACTTTTCGAAGTCAGGTGGATACATTAATTGTATAAATAATGTTTTGTACATTTCAAAATTATTAAAAATTAGCTATAAAAATTTAGTTTTGGTGTTATTTAGCACCTGTATTACTGGTGAGTTTGGCATTACTGAACACATACATATAATTTTTTTTTTTGAGACAGAGTCTTGCCCTGTCACCCAGGCTGGAGTGCAATGGCATGGTCTTGGCTCACTGCAACCTCTGCCTCTTGGGTTCAAGCTATTCTCCTGCCTCAGCCTCTCAAATAGCTAGGATTACAGGCACGTGCCACCACACCCGGCTAGTTTTTTGTATCTTCAGTAGAGACGGGGTTTCACCTTATTGGCCAGGCTGGTCTCAAACTCCTGACCTCGTGATCCGCCCACCTTGGCCTCCCAAAGTGCGTGAGTCACCACGCCCGGCCACATAAAATATTTTTTAAACACTACATCCAATTACGTTTTGGAGAAATTTCTAGGGATCTGAGTAGAGCTTAGTTATTTTTTGAAAGTGATAACCCCTCTTTAGAGTGTCAGATGATTGAATAACTTTTTAAGTTGCTTATATTTACTTTGGAATGAAAGTGCCTTATAATTATCTCAGTGTTCTACACAGTTAGAGGTATTCATGCCTGCTAGATCAGTTGGACCACCATTTTAGAACTATAGAGCAAATGATCAGCAAGAGGTTTTGAATAGTTGTTATAATTTTTACCCACAAGAGTTAATATTCCATCCTATGTTTAATAGCCTGTAGTGAATATACTCCAGTGATGAATGAATGAGATTTAAACCTATATTTTAAAACAATAAAATTCTGTTTATTGTGAAGTTTTACCTAATGTAGGCTTTCTCTTAAATTTCCTATATAGAGTAATTATTTGGTGTTCATGGCGGAACTGTTCTGGTGGTTTGAAGTGGTGAAGCCGTCTTTTGTACAGCCTCGTGTTGTTCGTCCACAAGGAGGTAATCAATCTTTTTAATTTTAAATGTTCCTATGAACAGAAAAAAATGGAATGTTGATATAACCTTACCTGGTTACGTTTTTAGAAAGCAGCCTATTTTTTTTTTTTTTTAGATTTCAGCTATTACCCTTGATAGATTCTCCTAACCTCTTAAAATGGTTAGAGGAGAAGAAAAAGAAAATGGAGGGAATGGCTTTGTATTTGAAGTCTTATGATGTGGAACTTTTAGCTTTAACTGTCCATTTCTTTTCTTTGCATCTTTTATCCCTATCCCAGCTTTTATTCCCTTTTAGATTCTTAGTTTTTAACATTGTGTTACCCAGAATCCCCACAAATTATTGTTTGGCCTTAACCCGCAACTCGAATTTGCCATTAAACCATAAAAAGGTTTGTATGGATTTTTAAACCTAGTGGATTTCGTGACTATTATATCATGAACTATTGATTGTACATAATAAGAATAAAACTAGTAAGAAATAAGGGGGTTACTGTAAAGACCCAGAGATACAAGGAACAAAAAATCTTCCTAAATTTTCTGTAAAGCAAAATTTCACATAGCAAAACCAATTTTCCCTTGGCTCCCATTGTAAAACTAGAGGTTTATTTCTAGGCTGGGTGCGGTGGCTCACGCTTGTAATCCTAGCACTTTGAGAGGCCGAGGCAGGTAGATTACCTGAGGTCAGGAGTTTGAAACGAGGTTGGTCAACATGGTGAAACCCTATCTCTACTAAAAATACAAAAAGTAGCCGGGCATGTTGGTGCATGCCTGTAATCCCAGCTACTCAGAAGGCTGAGACAGTAGAATTACTTGAACCCAGGAGGCAGAGGTTGCAGTGAGCCGAGATCGCACCACTGCACTCCAACCACTGTCACTCCAGTGACAGAGATGAGACACCGTCTCAAAAAAAAGAAAAAAAAAAAACTAGAGGTTTATTTCTACAGGTGGAAAAATGATCTTAAATTATAAGCTTAGCCCACTAAAGAACTTTCTTCCAGCATAACTTATAGAAACATTTCTGTCTGCTACCAATAGCTGCCCTACCCAACACAACACATGATTATTGTGCATCCCAACTACTTAGCAGCTTTCCTTGGCTCCAAAGTTTGTTATTTTTGTAACTGCTACCGTTACCTGCACCTCCCCCTTAAACCCCCAAAAAATAAGAGAAAGTGATCAGGAAGGAGGAAAAACATATGTAGCCAAAGGGGAGGCATAGTCTAGTGAGTACAAGGAGGTTACTTCAGGCAGCCTGCTGCATCTCAGGCAAAAATCTGTGAAATAAGCAATAATTTGAGCATTGCTAAGCTTCTTAAGGCAGATTCTGAATATCGAGTCACTATATAACATTATATAACTTCTTTACATGCCTATAAAAAAATTGAGATGCTCCCCTAAGGCCATTGAATGAAGTCAGATATTCTTAGTAATTTTCATAATCAATATTTGTATAATTTTTAAAAATTATTAACAGGGTTTTCACTACATTGCTTTCTGTGATTTCACCTGTGAAACTCACTATTCAAAATACCAACAGCTGTTGCATCAGATCTCAAAGTCAAAAAGTAAATTGAGTCTTCCTCCAGAGTTACTTACAAAAATAAAAGTATACCAGCAGGTTTAATTATTTTCTAAAGAAATTCTGTTTTTCTCTAATTGACCAAAATACCAGCTATTTCATAAAGAAGCAGAGCTGACCATATGTATTTGAAGTTCTATGAAAGTTTTCACAAAATTAAACACTCAAACTTATTTTTGTTTTTTGTTTGTTTGTTTTTGTTTTGTTTTTGAGATAGAGTCGCTCTGTTGCCCAGGCTGGAGTGCAGTGGCACGATCTCGGTTCACTGCAAGCTCCATCTCCCAGGTTCACGCCATTCTCCTGCCTCAGCCTCCCGAGTAGCTGGGACTACAGGCGCCTGCCACCACGCCTGGCTAATTTTTTGTATTTTTAGTAGAGGCAGGGTTTCCCCATGTTAGCCAGGATGGTCTCGATCTCCTGACCTCGTGATCTGCCGGCCTCAGCCTCCCAAAGTGCTGGGATTACAGTCGTGAACCACCACGCCCAGGCACTTATTTTTGTTTTAAATACGAGTATTTATTTTATGTTAGGCTTTTTCCCCCTAATTATCCTGAATCAGATGAATTTTTTAATTTAAGAAATTTTTGGCCGGGCGTGGTGGCTTACGCCTGTAATCCCAGCACTTTGGGAGGCTGAGGTGGGCAGATCACAAGGTCAGGAGTTCGAGACCAGCCTGGCCATTATGGTGAAACTCTGTCTCTACTAAAAATACAAAAATTAGCTGAGTGTGGTGGCGGGCGCCTGTAGTCCCAGCTGCTTGGGAGGCTGAGGCAGGAGAATCGCTTGAACCCAAGAGGTGGAGGTTGCAGTGAGCTGAGATCACACCATTGTACTCCAGCCTGGATGACAGAGCGAGACTCCGTCTAAAAAAACAGAAAGAAATTTTTTTTAAATTTTGAATTTAAGTCTGAATACTTCAAAAAGATCTTAGAGAAATTTGACCCTTTGAAAATTATTTAAGAAGAAAACTTTATGCTATGATTTCTCAATACGTAGAAAGGGAAATAGAAGTTAAATTTTATTATAAATTTGTTTATGGTCCAGAATTTTTCATAGAAATATGCTAATTTGAGGTTCTTTTTAAAAATCTTTTATTCCAGCTGAACCTGTAAAAGATACGCCTTCCATTCCTGTCTTGAATGCTGCCAAAAGAAATGTCTTAGATAGTAGTTCTGACTTCCCTTCAAGGTAAACTCCACAATGACTTTATTTTCACCATTTCTATTCTATTTACTGATTAAATCAAATAATATTATATTACATTAAATAAGGTTTTTAAGAATTTCAGTTGGATTTTGAACTGTTATAATTAGCTTACCCTATTAAAGCCTGTTTTAACTTAAATATAAATTGAAATGTACACTGAAATGAATGTTTATGTACCACACTGAAAAGATGGGAGAATATATTCTAAGTTCCCAACAACCAACCTAAAACCAAACTTTTGATGCATAACTTGTTCATAATTGAGAACTGTCTAATAGGTAACTCTTAGGCCTTGGAGGAAAATTTTGAAATTCTATTAGGACTTCTACATATTTTATTATTTTAAAAATCTTTGAAGGTTTTTCCTGCTTTTTTTTTTTCTGGTTAGGATAGCTATTGAGAGGTCACAGTGTTACCCACACAATGGCTGGGTTTGGTCTCTTGACAGATGACAGTCCAAAGCCACAACCAAGGAGGATTTAACAAGACGAGGATTTTATTACTTGCAGCAAGTAAGGAGGACACCGGGAATAATTCCCCAAAGCAGTGCCTCCTCAAGCAAAGGTGAAAATAGGGCTTTTAGTAGGCTGGTTAGCTGTATCACTGTGTGTAGAGGTGGAGTAAAGGCAGTAAAGGTGCGGGCATCAGTCACGCTTCTGCATACTGGCATGTATAGAAAATGCGGAATAAGCTCCTCCTTGGATGGGATTTTTAGTGTGGTAATGGTAATACATCTCCGTCTCAGGCATCTCTGCATCCACCCAGCTTGTGTATTTTTTGTTTTGTAATGTGGGGTTGGGCTGCTTCCTGGAAATTTCTGAAACAATAAAAATCTCAGGGTGCAACAGTTACAAGCAGGTACCTTTTCACAGTGTGTACCTGAAAACCCAAGGACCCTGGGTTACAACAATAGAATATTTATTACAATATTGAATCTTTAATGCTTTAGCACATAATGTTAGGAACTAAATTGAAAGCAAAGTAAAAATGTCCTATCATATTAATACCTAGGTAATCCTGACTTCTCACCCAGGTATGTGATAGGGACATTAGTTTGTTTAAAAATGTATTTCAGCAGCTCCTATAAGCAGCTTTTTATTTGAATTTATTAGAACCTACAATTTATATTGACTTTGGACTCCTAATCTATTCGATTTTTTACGTTAAAACTAATGTCTTTTGTGGGTTTTTGGAAATTCAGACACATTAAAAATACATTTCAAAAATTATGAGTAAAACATTCAAAGTAATTTCTGTATGAATTCTTGGCTTAACACAAAAATATGAAATTTAGCAGTCATGGTGGGTCAATAGTGACATTTCCTTCCTTGAAGATTTAGAAAACACTCAGTGTTCTAGGTCATCACTCTTGCCCTATTAAATCTTTAAATTCCACTTTCAAAGTGGAGGTAAGTAAAGCTTTCCACTCAAAGATTAGATTATTCCATAATTATTCTAGGAACCTAAATGGACAGTCTCCCACATTTCTGAAAAATGTTTTAATTCATGTCCTCTGGAAAACTCATCTCTTTTCTCTCAGACATCTCAGCGGCTCGTTTTTCCTATTTTTCCCAGCAGAAACTCTTTTTATAGTGCAGATGGATGTCTACATTCTTTTCCTTGAAAAGTTATTGTGTGGCCATTATTCTAGGCTGTTCTGAGTTCCTAGTCATCCTCTCATTTCTATAAGTCTCCATATGGTCCATTGTAGTTCTCCAACACTGTGGAACTTTTGAGAAAGAATTGAAGTATTTTTCCCTTCCTGGGGATAATGTAGCCACATCTCAAATGTTAGTGAACCTAAATAATGATTTTATGAGAAAGAAAAAAACAAAGGAAGAAGACAGACAAAGCAAAAGATGTTTTCAGCAGCTACTCCACACACTTGGCTACCAGCTGTTGGAGATATACAAACACAGGTCCGTGAGCAGAGAGGCTATCAAGGTATTTTACTAGGGTTTATTATACCTGTAGTTTTTAGAGATTCAGATTTGACCAAAGTATTTCAAATTGATGAGTTTCATTTTACTTTTTTACGTATCAGTTTTTATGTTTATAAAATGAAAATAATTCACATCTCACAAAGACATTGAGATGTATATGAAAGTACTTCAAGTTGTTTGGCTAAAAGACATAAAATATATATAGATACATACTGTAATCACAGCCATTCTTTGGTTTAAACAATATATTATGTTTCCATATTTTTAAAATTTAGGATGTAGAATCAGAGGTGGTAGTGTTGTTTCTAACTTGAGACATTCTACCAAAATTTATATTAAACAGCTAAAATATAACATTTTAAATTTATTTTCCATTGCAGTGGGGAAGGAGCTACATTTACACAGTCTCATCATCATTTGCCTTCTAGGTATTCACGTCCCCAGGCTCATTCTTCAGCCTCAGGTAATATATTTGAAAAAGCCTAGGAAAATACTCTTTTAAGTAGGTTACCTGGGAAATGATTGACAATAAATATAAATAAACAAATATCCAGGGTTTTTTTGTTTTTTTTGTTTTGTTTTGTTTTGTTTTTTTCTGAAAAATGGCTATTATAACACACTAAAAGCATGGTCAGTTTCACTGTGGTTGCTTTTCTTGATAAAATGATCTCTAATTCTCCTTATGTACCTACTTAATTTGTATTGCTATTAATGAATCCTCAAATACGTGAAGTCTCCTAAGTTGCTATAAGTTGATTTTTTTACATGATTTCAATGGCTTTTTCTTTTTTGCATTTGAAGGAGGAATTAGAAGGTCTTCATCTATGTCTTATGTTGATGGCTTCATAGGGACATGGCCCAAAGAGAAAAGGTAAACAAAGAGAATTACTTTTAGTGTATTCAGATTATTAAGAAATGCAGATTGCATCTGTGTCTCTCTTTTATTGATAACCAGATTGCTAAAACTTTTAATTAGTTCCTAAATTTGAAAAAGGCAGTATAGGCAGATGATAGAGATGTAAAAGAGGCTAACTTTAAAAAGTAGCTAGATAGCCCTCCCCTTACCTTGAAGACAGTACGATTATGAGAACTGGGGAAAGAAAGGAAATGTAATTTCAAATAATTCTTGTTAAATGATACTAAAAATCATTTCTAGGATTTTTAAAGGATTTTTCTCTTTAACTTTTTTTTAGATCATCAGTGCATGGCGTATCATTTGATATTTCTTTTGATAAAGAAGATAGTGTACAGAGATCCACTCCAAACCGAGGAATCACTCGTTCTATTAGTAATGAAGGACTTACTCTGAACAACAATCGTGTATCTAAACACATTAGGAAAAATTTGTCCTTCAAGCCAATAAATGGAGAAGAGGAAGCAGAGAGCATTGAAGAAGAACTTAATATAGATTCTCACAGTGACCTCAAATCTTATGTGCCCCTTAACACAAATGAACTAAATTCTAATGAGAATATTCATTACAAGCTTCCAAATGGAGCTTTACAAAATAGAATACTTCTTGACGAGTTTGGCAATCAGATCGAGACACCAAGCATTGAAGAAGCATTACAAATAATTCATGATACCGAAAAATCTCCTCATACACCTCAGCCAGACCAAATTGCTAATGGCTTCTTTCTTCATAGTCAAGAAATGAGTATCCTGAATTCAAATATCAAGTTAAATCAATCTAGTCCTGATAATGTAACTGATATGAAAGGTGCCTTGAGTCCCGTAACTGACAATACTGAAGTAGACACTGGAATTCATGTTCCTTCAGAAGATATTCCTGAAACTATGGACGAAGATTCTTCGTTGAGAGATTATACTGTAAGCTTGGACTCTGACATGGATGATGCATCTAAATTTCTTCAGGATTATGATATACGAACTGGCAACACCAGAGAAGCTTTGAGTCCTTGTCCAAGTACTGTAAGTACCAAGTCTCAGCCAGGGAGCAGTGCTTCTTCTAGTTCTGGAGTTAAAATGACCAGCTTTGCTGAACAAAAATTCAGGAAACTGAATCATACCGATGGAAAAAGTAGTGGAAGCAGTTCTCAAAAAACTACACCAGAGGGCTCTGAACTTAATATTCCTCATGTGGTTGCTTGGGCACAAATTCCAGAAGAAACAGGGCTTCCACAGGGACGGGACACTACCCAGCTGTTGGCTTCTGAGATGGTGCATCTTAGGATGAAACTAGAAGAAAAGAGGCGTGCTATAGAAGCCCAGAAAAAGAAAATGGAAGCTGCTTTTACCAAACAGAGACAGAAAATGGGAAGGACAGCATTCCTTACTGTAGTGAAAAAGAAAGGGGATGGGATATCCCCTCTACGAGAGGAAGCGGCGGGTGCAGAAGATGAGAAAGTATACACTGATCGAGCAAAAGAAAAGGAATCACAAAAAACTGATGGACAAAGGAGCAAGTCACTGGCAGATATAAAAGAGAGCATGGAGAATCCTCAAGCCAAATGGCTAAAGTCTCCAACTACACCTATTGATCCTGAGAAGCAGTGGAACCTGGCAAGCCCCTCAGAAGAAACTTTAAATGAAGGAGAGATTTTAGAATATACCAAATCCATTGAAAAGTTAAATTCATCCCTGCATTTTCTACAACAAGAAATGCAACGCTTGTCACTTCAGCAGGAGATGTTAATGCAGATGAGAGAGCAACAATCTTGGGTGATTTCACCTCCACAACCCTCTCCACAGAAACAGATTCGAGATTTTAAGCCTTCTAAGCAGGCAGGCCTGTCATCAGCCATTGCACCATTCTCCTCAGACTCCCCTCGTCCTACTCACCCATCTCCACAGTCTTCTAACAGGAAAAGCGCATCTTTTTCTGTTAAAAATCAAAGGACTCCTAGGCCAAATGAGTTAAAAATAACACCTTTGAATCGAACCTTGACACCTCCTCGGTCTGTGGATAGCCTTCCTCGGTTAAGGAGGTTTTCACCAAGTCAAGTTCCTATTCAGACTAGGTCATTTGTATGTTTTGGGGATGATGGAGAACCTCAGTTAAAGGAATCCAAACCTAAAGAGGAAGTTAAAAAGGAGGAATTGGAATCCAAAGGGACTTTGGAACAGCGTGGACATAATCCAGAAGAAAAGGAAATCAAACCTTTTGAGTCAACAGTCTCTGAAGTCCTATCACTGCCTGTCACAGAGACTGTATGTCTGACACCAAATGAGGACCAATTGAATCAACCCACAGAACCCCCTCCTAAACCCGTTTTCCCACCCACTGCTCCAAAAAATGTTAATCTGATTGAAGTTTCCCTCTCAGATTTGAAACCCCCTGAAAAGGCTGATGTACCTGTTGAAAAATATGATGGAGAAAGTGATAAAGAACAATTTGATGATGACCAGAAAGTATGCTGTGGATTCTTTTTTAAGGTGTAGTATTAATCTGCATAGTTTTGGGCATCTTCATTAGATGAGTGCGGTTGTGTTGGATATTTTTTTTTTCAGTTGACATGCTTGCTTCTTTCAGTAGCAGTCTCTTTTGATACAAGTTCATCCCCATTAACTATAGTAACATTCAAGCACACTGTGGTTTCCAGTATGGACTCAAAGCTGTAATAAATCCTTTTATCACATGTTTAGATATATTCCTTGGTTTTGCTCCTCTACTGCTCTTTCTCACTTTCACAAAAGCCTTTTAAAAATTAAGCTACTCAGATCTCTTCAGAGAGTGATTCCATTTTGTCTCTTAATCATGTAACACTGCCATTTTTTTTAACAGAATGCCACTCTAGACACTAATAGATATTAAAATGTACTGTCTAGAGACTCTGTTCCTTGCAGAGGAAGGGAAACAAAGGGGAAGAAAATCATTAGTGTAAAACAGGCAGTACCTCTGTTGCTTCATTTCTATTCCATTTATTTACACATCTTCACCACCCCATTACTCATCTGTTGGACTATGGTTACAGCTTCTTGACTGGGCTGTCTGTCTCCAATCATGCCATTCCAGTCTTCATACTGCTACTAAAGGTGATAGTTCCAAGAGCATAGCTCCAATTGAGTCTCTTTCTAGTCAGAAATCTTGCCTGTTGAATAAAGTTCAAACCCTTTAGCACAACATTCAGGGACTTTCACAGATGAACCTAAATCTTTTTGTCTAGCTTCTTCCCCATAATTTTATTTTGTACTGTTCTTGAAGATTAACTTCAAGCTTCATCTAAAGCGTTTTATAATTCCTTCAGTCAAGGTCAGATGTTTCTTCATTTGTGTATCTATTGTATCCTTAATGTACTCATACCTGTCCTGTGTCCCGGAGTTTTCAACTGTTTCGTATGATTTGCTTTGTCTCTTAGACCATGACCTCCTAGAGGTGCTGCATCTTTATATTTTTATTTATTTATTTATTTTTTGAGACAGAGCTTCGCTCTTGTTGCCCAGGCTGGAATGCAATGGCGCAATCTTGGCTTACTGCAACCTCCGCCTCCTGAGTTCAGGCGATTCTCCTGCCACAGCCTCCCTAGTAGCTGGTATTACAGGCATGTGCCACCACGACCGGCTAATTTTCTATTTTTAGTAGAGATGGGGTTTCTCCATGTTGGTCAGGCTGGTCTCGAACTCCCAACCTCAGGTGATCTACCCGCCTCAGCCTCCCAAAGTGCTGGGATTACAGGCATGAGCCACCGTGCCCAGCCAAGGTACTGCATCTTTTTATCCCCATAGCATAGTAAAGTGTCTGGCAAACTACAATGTATATAATTTGATAGATGAAGACATATGAATGTTTGAACTAATTGCTTGAATGGTATCTTCTGACTTTCTCCATTCAGAGTTAAATCTCTCTCTGGATTTCCATACAAAGCCTGTTGTTTGTACCTCTTCCCCTTGTGATTTTTTAGGCTCCTTGACCTGAGGTACCATATATTTTAATATATGTAATATCTGACACTATGTTGTGAGTATATTAGACACCAAAGAAATGTTTATTGAATTAAGCATTGGCAGGGACAATTAACAAGGAGACATTAAGACAGTGAACCACTTCTACAGCAGCTTGTTACTTTGCTGAATTCTGAAGCATTTTGGAAGCCCGCTGAGAACTAGGGCTGTCCCTAAGGATTCAGGTAGAAACTAGGGCAGGCCCAGGAGGCCTATAGAAAATGAACTAGCTCTCAAAAGTACTGTAGAAGAGAAGTATAATCATCCCCATCTTTTCTTCAATGGAAAAATTTTCATTATAGTTCAGAACCTATCAAACAGACTGTCAGTACCTCAACTTAAAATCATGCAGCAATAGTTTCATTTATGTGATACAACATTGGGTGGCTAATTTTGGGATGTTTTTACTTGAGGTATTTTTACTGAGCTTATATTTTAAATAAAATTTAAGTGCAATTTTAAAAATTGGTGGGGGAACTCCCTACTGTAAGTTATTAAATTAGGGTTAAAAAATTTTGTTTTTTTTTTTGTTTTTATGGTTGTTCTTTGCAAGTCTCATAGGTTTTGACAGAGTGTAATTAAATAAGTTTGCCTGTCCTCTTTTTTGATGGAACTGTTACCACTGTAGTTCAGTTCTTCCTTCATAATTTCTCAACCACATCCACATTCAGAAGGGTTGTAATAGTTCAAACTTTCAGTTATAGGACTAACCACAAAATGTGACTATAACAATTGAAAATGAGAATATTGGTACCTAAAATGTTTCATTGTTTTCAATGAAATTCGTTCTTAGGATGATCAAAAAGCAGAAAATGATATGGCAATGAAACGGGCAGCTTTGTTGGAGAAAAGATTAAGAAGGGAAAAGGAAACTCAGCTCCGGAAACAACAGTTGGAAGCAGAAATGGAGCATAAGAAGGAGGAAACAAGGTAAAGGAAATTGCTGGGCCAGTGCTAGATCTGAACTTTAATGATGCATGGGCATATTTAGAAAAAGTTGGTAAGTACTCAAAGAGGTAGTCTCTCATTAATTTTTATTAACAGATTTTTTTCAGAGAAGTTTGTAGTATAGACAGACAGCTGGATCAATGCTTCTTTTTGGTGCTTTGTAGAAATCAATTTATTTTCCCAAAGTATTGCCTAATTTTATATTTTTATCTTAAGCTTAAGGCATCTCATGGGAAAGTTCTCTAGAAATATTAATTTAAATAATTAAATGTTTAAAAAACATTAAAATAACTTTTCTGGGACATATATATATACATATACATATATATACATATATACATACATACATACACACACACACACACACACACACACACGACCTAAATTATCTCAAATACCTTTATTTTTATTTCTTTGACTTTTCCTTCCCTCCTTTATTTACTTATTTATGCTTAATCCCATGTCTCAGCAGAATCATCAAGTACCTTTTAAATGAACCATTTATTCACCAAGGTGATGAAATAGAATTCTCCCTTCTCATATCAAATACATAACTCTCTCCTGTATGGTTTGTCTTTGGTATGCAGAATAAGAACTGTAACCATTTGATTTCTTAGGCGTAAAACTGAGGAAGAACGTCAGAAGAAAGAAGATGAGAGAGCACGCAGAGAATTTATTAGGCAAGAATATATGAGGCGGAAACAACTGAAACTAATGGAAGATATGGATACAGTAATTAAACCCCGTCCTCAAGTAGTAAAACAAAAAAAACAGCGACCAAAATCTATTCACAGAGATCATATTGAATCCCCCAAAACACCAATAAAGGGTCCTCCAGGTAACATAGCTTATTATGAAGAGTCTGTTCATAAAAAACACCAGCTTGGTTGGTTTGTCATACTAACTTGGTTGTACTTTGATATGCAAAATTGGATACACAGTTTGACATTGTGCATGCTCCCTTTTGGAAAACCAAAATGAGCAAATGAAGTTTTTAATGAATTAAATGTATTATGTGTGCATGCATATATTCAGTAGAACAAATGTGAATGCTAAAAATCAAATCTAAATATTAATCTATTAGGGAACTGTGCCCTCAGATATAATCTCCTTGAATTATTAACTGCCCTTTACATACTTATAAATTTAAATGTTATATGCATGAAATGTGCAAGAAACATGTTGGTATAATAAGGAATGTAAGATCAAGAGTTCAAAAGTCCCTCCTTCAAGATAGAAATGGTTGAAAATCCAAACTTATAATATCTGGAGTTGAGAGAATATATTTTCTTTAAAAGTCAGTATACATACTCATTATTATTATTATTATTATTATTATTTGAAATGGGGTCTCAGTCTGTTGCTCAGGCTAGAGTGCAGTGGTGTGATCATGGCTTACTGCAGCCTCCACCTCCCTGGGTTCAGGTGATCCTCCCACCTCAGCCTCCTGGGTAGTTGGGACTACAGGTGAGTGCCACCATACCCGGCTAACTTTTTTGTATTTTTTGTAGAGATGGGGTTTCTTCATGTTGTTCAGGCTGGTCTCGAACTCTTGGGCTTAAGTAATCTGCCTGCCTTGGCCTCCCAAAGTGCTAGGATTACAGGCGTGAGTCACTGCGCCTGGCCATACTCTTATTTTTAAAAAAATCTTGGGGTGCAGGGATAAATTTGTAAAAAGAAAAGAAATCTTTAATAAAACCAAATGCCATGGAAATTTTTTAGAGAATTCTCATAGTTATACTAAACCTGAGGAAAAATAACATAATATTGACTGTTTAAAGAGAACTCTCTTTTCAAGCCTGTAAAACTAATTAATATAGTTTTCTACCTAGAATTTAGATATTATGAAATTTTTTTGTTATTGTTTTTTTCTTTAGGATCACAGTATCATGTCTCATATTAACACTTTCCTTTTGGAACGCAAGTTAGTTTTATCATTGTTTCCTAAAAGTCGTTTCCTTGCTAATTTTAAATAAATTGTGTATATATGCATGCAAGCATATTATGTGTTTAAATTAAAAGCACAGAGAAAAGGAAAAGAAATTACAGAAGCTCAATTTTTATATGCTGGTGTTATCTAATGAACAGACTCTTTGCTAGTTGCTCCTTTTAAATTTCTAATTTTGTTTTTATTCAGGATCATGAATTTATCGTGTTTTTTCAGTCTCTAGCCTTTCTTTGGCATCGCTGAACACAGGTGATAACGAGAGTGTACATTCAGGCAAGAGGACGCCAAGGTAAATCTATAACGTATGAATATTTTTACAGAAAAGAATATAGTACCTGCAATTATACAAACTCTAAGTAAAAATTCTTTAGTGTTTTTATTTTATATTTTATAATGACCAAATCATAATCACAAATTTTTCTAAGTTTTGCTGACTTAGGACTGTTAGCGTTTCTGTTAAAAGAAATTATGTAAAGAGGTGTCTATTCATCTTTCAGTGCTTTTTGTCTTTTAGAATTTAGAATTATTGACATTGATAACATACTTTTTATAAGCTATGAAACATTAACAGTAATTATACATCAGTAATTGCTAACATGATTATTAAATCACAGTCAGTAGAATGAGAGTACCAACTTCTCTAGTCTATTACCAACTAATACAAAGGAGTTTTCCCCATTAGAATAATTCCAAAGTGGGTTGCCTATGACTTAGGAAAGATCTCTTTTCTATTTTCTTTCTCTAGGATTCTTTCTCTAGATTAGAAGCTAAAAGTCAGTATTTTATTACTTTATACTATAATATCGTATCAGAAAAGAACATTTCTAGTGACAGTCATCATCTTAGAGTTCTTATCTTTGTATTACCATCCTTTGTGTTATTTGCCAATTTTCACATTGAAAAACATTCATTCTTTCAACAGATATTTATAGAATGCTTACTATGTTCTAGGAACTTGGATGTGTAGCTGTGAATAAGACAAACAATGTTATATTATTTTTTATTATTTATTATTTTTTTTGAGACGGAGTCTTTCTCCGTCGCCCAGGCTAGAGTGCAGTGACATGATCTCGGCTCACTGCAACCCCTGCCTCCTGGCTTCAAGCGATTCTTCTGCCTCAGCCTCCTGAGTAGCTGGGATTACAGGCGCGTAACACCATGCCCAGCTAATTTTTGTGTTTTTGGTAGAGACAGGGTTTCACCATATTGGCCAGGCTGATCTCAAACTTCTGACCTTGTGATCTACCTGCCTCGGCCTCCCAAAGTGCTGGGATTACAGGCATGAGCCACCACGCCCGGCCTTATCATATTATTTTTAGGCCTTTAGGTTGATTTTGATTGGTACTTTCATGTATACCCTCTGGGCCCCATTTTTTCTCTGAGACATAAAACATATTTTATTTTCTAATTAGATCAGAGTCTGTAGAAGGCTTCTTATCTCCAAGTCGTTGTGGCAGTCGAAATGGAGAAAAAGACTGGGAGAATGCATCAACAACTTCTTCAGTGGCTTCTGGAACAGAATATACAGGTTAGTGTCTATACATTTTTAGAGAAACATTTGAATTTAACACACTCATAAATGGAGGGTGTACTAAAGAAAATTTTATTGGCTCACCTTTGGGTCTTAAACATAGGCAACTAATAAACAGTGAATGCAGGTGGTCACTTTCAGGTAGTTCAGTAAGTTTCTAAACAAAATTAGTGATGCTACTTATATCTCATCCCTCTAACCAAGGCTGGCCATTTCTGTGTGTAGTTTGGGTCCGAAGAAGTTTTAGAGAAGTTCTACATAGTTCCTCAGTACTGAGTAAAGGCTAGAATCCACCAAGTCCTCTCCCTAATACTGGGATTTCAGGTATCCAGAATTGTGCACCTCTAGCAAGTATTAAGAGGCTCTAAAAGATAAGAATGCGTTGAATCTAGGAAGGTATCTAGCCTCACATATCCCCACCAAGTCCTCTTCTAGCTTCTAGGTAGGCATGATTGGAATAAAAGCAATGAAGAATACAATGTGGGTTAAGGACACTTCTAAATAAATGAAGCAGGAGATAAATCAGAAGAAATGTCAGCAGCACGTTGAGAGGTAAGATAGGAAGGCATGGGAGAACATGTATGGGGAAGAGCAGAGGGAAAAGGAGATGCCTCCATCCATCCATGATAGAGTGGAAGTGGAAACCCTAGAAAGGCCTAAAGAGGTTAGAACTTGCTAGAGACCCACTCTGTGGCTTTTAATACTACCTCCTACAGCCAGTCTGACAGCCTTTAAGGCCTGGGATTTGACAGTATTTCCATGTTACTCCCTCTGCTTCTCTATGTTAGTCCAGTTGAACAATCTGAAAAAGAAAGGTTTTTTTGCCTTTTGAAAAGACTTAAATTACTCATGGACCCATTCTACTCTAAGCTAACCAGTAACCTTATAGATTTAAGAAAGAAGGTTAAATAGGCAGTATGACAGTTATAGCAATATTTTATTTTTAGTACTGCTCTCACAGGATACTCCAAAAGGCCATAGGAACATCCTCCATATCTCTGGTTGGATAAAACAATGTTTTGGTTGGATTGCAGCCAGTAAGAGGCCTTTAAGCACAGAATTTGGTCTTCTATTACAATATTTCAGCAGTGTAGGAACAATTACATCATTTTAAAATAGTAGTATTTCTGACTTAGGAATGTTATTTTTATTATTGTTGTTAAATCCCTACCATAGGACCAAAGCTCTACAAAGAACCCAGTGCAAAATCCAATAAGCACATAATACAAAATGCTTTAGCTCATTGCTGTTTGGCTGGAAAAGTAAATGAAGGTCAGAAGAAAAAAATACTGGAGGTAAGCATGTTTGCATGTAAATTAAATTTGGCAAACTGTAGAAGTCTTTTATCCATTCAAAAGAATGTACTCTCATGGGCCTAGACTTTCAACAGCATGTAAAAAGATCTGTAGCTAGATGTTTTAATTATCAGATTTAGTTTATTTTCACATTAGGTTCTGGAAGCCTGCAGATTTTATTAAAGACTAGCAATAGGCTTTAAGATTTGTTATCGCAATAATGTTATAAAATGTGACTAAGAAATGTAACATAATTATATAAACTTTATTCAGCAAAATTAAGGGTTTTTATTGGTGGTGTTATGTTGTTTTTGTTTTTTATTTTAAAGGAAATGGAGAAATCAGATGCCAACAACTTCTTAATCTTGTTCCGGGATTCAGGATGCCAGTTCAGATCTTTATATACTTATTGCCCAGAAACTGAAGAAATCAATAAACTGACTGGGATAGGCCCTAAATCTATCACTAAAAAAATGATTGAAGGACTTTACAAATATAATTCTGACAGGAAACAGTTTAGCCACATACCCGCTAAAACTTTATCTGCCAGTGTTGATGCAATTACCATTCATAGCCATTTATGGCAGACCAAAAGACCAGTAACACCCAAAAAACTTTTACCCACTAAGGCATAGAAGTTGGGAAATACTTGCTTCAGAACATTCATGGTAAATTTGCACTTCATCTTTCCTGCCTATAGAAAATCTTTCTAATTGCCAACAAGACTTTTATTAATTAAAACTGGACATTAAGCTCTGTTGTCATGAACAACTGGAATGTAAACCACAGTATTTTGGAGTGCAGAAGATTCGTACTTAAGTGATAAGTCCAAGTGATGAAGGAAATGTTTTAATTCACAAATGGAGATTTGTATGTGTTATCAGGTTCACCTGCTTGATATTAAATACATTAAAGCACTGAATTTTCATGGATATTAGTTGGATTTATCATTGAAATATAGTTAAGATGACAAATTATGTGTTTTATTTGTTGCTTTTTTTTAACCTTTTAATGTATATTCTTGTCTTCAGATGGTTTGCTATTTTTCTCTCCTGGGGGTTTATTCTGATACCTTTGTATTTTGTTTCATGTGGAGATCATGAAAGTAGGAAGTAGACCTTCAGAAGTAACTCGCACCTTTCTTATGATGTTAAGAGAAACACTAGTGTTTAGTTTTACAGTAACCCTCATATTTTAATGGTGTTACAGCATTTGCAAAACTTATTCTGCTAAGTATTTACAACTCTATTTATTATTCACTCAAGTATTAACATTCTCTATTAAATAAGAGGAGGTGTTGTAAAGAGCTGCTAGTAGGTTCGCTTTAAACCACATGAGCTTAACCAAGAATATGTTATAAGAAGTTGCTGATTAAATCAGTGCTGTTTTTACACCACTTCTGGCCAACTCAGAATTATTTAGATTGTTCTTTTAACAAAAAAGGCTTTCTATCTCTTTTAAAGTAAGTCACTTTATAAGTTGGCAGAAGTGAATGACACTTTGAGAGTAGTCTTTCAATCTGAAGATGTAAGACTTCCTGAAACAAGTTCTCAAGAAGTCTTTACATTATATTTATAACTCATATAAAAATTATATTTAGAATTTTTAAACATGTACAAAGGGCTACATTTTAATTTTAAAATAGCTTCACATTATTTTACTTATATTGGGTTTTTCTTCGTTTTAATCCTTTTCAAGTGGAACGGCTTAGATTAAGTATACACTTGAAATCTCCTCTACATGATCTTTGTTCTTTAACAGTGTATACCAGAGGGTTAGTTGGGGAAAAACTTCATTCTCAGGAAAAGACTTGAATGATTATGTGACCCTGTTATGTTTCAGTGTTGTGACAACTGTGTAAACTAGGGGGGAAGACAGTATTGTATCATAAATGAGATGCGTAGTTTGTTTTCTTTCATGGGAAGTAGAGATAAAAATATATACATTTCTCTAATTGAGTTGTTTAGAGAAAGAACTAATGTCGTATATGATGTATTTACTTATTTTAAAAAAAAGAATAGGAATGAGATGTCCCTGAGCTGTACTTTTCTATTATTATAAGGCCTTTAGGCATCAGTGCATCTGGGTTATCAACATTTTCTCAAATGCTGTCAATATTTTACTGTAATTTATGTTCTTATATTTATGTATATTTGTTAAAACTGTAAAAAAAATTTCACAGATTTTTTTCCAATACCTGTGCAAGATACATGTGTAGCTCAAAACTATTTGTGATCTACTGTTTGCATGTAAGAGACCAGGATATGTAACTCTTATATTTTAAGTGTATACATATTGTGTATATAACATATGGATATTAAAAATGGGGAATTGCACATTTTACCTTTTAGACAGTAATTTCTATCACAATTAGAAGGAAATGATTGTCAAATACACGTTTAGATTAAAACTAGTTTAAAAAATTATAAATGAATCTAATCAGAATGTGAATAGTAGTCAGAAGGATAATTTAATAAGCATTTTACATTACTAAATTTGTTCATTTCAATATTAACTCAATTTCCCTCATCAAAGCAATCTTTGTGATATTACTTGGCTATTAAATAAAGAAAATTGGATGCAAGACAATGGAGAAACTTTAAAACTAAACAGGACCACCCTTTATTCTTAACTTTGTGTGTCCAACAGTTGAATTGAATGTCTATAAGGTCTAAAGGTAGAATGTGAATATTGCCACAGAGTTCATTGCTCTCAGTATAAGATTTTACTTTATTAATGCAGAAGGAATATGGATATATTTCTTTAAGTCTGCAGATTTTTTTATTATGGTGCAGCTTTTTTAAATTATGTTTTTAAAATTATACAGTTGAAAAATATGCCATTTCATAAAGTCTGAGGATTTTCGTCACCTTACTGAAACACACTGGTGCTTTCATCGTCAGAGGTCAAATTATTATGATAACTATTCCATTAAGTTTGCCAAACATTTGTCGTGGTTACCAGTGCAGCCTGTCAAATTCTGCTATTTGACACAGCTTTGGAAAGCTTTTAGTTCTTGGTTTTTCCGTTTTGTATTAGAATGACTGTTACAGTTTTATTTGGCTGTTTAAAGCCAAATTCAGCTATTTAATTATGGTTTCATGGACACTGTTGAGCAATGTACAGTGTATGGTGTGCTAACCTGTCCACTCTAGAGCATTGCTTACAGGTTTTTTGTTTTTTAAGATGCTGTGCTGTAAAATACTGTCATACTTGCTATTTCCTGGTACAGTGTAGTTTTTCCCCTTTCATTTGAATAAAAGCATGGCACCAAATGACTCCTTTTCTGTTTCTTGAATAAAATGTAGTTTTTGGTAAAATTATTTGAACTTGAGGTAACTCATACAGTTTTTCTATCCCCTAACCTATGTTTAAATTTAATAACTTGAATATTCATAACAGGCAACTTGAAATAATTAGCCTTTTAAAAATACTAACTTAGGGCAATGTTAAAAAGTCTGTAACTTTCTATGCTTAGCTCAGACGGTCTACATAGTATGATTTATAAATGTGCTTATCTTACATTAATCTTGCTCATACTAATTCACTATCTTTTGGTGAATTGATAGTTATATTGTACCAGAACTAGTGCTCTGTGTCTTTGAAACTGAATGGCCAGTGAACTCACTGATCTGGAGTAGCCATGAGAAGCTAGTTCTTGACCATTATTTTGTAAGTTTCACTTTGATTTTGCTGATTCTACTTACTCAGAACAAAGAGGTGTTTTTTAAGAAAAAAGAGGTCTGATAACAAAACTATAAAATAATCTTCATGCCTAATTATATACCTGAAGAAATATCTGGTTAGTAGACATAAATGTGGTTTTCTACCTTGGGACCTTTTTGATAGGTTCTGTAACTTCAGAACACAGCTATACTTCCACAATATTTTCTAGTACTTTAATTTTCAGAAATAAAAATATTTAACCCGGCTGGGCGCAGTGGCTCACGCCTGTAATCCCAGCACTTTGGGAGGCCGAGGAGGGCGGATCACGAGGTTGGGGGATCAAGACCATCCTGGCTAACATGGGGAAACCCTGTCTCTACTAAAAATACAAAAAAAATTAGCCAGGCCTGGTGGCGGGCACCTGTAGTCGCAGCTACTTGGGAGGCTGAGACAGGAGAATGGCGTGAACCCGGGAGGCAGAGCTTCCAGTGAGCCGAGATTGCGCCACTGCACTCCAGCCTGGGTGACAGAGCAAGACTCCATCTCAAAAAAAAAAAAAAAAATTTAACCCTAAGACCCAGGCAACATTAGAAAAATGTACACAATGCCAGATATGGTGGTGGCTCATGCCTATAATCCCAGCACTTCGGGAGGCCAAGGCGGGTAGATCACTTGAGGTCAGGAGTTTTGAGACCAGCCTGGCCAACACGGCGAAACCCTGTCTCTACTAAAAAATAAAAAAAATTAGCCAGGCATGGTGGCAGATGCCTGTAATCCCAGCTACTCGGGAACATGAGGCAGAAGAATTGTTTGAACCCAGGAGGCAGAGGTTGCCGTGAGCCAAGATCGCACCTCTGCACTCCAGCCTGGGTGACAGAGCGAGACTGTCTAAAAAAAAAAAAAAAAAAAAAAGTGTACACAAAACCTGGAGCCCCCACACAATAAGAATGTGTTGCCTTATGACTGAAATTGATACTTCTTAACTAGGGCAGAGGAAAATATTCTGTAGTGAATAGGAACAAACACCTTTATTTCATGATCTGTCTACACAGAAAGATGATAATAAAATTCAGCAAAGGAAATGTAGCTGTAATGTTATGACCTAGGAATTGGCTATTGGAGAAACACATCTATAAAATGAGTGTGAAATTCTGTTGTCCCTCAGAAGTATATAGATGCTTAAGAAATAGGTATCTTCTCAAAAGAAACAAATGAGATATTAATGATTTTGCCTAATTTGATGGGGGTGGGGGAAGTACACAGATTGGTATGTCAGAGTTGCTCTTCAAATAAGGAGATCTAGAATCTGGTTTCAGTCACCTCCTTTTTGCCCCTGTGGGCATGTAGGTCTTCTAGCAACTCAAGGCCACATGCTTAGACAACAAAGATTAGTTTTGTACATGTGTTTAAATCACTGTGGTGATATGTGTCACAACAACAGCTAAAATCAGATAACTTTATTCCATCTACAGTGGCTTATTTATGTCAGAAAAATAGGGGGCAATTATTACTTTCCATCGAAGAGGTGAAAAGCAAATTAAGAAATGTTTTAAGACCCACTAAGTTTTGTTGTTTTTTTTTTGACACATTAAGCAAAGCCACCATGGTACCTTAGGCTACTAATGCATCTGATTCTTCTTAACCCCAACCTGTTGTTTTAGGTGAATGAACCTGTGATTCAGCCTTCAGTAGGTGTTAGAGGCATCCAACACAGGTGGCATGTGTCATCTACAGCACCTCTACTTCACAGTTACATTCAGCTGCTGTGATTCCTGGCCGACCCTATTATTCATACTTCAGGGTTTGTGTGTTTATGTAGAAAAGGAAATGTGGCTCTCAACCCGAGATCGCGCTGCTGCACTTCAACCTGGGTGACAGAGTGAGACGCAGTCTCAAAAAAAAAAAAATTGCTTTATAATTTAAAAGATTCTTTGCTTTGCTTTCTCTTTTAACTTACTGCTGCCTGGGAGGAGGTGAGCATTTACATCTCCATTCTACAGATGAGGAAGATGAGGCTTTAAAAGGTTAGTAGCTGTCCCAGGGACTCAAAGCTAGTAAGTGACAGCATTACAACTGGCACCTAAGCCTTCTGGTTTCAAATCCCCTTACTGTGCCATATGGTACAGTTTCCCACTGCGTTGTACATGTTGTGGAATAAGAATAAGGCTCACAGCTGTACTAGTTAATAATGTATTCACCATTGGTAGAAAACTCAGAACTTGGGGTTAAAGTGGATTTTGTTCTCTTGCCCAAGACTTAACCATCATCAACACAACAACAGCTAAAATCAGACTGTTAGGCTCACCTACTGTTTAATATCTAGATTCATAAGGATGAGAGAATGGAGAAATTGCAAAAGTGGTGAAAACAAATTCTGATAATAGGTTGATCAGAATTACCTAGGAAACAGTTATTAGATGAAAAGGGCTAGGTAGGTCACAAAGGTAAGTTCTCTTCCACCAAGGAACTCTTGAAGTGGATGCCATTAGACCTTTACAAACAACTGATATACTGTTTGCTGTATTAGAGGTATGGAACCGAAAGTAAAGGACAGATGCGCCCTTGTCTTGTCAACAGTAAGAGGCTCTTGTCCATCAAGAGAATTCATGTACTAGATTATCTTATTAAAACTAACTCTATAAAGAACTTAAGACTGCTCTTCCTGGGGAACTTGTCTACAGGCACTCAGAATGGTCCAGCATTTGACATACTGTTGTAGGCTTTCCTACAATACAGCCTCTAACAAAAATACACTGTCCTGAACCCCTAGTAATAGAATTATTTACCTTTATACCAAGAAGGTTGGGAAAGCATCAAAATCTGTGTGTGGCGTGTGCCCAGGCAGACTTTGAGGGGTTTGTGCTGTAAGACCTAAAGTTCTTATGAGGTTATCCAAAACAAAGAAACGTGTTAGGAGGGCCTATGGTGGTTCCATGTGTGCTAAATGTGTTTGTGACAGGATCAAGTGTGCTTTCCTTATCAAGGAGCAGAAAATCATTGTGAAAGTGTTGAAGGCACAAGCACAGAGTCAGAAAGCTAAATAAAAAATGAAGCTTTTTTGAGTAATAAAAATGAAAAGACTTGCTGTATGAAAAAAAAAAAAAGACTATCTTACCTTGTCGGCCAACAGGATACCACATTAATTCTTTAAACAGTGAATTTTGCCGGGCACAGTGGCTCACGCCTATAATCCCAGCACTTTGGGAGGCTGAGGCAGGCAGATCACGAGGTCAGGAGATCGAGACCATCCTGGTTAACACGGTGAAACCCCGTCTCTACTAAAAGTACAAAAATTTAGCCGGGTGTGGTGGCGGGCTCTTGTAGTCCCAGCTACTCAGGAGGCTGAGGCAGAAGAATGGCGTCAACCCAGGAGGCGGAGCTTGCAGCGTGCTGAGATCGCTCTGCTGCACTCCAGCCTGCGCAACAGAGCGAGATTCCATCTCTAAATAAATAAATAAATAGTGAATTTTGAATTGCAGAGACATCAGTTCTGTTGATAGGGCCTTGAGGTCCTCATTTATGATGAGAACAAAGCTAACTGTAAACTGCATCCTCTTTCTTAGCCAGAGGCTAAGTACAGATATTTTTGTATACATTAGGAAATGAGTTTGTGCTTGGATTCTTTATAGTCTCAACACAATCGGTATTCAATAAATATTCGTCAAATGAATACATGAAGGGAAGACTATGCAGTCCTGGCCCAAAATTCAAAATCAAATTCAAAACGTGTTCTGATTTCTGCTAGGTCACCCTTAATTTCTTACTATAGATATTTTTGCCCCCAAAATATAAACCCACAGTTGGCTTTTCTGCTCTGACTCCCTCTGGTTCATGCCATTTCAAAGGACCCAGGTGCAGCTTGAAAATCTGAACTATTGGTCACCGTGACACAATGATGTACTGTTCCCTTTTACCTCTCTCCAGCTCTTCTCACAAATTATGGGCCAGTCTCAAGGCTCAAGTTATTCATGTTCTGCTGTTTCCACTCTTTCCAAGAAGGCCTTCAATATCAGCTTCGACTGACACCTCCATTCAGAATCTACATCTCCAGCCCTGAAAGCTCCCTCTGGGCCCACTCATGCATCTAACTGCCATCTCAACATTTTCACCTGGGAGTTCCAAAGTCATTCTCAACTCAATCTGTTTAAAAACCAAAAGTCAACCTGATTTTACAACTTCCTTATAAAATCAACTCTCCTTCTCGAAAGCCAGCCACCAAGACTGAAAGGTCTTATCCCTTCCTCTCTTGTCTAACACAGAAGACAGCCTCATGCCCAGACAGCCACCAAATCCTATCAAATATTTTTACTTTGAAACTGCTCCTCATCCCTGCTGCCACCAGCTTCAAGTCCAGGCACCAAGATTATACCTAACTCTGCAAGAACCTTCAAGTGGTCTTTCCCTAATTCGATTTCACCCTCCAAAGTGTCTTGCAAAATCTAACTTTCTTAGACTTATCTTAAAAGTTCAACATTGTTTCTATTTTGAATTGCGGGGAGGATGGGGGTGGGGTGTTGAGGTGGTGGTAATCTGTTCAGTGCTTGGAACCACTAAAGGAATTGATCCTGTTTTTCAGGCTGCTCCTATACACAGACCTTTTCTTCAGAAAAGCTGACCTGCTTCAATCTTGATAGAAGTCAGGATATCACAATCTGCCTTATATCAAAGTTATTTGTACATTATAGCTAATCTCCAATAATGTGTAAGCTTCCTGTAAGGATGCACCATGTCACATTCTTTGTATCTGTTACATTACCCAATAACAGTGCTTGCCCCACAGAAAGAAGAGGCTGTTTACAAAGTCAACTGGAATCAAGTGTGATATTAAGAATTGGTTTTGGCCCGGGCGTGGTGGCTAACGCCTATAATCCCAGCACTTTGGGAGGCCGAGGTGGACAGATCACTTGAGGTCAGGAGTTCAAGACCAGTCTGGCCAGCATGGTGAAGCCTCGTCTCTACTAAAAATACAAAAACTAGCTGTGCATGGTGGCGCACGCCTGTAATCCCAGCTATTCAGGAGGCTGATGCAGGAGAATCACTCGAACCCAGGAGGCAGAGGCTGCAATGAGCCGAGATTGCACCACTGCACTCTAGCCTGGGTGACAGAGCAGGACTCCATCTCAAACAAAAAAAAGAATTGGTTTCACTGATCAGCAGCAGGATCACAGCACTGTAGAGGGAGCCTCTACCAATGCCAAGAGAATGCTGCCAAATTCCTGCTGCAAATACATGGAAATTTACACTAACTCTGTGAAATCACTGAAAAGTAATGGCAAATCATAGGTTAGAAGCTCCTGTGGGCAGAATAATTGCTACAAAGAGAAAACGTTACTTTCTTTCCAAACAAATTCTGGGGTCATTTTTATATTGGGGATGTCCCTATTGCTTGTCTTTTAAGTTTCTGATGGTTTTTTTTTTTTTTTTACCTTTAAAAAACGTTTGAGCGACAAAAACTTGCAGTGGAAGAAAGGAGTCTCACTTTCCTTGAAAGCTACACTCTTCTCCTCCAGCTTCCCCTCCCTTCCCTGACTCCCTCCCCCATGTCCCCTAAGAGGCATCAATGATGTCAGGGGTAGATGGGGGGCCCTGGGACAATCACACAGCTGCAGGCCACAAGGCTTTCACATTGAGTCATCTCCTTAGCAGTGTGGGCTGAAGCCGAGTCTCATGTCTAACTCAGATGGTGCCCTTTCCCAGCTACCCCGTATTTAGTACCTGAAAGTTTCTGAAGTAAATGAACATCTGAAACGTTCTGCAGGGCCTCTGGCATCCAGGGTGGGGCTCCTCATCTGGTGTGTGCCAGCCCTCCCTTAGATGTTGAGGGTGTTGAGGGTGCAGGGTAGGGGCAAGAGCTATTGCTGTCTTCTGTCCTCTAATACCCTGTTCCTCCCCGCCACCCTACACACACACACACACACACACACACACACACACACACACACACACACACACACACACACACACACACACACACACACACACACACACACACACACACACACACACACGGCCTCAGGGCTATGCGGTCTATGGGAAACCTCATCTTGGTAGCCAGTCAGTAATAGTGAATAAAATAGAGGACTCCCCATTCCCAGTTCAATGTTTATCGAGAGAGGTTGTAAAAACAAGGAGATGTGGCTTTGCAAGATTTTCCTCACACTCAGGACTCAAGTTACTGTTAACCTCTCCGTCAACCGCAACTGACTTGGCATAAGGCCACCTGTCTGTGCTTCAGTCCTGTCAGCAGTTTCTCTGCAGCATCCAGACTGTCACCTTGTAGAAATCACCATTAGGATAATACCAGGCACCAGACACTGTGGTGGTCAAATCTTGAAGAGTCAAATCTTGGGAGTCTCTCTTTATAGATTCCCAATCCAATCCCCAAAACATTTACTTACCACCCAGGAAAGAAAGCACCGTGACCTGGAGGGTAGGAGAAGCAGCGCAAGCAGCTGAGTCTAGCAGCAGGACCACCAGAAACTAGAGCCATTCTTCACAATGCTGCCAGCCAGGGAACGGAGTGAGCCCATGAGCTCCAACCCAGCATGGGCAGCACCTTCCACAAAGGGTGCCTTATTTGATCTTCACAACACCCCTATCGGGTAGATACTATCATGCCTATTTTAAGATGTGGAAACTGGAGCCCAAGATCACACAGCTATCAAGTTATAAAGCTGACATTTAACCTGGACTCTGACCACTAATAACCTGATCTGCATGTTCACTGATCAGAAACAGACAAAATGACATATAAGAAATTGATATTGGCCGGGCACAGTGGCTCACACTTGTAATCCCAGCATTTTGGGAGGCCAAGGTGAGAGGATCGCTTGAAGCCAGGAATTTGAGATCAGCCTGGGCAATATAGTGAAACTGTATCTCTACAAAAAGTAAAAAATAACATTAGCCAGGCATGGTGCTGTGCACCTGTAGTCCCAGCTTCTCAGGAGGCTGATGCAGGAGGATTGCCTGAGCTGAAGAATTCGAGGCTGCAGTGAGCTATGATCGCACTGGGCTACACTGCAGCCTGGGCAACAGAGCAAGCCCCTGTCTGTAAAAAAAAAAAAAAAAAAAAAAAGAAGAAGAAATGCATATAATAAAAAAAAAAGAAATGCATATAATAAATTTTATATCACAACACAGAGCAAGGTTTTAAAATATATATATTTTAAATTTAATGATGTTAGGAAAGCTGGATAGAAATATGAAAACATCGATTACACACTAGGCAAACTTTAAAATATTAACGAAAATTATTTTTTAATGACAGACTGAATCTTCTTACATTGTCAAAGAGAAAGTAACATTCTAAACTCTGAAATTGCTAATAGCAACAAATTTGACTATATGAAAATGTAAAACTAAAATAAATAATAGCTAAGAAAAGAATTTGGAAAAATATTTGAATCAAGTGGAATAAATCATGATTCATCCTACATATATAGTTTGTACAAATTAATAAGAAATACAAAGATTATAATAAATGTGTGAAGGACATGATTAGAATGGTTCACTTAGGAAATAAATAGATTTTCCATCTTATTTATAAACAAGTGCAAATTGAAATGAGGTACCATTTTACCTCACTGCCTATTACAATGGAAAATATATGTTACTAATGAACATCTCTAAGAAGACTGTGTTGAACCTTATACTCTCATACAATGCCAGTGACATTCTAAACTGCTAATTACTGTAAACATTTGTATCAAGCAATAAAAATTTTCATAGCCTTTGTTACAAAATTTGTATTTATAACGTGTTTTATAACATATTTATATAAATAAATGTTATATTTATACATATTTATATAAATATGTTATATTTGTACATATTTATATGTATATAAATACATACTTATATGTATTTATAACAAATACAAGAACATTTATGTTATAAAAACAGTATAAAAGAAAAAAGTCATAAGTGCAATTATTCATTACAAATTTCTATAACAGTTAAAAATACTAGAAACATCCTAAATATCCATATTTAAGGGTTTAGAAAATTAAGCAACATAGACTCGTGGATTTATATGATATTAATTGAGAATACTGTGTACACTCTAATTACAGATATGATTTTGAAACACCTGTGTAAAAAATGTGAAGAATATCTGAAATGGAATATTTAAAAATAGAAAATCTAAAAATCATGAGATTATAAATGAATACTTTTGAAAATGTCCTTCACTGGCTAAGTTTGGTTGTGTAGCGGTAGCAGGTCCAAGATGACTACTTCTTCTTTATTCTGTAATGTGATTAGATGGCTTTTATGATTAAAAATAAAAAGGCAAATACAATTTACTTAAAATGTTAAGATTCTTTGTACAGAAAAATTAAAATTGGAAAAAATAAATTATAAGAACTTAAATATAACCTGTAAAGGGGCAGAAATAAACCTACTCTCGAAAACAATTTAGCCCGAAGCATTGGATATTTATTTAAAGTATCTCCTCTGTTTTCAGGCTTGTGCTAATCACCCTGATGAGCAGAAAGAAGCTCCCCCTCGCCCTGAGAAGTTCATAATCCCATGGGCAAGGCAAGACAGAGCCACGTAACAGTTGCCCTGGCTCCAGCAGTGCAGAGAGAGGAAGTCCTATTAGGGATGGAGGTCAGAGAAGGCTCCCAGGGGTGGGATGGAGGAAGAGGGAAGACTGCTTCTGCTTTGTCCACACCTGTTAGAGAGCATGGCCGGGATTCCCAGCCTGTAAGGGTGAGTGTTTCTATTAGGTGACTTGTGTGTAATCCTGTGGGGAGTCCTCCTGAAGGGTGAAAGAGCGGTCTTGTGAAGTTGGCCTTGGTCACTGAAACCGGGCTGGGCACCCCGGGAGACCAGGCCTAAGGCAGTGTCCCTGACTCTGACCTTTGCTGCTTCTTCCCATCCAGACAAGTTCAGTAAGGCCCACGGACAGCACCCAGGCCTCAGCAGAGAAAATTCAGCATATGCTCTGGGCCACAGACTTCCCTTGGGTATGAGATGATGGCCCAGGAAGCAAGTAGCTCTGTGATTTTTAAAATAAACAACCTACTTCTACTTCCCCTCAACCCCCTTCCTATATTCCCCTCTTGGTCTGCTTGCCCCATTCTTTGTTTTCACCTGGTAGCTTCTCTGCTGTTCATCTCTAGCTTTCAGGATCACTCACACTCTCTGAGCCCCCAGACTGAGGTGTGCCCGAGGGGGTGAAGTCCAGCAACACTGGGTCTGTCTCTGATGGTCTCTGGGCTCTGGCAGGCAAGCACTGCCCCTGCTAGCCTTCTAGGGGAGGAGGCTGCAGCCCCCTACTCCACCCCGGATGTGGGCACCGCTCACCAGCAACCACATGCTCAGACATTAGAAAAGCGGCTCTGGGGTGGGTCTTCAGGGGAAAACCAAGCCCGGAGGCTGAAATGCCAGTGAAGGGAAGGTCCAGACCATTCATTCCCTAGCCTCTTCTCTTCTCTGCCCATCTTGTAATTGGTGTGGGAGAAATTCTTGACAGGAGCAGCCTAAACACTGCATACCCAACCTTCTGTGAGCTCTAGGACCATTTTCTTCTTGAGATGGAGTCTCTCTCTTTCACCCAGGCTGGAGTGCAGTGGCTTGATCTCAGCTCACTGCAACCTTTGCCTCCTGGGTTCAAGCGATTCTCCCACCTCAGCCTCCTGAGTAGCTGGGACTTGCGTGTGCCACCGTGCCCGGCTAATTTTTGTATTTTTAGTAGAGACGGGGTTTCACCATGTTGGCCAGGCTGGTCTCGAGCTCCTGACCTGAAGTGATCTGCCCACCTTGGCCTCCCAAAGTGCTGGGATTAGATGTGAGCCACCGCACCCAGCCTCTAAGACCATTTTCCAAATCCTTCCTAGGGATCTCCGTGTGCCAGAGGGAACCTGAGCGAGGGTGACCTTATGTCCCAGTTTGCCCAAAATAGTCCTGGTTTACGGCCCAGGTTAATTCTGATAGTGCCCCTTTCACTCTCAGAAACATCCTGGTTTAGATGATAAATTATTTCATGACGCCACTTCAAACCAACATCAAACTGAACATATACACACACGCGCCTCTCTGTGTTCTTGGCAGTTAAGGGGACAGCGTCCATATAGTCGCTAAGCAGAGAAACCCCAGGCTTATCTTTGACTCCTCTTTGTGAGACCTATGATGTTACAATTATCTCTTGAATATATCCTCCCATTTCTGTCCCCACTGCTCATGATCTATTTCAGACACAAATAATTAACAACCTACTATGGGGTCTCCCTGGCTTGAGACTCTCCCTTCTCCATAGTTCTGCCAGCGATCTTTTCAAAACACAGATTGATGCCTCCTGGCTCCCCATGACCTACAGATTGAAATCCAAATCCCTCCATGATCCTTTCCTGCTTCATCTCCTGCCCCCGCCTTCCTACCCTGGGCTCTGGCAGACTGCTTGTCCCCTGAAAAGCTCACATTCCTACTCATTTTGGTATACTTGTTCCCTTTACTCCCTCCTCCGAGTCTCACCCTTTCTTCTCTTTTCTGCTGCTCTTATTTGACTTTCAGCTCCTTCCTGGGACTGATCTCAAGTGTCATCTCCTAGAAGGCCTTTTCTGATTCAGCCCTCCCATCAAAAATAATCACTCCCCCTCCACTAAACCCTAAGAGGGCTTGGTTTTTAACATTTACTACAATTTGGCCCCTGCATAAGGTTACATAAGTTTCTGCTTATGTAACCATCTCTCCTGCCTATGCAACAAACTGCGAAGGCCAAGAATGGCATCTCTTGCAGTGCCTGGAACAGTGCCCGCTTCATGGAGGAGTTCATTGTTAACAAGTCTGAATCGAACAAAATTGATAATCCACCTCAAATTTTCCACACCAGGTTGCCCAGCACATCAGCCACTCATTCCTGGGAACACTGGGGTCAGACTCAGAGGGCACTGTTACATCATCAGTTCCACCACAATATCTTGTGGAAGGGATATCTGCTAAGAAGAATTCAGATGTAAGTGGCTGCATGCCTCCTTCAGGAGAAAGAGCAAGCTTTCCCTCACCCATCCTCTCCTCCTTAGGTCCCACTGCTCCCTCAGGGTCAGACTTCATTCTCCCTCGTCTTTATGAATCCTCCCCTTACTCTCAGTTTCTCAGTTCACAAGGGATCTTGCTGCCTCCAAGCTCCTGACTCATAATTTAGGACAACTAATCTGGTGTTTCATTAGGTGTCATCTTTTGAACTAAGCTTACATCTGTGTCTGGCTTGATAGGTTTTTTAGGATAGGAGAAGACAGGGAAGAGGCAGATGTGAATCCCAGGTTTCACCCCTTTCCAGCAGGATGATCTGACTACACCCCTTCCTCGCTGCCTTAAAACCCTTTCGCGTGGCTTCATGAGGACCCGACTGGGTCAGAGAAGCCACTCATAGGGTGAAGACATGAGCCCCACATCTCAGGACGCTAACAACTGCTTAAGTGCCCAGGGCGGGCTCCCCCACCCACCCAGATCTGCTGTGTCCCGGCAGTGGACTCTTTCCTAGGGAAGAGGTGGATTTGGGGTGGGGCGTGCCTTAGGCCCCATACTCATAAAATCCCGGGGCTGTCTTCTCACCTCTAAAACAGAGAAAACAGCAGCTGGTGGGTGCAGGTGGGAAGGGGTGAGGTGGAGGCTGAGAAGAGATTAGGGCTCTCGGGCACCCACCACCTCTTGCAACACGACCCTGAGACAGTGGGGCAAGTATCCCGATTTCACGAACAAAGAAACTGAGCAACTAAGAGAGGAATGGGCCACGCTCCTACTGGGAGGCCGGGCAGGTCTCCCAGCCCTGAGGACTTTTCCTCCCAAGACTTAGATGTGAAGCCCCTTTTGCCTGTCCCTGCCCTTACCCCTCGGGTCAGCCCCAAATCGGAGGCCACCATCTTTCTCACAGGAGCCTGCCCCTCCCACCTCATCCCCTCCTCCCTCCCCTCTTTCCTGCCCACCCATTTGCCTCGGGCTAGGGTGGCAGGAAGGGAGGTGCAGGGCACGGGCGTGAAGAGCAAATCCCCTCCTGCCCAGAGCTGCTGCCGCCTGAGCCCAGGGCTGCACCCCGCGCAGGCCTCATAGCCAGGCATGGCCCCCACAGAGCCCTGGAGCCCCAGCCCGGGGTCCGCGCCCTGGGACTACTCGGGGTTGGACGGCCTGGAGGAGCTGGAGCTGTGTCCGGCCGGGGACCTGCCCTACGGCTACGTCTACATCCCCGCGCTCTACCTGGCGGCCTTCTCCGTGGGCCTGCTGGGCAACGCCTTCGTGGTGTGGCTCCTGGCCGGGCGGCGCGGCCCGCGGCGGCTGGTGGACACCTTCGTGCTGCACCTGGCGGCAGCTGACCTGGGCTTCGTGCTCACGCTGCCGCTGTGGGCCGCGGCGGCGGCGCTAGGCGGCCGCTGGCCGTTCGGCGAGGGCCTCTGCAAGCTCAGCAGCTTCGCGCTGGCGGGCACGCGCTGCGCGGGCGCGCTGCTGCTGGCGGGCATGAGCGTGGACCGCTACCTGGCCGTGGTGAAGCTGCTCGAGGCCAGGCCTCTGCGCACCCCGCGCTGCGCGCTGGCCTCGTGCTGCGGCGTCTGGGCCGTGGCGCTGCTGGCCGGCCTGCCCTCCCTGGTCTACCGGGGGTTGCAGCCCCTGCCTGGGGGCCAGGACAGCCAGTGCGGCGAGGAGCCCTCCCACGCCTTCCAGGGCCTCAGCTTGCTGCTGCTGCTGCTGACCTTCGTGCTGCCCCTGGTCGTCACCCTCTTCT
This sequence comes from Pongo abelii, assembly GCF_028885655.2. NCBI lineage: Eukaryota > Metazoa > Chordata > Mammalia > Primates > Hominidae > Pongo > Pongo abelii. Next base: position 48,678,429 of record NC_071985.2, on the reverse strand, counting down.
GTTACTGCCGCATCTCGCGCCGCCTGCGCCGGCCGCCGCACGTGGGTCGGGCCCGGAGGAACTCGCTGCGCATCATCTTCGCCATCGAGAGCACGTTTGTGGGCTCCTGGCTGCCCTTCAGCGCCCTGCGGGCCGTCTTCCACCTGGCGCGTCTGGGGGCGCTGCCGCTGCCGTGCCCCCTGCTGCTGGCATTGCGCTGGGGCCTCACCATTGCCACCTGCCTGGCCTTCGTCAACAGCTGCGCCAACCCGCTCATCTACCTCCTGCTGGACCGCTCATTCCGAGCCCGGGCGCTGGACGGGGCCTGCAGGCGCACCGGCCGCCTGGCGCGAAGGATCAGCTCGGCCTCTTCGCTCTCCAGGGACGACAGTTCCGTGTTCCGTTGCCGGGCCCAGGCCGCGAACACTGCCTCGGCCTCCTGGTAGCTGCCCCGGGCCGCTGGAGGTGGGCGGCAGCGGAGCACCGAGAGGAGGCGAGAGGTCCCGGAGGGGACTGAGCTCCCCAGACGCGCGTGTTCTGGCGGCAGCAAGCTGCTCCGGCCGGCATCGCATTTCCTCGCGCGCTGCCTCGACTCCCAGGGTCTCCTCCATCAGCTTCCCCGGAACCTCAGAGCAATTAAACTCTCCTAAACCAGGCTCCTGTGACTAGCTGTTCCCTCTCAGCCTGCAGGGTACCTGAGCTAATTTTGTCCGGTCCAAGATAGGTGCTATGAGATGGAGCAGACAGCAACTCGGAGACACGCAGATTCACCAAGTAGACAGAAGGGAAGTGGGTTTCCTTCTCTGTCCCATCGGGAAGAGAACCCACCAGAATATCTAACCCAGACCCCCAAAATGCCATTCTGATTTCTGGCTGTGCTTTCTCCCGTCTCCCACAATAGCCTTTGCTTTCAGAGAAATACCTTCTCCAAGTCAGACCCCCTGCCCTTCTCACTCACAAAAGCCTGGTGTTGAATCTGGTGACACTTCTCCTCGTGAAGCGGCAGGACTCACCTGGAAGTTGTACTGGTCTTTCCCTCTGGACAGAAGGTCCTGAAATCGCTCACCAGGCGTTTTTTGAGGTCTCCATCACTCAGCCAGGAACCTCAAAATCTTCTCTGTGAATTCATCTTTCTCAATAAACACTCTTGCTAGCCCTGTCTTGACAACCGTCTTTGCTTGAGCAGTGGGAGTGAAATGCATATCAGGAGGCGGGTCGTACACTGGGTGAGACAAAACTCAACACAGTAGTTGAGGTTGATCTCAGGATGATGAGGATTTGGGGTGGTGTCTGGGAGCATGAGAGCTGGCTGCACTCTGCAGGTGCAGTAATCTCACAGGAGGAAGCAAATCATTTGTTCTTATTTTTAAGGACATTTCACATTTTGAAAATTACCGAAAGAAAATATGTTTATATAAGGGCATCTGCCAGCTGAGTGTCACTTCCAAGAGAAGATGTGTCGTTTTGGATTTTCAAATATATACCAGGCCTCCCCCGCTTTTTTTTTCCTATCTTTTTTCAGACCTTCCAGTACAAACTTTGGGGATTAGCCATTTTCTGACTCTGTCATTTCTCCTTTGAGGTTTCTGTAGGGTTTGGAAATTCACTGTTTATACTTTTGATTTAAGAGGATTTGGCCTAAAGACATTTCAGTCAGTGCACATCCTAGCCAGATCCCCACAGGCCAGTCTTGATGTTGCAAGCTTTGGGGGAACGGGTGGGTGTGCACGCAAATCAGCACCTCAGTGCTAGGTTGGGTCTGAAGCCTGGCATTCAGTCGCAGGCTATCCATCCCATCCCGCCATCAAATACCCCTGTATTCTCTTCAGCATTTGGAGCTGCTGGATTGAACAACGGCTCTCCTAGGTCAGCCTGCCAAAAAGTGCATCTCTGCATGTTCCTCCCATATACTCCAAGAGAGGCAAGCCTTGCAGCCTGTGAGGTCACCTCTGCCAGCAGGACACATTTCAGGCACTTCGGTGTTTGAGAGTTCAGTTAAGTCTTGGCCCTTCCTATCCTCACTATTGCTCTCCAAGGCAAGAAATTATTTTTTCATGGGGCTGAGACCCCAGAATTTTCAGGGCAGGGAAGCTGACTGTCATCTGGGTTTGTGTGTGACAAGATCTCAGAGTACAGAAGAGGAACTTTTCTAGGCTATTGGGACTGAGCCCCCACTTCCACCCCTGCCAAGTTGCTGCTTCTGACTTACTGACTAGTTGAGTTCCCTGAAAACAGACAGGAAGAAAGAAGGCTTCTCCGTGCCCTGGTGGGTTTTCGTCTCCCCTCCTGCAGTAGCTATTGAAACTCAGCATTCCCCTCCTGCTGTGGAACTCTGCAATGCGGAGACAGTTTCCACCCTTTGAGTAGACCACAGAATCGATCTACCATGTGTCCTTTGGAAATTTTCCCTTCAATTCAGACAAAAATGAAAGAGGATCAGTGAGCTCCCATCTCCCACTGGGGAAGATGAGGCTCAGATTCATCGAGGAACTGGTTAAACGAGCATTCCCGCATATGTGGCTGGTGGGAGTAGATTCCTTTAGAAAGCAATTGTCAATCTTTGTCAAGAGCTTTAGAACTTTTCATATCCTGTTTATTTAAAATGTTTATACCCTTCGACCCTGTAGTTTTGCTTCTGCCACTCTCTTCTAATGCAACCGTACTGAATTTAAATGATTCTGCACTGAGTTATAGAAGTTTTTTTGTTTTGTTTTTGTTTTTTGTTTTTTTGAGGCGGAGTCTTGCTCTGTCACCCAGACTGGAGTGCAGTGGTGCGATCTCGGCTCACTGCAACCTCCACCTCCTGGGTTCAAGCGATTCTCCTGCCTCAGCCTCCCAAGTAGCTGGGAATACAGGTGTGCACCACCACGCCCAGCTAACTTTTTGTATTTTTAGTAGAGACGGGGTTTCACCATGTTAGCCAGAATGGTCTCAATCTCTTGACCTCGTGATCCACCTGCCTCGGCCTCCCGAAGTGCTGGGACTACAGGTGTGAGGCAGTGCACCCGGCGGCTGAGTTATAGAAGTTTTTAAAGAGTTAAACCTGAAAGGAAACAACTTTAATGTCCAACAATAGTGTAATGTTTTTATTAAGATGAATGACTATTATGCAAATTTAAGATGTTCTTTAAAGAGAGATTGAAAAATGTTGACGATAACTTAAAAGGGAAAAAAAGGTAAAATTGTATCTGTAGCACACCCACACACTTCAAGTCTGGAGGATGTAAAATGGTTAGCACTGGTTTTGTTAAGTAAAACATAACATGCTTCATAGTCCTTTTGATAAAAATGATCTTTTGCTCTTTTATTTCTCATAGCTCAAGTTTTGAACACTATAGGTATATCTCTTTTCTCTAGGTTCTAACTAATGGAATGCTGTCGATTTATTTCATTGCTTCTTGCTTGTCTTTCCTGTCAGGATGCGAGCTCCATGCATGCAGACAGTTTTGTCTGTTGGTTCAAGGCTGTGTTCCCAGTGCCTGGAACATGCCTGCACATCTCAGGCACTCACTAACTACCTGTTGAATGAATGATCATCAGGACCATGTCATGATATGAAATGATGTCATAGAATGTGAAGAGTAAAAGGAAGGCTATTGCATTTTATGTATAACAGCTATGGTTTATTAAAGGACTTGCAAAAAAAGGCTAGGAAGAAATACAATAATCATTAATGATAATGATTGTGTATGATTGTATTAGAGTAAGTGGATTTTAGATCGTTTTTCCCCTCCATTTCTTTACTTTTAAATGTTCTATGAGTTTTTTTTTTTTTTTTTTTTTTAAAGACACAGAGTCTTCCCGTGCAAACATAGCTCACTGCAGCCTCCACCTCCTGGCCTCAAGCGATCCCCCAACCTTGGCCTCCCAAGGTTTGCTAGGATTACAGGTATGAACCACTGTGCCTCGGTTTATAAGCTTCTTTTTTTTTTTTTTTTTTTAGACAGAGTCATGTTCTGTCACCCAGGCTGGAGTACAATGATGGGATCTTGGCTCACTGCAACCTCCTCTTCCCTGGTTCAAACAATTCTCCTGCCTCAGCCTCCCAAGTAGCTGGGATTACAGGCTCCCGACAATTTTTAAATATTTTTAGTAGAGACGGGGTTTCACCATGTTGGCCAGGCTGGTCTTGAACTCCTGACCTTAGATGATCCACCCGCCTTAGCCACCCAAAGTGCTGAGATTACAGGCGTGAGCCACCATGCCTGGCCCCTATAAGCTTCTTTTAAAGGGCAGTTAACAAATAACAGCGAAGCTACCAAAGCACTGGAGCTCAGTAACAAGCTGCCTGTCCTTGGCCACCTCGCTTAGCTTTCTTGAGCCTCACTTTCTTCATCTAAAGGATGAAGATGATAATGTCTCCTCAGGCTGCCTCACAGATCAAAGGAAATAATCTTGAAAGTACTTTGTAAGCTGTGGTGTTTTAGACAAACATACTGCAGGAGTTTTAGACAACACACCCTCAGGATTAGCTTGTTCCAGGCCGGGCTACCCCCTCCCCATCCTTGTAGCCATGGAGAGGAGACGGGGTGGAGCCACTCTGGGTTTTCAAAAGGTCAGCATCTAGGCTAAGGCTGGGCACACTGGCTGTGTGTGATTCTGATTTGCTTCTTGTGACTAATTCTGGGCTTCCTCCTCACCTCTCTCAACCCCTTGGGTGCTTTCTTGGGGCAAGTGTGGGAACCTAGGGCACTTGGGTTGATGAGTGATTTGGGGAGTTCAGCAGAATGGCAGAGCTCCAGGGGTGGCACTTGGTGATATGACTCAGCCCCACACCACTCTGAAGGCAGAGTGAGGACTCTGGACACTTGTGAGTACGTCTTGCTTGTTAGAGCTTACTGGGTCTAACTCCCTGTCCCACCTGGGCCGAGTGGCCACAAGACATACTTATCCCATCACCCCCAGCCTCAGTCAAAAGGGGCAAATGATGAAAAGACCGGGAAATGCTTGGGATATGAGAGGAAAGGAGAAAGCAATGATGTGAAATCACCCCTCCTCTTCATCATCATGAAAATCAAAAAGTATTTATTGAGTGTGTAAGTACATCTTCCATGAAAGTGGGCACTGCCTGAGATTCATATTTACATCCATCACAGTGCTTTAAGGACAAAAGCTCATTTTGTCCATTCTGAGAACGAGGAGACTGAGGGCCAGAGATGGGAGTCACTTAAGGTAATAATCACCACTTATACCTGTGTAGCATATTGAAAAAAAAATTTTTTTTTTTGAGACAGAGTCTCACTCTGTCGCCCAGGCTGGAGTGCAGTGACGCGATCTCAGCTCACTTCAACCTCCGCCTCCTGGGTTCAAGTGATTCTCCTACCTCAGCCTTCCAAGTAGCTGGGATTACAGGCACGCGCCACCATGTCCAGCTAATTTTTGTATTTTTAGTAGAGACAGAGTTTCACCATGTTGGCCAGGATGGTCTCCAACTCCTGAGCTCAAGTGATCCGCCCACCTCGGTTTCCCAAAGTGTTGGGATTACAGGCATGAGCCACCACACCCAGCTGCAAATTTTTAAAAAGCAGCCTGGGCATGGTAGCTCACATCTGTAATCCTAACACTTTGGGAGGCCGAGGTGGGAAGATCGCTTGAGCCCAGCAGTTCGAGACTGGTCTGGGCATTATAGTGAGACTCTGTCTCTAAAAAAATTAAAAATGGCCAGGTGCAGTGGCTCATGCCTGTAATCCCAGCACTTTGGGAGGCCAAGGCGGGCAGATCACCTGATACCAGGAGTACAAGATCAGCCTGGCCGACATGGTGAAACCCTGACTCTACTAAAAATACAAAAAAATTAGCAGGGCGTGGTGTCGGGCGCCTGTAATCCCAGCTACTTGGGAGGCTGAGGCAGGAGAATTGCTTGAGACGGGGAGGCGGAGGTTGCAGTGAGCTGAGATCACACCACTGCACTCAGCCTGGGCAACAAGAGCAAAACTCTGCCTGAAAAAGAAAAAAGACAAAACAAAAAAATTTTGTCAGTTTGGTGTCTGCCCAACTTAAAAAGAAAATATTTACTATCTTGTTATATTATTTCAAAGACAAAAACCTTTTACACATAATATCTCATTACAGTATCCCTCTGAAGTAGGTGTCAAGATAATAGCTAATATTTACCGAGCGCAGCTGAGAGGCTCTGAGCTGAAGTTCGTACTTTATGTATATATATATTTATATAATATTAATCCTCACAATAACTTTATGGGGTATATAATATTATTGTTTCTATTCTACAGATTAAAAAAATGAGTTCTGGAGAGTTTATATAACTTGCCCAAAGTATCTTGCCTAAAGAACCTGTATTATTATCCCCATTTTAGATAGGAGAGTTAGAACTCCAAGAGCTCAGTTGACTTGCCAGGATCACACACGCAGGGCAGGGCTGAAAATTGTGGCTTCCTGGGACACAGCTCAACCCACCTTCCATCTTCCACCAGTTTTCTAGTGCCCGCTAACCCTCTTTCTCACTAATTGGTACTAAATCAAGTGTGCCAGAGTCAAGGCTGTTGCCCAGCATGGAAATTACCCCGCTTCTGTTCTCAAAAAATCAGAATCCCTGTCCTATGGACATGGACAGTAAATTGTTGGGGCATCGGATTGAGAGAGAAATGGGGCTCTTCCCAGGGGTGCTAGGGGCAGGACTGGGGAGAAACCCACCAACCCCAGGGTTGCCTGGTAGTCCCAGCAGTGAGTGAGAGAGCTGGGGAAAGACGGGCTGGGCTTCGATGAGCTTCGATGGGCTTCGATGGACCTCAGACAACAGCTGCCAGTGTCTGGGTGGAGACCGTGGTTTGCCTCAGGGAGATGTGCTAGACAAGGGGTGATTAATTGCTACCCTGCTCTGAAAATGACTGTCTTCGCACTGTGCATGCGACCATTTCTTTCTATTCATCATCTCTGCTTCTGAACAACCTAAAGCAAGCAGGTTGTGCCATAGGCTGCTCTTATTCTGGGTCCCACGAACACAGAGTGGCAGGATAAGGAAGGTCACAGGGCACTCTGAATTCCGTTTCTTTGTAGGCAAAGTCTTCTTCTTTATATAGCCAATTGTCCCAAATCTTCCTAGGTTTCTTTTTCTTTTCTTTTCTTTTTCTAAGAAATGGGGTCTTGCTTTGTTGCCCAGGCTGGAGTGCAGTGGCACAATCATAGCTCACTGCAGCCTCGAAATCCCAGGCTTAGCCATCCTCCCGCCTCAGCCCAAGTAGCTGGGACCACAGGCACACACACCATCACTCCTGGCTAATTATTTAAAAATTTGTTTTGTAGAGATGGGGTCTGTCCATCTTGCCCAGGCTGATCTCAAACTCCGGGGCTCAAGCTATCCTCCCATCTTGGCCTCCCAAAGTGCTGGGATTACAGGTGTAAGCCACCATGTTGAGCCTTCTCAGCTTTCAATTTCTAAAATTATTATTATCATAAAGAGAGGAAATATAATATTAAAAGTGAACTGACTCAAGGTCCTGCACCCTAATTGCAATAATTTTCATTTTTGCCCATCCTCTTAACCCTTCTCCACATGGTCACATTTTACATTGCTGTGATCGTGTCGTGTCCAGCTTTATTCTTTTTCAGAACATATTATAAACATTTTCCTGTGCCACTATATAGATTTCATAGTTTTCATTTTTAAAGGTGTCATTCAGTGTATAGCCCACAGTATAACTAACCATTCTTCCGTGATTAGACATTTATGTTGCTCAGGAGCCTCTGCTTTTATAAATATACCATAACAAACATCATTTCTATCTAATTTGGGACAATTTTGAATGTCTGTTTCAAACTGAAAAAATTCCCCTGCATCCATCACCCTCTTTTGGGTTCTTCCCCTTCACCACCCTGTGTGATTCTGTCACCTGTTATGTTCTCCTTCAAAAGATTGAAACCTCCTCAAAAGCAGTAGCTGTGGACTTGTGGGAAATGCATTTTGAAAAGAAATAGAGCACTCTAGGCCGGGCGCAGTGGCTCATGCCTGTAATCCCAGCACTTTGGGAGGCTGAGGCGGACAGATCACAAGGTCAGGAGATCGAGACCATCCAGGCTAACATGGTAAAACCCCGTCTCTACTAAAAAAATACAAAAAATTAGCCGGGTATGGTGGCAGGCGCCTGTAGTCCCAGCTACTCGGGAGGCTGAGGCAGGAGAATGGTGTGAACCCAGGAGGTGGAGTTTGCAGTGAGCTGAGATCGCGCCACTGTACTCCAGCCTGGGCAACAGAGCGAGACTCCGTCTCAAAAAAAAAAAAAAAAAAAAAAAAAAAAAAGAGCATACTAATGAGTGTTAAGTGCTTGTTAGTAACCATATATAGGCGTTCAGGGCACAAACTTCAGTGCCACTAGCTAGGTTTAAGTTCCAGCTCTGCTCCTCACTGTCTTTGAGATCTTGGGTATGTTATTCACTTACTTTTCCCCTCGGAATCCTCCTCAGATCACAGGAGGAGGGGATGATACTTCTTAAGTCACAGAGTTTGTGAGAGGGTGAAATGTGTTGACTATGACTATCTGGCACATATTAAGCATTCTATATTTGCTATAATTTTAAGAGTAAAATCGAATTCTACCATGGTTGTGGATTTCTCTTCCCTTTTTTTTTTTTTTTTTTTTTTTGAGACTGCGTCTCACTCTGTTGCCCAGGCTGGAGTGTGGTGGCGCGATCTTAGCTAACTGCAACCTCTGCCTCCCAGGTTCAAGCAATTCTCCTGCCTCAGCCTCCTGAGAAGCTGGGATTATAGCCGCCTGCCACCACGCCTGGCTAATTTTTTGTATTTTTAGTAGAGTCGGGGTTTCACTGTGTTGGCCAGGCTGGTCTCAAACTCCTGACCTCAGGTGATCCGCCTGCCTTGGCCTCCCAAAGTGCTAAGATTACAGGTGTGAGTCACTGCACCCGGCTGGATTTCTCTTCTTAAATTCAATGATTCAAGAAACTTTCATTTTGCATTACTACCGTGCCAGGTAGGATGCAAGACTGTGGGGCTACAGAAATGAAAAAGACGGCCAGGCGTGGTGGCTTACCCCTGTAATCCCAGCACTTTGGGAGGCTGAGGCGGGCAGATCACAAGGTCAGGAGTTTGAGACCAGCCTGACCAATATGGTGAAACCTTGTCTCTATTAAAAATACAAAAATTAGCCAGGTGTGGTGGTGTGCGACTGTAGTCCCAGCTACTCAGGAGGCTGAGACAGGAGAATTGCTGGAACCCAGGAGGTGGAGGTTGCCGTGAGCCGAGATCGTGCCACTGCACTCCAGCCTGGGTGACAGAGACAGCCTCCGTCTCAAAAAAAAAAAAAAAAAAGGAAGAAAAAAAAAAAGAAATGAAAGAGACTCCCAGCTCTCCTGCAGAGCAACCACGAGTAATTTGTCTCCATCCCAACCAAAAAAGAAATGGAAAATGTGGGCTTGTGTGGATCTTTTGTTTTAGGTAAAATGTTATTTTTCCTTTCCTATCTCTTTTTCTTGAAATTAAAAACCATACAAAGAATTCCATGCTGTGAATCGGCTGCTTTTGTATATCTTTGATTTTTGGAGATCAGTTGGTCAGTGTGTCCCCACAGTGAAAGACTGTGAGGAGACCCAGGACACTTTGTCTCTCTGTCTGGGAATTTCCTGCCAGAGCCCAGAGTGGTCTCTGAAATGAGTGAGGCTGTGTGCTTAATCCACAGCGATAGTTTTGTAGTGGTGCTATCTACAGACAAGGCCCCAGCACTGGGTGGGGGTTGGATAAGGAGACCTCTCTGATCCCTCTCAGCCCTAAGATCCCCAAATCCTATGACTGTAGGCCTAAACCTGTTCTCTAGAGACTTGTCTAGTTTATTGCTTAAAATTATTTTTTAACATTTAATAAAATGGACCCATCAAAAGGCTAGAAGTAGACTATCATCAATTAAAAATCAAATAATCAGATCAAACAATCAGGCAAAACAATTTAAAAAACCCATCCATTACTATGAACAAGCCCATCAATAGGAGACCAAAGAAAGAGAAATAACTGACAGCACTTATGCGAGTAAAATACACTTCTCAGCCCACTTAATACACACTTTGTGACATGTAAGAGCCTGATTCTATGTGGTCCTGTACCAAGAGAGATATGTGCACAAATACTTTATGCATTCTCAGAGGTTACGGTCTAAGGAAGACAGCAGAGCAGAGTTGGCAGAGGGCTCTCCAGAATGCGGTACTAACAGGGAAGTTGTTTTTAATATGTAATAAATCAATACGGGTGTCTTTATGGGATTTTCTTATATCACAAGCTGAATTTGGAAGCTAGATCAGTAAGAAGGTGATTAATCACATTTTATGAAGTTTATTGCTTTTTAACAGTAAAACTCATTTTAGTAGAAATAGCAAATCGCCTTTTGCAACCTCTAATAAAATAATTGATTCAGGCAAAAATCATCAACGACTGCTAAAACCATTGGGTGAGAGGCTTCTGGGGAGCTGGACTATTGCAAGATGTCAACATGTCGCCCCACAGATTCTTTCCCAGTGAGAAGGCGGAAAACGCACGATGATGATGAGGGGGCAGGCTGTCACCATCTGAACCCACTGATCTACTTAGCATTGCTAAAAGAGGACAAACAGACATGACATGCTTCAGAGTAGGAGCAGGATGAAGCACCCAGCACCACCTGTGAGGTACTTGCCAGAAAATGATAATCCTGAATGTTTGCAAGCCTTTGGTGCTAATTTCCATGTTTTAGGAAATATAGGGGTTAGGAGGAGTTAAATGACAACTTGAGGACACAGACAGATAAAACAGAATTTAGGACATTTCATGAGACAACTGACCCGATTTCTTTAAACAAGTCACTGACATGATTTTAAAAGTTGGGGGTTGCGGGGCAGGGAGCAATACCAGATTAAAAGAGGCAAATGCCATGTGTAGATCTTACTGGATCTAGATACAAACAAACCAAAATTTTATTTTATTTTTTTGAGACAGGGCCTCACTCTGTTACCCAGGCTGGAGTGCAGTGGTGGGATCTCAGCTCACGGTAACCTCAACCTCCCTGGGCTCAGGTGATCCTCCCACCTCAGTCTCCCAGGTAACTGGAATTATAGGAGTGTGCTACCACACCCGGCTAAGTTTTGTATTTTTCGTAGAGACAGTGTTTCTCCATATTGCCCAGGCTGGTCTTGAAGTCTGAGCTCAAGCAGGGAGGCCAGCCCAGGCCTCCCAAAGTGCTGGGATTACAGGTGTGAGCCACTGTTCCCGGGCTAACCAACTTTAAAAGACAGTATGAGGACAACTGGGGAACTTGGAATATAACTTGGTATTAGGTGAGATTAAGAAGTGATTGTGATAATGGTCAAGCGATTATATAAGAAAAATGTCCAATTATTTTCAGAGATACATTCTGAAACATTTATTAGTCATATGTCACCATGCCTGGGATTTTCTTTAAGATATTTCACTAAAGAAAAAAATAGTCCCAGTGCAGTGGCTCACACCTGTAATCCCAGCACTTTGGGAGGCTGAGGCAAATGGATTGCTTGAGCTCGGAAGTTCGAGACCAGCCTGGGCAACAAAGTGAGATCCTATCTCTACAAAAAATATAAAAATTAGCCAGGCATGGTGGCGCATGCCTGTGGTCCTATCTACTCAGGAGGCTGAGGTGGGAGGATGGCTTGAGCCTGGGACGCAGAGGTTGAAGTGAGCTGAGATCGTGCCACTCTACTCTAGCCTGGGCAACAGAGCCAGATCCTGTCTCAAAAAAAAAAAAAAAAAAAAGAAAGAAAAATGAAAGGTAATAAAGAAAAAAAAACTATAAAAAAGAAAAAATAATATAGGGAAATGTTAATCTTTACTAAATATACTAAATGTAGGTGATGGGTAAATGGGAGTTCATTCCATAAAACTGACTTTCCTACTGAGCCCTGTCTCACCACTGCCCGAGCCCACAGAGCTATGACAGTACCTACAACACTTTGGTGCACACATTTTTGAACAAACGAATGAAACTGCATTGACCTAAATGAACCAATTGCAGAGGGGTGTGGACGAGTGTGGGTTGGGGGCAGAGCTCTGAGGAGAGATGGGGAGGAGGTCACACGTAGCTGGGTTTATGGACCATTTCAATGGATTTAGACAGCATCTGACCTCAATTAAAACCCTCCTTTCTTCAAAAACACACTCCTTTCTTATCTCTTTGAGTATTTTAAGACAAGGCAAAGGTATAAGGTACTAATTTGTTTTTATGTAACCCATGCCAAGGCCATAGGCCCAGGCCTGATCACAGGGGGAGATTGGCCTTTTGAAGCCTCAAGTTGTTAAACCACAGGAAGTGGAACTTGGTCACCAGTAAACAGGTTTGGACCATTTAATTTGTAATTATCATGAGTAAATACTATCTTGTTTTTCCTGGGGATTGGGTGTGAGGAAGAGGAAAAACTTAAAAAAAAAAAAAAGATAATGTGGAAAACATCTTTAAAACACCCTGCCATTTTATTGGGTGCTTACTATGTGCAAAGCACAATGCTCAAAAGCATTTTATCTGCATGATTTCATTATCCTCACCACAGTCACGTGAGTGGGTCCTCTCATGCCCATTTTACAGATGAAGAAACTGAGGCGATCTGACTACAAAACACATATTTAAAAAGTTTCCCCCAAATTATGTACCTGAGCCACGCACTTAACATTCACAGGGTAAATTGATAAAAAGCCCCAAATGGGTCAGGTGCTATTTATTTATTTATTTATTTTTATTTTTATTTTTAGATGGAGTCTTGCTCTGTTCCCCAGGCTGGAGTGCAGTGGCACAATCTTGGGCTCACTGCAACCTCCGCCTCCCAGGTTCAGTGATTCTTGTGCCTCAGCCTCCTGAGTAGCTGGGATTACAGGCGCTGGCCACCACGCCTGGCTAATTTTTGTATTTTTAGTAGAGACGAGGTTTCACCATGTTGGCCAGGCTGGTCTCGAACTCCTGACCTCAGGTGATCTGCTCGCCTTGGCCTCCCAAAGTGCTGGGATTACAGGTGTGAGCCACTGTGCCTAGCCTGTCAGGTGCTATTTTAGAGGGCATCTCCAGCCCAAGGTCTTTGAAAAATGCAACTGTTATTAGTGGTATTAAATAAAATTTACTGGAGGTCATTGATTTGGACTGACCTCCTGCTCTAGGCTCAACAGAACAAACCAAAATGGTGTCACTTATGCTAAAGTTTCATGTCACCAAACTGAAACTAAGTTGTTTATCTGACCTTCCAAGAAAACAGGAGAGAGAGAAAGATAATAGCCAAATCCCCAGATAGGCCAATTTTAGCCAGCATGATAAGAAGTCCCCTCTGCTTTAACCCTTACAAAGAAAGTTAACTGAAGTTACCTGATGCTAACTGGTTGCTTTTTGTTCTGATTCAGCTTTCTTCAGCCCTTTTCTGCCTGTAAAGCCAACCTCCTCTGCTCAGCTCATTGGAGCACTTTTTCTCAGTTTTTAGAGAAAAATGCTACCCAGCTTCATAAATCACAAATAAAAGCCAATTACATCATTTAACTACATTTGTTGTAATTTTGTGTTTTGACAGAGGGGTAATAATCATCCAGCCCTCAGACCCCTGTCACAGTATCTTCACCTCCTGCCAGTATTTCAGGCTTCCTGAGGTGCAGCCCAGCTGAGACCTGGAAATTCCCGACCCCACACACCACCGCCTGTCGGGAAGGAAGCATGGACTGGCAACAAAGTATCTTTACTGTGTGCCATCTGATTGCAAACAGAACTGGGCTTTCCAAGAGAAACTGAGGAGGACAGTGGCGAGTTTTGATCTTGAACCCGGGAGGTGGAGGTTGTAGTGAGCCGAGATCGCGCCACTGCACTCCAGCCTGGCGACAGAGCGAGACTCCGTCTCAGAAAAAAAAAAAAAAAAAAAAAAAAGAGCGAGAGAATGGAGAATGGCCACAGAGGCCCGGGCATTAGGGCTTACTGGACCAGGGATGCTGCAGGGGGCTTGGGCTTGCGGTGAGAGAGGGGCCAGGTTTTGTTCTCCCCAAAGCAGGGGTCCAAGTCTCCCCAAGCAGGGCCACAGAAAGCAGGGGGTTCCAGGTTAAATTAGCGCCTCCAGGCCACCCCACTCCCTGCTCTCTACCCCCCAGCACTTTCACCCTTAGGTTTTCTTCCTCCAGGGCACACAGAAGAGCGGACTTCTGGCAACTGTCGCCCCCTGGGGGTCCCGCCCGGGAGAGCGAGTTACAAGAATGGCAGAGGTTGGGGAAAGTGTGTCAGGGGCCAGTGCTCTCCATGGGCAGCGCGAGGTCACTGTCCTGTGGTCCCTGAAATCTTCTGGGAGCCCAGGTGGCCAGGATAGAAGAGCTGTAGAGGAAGGGGGAGGAGGAAAGAGAGAGAACAAAGGAAAAAAAAAGTGAAGAAAGAGAGGAGGCGGGGAGAGTAGGAAGAGGACCCTAACTCCCTGGAGAGGACCTGGGAACATTGAGAAACCAGCCCAGGATTGCTGGCCAGGAGGATGCCGGTATGTCTCTGGGGAGCAGGCTCCTTTCCCATCTCATGCAACTCAAGAGTCTGAGCCCCAGTGATGGGCTTGCTCCTGTCCTCCAAGCAGCTCTCTAGATTCAGTATCCTGGACCCATTTGGGGGTTTTTCTTCCTTTGAAGCACTTTGAAGCAGCTGAGTGAGTCCCCCTGGCTGGACCTCCTAAGTCAGCTGTATGCGTTTCGCATAGCTACTCACCCGCTTGCAGCCCAGCCTGCACCCGATCAGTGGAGAGGGATCTGGTCCACAGAGGCCGAGGCCAATAGAGGACAGTGCCCCTTCTGCACCTGCCTCTGGCTGTGAGCTGCAGGATGCGGTCAGGAGAGGAAGCGAGGCCTAGGCCCGAGTCATTCTGGGGTTTCCTGAGAGCTTCTCACCGAGGGCATTGACAGGGCACTGTCTGGGTCCAGGCACGCCTCCCTCTCCTCATCCGGCCCCTGGAGCAAGGGTGGGGGGAAAGGGAGAGTGGGGAAGTTGAGCCTCTTCCCCCTCTTCCTCTGCCTGGCCAGAGGGCCTGAGGATTGCGAAACTGGACCAGGATAGCTCCCTCCGGGCAGGGAGAGGGCTGAGTGAGTCCCTCTACTGCGTATGGGAGAGGATGATGCTTCAGGGTGTGAGCAGCTGCCCAGCTACCATGCAGCTTTTAGAAGCTCAGCTAAGGACATCCAACTCTGCTTCCCTTTCTCCTGCCTAGCAAGAACTCAAAGTTTTTCCCCACTTCCCTTCTACTTCCCAGAAAACCCCATCTGACGGCGAATGCTTGCCCCTTCACCCAAAGTGGGAAGGAGAGATCGCCGATGGGGGCTTAGCGACCTTTTCCAAATTGCACCTCCTTCCTTCCCCTGCATGGGCTGAACACTCAGTTTCCATTGAGGACTCTGGTTTGTGCCTCCATGGTGCCTGCTTCTGAGGCCCTTGACCTCTTCCCTCTGCCTTTCACCCACTCTCTCCCCACTGCCACAACAGGAGTCTAGGTGCCATCGCCCTCGCCTGCACTCCTGCCTGCCTATGCTTTCTCCCCACTCCAACCACTCACATGCCACTCATCTTCTAAAGGTCAGTTTGCCCAGTTCATCTCCTGGGTCAACGTTTTTCAGCAGTGTGATGGTTAATTTTGCATGTCAACTTGGCTAAGCCCAGTGCCCAGATATTTGGTTAAACATTTTTTCAGATGTTTCTAGAAGGTGTTTTGTTGTTTTGTGTGTGTGTGTGTGTGTGTGTGTGTGTGTGTCTTTTTTTAGATGAGATTAACATTGAAATTAATAGACTTTGAGTAAAGCAGATTACCCTCCAATCTGTGGAAGGCCTGGTTGGAACAAAGTCTGATCTCCCTGGAGCAAGAATGAATCCTGCCAGCAGGTTGCCTTTGAACTTGAACTCCAGCTCTTTCCTGGGTCTCCAGACTGAGAGTCTATCCTGCAGATTCTGGACGGGCCAGCTTTCACAATCCAATGAGCCAGTTCCTTAAAATCAATCAATCTCTCTCTTGCATTCTCTCTCTCTAGATATAGCTATCTATACATACACATCTTACTGGTTCTGTTTCTCAGAGAGTGCTGATTAATTCAAGTAGCTTCTCTTCAACTTGAGTATAAAAATTTTGAATCCTCACCTAGCCCACAAGGCTCTTAGTCATCTTACCTCATATAATGCCTTTGTACAGATTAGAAAAAGCCACCCTCTCTAGGCAGATACAGCTCTGACCAAACATAGGGCAAGGTGTGTGGAGAACGGTGAACCTTCCCTCTTAGTATGGTGCACAACCTGGACAACCACATGGAGTTGCCTTACTTTTGTTTGTTGTTTGTTGTGTGTGTGTGTTTTTAATTGAGTAAGAGTCTCGCTCTGTCACCCAGGCTGGAGTGCAATGGAGTGATCTCGGCTCACTGCAACCTCTGCTGCATGGGTTCAAGCGATTCTCGTGCCTCAGCCTCCTGAGTAGCTGGGACTACAGGCACCCGGCACCATGCCTGGCTATTTTTTTTGTATTTTTAGTAGAGATGGGGTTTTGCCATGTTGCCCAGGCCGTTCTTGAACTCCTGACCTCAGGTGATTCACCCGCCTTGGCCTCCGAAAGTGCTGGGATTACAAGCGTGAGCCACCGCGCCTGGCCGTTCGTTGTGTTTTTTTTTTTTTTTTTTTTTTTTGAGACAGGATCTTGCCCTGTCTCCCAGGCCAGAGTGCAGTCTCGGGATATCGGCTCACTGCAACCTCCGCCTCCCTGCTCAAGTGATCTTCCCACCTCAGCCTCCCAAGTAGCTGGGACTACAGGTGCGTGCCACCACTCCTGGCCAATTTATTTATTTTTTGGTAGAGACGGGTTTTCACGATGTTGCCCAGGCTGATCTCCAACTCCTGACCTCAGGCGATCCTCTGGCCTGGGCCTTCCAAAGTGCTGGGATTATAGGCGTGAGCCTCTGCGCCTGGCTGCCCTGCTTCTGGATGAGCCCCTGACTGACGAATTAGCCTCGTCTCTCTTCCATGTTCTTTCCCTTTACTCCTTCTTCATCCAAAACCCTAACCTCTCTGCAGCTCCTGGAACCCGCTGTGCTCCCTTGCTGCTGTGCTTTTGTACACCTGTCACTGCTGTTTCAAGTCTCCCTCTTATCTTCTGGTATTGCTTCCTTTGGCCAAGTTTTGCCGAGGCTCAGCCTGGGTCAGCCTTCCCTCTCCTTGCCCAGGGTCCTAGCCCTTACTTCAGGTACTGTGCTGCTTCATCACTCGTCTAGATTGGAGAATCCTCCAGTGAATGGGGCTTTAGCTTTGATCCATCGTGCTGGGCACTAGTAGGTGCTCAATAAGTGTTTATTGAACAAGTGAAAACCGGGAAGTGAATGAATGGATGAACGGGGACACAGCAGCTCGCAGCGGGCAGCAGGAGGCGCTCGCCGGGAGGGTGCTCCTTCCCTTCAGCCAGCTCGAGTTCAGCCAGCGGGCCCGGCGGGAGGAGTGGGAGTGGGAGTGGGCCGGGGCCGGGGAGGAGCGGCTATCCCCGCGCGACCTGCACGTCCGGGCTCCGCGGCCCGCAGCGCCGCACAGCGAGAGGGAGGGCGCCTGCGGGGAGGACAGGGTCGGGGGAGCGCCCTTCCGCAGGCTCCTTTCATTCTTCCACTTGGGGGTCTCCAGGAATGAGAACTGGCCCCAGCCAGGCCAGAGCGCGCGAATGAAAGGCGGCACTGGGACCAAGAGAGAAGCTTCGTCCCGCCTGGGCTGCGGAAACTGGCGGCGCCGGGGGTGTCCCACCGCGCGGGCGTCCGAAAGCGGGGCAAAGGGGACAGTCTCGCCCCTCGAGCGGCTGCTCCCGCAGCTCGCTCACCCCTGCGGGTACCTCGTCACACCCGCGTGCGGCTCCCTCCCGACTCTTGGATCGGACTCTCCAGTCCCTTCTTGCGTCTTCCCCTCTTTCCTCTGGGCCTTGGTATGCCCCAGGGGACAGATGTCTTGGGATCTTTAACATTTGGGATGCTGCAAATGCCGAAGTTAAATGAAATACCTCCGGGGAGGGCAGGCCGCGGGGAGGCTCGGGGGGAGGGAAGATGGCCTGGACAAACAGGTCCTGAAGCTGCGAGGCTGGAGTGGAGGGCGCAGGGGCAGGCGGGCGGCGCCAGAGCTCCATGGGACAGGTAAGAGGGAAAACTTCGGGGCACCCAGCGCGGGTGAACTGGGGCGGGGGATCGGGCCCCTGAACCCATGGTCTTCAGCCTTAGCGGAGGGTGCCCTACAGGGAATGGGCTAATTTTTTCAAAGGGGCAGGAATTCTGAGTTCCTACCAAAAATGCACATTTCCAGCCCCTCAACCTTTCTCCTTCGACCTTCTTCGTTCCTGTGGGTCTTCCTGGCCAGGTTCCGGGAAGCCAGAAAGCAGCCAAACAAAAGGAGCAAAGTCTCGGGCCAGCCTGGATGTGGAGGGCGCAGTGGGGGAGGGGAGCAGGGTGGACAGGACAAAGGGGCTTTTTAGAGAAAGCCTAGAGGTCTCATTTCAGGGCGCATTCCAAGCTGGCTTGGAGTTCCCCTGTCCCAGCCCACTCCACCTTTGCTTAGTGGAGGCGAACACCTTTCCTAGTGAGCAGGGAGCAGATGCGAGTAAGAAAACAGTGAAGGAACCATCTCCCACCCCTCTTGTCTGGAGGGTCCTGGGCTATTTCACTTCTTCCTTTTTTCACTGTTGTCTCTAGCGCTGGCCATTGATTCCTTAATTTATGAAGTAAGATTTTAGCAGTGCCTGAGACTACTTTGCTGGAGGCTGTTGGGGATGTGAAGATGGTAGGACGAGGCCCTTGCTTTAAAGAACTTCAAATCTGGTGTTATCAGAAGACCCTAAAAGAAGGAACTTTTTTTTAAAAAATGGAGAGTGGATGGCTACAGCGCTGGGGAAGAGTTTTCTGATTCGGGACTTTTCCTTAGGAAACGAAAACACTGAAGAGGTCCAGTTTCTCTTCCCTGGGGAAGGGCTCTTGTCTGCAAAGATCAGATTCCAAATACTATAATGTTTTGCAAGGAAATACCACTTCCTCACCAACTGGTGGTCTGGACGGCACTCTGGGGTTTGGGGCTGGGGCATCAGTCCCCTGACTCCCCGGCCTGGCTGGAGTGGGGAGCTGTTTCAGATTCCCAGCTGGCCTCTGGAGTGCCCACCTCCCCCACTGGTATTTTGAATTGAATGACATGGCCATCAGAGAGCTCCAAGGATGGCTCCCCGGGGTTCTTGGCAGGAGGTTTGGTTTGCCAGCTCCCTTCCAAACCTCAGATTCTGCAGGGTTGGGAAATGTTGAGCGTGAATTTGGGAGAGCAAGGCGTTTTTGAGAATTCCAAAGGATCAATGCAAACAGTGAGATTGAGCATCTATACTAACCTCCCCTGAAGTCAGAGATGGTGGATTACCTGAGGGCAGGGATTCTTAACTGGGTTCATTGGCATTAGGCATCTGTAGATAGAATTCAGAGGGCGTGTAAACTAGGTGAGGCAAAAAAAGATATCATTGTTTTTCACCAACCTTTAACAGATTTTAACATCACCTTTAGTTATGAAGACAACAAATCACAGTAGCATTGGCAGTACCTGTGACTTTGCCATTAATAGAATTCACAGTTTCATATCACACTGCAGTCACAGCAATCTTGAAGTATTGTTTACACTCAGCCCTTGTGTGAAATTATCCACTGCTAGACCCTGCTTAATGTTAATAAAGAAGCATATATATTGCTATGTTTTTATATTTTTAGAACTTTATTTCATATAATTGACTTTTTTAGTGATCTTCTTAATTTTATTTTATGCATTAAGAAATGTGAACTGTGAGCCAATTCACAGCTGGTAGAAACTTCCACCAACCCCCACCTGGAGCTGGGCAAGGTGGAGGAAGGGCCGCTTATGCCCAGAGTCAACCCCTCTCTGCTTGACTTTGTAAGAAAGTGCCAAGCCTCTATGGGGAGGGACGGTGGGTCAAGGAGGACTGGGGAAGGGCAGGGCTGCAGGCTCTTTGGGAGACCCAGAGAACAAGCTCCCAATGGGGTGGGGGGAGGAGGAACTGACCCCTGTTAGGGCCCCTCAGCCTCAGCCTGGGCAGAAAATGAGGTGGTCAGCCTGGAGCACTCTGGGGCTAGCATTGTTTGGAAAAAGGGTGTGTACAGGAATGTGAAGGTGTGCTGGGTGTGTGCACTGGAGCAGTGGGGGATGCTGGCGGACTCCAGCCCCATGAGTTCCGCTCCACAGGAGATGCCTGGTGAAAGCAAACTTCCTCTGTCATCCCTGCACTTGGGGGTAGGGAGTGGGGACAGGGCTTTTTAGGGGCTGGGGGAGGGGAAGCAATCCAGACATATATTGAGGCACTGGAATCTGGGTGGGGGGAATGGTGGGAAGATCAGAGAGTGGGGGGAAAGGGAGGTGGTAAGATGGAGACTTGAGGGGTGCAGCCTGCTGGGGACAGGCCAGGCAACAGTCAGCCTTAGCTCTACTTCCCCCTTGAAATAGGCTAGATTCCAGTTTCCCATTTGCTTGGGGGTCGGTGGGATGGAAGACCTTGAGGCTTATTTTTTATAGGAAATAAGTTCCATTTTGGTCTCCGGTTCCTTGCATTTGGGGAGTGGGCTTAGGGTCTGGGGTCACAGTGGACCTCCTGTGGAGTAGGGAACAGGACTTGGGCTCAGGTCAGTGCCTGTCAGTGCCCTATGAACATGCATTGCTGGGGGATGGATGTAAATAATCAACAGAGAAGTGATGGCCTTGATACCCCTGGGGGACGATGTCTGGGATAAAAAGAACAGCCTGATCCTCTCTCTCTAAGGTTCTAGAACTTCTGCCTATTGGAATTCCAGCTGCCTTGCCTGAGGTTTTAAAATCCTCACTCGGGAGAGATAAAACCCAGGCCTTGGTCTCCATTTCGGTATGTGGGGAAGAGCCGTGACCCATCCCTGTCAGTTTGTAAATGTCCTGCCTGTTTTTTCCACGGACGGTGGACATTTCATCCTGCTTCGGGGGTGCTTAACAGGCCTTAATTTCTGGAAAGAGAAACTGAGGTCAAAGGAAGGCAGGGAGAGCCAGGGTCAGGACAGGAGGGCACGCAGTTACCTCACAGCTCAGAACGTTGTACTAGGGTCTCTTGAGGCCACGAAGACATGACCCTTGTTGTTGCCTTCTTTGGGGATTCCTCCATGGGAGCCCCTTTTTCCCTGCTACCCTCCTGCCCCCGGGAAGTGCAGAGGCCCAGGAGCTGCCTGCCGGCACCAGTTGCACGGGATTAGTTCAGGGAAGGACTTGCTCACCTGCTCCTCCCCTCTGACTCAAGTCATAACAAGTAACCTGGTTCCCCTGGCCCGGCAGGCTGGGAGGGACGGCAAGGCAGGCAGGTGAGCCGAGACGGACGGACGGCCAGCAGCCCCGTCGGCCGGAGAGAGAGCACAGGCCTGTGGCTTGGGAGACCCTGAGGCGACATGCGAGGGCCCTGAGCCCCCTGACTGGAAGCAGGGGCTGTTTCTCAAACTCCTGGACTAAAGCCCAGAAGCAGGTGAGGGCGGGGTAGGTGGAATGGGTCTTTGGGGCTGAGAGCAGGCTGGCCTGGGAGTGGAGGAGCCCAAGCAGTGGCCATCACCCCCCTCCGACCCCCACCCCCGCCAGCCTACGTCTAGGGTGTAGGGATGACAGAGGGGTGCTGGTGGGCTTGGACGGGAGCCTGTTCCTATGGTTGCCCAGGCCTTAGTTTCCACCAGAGGCAGGGCAAGCAGAGATGAGCTGGGACAGGCAGGCCCGAGACCTGGCTTCGGGGACACGCTTGGGATAGAGGAGGATCCCCCATGGCCCGGCCTGAGGGAAGGTGCTCTGGAGTTTCTCTCCCTCCCTCTGTGCCCCTTCTGGTCTCCTCTGCCTTTTTCTGGCGACATTGTTCAGCCGGGTGGGCTGCTTTTTAGGGCCCAGTACTGGGGCTTGAAGAGGCCCAGGAGGGATCCCTGTGTTAGGGAGGGGGCGGGGATGATACCTGAACTGCCTTTATCTAAAAGCAATGCCTTAGACACTTAAGACTCATAGCCTCCTGGGTGGGGGTGGTGCCCTCTCTCTCACCTGTGGACTCTGGGGCAGGTTCCCTACAGCTGTGGAGGGCGGCCTGGGCAGAGGCAGATGTGGGGGTCTGCTACATGGCTGTGCGGGTTTCCTTCTTGGCCTGACATTGACCAAGAGGTCGAGATTCAGACTGGGGGCCTGGAAAGGCTTTAGACACTGTGCAGTCTTTATTATGCACAGGAGGATAGGAAGCCCGGGGAGGCCTGGTGACTTCCCCAAGGTAGCACAGACCGCAGCAGAACCAAGCCTTGAGCCCACAGCCGGGGGCTCTGGGCGTCTGACGCTGTTCTCTTTGCGCTACTTGGGGCGGCAAGTCATCCCAGAGAGGACCCAGCATCAGCCTGGGACCACTGGGAAGATCAGTGCCTCCCCTTTGACGCTGGCAGTGAGAGACTGGGCTGAGCTGGGAGAAGGGGAAGCTGGCGGAGACAGGAGGCATGCTAAGGTACCCCTCTGTCCCTGTAAGTCCCCACTCCTCTGCAACAGTCTCAGAGCCCCTGAGAAGCAGGGGCTGAGTTGGCCCAACTTTCCAAGGCAACTACTTAGTGGTTAATAATTAATTAGCAAGCGTGACTAATTAATGGCTTCCCCTCCCATATTACTTCCTCCTCTGTCCAAAGCAGACACACTCAGCGTGCTAGCTGAGACCACCTTGCTTCCTAGCTCTGGCTGCACCCTGCCCTTGGCTTCTGGGGAGGGTGAGAGGATGGCTAGGGTGGGTGGGAAGGGGTGGGAGTGAGCTGCCTGCTCCTCTGTCCTGTTCTTATCTCTATGAGGGATAGAGTATGGGACAGATGGACAGTGCAGAGCTAATAGTCATCCGAAGTATCCTGCGGGGTGGGGTTCCAGAATATATGGCCAATCTTTCAGAACTTTGGCATGTTTGCAAAGGCCTCCCATAAAGTTAAAAAAAAATACTTCTCCCATGCATTCTCTAGACTTCCTTGAATAACTGAAATTCCAAAGTGCAAGGTACATGTTGCTTTCAGGGCTTTGTGTTTGATTGTTGCTGCCTGTGGTTGCTGTGTTGTTTATGTGGGTCTACAAAAGTTCTTGATCGTCCTGCTCTTATCATCTTGATGGGTGGAGAGGTATCACCGGGGACCTGGCTGACAGCAGTCCCCTCTCCCTGTTGGCCTTGCTTTGTTACCAGCTTTCCCAAGGCCGACTTTTCTGTCCTGTTGGCTGCCTGCGGAGGGGTGGAGCTCACCTCCCCCACCCTGCAACCCGCGCTCTGAGGAGGCAGGATAGGCTCCAGACAGAAACTCGGAAGGACTTTTGGACTCTTGCTCAATGGGCTGACTCAGTGAGGAGGTGGCTGGGCTCTCTTTCCAGACCGGACCGCCTGCACGGGCTCCGCCCATCCCTCCCACCCCTGCTGCAGCCAGCAGCTGCCAGGCCCTGGCCAGCTGGGACCCCAACCAGGGGTGTGGGTTGGTGAAGAGGTGAAGAGGGAGAGGGGGTGGGCACAGGTGTTATCTGGGTGACTGGTCCCTAGCTGAGCCGACACAATGGGATGGCACCTGTACCACCCAAGTGTTCTCCACCCCGAAGCAGGCAGAGGAGCAGTTGATCTCCTTTCTGTCCTTGCGCAGCTTCTGCTCTAGTCACTGCTCGCCCCTCACCTGTCAACCCTTGGCAACCCTGACATACACAGCCCTGGGTCTCCCCTGGCTGCGGGGTGTAGGGGATGCAGGCTGATTCCCCTTCAAGGTTCTCCTAGGAGTAACTGATGGTTTGAAAGTTGTTTGAGGGCTTTGGGACAGCTCTCGGCATTCAGTGGCTGCACATATCTGCAGATGTGAAGTTCAGAGTCCAGGGTGCCAATTCAGACAGCGGGCATCCTGGGCTTTGGAGGTCCCAGACCAGGGCCTTGGCCATGTGCCTGCCCACTTCTTGAAGTGCCCTCGGCCACTGGGGCAGTAGGACATGCCTCACACCTCCTGGGTTCTTGGGTTGAGGATAGCTGTGTCCCATAAAGATGTCTTCCCCTTCCTCTTTCTTTTTTTTGGAGACGGGGTCTCTCTGTTGTCCAGGCTGGAGTGCAATGGTGTGAACATGGCTCACTGCAGCCTTGACTTCTCCAGGCTCAGGCAATCCTCCTGCCTCAGCCTCCTGAGTAGCTAGGACTACAAGTGCACACCACCATGCCCGGCTAATTTTCATTTTTGGAGAGATGGGGTCTAAGTTGTCCAGGCTGGTCTTGAGCTCCTGGGCTCAAGCAATCCTTCTGCCTTGGTCTCCAGAAATGCTGGGATTACAGGCGTGAGCCACCATGCTGGGCCCCCTTCCTCCTTTCTTTGTTATCTCATCCCATTTTTTGTCCCCTTCCTTTTTATCCTGTCGCTGCTCTTTTCCTTCTTGCCCTTCTCCCCAGTCAAGTGGCTCTTGTGGCTACCACAGCTGTCGACCCCCTTACGCCTAGAGGACTTAGGCCCAGAGGGGAGCTAGGCTGGGCCCCTGAGAGCCCACTGAGAACAGGGTTTGCTGGTGAGGCCCACAGCCCCTTCTCTCGGTCAGCACCCCCAGTGCCAGAATCTCCCACCCTAGATTGTTCCTGAAGCACAGTCCTCCCTTCCACTCCCCTGCTCTCAAGCATTTGTTAAGCTTTTTGTAACCAAGATGGTTCATATCTAGCTTTTTTGTTATTGTTCTCTTTTCTCTTTAAAGCTGGGGAAACTCCAGGCTACCTATACAACCTGGCCCAGGCTGGTCACGGTGTCCCCCCTCCCTGCTCTGTGCCCTCTCCTTCCAGAAATCCACCATGGAGAGTAAGGATGAGGTCAGCGACACCGACAGCGGCATCATCCTGCAGTCTGGTGAGTGTTCAGGGAAATCCCCCTGCCCTGGTCCCTGGTCCCTGGTCCCTGGCCCTGACTCCTAAGTCCTGAGTCCCCAGGTGCTAGGGCTGGCCGGGCTGAGACTCCCAAGGGCTGAGAGGAAGGAGAGGGAGAGGCCTCTGCTGGGAGGAGGAGGAGGAGGTTTTGGAAGGGCTGGAGCCTCAGGGACATGTGGAGTTTTCCTCCTTGGAGAAAACTGGTTTGGAGTTTTGGTTCTATCTGGAAGAGGGATCTGCAGTGTTCAACTTTAGCCCCTGTTGAGAAGTTGAAAAATCTTAGCCAGGCACGGTGGCTCACGCCTGTAATCCCAGCACTTTGGGAGGCCAAGGCGGGTGGATCACAAGGTCAGGAGATTGAGACCATCCTGGCTACCACGTAGTCCCAGCTATTTGGGGGGCTGAGGCAGGAGAATCGCTGGAACCCGGGAGGCAGAGGTTGCAGTGAGCTGAGATCGCAGCATTGCACTCCAGCCTGGGCGACAGGGCAAGACTCCATCTCAAAAAAAAATATGATCTGGCCAACGTGAAAGTCCTGCCTCTCTGTTTGGCCAGACCTGTGGGCCTAGTCTGGCCTAGTCTTGACAGAGGACAAGAAAGAAGAGGCCTATGTGTGTGTGGTAGTGGGGAGAGGGAGAGAGAGAGAGGAAGAAGAAGGAGAAGGAAAAGTGGAAGAAGAAGGGAGGAGGAGTGGGGGGAGGACTGCATGGGCAGAACTCCCTCCCTGCACTCCCCCACATAGGTCACCTGGTGGGACGACCCTCCCTTCTGGGCTGTAACATTTGTGCAGCCAAGAGACGTGGTGTTTTGTGGCTGTGACACAGGCCACAGCAGCCAGCCTGCAATTTGTGGGCAGGCATGAGATGTGTGTGTGTGAGTGGGTGTGTGTGTGTGCATGTGTGTGCATGTGTGTGCATGTGCATTCCCCTAGGGGTGGTCAACAAGTAACGGAGGAGGCTTCCACCTTCAGCATCCCTGAGCATGTGCCCCCCACCCTTGCAGGCCCCGACAGCCCAGTCTCCCCAATGAAGGAGCTGACGCATGCAGTGCACAAGCAGCAGAGGGCCCTGGAGGCGAGGCTGGAGGCCTGCCTGGAGGAGCTGAGGAGACTCTGCCTTCGGGAAGCGGTGAGGCCCCAGCCAGCACACACAAGCATCGGGTTCATCTGAGGAGCTGTGAAGCCACGTGTGGGGATGCGGGAGCTGGGGAGAGGGAGCCCCATTCTTGAGGGAATTCTGGACATCAGGCTGGGGGCTGGGCCCCAGAGTCCCCATGATGCAGTGTTGGACCTTGTGCTGGATGCAGAAGAGTCAGACCCAGGCGGGGGGCCCAGGCACAGAGAACAAAGTTCATCAGGCGCTGCAGAGGGACTGCATAGACATAAGTGCATATGAGTGCTGTAACCCGGGTGGGTGTAGCTCTGGAGGAAGTGATCAGAAAGAGGTCTGAAGGGAAAGGGGAGGAGTGCAGAGTGGGTCTGAAGACAGGAAAGACAGTGTGGAGGATGGGATGAGGTGGGGTGGAGCGTGGTCCCACCAGGACTTCTGTGGAAGGCAGGCACATGCAGTGAAGGGGCCAGTGAGCCAAGGCTGGGCAGGTGGAGAGGACCTGGCTGGTCTCTGCTTCCTCCCCAGGAGCTGACGGGCACCTTGCCAGCGGAGTATCCCCTCAAACCAGGGGAAAAGGCCCCCAAGGTTCGCCGCAGGATCGGAGCGGCTTACAAACTGGATGACTGGGCCTTGCACAGAGAGGTGAGGAACCTCAGGAAGCTGCCAGTACCCTCGATCCCCAAAGCTGATCACTGAGACACCACACCTCAGCTCAGTACCCTGGCAGGTTCCCTTCCACCCTTTCACACCCAGTGAGGGTACTTGGCTGCCTGTTGGTGAGGGGCACCATGAATATGTAGCCCAAATGGCTGGGGAGAAGGGGCGCCACCATGGAACTGAGAGCTGGGAGCTCAAGGGAGGACACCGGTTTTGGCCCCATTGGGCAGAAGATCAGTTAAGAGCACTGGCCACCAACCCAGCGGGCAATAGCCTGCTCAGACAGGTTACTCTGGCCCCTAGGGCTGTCCTCCTTTCTCAGGAGGAGGTGGGGGCAGTCAGGCCCTGGGTGCCCTTCCCCCGTGGCGTCAATGGCAGCAGTTTCCCATGGGCCAGCCTGCCCCACCCTTTGGGGTCAGGAGGGAAAGTGTCCCACTTGGGTTCCCACCCTGCCGGGTTCAGCAGGCGGGCTGGTGGGTGGGTGCCCATGCCAGCTTTTCAGGCTGACAAGTTTGCTTTTTGGCTCCTCCCACCCCTCCACCCTCTGCTCCACATCCGTCCATTGGTGCTGCTGTCTGCCTCTCTTCTGTTCTCAGGGCTTAGGACTGGGACCTAGAGCACTGGGTCAGGGCCGCTCTCTACCCTCTGGGCCCCCAATCTCCCTGCCTCTCTCTAGCCTCACTCCTGCTCCCTCTCTCAGGACCCCCTAAGCAGCCTGGAGCGCCAGCTGGCCCTGCAGCTGCAGATCACAGAGGCAGCCCGTCGGCTGTGCCTGGAGGAGAACCTCAGCAGGCAGGCTCGGCGGCAGCGGAAGCACTCCATGCTGCAGGAGGAGAAGAAGCTGCAGGAGCTCCAGCGCTGCCTGGTCGAGCAGCGGCGCAACAGCGAGCCACCTCCGGCTGCTGCTCTCCCCCTGGGCCGAGGTGAGCCTGCTGCCCTGAGGGCCCTTGGGCCATGCTCCTTAAATGAGCTTTTGAGGGATGGTGGGCACACAGCCCCGTGCCACTGCCTTTGCATTCGGCTCCAGCTGGGTAAAGCTGATTCTTGGGTTCAGCTCCATCCCATCCTGTTTCTCTCCAACTCCAGCAAGTCTTCCCTATCCTGTGAGGTTCTCTCCTCCGTCTCCTTAGAAAACACCCTACTCTCTCCTTCCGTATCCTCCTCAAAATACACTACCTTCAAGAGACTTCCTACACAGAGATAGTTCTCAGCTGACCCTGAGCTGAATCCAAGGTTATTCAACTGGATAGCCCAGGCTGGCCCCGCTGCCCTCCAGGCCCACAGGGTGATGGTGTCTGGGTCAGGGTATTGTGAGGCTCCTGTGAGCCCGAGGCTCTGAGTTGATGTGTAGTCCCCTGGCCTGAGTTAGGCAGCAAAGGGTTTGACCATTGCTATGTGTTACTGATCACTGAATTGTTTCAGGGGCCCACAGCTACTTAGGAGATGCTCAGGTTGAAATCCAGCAGCACTGGTGCCACACCCCACAGCCCCTTAAGTATCTACAACCACCCTGGTCAAGGGTGGGTTCCTTCCATGTCTGTTCTCTGCCCTCCTTACGTCTGTAGTTCAATCCCTGAGCTCCTTGGCCCAGAGACTGGTGGCCGCGGGGGCACCTAGTGAGTTGTTGATGCCCAGGGCCTGCCACATCACATCAGTGTGTCCACCACAGGTTAGCTTCCAACAGGTGGTTCTGAGCCCTTAGGTGTGACTGTTTTCCTTTGTCCTGACCCAAGGCCAGCCTATCAGGTCAGGACTTGCATCTCTCCATTCCAAACCCTACCACAGCAGGCCCATGACTCAGCTCTGCCCCCCATCTCTCACATGGGACCCAGACCTCCCTGGCTGCCTCAGAGGGAACCAGGAGGGAATGAGGCCGTGGCCCTGCAACAGAATTGGATTCAGAGGTCTCAGCCTTCACTCACATTCTCAGGCTCCCATCCCTGCATATCGTGTTGGCTTTTTGCCAAGACTTCTCCTCAGCCTGGGAGCAGTCATGGGGAAGCTGGAAGGCCTTTGCTAGTCCCTGTGCCCCGGGGCCCATGCCTCAGGCAGGGGGTTATCTCAGCACAGGTCTCAGAAGTCCCTGCTCCCATCCGTGGCCTCCAATTTAGGGTAGAAAGTGCGTGACCAGACACCACCCAGCTCACCTCCCGCAGCCAAGAGTAAGTGATAAAGGAGGAGGTGCCTCCATGTGACAGTTAACCCAGTAAACTCAGAAGACAGTGGGGCTGACCCAGGGAAAATGGCCAGACCTTCGTCTGGTTCCAGTGGTTCTGGCTTGGCCGCAGAACAACACTCCCAGTCTCTGAGGCTCTAATGGAAGCAAGTTCTACAACCTTACTCCACTCTCAACAGGGATCCCAGGACTTGACAGCAACCTTGAAAGGTAGCTGCTGAATTGGACATGGAAGCCCCTAAGGGCCAACTTGCTCTGTGCCTGCAGGGAGAGGTCAGGGCGGTGAGATTGCCCATTGGTTGCAGCGCCTCCTGCTCCCTGGTCCAGCCTCACAGTGCTCAGCAGCCTCCCCTGTCCACCGGGACTGCCATTGCTGGGAGCTTCTGCCCATGATGGGTGGCAGGGGAGTGTCACCCTGATGCTGCCATTGTGACCCATAATGCTTCTTGTTGGGAGTCGGGAGCAGGCCAGGACTTCCCTGGGGCTCTGTGGGAGGCAGGAGGATGAGGTTCTGAAACCTTGGAGCACTCAGTCCAGGTGAAGACAGAGCTGTGGAGAGGAGACAACTGGTGTAGCTGCTGACTTTCCCACATCAGGAATCAAGACCCCACTGGCCAACTTCAGGCCCTGGGATCTAAAGTCCCGTCGTGAGAGCACAGAAGGGATCAGTTCTGGACAAGTAATTTCTGTTTTGTGGCTCCTCTGTCCAGCCGAGCCCTCCTAGAAAGGAGGAAGTAAAGCAGAATTATTAGTAGCTGAGGTGTTTTGAATTAAAAAGGGAAGGCCGGATATGGTGGCTCATGCCTGTAATCCCAACACTTTTGGAGGCCGAGGTGGGCGGATCATGAGGTTAGGAGTTCAAGACCAGCCTGGCCAACATAGTGAAACCCCATCTCTACTAAAAATACAAAAATTAGCCGGGCATGGTGGCGCATGTCTGTAGTCCCAGCTACTCCGGAGGCTGAGCCAGGAGAAATACTTGAACCCGGGAGGTGGAGGTTGCAGTGAGCCAAGATCGTGCCACTGCACTCCAGCCTGGCGACAGAGTGAGACTTCATTTCAAAAAAAAAAAAAAAGAAAAAAGAAACCCGAGGCCAGGTGCAGTGGCTCACACCTGTAATCCTAGCACTTTGGGAGGCCGAGGCGGGTGGATCACTTGAGGTTGGGAGTTCAAGACCAGTCTGACCAACATGGAGAAACCCTGTCTCTACTAAAAATACAAAATTAGCCAGGCATGGTGGCGCATGCCTGTAATCCCAGCTACTCGGGAGGCTGAGGCAGGAGAATCACTTGAACCCAGGAGGCGGAGGTTGCAGTGAGCCGAGATTGCACCATTGCACTCCAGCCTGGGTGACAAGAGCGAAACTCCGTCTCAAAAAAAAAAAAAAAGAAAAGAAAAGGGAAAAAAGCAAACAAACCAAAAACCCAAACAAAAAACCACCCTGCCCCCTTGGGCTCCATACAAGGGTAATTTAGTTTGGGAAAGTAACTGTGCTAGGTGAGAGTCATCAGCCATACTTTGCAGTGGCAGGGAGCAGTCAGGTGTTGAGCTCATTTACTGGAGTGAACCCCATGAGGGCCACCCAGCACCCACCTGTGCAATGTAATAGGCGCTCTGGATGCATCTGTTGGTCAACAACACCAGCCATTAGCCACATCCTCATAACATTTCTTTTTCCTTTCTTTTTTTCTTTTTTCTTTTTTTTTTTTTTGAGACGGAGTCTCGCTGTGTCATCCAGGCTGGAGTGCAGTGGAGCCATCTCAGCTCACTGCAACCTGCACCTACTGGGTTCAAGCAATTCTCCTGCCTCAGCCTCCTGAGTTGCTGGGACTGCAGATGCATGCCGCCACGCCCAGCTAATTTTTGTATTTTTAGTAGAGATGGGGTTTCACCAAATTGTTCAAGCTAGTCTCGAACTCCTGACCTCAAGGGATCCTCCCGCCTCGGCCTCCCAAGTGGTGTGATTACAGGTGTGAGCCACTGCGCCTGGCCTCTCATAGCATTTCTGAGATGATGGAAGTGTTCTGTATCTGTGCTGTCCAATACAGTAGCCACTCGCTGCATGTGGCTATGGAGCATTTGAACTGTGCCTAGTGTGACTGAAGAACTGACTTTATTTAGTTTTAATGAAAATAGCCACATGTGGCTAGTGGCAACTGTGTTAGACAGCATAGCCTTGGGGGAGGCTCAGCATTTGTGAGTATAATCTCCACCGTTACCCCTCTGCCTGGGGTGTCCTGCGATGCTGCTGCGGGGCAGGAGAACGTTGAGCTAGGGCAGGGTTGGGACAGTTACTGAGATAGTGAGCAGCTCTCAGAAACCTGAATCTTTTTTTTTTTTTTCCAATCTTTTAAGAGACAGGGTCTTGTTCTGTTGCTCAGGCTGGAGTGCAGTGGTGTGATCATACCTCACTGCAGCCTTGAACTCCTGGGCTCAAGTGATCTTCCTTCCTCAGCCTCTAGTAGCTGGGACTGCAGTCATGTGCCACCACACCCAGCAAATAAAACAAAACAAAACAAACAAAAAAACTATTTTAGAGATGGGATCTTGCTATATTGCCCAGGCTGGTCTCAAACTCCTGGTCTTAAGCAATCCTCCTGCCTCAGCCTCTGGAGTAGCTAAGATTACAGGTGTGCCTGGCCCAATGAAAATCTTTATTCCTAAGGTTTTTATAAAAGATCAAAGGCAGGAGACCAGAATTCAGTAAGAGGGGGTCTCTTTAATTGAACCCTAAAGTAAAGGCTACTTGTAAGCCAAGCAAAGCATAGGCTGTCTGGCTACTCAGTAGTCAAGCCCAGCTCCTGGCACCACATGTCCTACAAATCTACCGCCTGCTCTGGGTAACGTTTTTTTCATTAAGTTGCGGAGCAGGCTGGGCATGGTGGCTCAAGCTTGTAATCCCATCACTTTGGGAGGCCAAGGCAGGAGGATCTCTTGAGCCTAGGAGTATGAGACCTACCTGGACCACATAAGGAGACCCTGTCTCTACAAATAACTAAAATAAAAAAATTGGATAGGCATGGTTGTGGACACCTGTAGTCCCAGCTACTCAGGAGTCTGAGGTGGGAGATTGAGCTCAGGAGGTCAAGGCTGCAATGAGCTGTGATTGGGCCACTGCACTCCAGCCTAGGCAACATTGTAACACCCCATCTTTAAAAAAAAAATGTTGTGGAGCAAAGGTTAACAAACTTTTCCATAAAGAGCCAGATAGTACATATTTTAGTCTTTGTGGGCTGTTTGGTCTTTATCACAACTGTTCAACTCTGCTACTTCAGTGCTAAAACAGCCAGACATTGAATAAACAAATTCATAGCAGTGTTCCAATAAACATTTATTTATAAAAGCAGCTATTGAACTGGATTTGACCCCTGGGCCACAGTTTGCTAACCTCTGTTGTAAGGGATTTCAAGATGGTTGGAACTTTTTACTTTTTTTGAAACTTCCTGGGCAATGCCCATGCATTTGAGATGCAAGCTCACAGGGGAGAGCCCATAAAGGGTTGTGGTTAAGAGCAGACTCCAGTCAGACTGTCTGGGTGTGAATTCTGACTCAACCACCTTTGTTGAATATACAACCTAAACCACGTTACTCAACTCCTCTGAGACGTGGTTTCCTCAACTGTCACTTGCAGATGATAATATCTACCTTACGTGGTTGTTATGAGAATTACCTGAATTAATATATATAAAGTGCTGTATTTAGAAATGTATTGGCATAGTAGAAACATTAGCAATTATTACTTTTTCCTCATCTTCATTCTCAAACACAGTTGAAAATGTTTCATGAGTTCCATCCAGGTCACTTTAGGCTTATTCTCAAGATCTGAAGGCCTGGCCGGGCATGGTGGCTCACGCCTGTAATCTCAGCACTTTGGGAAGCCGAGGTGGGTGGATCACCTGAGGTCAGGAGTTCGAGACCAGCCTGGCCAACCTGGCAAAACCCTGTCTCTACTAAAAATACAAAAATTAGCCAGGCATAGTGGTGGGTGCCTGTAATCCCAGCTACTTGGGAGGCTAAAGCAGGAGAATCGCTTGAACCCGGGAGGTGGAGGTTGCAGTGAGTCGAGATCACGCCACTGCACTCCAGCCTGGGTAAGAGAATGAGACTCCATCTCAAAAAAAAAAAAAAAAAAAAAAAAATCTGAAGGCTTAAGTTTCTTCAAAAGCAATAGCAAAGATGATTTCCCACTGATTTCTTAGGTAACAAGTGCTGCTATACCATGCAGAAAAGTCACACCGAATTTCCTTCAGGTGACTTGCCAGATCACCAACTGAAGAAACTTCCCTGGGGCCAGCTGGCCAGGCCTTATCTTAAATTCAAATTCCTACCTTGCGTTCCTCTTGTTGTTGGTAATGCAGGAGGTCTCACATTGGGATCTTTGAATTGTATTTGTGATGTGAGATGATTATACAAAAGTTAGAGTGAAATTCCCTTTTTTTTAATTTGAGACAGGGTCTCACTCTGTTGCCCAGGCTGGAGTGTGGTGGTGTGATCATGGCTCACTGCAGCCTCGACCTCCCAGGCTCAAGTGATCTTCCCATCTCAGGTTCCCAAGTAGCTGGGACTACAGGCACGCACCATCATGCCTGGCTAATTTTCGTATTTTTTGTAGAGACCAGATTTCACCATTTTGCCCAGGTGGGTCTTGAACTCCTGGGCTTAAGCCATCTGCTGCCTTGGCCTCCTAAAATGCTGGGATTACAGGCATGAACCACCGTGCCTGGCCATGAAATTCTTTTTATCCTAAGGGCCTTCCAAAATGACCCTTTGTCTTTCCTTTCCACTGCCAAGAAGCCCTGCCAGAGGACACCCTTTTTCTTTTTTTTTTTTTTGACAGGTGGGGAAACAGGTCTAGAGCATTGAAATGGTTTATTCAAGGTTGCATAGCTAATATCAGAGTCAGGATTAAAATCAGGTTTCCTGTCTCTAGCTCTGCCTTCTATTTTTTTCTACTTCCGTGTAGTAAATTTACACCCAGGCCAGGCTCAGTGGCTCACGCCTATAATCCCAGCACTTTGGGAGGCCAAGGCGGGATGATCACTTGAGCCTAGGAGTTCAAGATCAGCCTGGGCAAGACAGCAAGACCTCTTCTCTACAAAAAATAAAATAATTTAGCTGGGTGTGCTGGCATGCCCCTGTGGTCTCAGCTACTTGTGAGGCTGAGGTAGGAGGGTCCCTTGAGCCTGGGAGGTCAAGGCTGCAGTGAGCCATGCTCACATCACTGCACTCCAGCCTGGGCAACAGGGTAAGACCCTGTCTCTTAAAAAAAAAAAAAAAAAAAAAAAGTTCACTCCCAATGTGTATTTAGCACACAGAGGGTATTTCCTCATAACTGATGCTGTCCTGGGGGAGTGATCAGGCCTGAGCTGCTTAGCACTGCTGGTTACTCATATCTGTTTGTTCATTTCTTCATTTCCTTCTCTTCTCTCCCCTTTGTTTTTCCCAGAGCTCAGTGCCTCTGATGACAGCTCCCTGTCAGATGGGCTCCTCCTGGAGGAAGGTGAGAAGGACGTTTGGGGGACTATTGTCAAGGCTGGACTCCTACTGCAAGACCATGGGGTTTGGGCAGTTTGCTGATGTGGAATTTAAGTGGGAGTGAAGACTAGGTGCCAGGCTTAGGGTTTCCGCTTGGACTTCATGTCAATTTCCACGTGTCCTTGCACATGCTCAGTTGAAGATGGGGAATGTGCTGATCATCTCCCATTCTGGAAGCTCATTATTTTTACAGGGAAAGGAAAGGTGAACTCCAAGAGAGCTGATCAACTCCAGATGTCCCTCCTTCACCCTTGGGTGTGATTTCAAGATGCACCAGTCAGAGCCAAAGAGCAATCTGCCCACAATCATTGCTTTTTTTTAAAAGAAGGGAGCATTGGGGAAGGAAACACAAGTCTATAGATTAAGAACCCTGTCTACAAACCATGAGGATGCCAGGGTCAAGGTGGATCGAGAAGCTGTCACAGTCCTGCCCAGGGGAGTGCCCAAGCCAGTAAGGAAATAGGCCATATGGGCATGGCAGGAACAAGAAAAATAGGTAAACAAAAGATAACTGCAGACATGGTACCAGGAACAAAGGTTAGAAAGTGGAGCACTGTAAGCCCAAGAGAGTCAATCTGGGCGGCATCTTGAAGGAGGAAGGCATAAAATAGGGCTGTGTGGGAAGGAGTAAGTCCCAAAGGAGAAGAAAACATGTTTGAGCATCTAGGGCTGGAGCCATGGCCTGGAGCAGCTGCACAAGCCAGCATGGGAGGGAGAGCGAGGCATGGGCTGTGGTTTGTGGAGGTTCTTGTTGGGCCGGTTCCCCCAGCCTCTGGCCTTACCAGGTTTCTTTTACTCCTGCAGAGGAATCCCAAATGCCAAAACCTCCAGAGTCCCCAGCCCCACCTTCTCGGCCTCTCCCACCCCAAACCCTTGAGGGTCTGCAGCCAACAGGACCTGAGCCTGGGGGCCCGGAACGGGCTCCAGTCCAGAACAGCCCCTGGAAGGAGACCAGCCTGGACCACCCCTATGAGAAGCCCAGGAAGTCTTCTGAGCCCTGGAGCGAGTCCAGGTCAGGATCGGGGGAAGGGAGAAGGGGAGGGCTGGGAGTCAGTGGGAGCTATGCTGGGGATGGCTATAGGCTGGGCAGATGGAAGAGTGGAAGTTGGAGGAGAGAGCTCCTGCAGTCGTGGGATGGAGGCGTGAGCCTTGGTAATTCCCCAAGGGTGCTGGCAGTTTGCCCCACTAACTTTGAGAGCCCCTTCCACTGCATCCCCATTCTTCTGCACCTCTTGAGCCCCTGAATGGAGGCATTCGTGCCACTGACCTGTCTCTAATCCTTTTGCAGCAGCCCAGCCACCACACCACAGGATGGGCCCAGTGCCTCCAGCCTGTGGCTTCTGGAGCCTGCCTCCTACCACGTGGTTCCCATCCGTGGTGTTCCTGGCCAGTGGCAGGGCCGCACCAGTGCCCCAGCCACCCCCGAGATGCAGGAGAGGAGGGGCCAGTCACAGTCTCTGAGGTAAGAGACAGCTTCCCCAGAGAGATGGGGGACCCACTCAGAGCTTATCGTTGGAGGGTGGGAGCTCCCAGGACACAGGTGGGACAACCCTGGGTGACACATGGCTAGTGCCTTGACTTCTCTTAGGATCTCTTCTTGGGGCGCCTCTCAACAGAGAATGCACTGCACCCCGCAAAGCCAAAGGCCATCCATGAAGCAAGTTGTTTTCTTCCAAAGACTCTAGTTTTGTCTTTTTGCATAACTTGATTCAAATTTTCTACCCTTGCCATGTTTCCTTGTGCTGGTAGATTATTATTGGTCACTGACAATAGGCAATTCACTTTTTCAATTGATGCACAGTTGATTCTCATTATCTGTGGTAGTTATGTTCTGTAAAGTAAAATTGACGCAAATCCTGAATTAGCAAATACTGAACCCTTGCCCCTGGGGAAATATAGGGTTAGGTTCCCGTGAGCCTCTGGTCATGATATTTTGCATCAACTGATTAATATATAACCTTGTGTTATGTGAGTTTCTGCTTAAGGACACCTTACTTAATATGGGTTGTTGATTCATTAACTCATGGCCAGTAGCACTGTAACTCATACCCAGATGAAGCTTACCTAGCACACATATTTTCTCCATAAGGCACACCACAGCCTTTTCCCAGTATGCCTTAGGGAGGAACAGTAGACAGCACTTCAGCACTGTATTTGGGGGCATTTTAAACAGCAGAATCACCAATCAAAGCAAAAACACACACAGTACATAAATATGCCACAAAAAGGACACTGTGTTCTTACAGCATGAGAACTGAAACATGAGGGCAGAACATGGCCTCGTTTAACCTCAGAACTTAAAGAGACTCAAATTTGTCACTTTTCTGCAGTGTCCAAGAATGACCATGAAAGCACTGTGTATATTGCTTTGGGGATTAAAAATAAAGTTTAGCAACTAGGAAAATTACAAATACTGAATCTGCAAATAATGAGAATTGACTGTATGTTACTTTCTAAGTCATCTGCTACTTGGTAATAGTTTAAATGGCTAAGCGTTGACAGGCAGTATTGGCCATACCATATGGGGACTGGGGCAGCATGAAAGCACTGCTGAATTCTCCATCAGCTTAAATTTGCTGGTCAGGAAGCACTGAACTGGGGGCAGCGTGGGACAACTGCTGTCAAGTAAAGCAATGGATTTTGTTTAATTTTTAAATTTTTTTTGAGGCAGAGTCTTGCTCTGTCGTCCAGGCTGGAATATAGTGGCGCAATCTTTGCTCACTGCAACCTCCGCCTCTCAGGTTTAAGCGATTCTCCTGCCTCAGCCTCCTGAGTAGCTAGGATTACAGGCGTCCACCACCACACAGCAATAGATTTTATATTTCACATGCTACCAGGGCCATTTTGCAAACTATGCCTTTGTGCAAATTAGGAAAAGGCAGACACAGCCCCATACCTGGGTGCATTAGTAGAGTGAAATGAAGGCTGGATTTCAGCCCCTGCCGGTCTTGGGCTGCATGTAACTGCTCTGGGTACCACATGACAGCTTTTACACGTTCAAGTCAGGTATCTGGCAGTGCCTACCGAACAGATGCTGTGGATGATCTGCCACTGGACACGGTGTACCTAAGCTGAAAGTACTTAATGTAGTACTTTAAAGAAAGTACTTAATGTGCTACTTGATGTAGCACACTTTACACGAATCACAAGCTTGTGAATGCAGCAGGAACACATTTGCACACAGTGAAGGAATGCGTTGCACCCACGCAGCCCAGCAGAGGGTTTGTTGGTTTGCTTTGGGAGGTTTGACCTAAGACAAGGGTCTTGCACGAGGGCCATGCTTGGGCCTTGAGGTAGAGCAGGACTCACCTGTTTTAACTCCACCTCCTGCCCCAACCCCAGTGTGGAGTTTCTGCCCCCCACACTCAGAATGCCTCTCTTTCCCTCTTCAGGGTGGATTCCTTCCGGGCGGGTCCTGAAGGCCGAGGTCGCAGCGCCTTTCCCCGCCGCCGCCCCACTCACTACACGGTGACAGTGCCAGATTCCTGCTTTCCCGCGACCAAGCCCCCGCTGCCCCACGCCGCCTGCCACTCCTGCTCAGAAGACAGTGGCTCTGACGTCTCCAGCATCTCCCACCCCGCCTCGCCGGGCAGCAGCAGCCCCGACATCTCCTTTCTGCAGCCTCTGTCCCCTCCCAAGACCCATCGTCACCGCGGGGCCTGGGTCCCAGCTGGCAGCAGAGAGCTGGTCGCCCACCACCCCAAGCTACTGCTGCCCCCTGGCTATTTCCCGGCGGGGCGGTACGTGGTGGTGGCTGAGAGCCCCCTGCCTCCTGGTGAGTGGGAGCTGTGCCGCGCAGCCCCGGGCCCTGCTTATGAGGAGGAGGGCACTCCCCTGCGCTACCAGCGGCTGGTGCCCTCCCGCAGCCGCATCGTGCGGACGCCCTCCCTGAAGGACAGCCCGGCAGGCCGGGGGCTCAGCAAGGCTGCCGTGTCGGAGGAGCTCAAGTGGTGGCACGAGCGTGCACGCCTCCGGAGCGCCCGCCCCCACTCACTGGACCGCCAAGGAGCTTTCCGGGTCAGGAGCCTGCCCCTCGGGAGAGAGGGCTTCGGGCGAGCCCTGGGACCCCGGGCACAGGTACGGCTGCTCTGGAGGGACCCCAGGGCCAGGCAGGAGGGCTGTCTTGCTGGAGAGGGGCTGTAATTCTAGCATGTGCAAGGATAGAGAGGCATCAAAGCAGCAACCTAGTGGCTGGGTAATCCCCATCTAGGAAGAACAGGCCAAAAAATCATTTCCTCTTGGCTTTGGAAGGCACTCTTGGCTTCCCTGGGGCATCTCCTAATTTTGCCTGCCATGTCTAGCTCAAGAGCATTTACACTGGTGGAGATGATCCCCGAAGATAGCTGAGACTTTTTCCCTCCCTAAATGATGATGCACAAAGCAGATAAGGCTCTTCGTAATCAACAGTCGAGTCCAAATCAGCCCCTCAAATTTCCATTTGAAGGTCTAGGACAAAGGGAGAGTAGGTAATGAATTGCAGAAGCCAGAACCTGTGATTTTCTGGGCATCAGCATCCTCCCTGACACCCCTCCTCAGCACCAAGCCGAGAAGAAGGGTAGCATCAGAGTTAAGAGCACCCACCCTCAAACTAGACCACCAGGTTCAAATCCCAGTTCTGCCACTTACGAGCTGTATGATTGGGCAAGTTACTTAACCCCTTTGGACCTAGTGTTTCCTCCCCTGTGAAATGAGAGTAGTAGAGTACCTATCTCATAGGGCGGCCAAGAGGCTGAAATGATTAGAGCAATGCATGGTAAGCACTAGATACGTGATTTTATTATCATCTGGGGCCGCAGAGGCCAGGGAGCAGGCTGGAGGGTAGTATATAGGATAGAGCACCCTGACACTGGGTAGGGTGGCAGCCTTGGTTTCCTTGGCCCCTATTTCTTCATTCTGGAAGTGGGGAGCCACACACAGGAATCCTTTCTTTATTCTTTCTCCCTGGTACGGAGGGCTCTGCAGGGGATGTGCTCCAGAACTTATCAACAAGCTGCTTCTTTGAGACCCCAGATTCCCAGCAGACCCAGCTGCGTGTCCCTCCCCCACCCATGGTTCTTTGGACTGCAGCTGGCATCCTGGGCCTGGCAGCACCCTGGCCCCAGTCCCAGGCCGCGCCCTCCAGCTGACGTGCTTTTCCTTTCCTGCACGCCTGGGCCTGTCCTTGGTTGGATAGACCCAGCCCATCTCAACCTGCCAGACAGGGAGGGTGATGAGAAGTGAGCCCAGGAAAGGTGGGGGAGGAGGAGGTCAGGGCGCCTGTTACACCCCAAAGGAACCTGGAGGAAAATGTGTAAAGGGGGTCCCTGAAGAACAGAGAGCCTCCTGGGAGGAAAATGTGTAAATGGGGTCCCTGAAGAACAGAGAGCCTCCTGGGAGGAAAGGGCTGAGTGCCAGGGCCTGCTGCTGCTTCTGCTTCTGCTGCTCAGTGTCCCTAAGGGATAAGGATGGTGTAACTGTGCCTGCTGTCCCCGCTTTTCTGCCTGGTTCATTTACCCACCTCTCCTTTCTTCCTGACTGTGGCAGGTGCCCACAGTGTGTGTGCTGCGGAGATCGCCTGACGGGGCCCCTGTGCAAGTCTTTGTACCTGAAAAAGGAGAGATCATCAGCCAGGTGTAACTCTGCACCCCATGCTGGAAAAAACTGTTTCATAGAGGGGCTGGGCTGAGACCCCCCACCCCTGAGTGCCTCTTTCAGCTCCCCCATCCCCATCGCAGGCCGATGACCTGGAGCTGAGACCTTTTATTATTATTTTTTTTACACGACTTTTTTCAGAAGCCCTGACCTAAGGATTTATATATGTGGATTGTCCTCAAGACCTCTGTGATGTGATTATGCTTTATCCCCCAGAGTTTGACCTACTGGACTTAAGGCCTTGCCTGTCTGACTGACAGCCTCTATCTCCTTATACAAGACAAGTGGCAGAGGACGAGTGAAGCAGAGTGGGCCACCTTGGGAGTTCTCCAACGCTCTGTGCTCTGGTTCTAAGAACTTCCCTGGGGAACTGCCCCGGCCCTCCTGTCCCACTATTGCTGGAGGCTGGACATGGTACATACTCATGCACATGACTCTCCCCCATTTCCCAGGTCTCTGGGTACCCCAGCCTGGGCTGGGGGAGAATCCCTTCCCCCTTTCTAATGTGCTCTGTGATGCACACACCAAGTGGTAGGTCAAAGGTCAGTATATCCCGGTGGTGTATTGTCTTGCTAGACCCTGCTGTTTTCCTGACACCATAAATCCTCTTTAGGGACCCAGTCACTATACCCTGTCTATGCCCTGTGGGCTCCCAGACCTCTGAGCTTTGAGTCAGTGGCATCACAGTTTGTAGGCTTAGGGGGTCTGGCTGGGGGCTGGTCCATGCTGGTGGTTAGTGGACAGCAGCCACCCTTTGACAGCTACCTCTGGGCATCTCAAGGGCTTGCAGCCCCACTGCTCCTTCTAACATTTTGTTTGTTTGTTTTTGAGATGGAGTCTCGCTCTGTCGCCCAGGCTGGAATGCAGTAGCAAGATTTCGGCTCACTGCAACCCCCGTCTCCTGGGTTCAAGCGAATCTCCTGCCTCAGCCTTCCGAGTAGCTGGGATTACAGGCAAGCACCACCATGCGTGCTAATTTTTTATTTTTAGTAGAGATAGGGTTTCATCATGTTGGTCAGGCTGGTCTCGAACTCCTGACCTCAAGTGATCCACCTGCCTTGGCCTCTCAAAGTGCTGGGATTACAGGCATGAGCCACCACACCTGGCCCTTCTAACATTTTTTCATCATAGTCCCAAAAACCAATACTTTACAAGTGGTTTTGGAAAGGCACCACTTTTGTGGCATGTCCTGGTTGGGAGAGGGAGTCACAGTTCCTACTCCCCCACCAGCTATGCTTCTGCTCTGAGAAGGTGGTTATTTATACAAACATGGACATACTCACTCCCAAGGGCTGACAAGATGCTGAATTTTCTTTGAGGGCATTCATTAATTGTCCCAGCTGCAGCGACTGGAGCAAGTCTGGAAGCTGCCTGTGCTAAGACCACCCAGCTGTCCCTGGGTTCTCATCCTAGGGCCTTCTTTGCTTCCAGGTCAGGGGATCTGCTTCAATGAGAAAGCAACTGAGTTGAGGCTAGGAGAGGTAGGGAGAGCTGAGTTCTGACTTCACCTGTGCAGAACTCTCTGCCCCCATGTTACCTGGACTGGAACAGACTGTGAATAAAGCAGAAGGTTCCAAGAACTCTGGTGTCTGACCTAGAAGAGGCACAGTTCTCCCTACTGGAAAGAAAACGATATAGCCGATTGCACAAGGGTGCCAAGGGAAGACCCAGGATGGCCCATCGAAGGAACCTGGGGGAGGATGCAGGAGGCTGAAGGGATGCACCTGGCATTTCTCTCACTGTGCTCTTACCGCATCAGCAACCCCCACCTTTTGGGCCTACTCTGCCCCCCATGTGTGAATACCC
Organism: Pongo abelii; assembly: GCF_028885655.2. Taxonomy (NCBI): domain Eukaryota; kingdom Metazoa; phylum Chordata; class Mammalia; order Primates; family Hominidae; genus Pongo; species Pongo abelii. Next base: position 48,636,674 of record NC_071985.2, on the reverse strand, counting down.
TGCTTGGATGCTGTGCTTTTCCAGTTTGTCTCTAAGCCCCTTTCTCCAGGGCATGTTAGTTTCCCTGGCCTCTCAGTGTCCTAACTGGAGCCCAGAGCACCTTGGTCTGAGCCAGGAGACGGCTGAGCACTGGCCCTCCACACCTAAGCGTCCTTTACATTAACTTATTGGTCTTATATAACACCTGGTGCCATTGCCAAGTGGCTGTGTCCTCAGCTACAGAGCTGGAATTGTGTGGGGTTTAGTGCTCAATACTTCAATAAAGTCTGTTTTTTGTGATTGGCTGAGCTGGGGATGAGGAATTTTTTTATTTTTATTTATTTTTATTTTTTGGCGTGTGTGTGTGTGTGTGCGCCAGGTTTCCTGAGCAGAGGCTGAGCCCGGCCCCCTGGGCTGCCCGCCAAAGTGGCCAAGTTGCCCGGCCCCTCCAGCTGGTCTGGCCAGGTCCCTGGGGAGCTGGTGTGATGGGTTGGGTGGTAGAGGGAGGCTCTCAGATTCTCTGCTTCCGGGGCAGGGTGGAAGCCAGCACAACCCCTGTCAAAGCTCCTTACAGCCTCCTCTTCAGCTTGAGGAGCTGGCCTCTGGGAGTCACTTCCCCAAGAAGGACAGGGCACTGGCCAGGCAGAGGGTAGAGATGGGTGGCTCAGCGCCTCCAAGCCATTCCTGGAGCTTTGACTGCCTGGAGCCCAGGCTCATGAGAAACAGCCCCTTCCCCATACCTGGAAGACTGGGACCCCTCCCTGGGGTGGTGAGGAGGCGGGGCTCTCCGCAGGCCCCTCCCCCATCGGCAAGAGTGCGCACAGCCCCTCCACTGCCTGGGGTCCCACTGAGGCCAGGGGCGGGGAGCGCCACCTTGGACACTTCCGTGCCTGCCCTGCAGGGGCCGCTCCAGGGCCCCGGAGCACAGCGCCCCCTGGAGAGGCTGTGCCCGGACCTGAGGCGCCGGCGTGTCAGGTAAAGGGGTCCCCCTTCCCGCCAGTTCCCTCCACAGCCAAGGAAGGGGCGGGGAAGGGCCCCGGCCCTCGCTGCCCAAGGGGCGCCTCCAGCCTTGCCTGGGTGCAGCCCTGGGGGCCGCGGGGATCTGTGGGCCTCAGGGGTCTGGGGCACTCCATTCTTGGGGAAGTTAGGGGAGGGGAGACGGCATCAGGGTCTCTGGAGAAGTTGTGGGGTATCCTGATCTCAGACCTGAGCGCTTCGACCTATTATTTGTGGGGAATGGGGCGTTGGATTCTGTATTTTAGACGATGGTGTTAGGCCCGGGGAAAACAGGGTGAGCAAGTTCCCAGGGGATGACCTGTCCGAGGGGCAGCTCCCAACAACAGGACAGACAGAGACCAGCTAAGAGGGGGGATACAAAAGAGACGGACACAGGGGCAGAGCAAGGCCCTTTAAGGCAGTGAGCGATGGGATGCGCCCGTTTGGGGACCCGAAGTGCAGGGCGGTGAGAGAACCAGGTTGCACAGCAGTTTCTTCCTGGTCCACCAGCAGGCTTCCCTGGGCCATGTCTGGGAGGGGCAGACATGTGGGGGCTCTTAGCTCCCCTACCATAGGGCAGAAGTAAGGTTATGAATTAGGGGGTGGGAACAGAAGCCTCTGGGAAGAGGGGACCTCGGGATTTTAGCACCAAGACTCCCAGAGGCAATCTGGCCTGGAGGCAGAGGGATGGCCACTGTGACCTAGGAGCCCACCTGTGAGTCTGAGATTCTCTATGCTGGAAGATGCCAGAATGGAAGACTCCTAGGCAAATCAGGAAGGACCAGGGCCCTTCAGAGGGTCCCGAATCTTCCCATGGAGAAGAAATGGGAAGCTGACCCTGGAACCCGGCACTGGCCCTACTCAACCAATTCCTTTTGTGGTAAATGGGCAGGGTCTGCCTCCTGCAGCTTCCCCCTGGAGTGAGTGCAGAGGCTGTATCCCTAGGAAGGAGTATCTTACCCCTAGCCTGCCCACTGTTCTCGTCGCAAGCTGCAGGCTGCTGCCCCAAGTGTACAGATGAATCCGAGTTCTAACAAGCGAAAACCAAACAGAGTAACCTTTGAGCCATCGACATTACAAGTCTCTTGGAAGTCCAACTTACCGGGTGAGCAGTTGGTTCTGTCTCTCAGTTAACTGCAGGTGCTCAGAAGTGGTGGTGATTGCCCAAGCCCTCACTTGAGGTGTACCTAATGGGCACACATCTGCCCACTTCTGGCTACCCCGTCACAGCTCTAGTCTCTCCATGACTGTGCTTTTTCAGGCCTGCCTCCCTGAGAAGCCTGGAGCTGAGCCAGGAACAAGACATTGCCTGAGACTTTGAGTGACATTTCGTCTAGCTGACAGCTGTTCAGGAGAGCCAGAGCACGTGCTCTCTCTCTCTCACTCGCTCTCTCTCTCTCTCTCTCTCTCTCTCTCTATATATATATATATTCTTTTTTTTTTTTTTTTTGAGACATGGTCTCATTCTGTCACCTAGGCTAGAATGCAGTGGCACCATCATACCTCTCTGCAGCCTTGACCTCCTGGGCTCAAGCAGTCCTCCCACCTCACCCTCCCAAGTAGCTGGGAGTACAGGTGCGTGCCACCATGTCCAGCTAATTTTTGGTTATTTGTAGAGATGAGGTCTCATTATGTTGGCCAGGCTGTTCTCGAACTCCTGAGCTTAAGTGATTCTCCTACTTTGGCCTACCAAAGTGCTAGGATTACAGGCATGAGCCACTGCACCCAGGCAGAGAAATCTTTAGATAACATCTACATGCCAACATTCCCAAATTGGTGTCTGCAGTCCAGATCTGCAATTCTGGAATTCCAGGCTCTTACATCCAACTGCCTATTGATATCTCCACTTTGATGCCTAGTAGACATCTCAAAATTAATATATTCCAAACCGAACTCTTAACTTTATTCCCAACTGCAAATCTGTTCTGTTCCCCACATCATTTAATGAGAACTCAATCTTTCCAGTGTCTCAAGGCCAAAATTCTTGACTTCTCTCTCTCATACTCACATCTAGCCATCAACTATTCCTATTGGTTCTACCTTCAACATGGATACAGAATCTGATCATTCACTTCTAACCACCTCCCTTGGTGTGAACCACCGTCTCACCTCTGGATTATTGTCACAACCTCCCAGTTGGTCTCTTGCTTCTGCCCACACCCCATGCCATTCTCCACCTCTACTCCTGATCTATTCTCAGCTGAACAGCCAGAGTGCTGTTGTTAATCAAAGTCAGACCACTTTTATTCCAAACCTGCCCAGGGCTCCTGTCCCCAGAGCCAATTGTCTTTACAATAAGCTACGAGTCCCTCATGATCTGCCCCATTACTGCTTTACCTTCACCTCCTACCACCCCTCCCTGCTCCTCCCATTCCAGGCACCCAGGCTTCCTTGCTGTTCCTTGAGCTTTCCAGGCACGATCCTGCCTCTGGGGCTTCACATTTGCTATTGCCTTGGCTTAGAATGCTCTCTTACCAGATATATAAATGGCTTGCCATTCACGTCCTTCAAGCCCACTTAAATTCAATGAGATTTTCTTTGACCTCTGTGTATATACAAACCTATATGGGCAAATACAAAATAAAAATTCTTTTAGAAGGGTAGTTCCTATGAAGGAACTCCCTGGTGTGTAAGAAGCTCTATGACAGCAAAGATTATTGTCTATTTTGTTCCCTGATGTGTCTAGGAGAGTCCTTTTATATAGTAGGTGCTCAATAAATGTATGCTGAAGAATGCACTCATTGATTTCCTACTATATGCCAGGAAGCATTCTAAATTTTTTTTCACATATTAATTTATTTAAATCCACAACAATAATAGATACTGTGATGATCATCTCCAGGTTAAGATGTCAGAACTGAAGCTTGGGGGATTTTAATTTGCTCAAGATCACTTCTTACATGTATTAAGCCTCATTGTTCATTTAATCCTCAAATAATAACAGATAGTATCATCTTCCCTGTCATACAGATGGGGAAGGTAAAGTTGACAGAGTTTAATTTGCTGGAGATCACAGAGCTGATGAAGCAGAGGAGCTGAACTTGGAACTCATGCAGTTTGGTGCCAGGGTCATTGTGTGTAGCTCCCGTGCTTTGGGTCCAAGTCCTATTCTGAGGGGCTTTTCTTGCAGGGCAATGTGAGAGGGCAGCAGCAACTTGAACTCAGGCCCGTGTCCCATGTTGCTTTGAAGCCCAGTGATGTCACCAGCTCCTTCCTCTTGCTTTACCTTCTCCCAACTTCACTTGGGGCAAACAGGCTCTATTCCTGGCTTCAACCCTCAGGCTCAGGGAGGCATGCCCTGAAGGCTGTGCCAGTCTAGTTGGCAAAGAAGCCTCCCAGGCCGACTTGGAGTTTCAAGTCCATTCACAACCAAAACTTTCGAAGTCAGTCTAGGACAGCCCTAGAAATCTGTGGCCACTGGGAGTGACTTAAAGGTCTCCTCCCAATTGTTCTTCCATCCCGGGCCATACCTGATGCAGAAAATCTTTTTTTTCTTTTCTTTCTTTCTTTTTTTTTTTTTTTTTTGGAGATGTAGTCTCAGTCTGTTGCCCAGGCTGGAGTGCAGTAGTGCGATCTCGGCTCACTGCAACCTCTGCTTCCTGGGTTCAAGCGATTCTCCTGCCTCAGCCTCCCGAGTAGCTGGGACTACAGGTGCGTGCCACCACACTCAGCTAATTTTTTATTTTTAGTAGAGATGGGGTTTAACCATGTTGGCCAGGCTGGTCTTGAACTCCTGACCTCGGGTGATCCACCCACCTCGGCCTCCCAAAGTGCTGGGATTACAGGTGTGAGCCACTGCGCCCGGCTGAAAATCTCTTAACTAGTCCCCACATGATGGCCTTTCCACGTTGGCTTTCATTGGCCTAGAGAAGCTGGTTCTGGGGACCCTGGTAGCTTCTGGGCCTTCTTGGTGGACAGGAAGGGAGGGGGAAGATGACTCTGCCTTCCTGTTCCATCTGGTGGAATCAGCTAAACTCCCCCAACTACATCCCTTTTCAGGACTGCGCCAATCAGAAAGAGAAGCCTGTGAGTTCATAGTGGAATTTCTAGAAGAAGAACATATGGTAAGAAAGTTTTCTGGACCTTTGTGTGAACTGAGGTGGAAAGTAGAAAAAAATAAGAGGGCTTATGCCTCCTTGGGTTTTGAGTACCAGCCCTGGCTTGGAAGCCACCAGATACTCAGCCCATTGTTGCCTCTTGACTGGGCAGATCTTTGGTGGCTAGGCCACCGGACAGGGTGTCTAGGTCTCAGATCTTGCAGTTCCCTTCCTGTAGGAAGGATCTTTGTCAGAGATCCTTAGCCCCACTGTCCTCCAGAGCCCTACACAGGTGGCCAGACATTGGTGAGCAGCAGTCCTGGGGACAGGGACATTGCAGTGAGAAAATCAAGTGAGCAATCCATCCTTTGGCCTAGTTGATCGGAATCTGGACTGGGTGTGAGGGGCAGGGCTGGGGTGTAGGTCTCAGGTGCTGCCTGTGGGCAGAGCTAAGGGCTGAAGCCCAGCTTATGGGCAGCAGTCTGTGTATTGTGTCCTGGTCTGAGTTCACCAAGCTGAAGTTCCCGAGAGCTGTGGAAACCTTGAATAGTGTTGTGTGTGCCCAGGCAGATGGCAATATGGACGATTACTATCCCAAAGCCATCCTGGCCAAGAAAATTGAGGTGAGAAAGACCCAAGCTCTTCTGGGAGTTGGTCATTCAGGGATGAGGATGACAAGTCCTGGACCTGAGGGCTGGCATCTCTCTCTGAGGGGGGGTTCTTGTTTTTTTTTTTTTTTTGTTTCCTGGCCTTTCTAGATACTAATTCTTGAAGAATCCACTGAGATTTTGACGGGCAACATGCGTCAGCAAGCCATGCTCTGCATCGTGGCGCTGAGGTGCCTTTCCTGCCCTTACCCACTCAGAACGCCTGGGTCTCTGGTGCTGAGAACATTTGGGTTGGGAGGAAGGGCAAGGTTTGGGGACTTAACTTTTGGCCTGTGGGTGGCACAGCCCCAGTGTCTGCCACTTTATCTGCCTGCATCCTTGGGTGGAGGTGGTGTTCTCCAATTGTACTTTTGGAAGCCTATTAGGACGTCCAGTGAGGAAAGCTCCCCCAGCAGCCCAGGCCCTCCTTCCCTGGAGGAGAGGCTATTAGAAAGTGTTTGGGGGCTCAGGTCCCCACTGTTTCCTGCATCTCAGAAAGAGCAGCAGAGCACATTCTCCCAGAGGGTCCTAGAAACATAACCCAGTCTCTCTCAGGGACCCCAAAGCCGCTTGTCATTCCCTGCCTCTCCCTGCAGTCAGGTGAATCCACCATTCCACTTGTCCAAGAAGCTGGATCTGGTAAATGTGGGCATCTCCAGCCTGTTCTCTCTGCTGCCCATTGTGCCCAGCCTGTACCGAAGAGACAATGCGAGTCTCTACCTCCAGATAATCCCCACCTCTTCATGGAGAGCTCCATGGGGAGGGTTTGTCTTTGGAGTCACCTTCTGCCCTGTAACTCCCCCGCCTTTCTCCTGCTCTGACCTCTCTGCAGAGCTCTTGGCCCCGTGTTCCTGGGGCTGCCAAGAAGCACTCCAGCTGTCATACCTTCACCTGTCTTTCCAGGGATTGGCCCATGCTCCCACCCTATCCTTGCTCACTAAGGCTCGCAGCAGCCTCAGTTATGGGAGGAGACAGTCTGATAATAAAACCCACAGATACTGTGGAGCAACTGACCAGTAGACTGCCAAATCTTCCCAGGGGCCTGTAGTTTTTTATTTTATTTTTAATTTTTAAATTTTGAGATGGGGTCCCACTCTGTTGCCCAGGCTGGAGTATAACGGTGCAATCGTAGCGCACTGCAGCCTCAACCTCCGGGGCTCAAGCTATCTTCCCACCTCAGCCTTTATAGTTTTAAAAATAGATGTTTCCTGGACCCAACAGAATGAATCTAATGCGGAGAGTCCCACGGGGTCTGGCTTTCCTGGGGAGAATGGCCCAATGCCTACATTTCACCAATGGGCTCACAATTTGGGCTGGACCTGGTCCAGTCTTCATTGAGGCCAAGAAAGGTCAGTACCAAGGAAGATCAGAGTGTGGCTGACCATGAGAGAGAGACTGCCAGGGGTGGCAGAGCCAGGCTGGCCCCACTTCCTTCCTCCAGAGGTAGGGGACGAGGAGATGGGGGAGTGCCCCCAGGGAGCCGAGCTGGCACTGTGGCAGTCTGTTCTGGACACTCCCTGTCTCTTCACTTGTCAGACGGTCCAGGCCTTAGACAACATGTTGCAGGCTCTTGTGATGGACAGTATGAACCCCAACATGCTCATACTACAAAACTTCCTGGAGGTAAGTGGCTGTGGAAATCAAGGAAACTGAAAGTCCATATTAATTCTAGTATGTTTGGGAGGAAAGGAAAAGAATATCAAGATAGCCTAGGTGTCATTCTAGTCCAAAGACCATGGGTTCTCAAGCCTCAGCACGCGTAAACATCACTTGAAGACAAATTTCTGTATCTCCCAGGAAATATCGTTTTGAGGATCACATTTTTGCAAACATAGCCAACTAAGCTGAGGACCCATTTCTGCCCAGGACTTGGACGTATTGGGGCTTCAATGGTAATAACATTTATATCTGTGCCAGACTTTAATCTTCAAAGTATTTTCCCCTTTTGCAGTGTCTGCTGTTGCTCTGTGATAAAGAAGACCTCAGTGCTTAACCACAGGCTACTTTTATATCCCTTAATGTAATCCCCACCAGAGACTCATTGTATTTCTTTAACTGTCTTTAGAGCTTTAGAGCGTTTCAAATATTCTTAGTTATGACAAATTGTTATCTCCTGAGGGTGGTTTGAGTTGGGGAAACAGCCAAGAGTCACTTGAAACCGACTTTCATGAACAGGATGGTAATCAATTAGGATAATAAAATTTTGCATAAAACATTAGGTGTGACTACAAAGAAGGAGACAAGATTGCCCAGGCATCTTATAAAAAGACCTTGACAAGGCTGGGCACGATGGCTTATGCCTGTAATCCCAGCACTTTGGGAGGCCGAGGCGGGTGGATCACTTGAGGTCAGGCGTTTGTGACCAGCCTGGCCAACGTGGTGAAACCCTGTCTCTACTAAAAATACAAAAAAATTAGCTGGGCGTGGTGGTGGGCACCTGTAATCCCAGCTACTCGGGAGGCTGAGGCAGGAGAATCGCTTGAACCCAGAAAGTGGAGGTTGCAGTGAGCCGAGATCGCGCCATTGCACTCCAGCCTGGGCAACAAGAGTGAAACTCCGTCTCAAAAAAAAAAACACCCCGAAAAACCCAAAAAGACCTTGATAAGGGCTTTAGCTAGAGGGAAATTTGTGCACTTTTGGACGAGTGACATAGTTCTTTTGGAATGTATCATCCCTGGTATGTTTGTTGAGAAGGATTTTTGTGCTTTTTAGGCAACCTCGCTATAAATGTAAGAACAAATGTTCTGTTGTTCTTGGAGCCTGTGGGGAACAGAGATGCAAAACTTTGGTCCTGGTCAGGGTAGAGTCTTCAAGACATCCATTACTGGGGTTCTCATAATCCAAAGATAAATGATGCCCTGCAAAAGTACCACCTGAAACAGGTTCCAACATTTTGTATAAAATAGTGGAGGAATCAATTTATCTTGATAAATAAAATTAAAGTATAAAAATAAGTTATTTTTATGTGTAACAAAATTTATTTTTGCTACTTTGAGGTAATTCTCAGTCAAGTGTGTATATTTTAGACATATTTTTCCTACAAAATGACATGATAGCATAATACAACATCATTTATTTCACATTTGACTTTGCAGAGCTGGATCAGAAAGGTTGAATTTGAGGGCTATATGGTTTTCTTAAGGGCCCTCCTTTTTCTTTTATCTTCTTTTTTTCCGTTTTTAAATTAAGGTATAATTTACATATAGTGTAATTCAGCTTTTAGTGTGTAGATCTGTGGGTTTTGACAAATGGATGCAGTCCTGTAACTACAGCCACAATTAAGCTATAGAGCAGTTCTATCACCCCCCCCATTTCCCCCATGACTCTATGGTCAACCCCTTCCCCATTCCCCATCCCTGGCAATGGCTGATTTGTTTCCTGTCCCTATAGTTTTGCCTTTTCTAAAGTGTCATCTAGGTGCAGTGGTTCATGCCTGTAGTCCCAGCACTTCGGGAGAGGGCGAGGTAGGGGGATCACCTAAGCCAAGGAGTTTGAGACCAGCCTGGGCAACATATGACACCCCGTCTCTACTAAAAATAAAAAAAATATATTAGCTGGGCATGTGGTGTGTGCCTGTTGTCTCAGCTACTTGGGAGGCTGTGGTGAGGGGATCGCCTGAAGTCTAGAGGTTGAGGCTGCAGTGAGCTGTGATCGTGCTACTGCACTCCAGCCTGGGCAACAAAGCTAGACCCTGTCTCGAAAATAATTAATTAATTAATTAAGATAATTAAAATGTTATCTAAGGCTGAGGACTCCAGCCTGGGGAACAAAGTGAGACCCTATCTCAAAAATAAATAAATAAAATAATTAAAATGTTATCTAAGGCTGAGTACAGTGGCTCATGCCTGTAATTCCAGCACTTTGGGAGGATCACTTGAGCCCAGGAGATCAAGACCAGCCTGGGCAACAGTGAGACCCCCATCTCTACAAATAATAAAAAAATTATCCGGGCATGGTGGTGTGTACCTGTGGTCCCAGCTACTTGGGAGGCTGAGGTGGGAAGATCACCTGAGCCCAGGAGGTCGAAGCTGCAGTGAGCTGTGACAGTGCCACTGCACTCCAGCCTGGGCAATATACAGGGAGACCTTGTCTCAAAAAAAAAAAAAAAAAGACATCTAAGTAGAATTATCCAGTAGACAGTTTCTGGAGTCTGTCTTCTTTCATTTAGCATAATGCATTTGAGATTTATTCATGTTGTTACGTGTATCAGTACTTTGTTTCTTTTTATTTTTTAATTGAGTAGATGGATCACAGTTTGTGCATTAATTTTCCAGCTGAGGAACTTTGGGGTTGTTTCCAGACTGGGATGATTACAAATGAAGCTGCTATAAATCTTTGTGTGCAGGCTTTTGTATGAACATAGGTTTTTATTTCACTTGAGTAAATTTCTTAGAGTGGGACTGCTGTGTTGTATGGCATGTGGATGTTTCACTTTATAAGATACTTCCCAGCCAAGTGCGGTGGCCCACGCCTGTAATCCCAGCCCTTGGGGAGGCCGAGGAGGGCGGATCACCCGAGGTCGGGAGTTTGAGACCAGCCTGACCAACATGGAGAAACTCCATTTCTACTAAAAATACAAAATTAGCCGGGCGTGGTGGCACATGCCTGTAATCCCAGCTATTTGGGAGGCTGAGGCAGGAGAATCGCTGGAACCTAGGAGGCAGAGGTTGCTGTGAGCCGAGATTGCACCACCACACTCCAGCCTGGGCAACAAGAGCAAAACTCCCTCTCAAAAAAAAAAAAAAAAAAAGTGGGGGATACTTCCAAAGTGTTTTCCCAATTGGCCGTTTTCCATTCCCACTAGCAATGTGTAAGAGTCCCAGTTACTCTGCATCCCTGCAGCATGTGGCATTGTTAGTGTTTCCTTTTAGTCATTCTTATAGATGTGTAGTGGTATCTCTTTGTGGTTTTAACATGCGTTTCCTAGTGACTAATGTTGGGGACCTTTTCATAGACATATTTGCCATCTATATATCTGCTTTGATGAAGCGTCTATTTAAATCTTTTGCCCATTTTTTTATTGGATTGTTTTCTTATTTGGGTGTTTGAGGGTTCTTTTATTTTATTTTGTTTTATTTGAGATAGCATCTTACTCTGTTGCCCAGGCTGGAGAGCAGTGACACCATCACCACTCACTGCAGCCTCAAACCTCCCTGAGAGACCTTCCCACCTCAGGCTCCTGAGTAGCTAGGACCATAGGTGTGTGCCACCATGCTCCACTAATTTTTGAATGTTATGGGCCAGGCACAGTGGCTCATGCCTGCGGTCCCAGCACTTTGAGAGGCTGAGGCGGGTGGATCACTTGAGGTCAGGAGTTCGAGACCAGCCTGGCCAACGTGACAGAACCTCATCTCTACTAAAAATACAAAACTTAGCCAGGTGTGGTGGCATATGTCTGTAATCCCAGCTACTGAGGTGGCTGAGGGAGGATAATCTCTTGAACCTGGGGGGAAAAGGTTGCAGTGAGCCAAGATCATGCCACTGCACTCCAGCCTGGGCAACAGAGTGAGACTCCGTCTCAAAAAAAAAAAAAAAGAAAAAATTTATGTAGAGCTACGGTCTCCATATGTTGCCCATACTGGTCTTGAGCTCCAGGGTGCAAGCAATCCTCCTGCCTTGGCCTCCCAAAGTGCTGGTATTATAAGTGTGTGAGCCACCACGCCCAGCCTTGAGAGCTCTTTGTATATTCTGGATGTAAATATTTTGTCAGATATGTGATTTGCAGACATTTTCTCCCATTTTGTGGCCTGACTTTATACAGTGTCTTTTTTTTTTCTTTTTTGAGATGGAGTCTCACTCTGTCACCCAGGCTGGAGTGCAGTGGCATGATCTCAGCTCACTAAACCTCTGCCTCCCCGGTTCAAGCAATTCTCCTGCCTCAGCCTCCTGAATAACAGGGATTACAGGCATGTGCCACCACACCCGGTTAATTTTTGTATTTTTAGCAGAGACAGGATTTCACCATATTGGCCGGGCATTCATTGAATACCCACATCGTGTTGAACTCCTAACCTCAGGTGACTCAGCCACCCAAAATGTTGGTATTACAGGCGTGAGCCACTACACCCAGCCCTGGCCACTCTTAACAGTATCTTTTGAAGAGCAGGTAGTTATTCATTTTGATGAAGTCCAAATCATTATTATTTTTTATGGTTATACTTTCTTTGTATTATTTAGGAATTTTTGCCTTCCTTAAGTATTTTCTCATTTTCTTCTAGAATGTTATCATTCTAGATTTTAAGTTTGTGGTCAATTCTGAATTAACTTTTGTATTGGCCGTTTAGGTACATGTTGTAGTTCATTTTTCTTTTTTTTGGCACATGGCTGTCCACGATGGGGCTCAATGCTCTGGGAGAAAGGCTACCCTGAAGGATACCTGTCCAGCAGCTATGATATGGGACACGCTTTCCCAAAAGTTTGTAGCAAGCAGGATACAGGCCTGTCTTCCCTGGTGGGATCTCAACTTAGTGTGGTAATAATAACACTTACAGGGCTGCTGGGAGGATAGAGTGGATTATTCTATTCAGAATACTTACCTGTGTCACTATTATTATTAACCTCCAGAAATGAATGGCTCTGAATCTCATCCTTCAGAGACCACTTTACCCCTTCCCCTGGCCTAGCAGGTAGGGGTTTGCATGGATATGCCACCAAGAGAACCCTGTCTCCCCACCTTATCCCATTCCTGCTTACCCACTGCTTTGTAATTCTACATCTAAGGCACAGCACTGTCTTTAAACAGTCCTGTCAGAAGAGACCCAGAAGGTAGCAGGTGAAGCCCCGGAGACTTTTTTTTTGAGACAGAATCTCACTCTGTGTCCCAGGCTGGAGTGCAATAGTGCGATCTCAGCTCACTGCAACCTCCACCTCCCAGGTTCAAGCCATTCTGCTGCCTCACCCTCCCGAGTAGATGGGACCACAGGCATGCACCACACCACACCCAGCTAATTTTTTGTATAGCCCCGGAGACTCTTAAACACACCTTTGCTTTGCCAAGTTCATGGGGCCGTGTGCTCTGGTGCCTGCCACAACTCCCTCCTTTTTGTGTTTTTAGCAGTCAGGGATGTGGAATTGAGAAGGAAGGGAGCAGCAGTCCCACAGAAGGTGTTCACAAGGTCTCTTTACTCCTTTTCCAGATCATCTTACCTTGGTCATTACTGTCAGACAAAGTGCATGAACAGATGCGGGCCTTGGGCACTATTTCCCGGTTGCTGAGGTTTATTTGCAATTTCCCCGAACTGTCAGTGAGTGCTTGGAGTGGGGAGAAAGGCTGACCCAGCGGGCCCTGCTTCTCTGCACATGGGGTACCTGAGAGTTTGTGGTTCTACAGGGGGTTACTGGGGGGTGGGCGGTCAGAGTGTCCCTCTTTTTTTGCATTAGTGCCTTTTCTGTTCCTATGGGGTAAGAGACTTGACTTGTTTGCTTGGTTTGCCCTTGGCCAAGTGAGTTCCAATTGGCTGGACACATCTCAGCCTTGTTGGGGGACCTTGGCCTAAACAGCTGGGTTGGGTCCACAGCTTCCAACTGGCTAACATGTTTCAGGGATCTGGCTGCCCCATTTCCCTGGGTGCTGCTTTGAAAGGTTTTCCTGGGCAGAGAAAGAGTGTGGAGCTGGTGTGGTGAGGGGATACATGCAGGCAAATGATTTAGTGGTGTAGAGGGGCGGGGAGGTTGGAGAGGAATGGTGGCCACAGTATGGGGAAGTTCCTTTTGGGGCGATGGGGAGTTAACCAGTTTCCTTTTCTGGGCAGCACATGGAGGAATTCTCGATGAGTGGGAAACTAATGAACATCTTCGGCCTCTTCGTCATGGGCTGCAACCACGAGATCAGCATAGAGGCATCAGAGGCGTTGCATTATCTGTTCAAAATCCTTGTGCTTCAGAGAAGTAGGCAACATGAACCTGGGTGGCCACTGGGCTACAGCCGTGGGGACCCATGAATAACAACAGCATATAAGCACTGTTCATTGAATGCCCACATTGTGCCAGGCACACGATGAAGGGCAGTTCCTTCTCACGAGGGCAGTGGAGTAAATATGCTATGATGCCCCAAGATGAGGGATCCCCATTACAAGTAGATCTGGAAACTGTATCTGGATGAGCTCCAACCCTACTGCTGATGCAATGCCCTCTTGGAAGAGATTCTAAGAGATTCTCGGGGAAAAGGGCAGCTAGGCTTGCAGCCACCTATGGAATCAACTTGGATCCTCAGTATTTCCCAGTGGTCTCAGCCTTACTGCTAGGCCTAAGACTGGGAAAATGAACATCTTTTCTTAGGGAACAAATTTGGGAGTCCCAGATTGAGCCCCTCTTTGCTCGAGGAAAACAAAAAATACAAACAGTCATACACGCTTACTGAGGTGCCAGGAGGATTTGCAAATATCCCTAAATGGAGTTTCAGAAACTCTGACTTCTCGTGGTTCAACAGGGCATACTTCTTGTAAGGGCATTTGCTCAGCACCCACGGGTAGAACAGTCCACATTCTGGCACAGGGCAGGAACAGCTGCAAGGACCACACTGAGTCCCCAGCCACATTCTCCCTCCACCCATTGGCCTGGTGCTGGGGAACTCTTCCCATTCTGTTGAGCAAATGTTATTTCACCCATTTCACTCTGTTGATCTTCTCTGAGGTTTGGAGGGGAAATAAAGGAGGGTGTGTTCCTATTTCCCTGTTAAGGCCCTGCCCCTTAATTGTTGTTTTTGGATTGAAGGTGTGAAACAGAAGACAGAGACTATCCTGAAGGATTTGCAGAAGCATTTCCATGGAGCATGGCTTGCCAGCCTGCGGAATCTAACACTGGTAACCCTCACTCTCCACAGTGCATGAAATGCCCAGATGGGGAGCCATGACAGGGAAGAAAGAGAGCTGGGGTTGGGAGATTGTAGATGGCCTGGGTGGGGCCACAGAGGAGTACTCCTTCACCCAGGGGAGTGTCTCCAAAGCTCAAGGTCTCATGGATAGCAGGCTGGAGCGGTAAGACTCATTCCCTAGCTGCACTTGAGTTGACTGAGGCTTGAGGTCACTGAGAGAGTTTTTTTTTTTTTTTTTTTTTTTTGAAATAGAGGCTTGCTCTGTCGCCCAGGCTGGAGTGGCACGATCTCAGCTTACTGCAACATCTGACTCCTGGGTTCAAGTGATTCTGTAGCCTCAGCCTCCCGAGTAGCTGGGATTACAGGTGCGTGCAACCACACCCAGCTAATTTTTGTATTTTTTAGTAGAGATGGGGTTTCACCACGTTGGCCAGGCTGGTCTCGGACTCCTGACTTCAGGTGATCCACCCGCGTTGGCCTCCCAAAGTGCTAGGATTACAGGCGTGAGCCACTGCACCTGGCCAAGAGAGTTCTTTAAAAGAAGTATAGTCAACCCTATTCTCCTCCTACAGATTGTGCCCTTGTACCTTATTCGTAGCCTAGCCTTAATTTTTTTTATTCAGTAAAGATGTATTGGTTGTCTTAGCTGGGTATGGTGGCTCATGCCTGTAATCCCAGCACTTTGGGAGGCTGAGGCGGGTGGATCACGAGGTCAGGAGATCGAGACCATCCTGGCTAACACAGTGAAACCCCATCTCCACTAAAAATACAAAAAAAAAAAAATTAGCTGGGCATGGTAGCAGGCGCCTGTAGTCCCAGCTACTCGGGAGGCTGAGGCAGGGGAATGGTGTGAACCTGGGAGATGGAGCTTGCAGTGAGCCGAGAGCATGCCGCTGCACTCCAGCCTGGGTGACAGAGCGAGACTCCATCTCAAAAAAAAAAAAACAAAAAGATATATTGGTTGTCTTAGATATGGTGTCTCCAGGCTCAATCAACTCAAATCACTCCAATCAGAAATCCAGGAGTCATCCCTTGCTCTTTCCTCTCCCTCACTCTTCACATCCAATTCAACACCAGGTTTGTTCATTCTGCCTCCTGGATAGCTCTTGAATTTGTCCACTCTGCTCCAACCCCACTGTGGGGCCCCCAGCATCTCTTGCCTGGGTCACTGCAGCAGCCCCTTACTGATCATCCTGTTTCCAACTGTGCTTCTTGTCACATCACTTTCTATGCTACAGTCAGAGAACTGCATTTCTAAAATGCAAATGCTGAGATTTATTATTCCCCTTCAGACTGCATTGACTCCCCACTGTCCTCATTCTAAAGTCCAAACTTGTTCACTTGACCCACAAGACCCTTCATGATCTGGTCCCTGCTGTAACTGTCCTGCCTCATCTTGTCTTAGTCTCCCTTTTCCACCTGGCCCAGGTCTCCCTTGCAGGACACAGTCATTAGGCGGAACTTCCTTCCACTCCAGGCCTTTGCATATTCTGTTCCCTCTGCCTGGAACTCTGTCCTTCTTTTTCCTTAGGTCTGAATCATGGCAGTAGGGGAACGAAACACATCCTTCTTCACATGGCAGTAGGAAGGAGAAGTGCTGAGCAAAGGAGAAAGCATCCCTTATAAAACCATCAGATCTTGTGAGAACTCACTCACTATCACAAGAACAGCATGAGGGTAACCACCCTGACACATGGGGATTATGGGAACTACAATTCAAGATGAGATTTGGGTGGGAATACAGCCAAACTGTATCACTCACATTGCACTATAACTGCCTGTTTACTTGCCCTGACTTGATGGTAAATTCCTTGAGGGTAAAGGCATTGTATGTCTTAGTCGCAGTTGTCCTGAGCTCCCAGCAATAGAACCAGGCACAGAGCTGGGCCTCAATATTGTTTGAGTGAATGAGCTTCACGTGGATATGCAGGTGCAGGCTCAGAGGCATGAGGCATGTCTGCTGTACAAAATAGCAGTCCTACTTGCTTTGGAATGCTGCAAGCTCACTAAACATCAGAACTAATTTCCAATGGACTCACTTGCTTGCATTCCAAATGGAAGTAGAAATGCCTTTTGCATTGTCCTCTGTATCAAGTTGTCTGGACCGTTGCTCCTTCCTGGAGACTTCAGAGCTGGTGGCACTCTGAAGCTTGGCTCACACCACGGAATAGCCAGATGCTGACCAGGGGCTGCCTCCACTGGCCCCTGGTTGATTGGTCTCTTTGGAAGCCAGAGGCTTTGGGCAGACCCAAGTTGGGATGCTGACATTGTGGAGACAGCTATTCTTCTTTCTTCAGTTCTTCAAGAAATACCTGACCCCTGAGGAGAGAGCAGATATGATCATGGTGAGCATGGAGGCCATGACCAACACCAGCAGGCGTGACATCTCTGCAGCTTCCAAGATGTTAAAGATGATCCTGAAGTACACAATTCCAGAGATTGGGAAGGTAGCAGCTCTGGGGGACCTAATGGTTCAAGGTCAATTTAAGGATTCTTCCTTTCTGTTCTGTTTTGGGTCTTGTTCTATCTCTTACCGGTTTGAGTTTAAAGAATCACACGCTTCAAACCAGAAGAGAAAAGGCTAAATGAGGAGTTGTGATTGTGGAAAAGACTCTTCTTTGGGAAGGGTTGACCATCTGGCTTCCATCTCCACCAGGATGGGAAGAAGAATTGAGTCAAAGCTATAGCAGACTACTAGGGGCTGCTGGGACCAGGAGAGACCTCAGTCATTCTTCCTGCTTCCAGACAGTATTTGATATGTTAGATCTATAGGTGCCTTCTTGTTTATTCAGGAGGGATAATTCAGGGGTGTGTGTGTATATAAATATAAATCTAATATATACCCATAAACTTGTGACACACTAACATAAATAGAGATGAAATACAGAGATTCCTTTATGAGAGCTGGGACTGGTTCTCAGTAAAATTAAGACAGCATAGGCCTGGGCGTAGTGGCTTACACCTGTAATCCTAGCACTTTGGGAGGCTGAGGTGGGGGGATCACTTGAGCCTAGGAGTTTGAAACCAGCCCAGGCAATATAGCAAGACCCTATCTCTTAAAAACATTAATAAAAAAATTAAGACAGCACAGTTTAGCTGTCCTTTTTATTATAGTATTTTAAAATATCTTATGGACTGATGGAGTCCCTCTTATTCTAATGGCCTAACCCACTTCTCTAACTCACTTATGACCTCTCCACTATAGGTCCTATGAGCAGTTCCAGGATCTCACATTTTCCACTTCTCTGGCCTGGATTGCCTTTTGATTGAATGCCTCAGAGCAGACCACTAATAAGTTGAAGGGGACCCCAAAGGTCAACTACTCTAACTCCCCACTTGATGCTTGTAATCTCTTTTTAAGGTTTTAAATCTATTTTGTATGGAATGCTTCACGAATTTACATGTCATCCTTGTGCAGGGGCCATGCTAATCTTCTCTGTATTATTCCAATTTTAGTATCTGTGAAGCAAGCAGAATGCTTGTAATCTCTTCGAGAGCACCCCAGACCACTGGACACCCAGACGGTGCTGAAAGCAATCTTGAGGCACTCACTACCTTAAACCATAGCTCATTTGTATTTGTAAATGACTTTCTTTTTAAAAAAAAAATTTTTAATTTACAAAAAGGATATATATTTATGGCATACAACATGATATTTTGAAATATGCATACATTGTGGAATGGTTAAACCAAGCTAATTAACATATCAATTAACTCACATACTTTCTTTTTTGTAGTGAGAACATTGAAAATCTACTGTCTTAGCAAATTTCAAGTATAGAATAGTCACCATGTTGTACAATAGATCTGAACTTATTTCTCCTGTTTAAATGAAATTTTGTATCCTTTGACCAGTATCTCCCCAATCCTCCTCACCTCCAGACCCTGGTAGCCACCATTGTACTCTCTGCTTCTATGAGTTTGACTTTTTTAGATTCCACATCTAAGTGAGATCACCCAGTATTTGTTTTTCTATACCTGGCTTGTTTTGTTTTTCATAATGTCCTCCAGGTTCATGTATACTGTTAAATGACAGGGTTTCCTTCATTTTTAAGGGTGAATAGCATTCCATTGTGTACATGCCACATTTTCTTTATCCATTTATCTGTTGTTGGAAGCTTAGGTTCTTTCCCTATCATGGCTATTACAAAAAACGCTGCAATGAACAGGGGAGTGCAGATATCTCTTCCAGACACTGGCTTCATTTTCTTTGGCTATATACCCATAAGTGGTATTGGTAGTTTTACTTTTAGTTTTTTGAATAACCTCCATAATGTTGGAATTTTCCATAATGGTTGTGCTAATTTACATTCTACCAACAGTGTATAAGGGTGAACCACTTTCCTTATCTAAAAGTTCTAACTTACAGCGCACTGAAATCTGCATCCCCGTAGTTTCTAGTCCCTGGCCCAAGTTTACCTTCTGGGGTTATGCAGAATTCAATTAATATTCAAGTGTTACTAATGCTAGGTGCTATATACTACGCTAGTTTCTTTTACATACTCTTGTATTGAATTCTTACAACATATCTGTTGTAAGAATTATTTTCTCTTTAGAAATGAGAAGGCCAGGTGCAGTGGCTCACACCTGTAATCTCAGCACTTTGAGAGGCCCAGGAAGGAAGATCACTCGAGTTTGGGAGTTCAAGACCAGCCTGGGCAATATAGTGAGACCTCATTTCTACTAAAAATCAAAAGCATTAGTTGCGCATCGTGGTGCACACTTGTAGTCCCAACTACTAGGGAGGTTGAGATGAGAGGATAGCTTGAACCCATGGGATGGAGGCTGCAGGGAGCTATAATTGCTCCACTGCACCCCAGCTGGGACACCAGAGCTAGACCCTGTCTCAAAAGAAAAACAAAATGAGAAAAGGCTCAAAGAGGCCATGAGCCTTAATTACTGAAGTTTCGTCAGCAGTTATTAGGTGACAGACACTTCCAACCAATTCAGATGCATTAACTCAGAAGTGTTGACGTGGGTAAAATCGTCCTCATATTTTGTGTGAGGAAATAGAGTGCAGAGAGGATGAAAAGCTTTCCCAAGCTCACACAGTTGGTAAGTGGGGAGGTGAAATTCACATCCAGGTAGTATGACTTTAGAGTTTATGTGGACCACCACCTGTTGCCTCCACCCCACATGGCCAGTAAACAGCGACGACTGACTCTTCTCTCCCTCCATAATAGTCTTGAGACCACTTGGAGGCAGCAATCCTATGCCCTCTGCCTTCCTCTCTCTAAGTTACTCATCGTTAGATTCTTCCTTCATTCTTCGTGACATGGTTTCCAGACATGGTTCTTGTCTCACCTGGCTGCTCTGTATTTTGTCCCTCTTAAAATATGCGGTCTGTTCCGTGGTGGGCAGGTCTGTATAAAGCTACCCTTAAAATCCAAGGAAGCTGAGAGGTCAAAGAAAGAGGTTGATGAATCCAGTTTCTGCGAAAGAAACTACTCCAGAGGCGGAGGCAGGAGAATTACTTGAACCCAGGAGGCGGAGGTTGCAGTGAGCCCAGATCGCGCCACTGCACTCCAGCCTGGGAGGCAGACGGAAACTCCGTCTCAAAAAAAAAAAAAAAAAAAAAAGACCCGGCGTGGTGGCTCACGCTTGTTATCCCAGCACTTTGGGAGGCTGAGGGAAGTGGATCACCCGAGGTCAGGGGTTTGAGACCACCCTGACCAACATGGCAAAACCACATCTCTACTAAAGATACAAAAATTAGCCGGGCATGGTGGCGTGTGCCTGTAGTCCCAGCTACTTGGGAGGCTGAGGTAGGAGAATCGCTTGAAACTGGGGGGTGGAGGTTGCAGTGAGCTGAGATTGCGCACTGCACTCCAGCCTGGGTGACCGAGCCAGACTCTGTCTGAAACAAAACAAAAAACAAAACAGAAGCCATGTCCCAGGAGGCTGCGAGACGAGATGATGGACCCCCCAGCCATCACCCACCATGGCCCAGGGCTTCTATACAATAGGAGTCAGACATGGTGGGTGTGCCTCTAGTCCCAGCTACTGGGAGGCTGAGGTGGGAGAATCACTGGAGCCCAGGACATCAAGGTTGCAGTGAGCTATGAGCATGCCACTACCCTGTCTCTAAGAAACTAACAAATATACCTTAGAGAAGGAATGTGTTGGACAATTAAAATCAACCCCTCAGGAAAAAGCAAGAATGCTATGCAAATCTGCCCTAAGGGCAGCATTTATGGTAAGGGTTGTTTCGACCTAAGGACAGGATTTACAGCAACAATAGATAAAGTAAGTCCGGGCCCGGTGGCTCACGCCTGTAATCCCAGCACTTTGGGAGGCCGAGGCGAGTGGGTCAGGAGGTCAGGAGATCGAGACCATCCTGGCCAACATAGTGAAACCCCGTCTCTACTAAAAATACAAAAATTAGCTGGGCATGGTGGTGAGTGCCTATAGTCCCAGCTATTCAGGAGACTGAAGCAGGAGAATCTCTTGAACTCAGGAGGTGGAGGTTGCAGTGAACTGAGATGGCGCTACTGCACTCCAGCCTGGCAATAGAGCAAGACTCCGTCTAAAAAAAAAAAAAAAATAGATCAAGTAGAAATCTTAGCGGTATTCTGGGAACAGAGATTAATCGGAAGTCAATATGGTGGCCAAAACGAAAAGAAAAGGAAAAAATAAAACAAAAAGAAGAAAAAAAAAGAAGTCAATATTGTAGGCCAGGTGCTGTGGCTCATGCCTGTGACCCTAGCATTTTGGGAGGCCGAGGTGGGCAGACTGCCTGAGCCCAGGAGTTCGAGACCAGTGTGGGCAACATGGTAAAATCCTGTCTCTAATAAAAATACAAAAAATCAGCCGGGAGAGGTGATGTGCACCTGTAATCCCAGGTACTTGGGAGGCTGAGGCATGATAAAACCCAGGAGGTGGAGGTTGCGGTGAGCTGAGATCTCACCACTGCACTCCAGCTGCATTGGCGACACAGCGAGACTCTATCTCAAAAAAAACAAAAACAAAAACAAAAAAAAAACGTCAATATGGTGGATTAGCATCCAACGTGGGGTTGCTTCAGGCCCCATAGGGTCCAAGACAGCCCACAGTCCTGAGGGTGTGGCCTGACCAGAGCAGAGTGCAGTGGGACGGTGACTTTTTTGATCTGGGCATGCTATGTATGCATCATGTGCAGCCCTACAGGTGAAGTGGGTGCCTAGTTATGTGGATGCTGGTGAGCTGGTGTTGAGTGTCTGGAAAGAACCTCCTTTTCTCTCATTTCAGGTGCCGGAAATCATCCAGTACATTTAACACCACATGAACAGCATTACAGAAACCACAGCCCAAAAGACCATTAAGAAGATCCTGTATCTGCTGTCCCAGCACTACACTGATGAAGTTATCCTGACACTATTGAAGATAGAAGATCAGTCACAAAAGTAGGTGACTTTTGATCCCACAAGTACATGCCCCCAATAGTCTATTTGCTTCTTCTTAAAACATATTCAGGACCTGCGCAGTGGCTCACTTCTGTAATCCCAGCACTTTGGGAGGCCCAGGTGGACAGATCACCTGGGGGTCAGGAGTTCAAGACTAGCCTGGCCGACATGGTGAAACCCCGCCTCTACTAAAAATACAAAAAATTAGCCAGGCATGGTGGCGGGTGCCTGTAATCCCAGCTATTCAGGAGGCTGAGTCAGGAGAATTGCTTGAACTTGGGAGGCAGAGGTTGCAGTGAGCCGAGATCACGCCATTGAACTCCAACCTGGGCAACAAGAACGAAACTCCATCTCCAAAAAAAAAAAAAGGAAAAAAGTAGCGGCTGGGCACGGTGGCTCACGCCTGTAATTTCAGCACTTTGGGAGGCCGAGGTGGGTGGATCATCTGAGGTCAGGAGTTCAAGACCATCCTGGCCAATATGGTGAAACCCCATTTCTACTAAAAATACAAAAATTAGCCAGGCGTGGTGGCGAGGGCCTGTAATCCCAGCTACTCAGGAGGCTGAGGCAGGAGAATCGCTTGAACCTGGGAGGCGGAGTTTGCAGTGAGCCGAGATTGTGCCACTGCACTCCCGCCTGGGAGATAGAGTGAGACGCTGTCTCATATATATATATATATAGATAGCTGTTCTAACAAGTGTGTGGTCGCCTCTCATTGTGGTTTTAATTTGCATTTCCCTAATTCAATTGCAACTAATGATGATGGGCATCGTTTCATGTCTTTCTTTGCCATTCATATATCTTCTTTAGTCAAGTGTCCAAGTCTTTTACCCATTTCATTGTTGGGTCATTTGTTTTCTTACTGGTGAGTTTTGAGAGTTCTTTATATATTCTGTATACAAGTTTTTTGTCAGATATACGATTTTCATGTCTATCTCCCATTTTGTGGATTGTCTTTTCATTCTCTTAAGAGTTCAAAAGTTTGTAATTTGATGAAATCCAGTGTTTTGTTTCTTATGAATCATATTTAGAGTCATAGGTATTTCTTTCCATGATTTCTTCTAGACGTTTTAACTTTTGTGTTTTATATTTATGTTTATATTTCACTTTTACTTAACTTTTTAGAAAGTGTGAGGAATGGGACTAGGTTCAGTTTGTTGCATATAGAAATCTAATTGTTCTTGCACCATTTGTTGCAGAGATTATCATTTCTCCACTGAATTGTCTTTGCACATTTATCAAAAATCAATTGATGGCTGGGCGTGGTGGCTCACGCCTGTAATCCCAGCACTTTTGGAGGCCAAGGTGGGTGCATCACTTGAGGTCAGGCGTTCGAGACCAGTCTGGCCAACATGGCAAAACCCCATCTCTACTAAAAATACAAAAACTAGCCGGGGATGGTTGCTTGCACCTGTTATCCCAGCTACTTGGGAGGCTAAGGCATGAGAATCACTTGAACTGGGGAGGTGGAGGTTGCAGTGAGCCAAGATCGCGCCACTGCACTCCAGCCAGGGTGACAGAGCAAGACCCTGCCTAAAAAAAAAAAAAAAAAAAAAAAAAATCAGTTGACAGTATTTGTGTGCCTCTAATTATGGGCTCTCTTCTGATCCATTAAGCTATATGTCAGTTCTTTCATCAATACCGTACTGTCCCTAATAGTGTAGTTTTATATTAAGTATTAAATCAGGTAGGATGAGTTCTTCAATTTTATTACTTTTTTTTTTTTTTTTTTTTTTTTTGAGATAGAGTCTGACTGTCACCCAGGCTGGAGTGCAGTGGTGCAATCATAGCTCACTGCAGCCTTGAACTTTTGGGCTGAAGCAATCCTCCCACTTCCACTTCCTGAGTAGCTGGAACCACAGGCACATGCCACCTTACCCAGCCTTTTTTTTTTTTTTTTTTGGTAGAAATGGGGTCTTGCCATGTTGCATGGCTGGTCTCAAACTCCTGAGCTCAAATGATTCTCCCGCCTCAGCCCAAGTGCTGGGATTACAGGTTGTGAGCAATTGCACCTGGCCTATAACTCTTTCTCAAAATTGTTTTGGCTATTTTATTTTCTTTCCTTTTCCATATAATTTTTTTTTTTTTTTTTTTTTTTGAGACAGAGTCTCACTCTGTCACCCAGGCTGGAGTGCAATGACATGGTCTTGGCTCACTGCAACCTGCACCTCCCAGGTTCAAGTGATTCTCTCACCTCAGCCTCCCAAGCAGCTGGGACTACAGGTGCGTGCCACCACACCCAGCTGATTTTTGTGTTTTTAGTGAAGACAGGGTTTCACTATGTTGGCCAGGCTGGTCTCAAACTCCTGATCTTGTGATCTGCCTGCCTTGGCCTCCCAAAGTGCTGGGATTACAGGCATGAGCCACCGCACCTGGCCCACTTTTCCATATAAATTTTATAATTTATATAGAATATTTATTTATTTAAAAATATGCTGGTGATATTTTTATTGGGATTATGTTGCATCTATAGATAAGTATAAGGAGAATTGACAACTTCACAATATTGAGTTTCTGGTCCATGAACATAGCATATCTCGTCATTTATTTAGGTCTTTAATTTCTTTCATCAGTCTTTTGTATTTTTCAGCATGCAGATCTTGTGAATATTTTGTTAGTTTTATACCTAAGTATTTTTGTGCAATTGTAAATGGTACATAAATATTTAAAAAATTTTTAATTGTTTACTACTGCTATATAGAAATAACATCAATTTTTGTATATTGACTTTCATTGACCTTATATCCTGCAATAAGTGAGGTTTCACTTATTAGTTCTTGGAGCTTTTTAATAGATTCACTGGAGTTTTCTACATAAACCATCATATCATCTGTAAATAGAGGCAGTTTATAGTGTTTCTTTTTCTTCCGAATTTGTGTTTCTTTTTCTTGCTTTATCACACTGGTTGGGACTCCTAGCATAATGCTGCGTATGAGTGATGAGAGTGGACATCTTTGCTTTATTCCCAATCTTAGAGGAAAAACTTTCAGTCTTTCACCATTAAGGATGGTGCTGGATGGTAAGGTTTTGTTGTTGTTGATGTTAGATGTCCTTTATCAAGTTAAGAAAGTTTCCTTCTATTTCTAGTTTGTTGCGAGTGTTTACCACAAATGGAGATTATCACAAATGTTTTTACTACATCTATTGAGATAATTGTGTGGTTTTTCTTTTGTATTCTGTTAATATAATAAATTACATTTTTGACCGTGGAGCCAGCCTTGCATTCCCAGGATAAAGCCCATTTGGTTGTGATGTATTATCTTTTTAACATATTGCTGGATTCGATTTGCTAATATTTTGTTGAGGACTTTTGTGTCTATTTGGTTGAGGATTTTTTTCATGGGAGATATTTGGTCTGTAGTTTTTTCTTTCATTAATTTATTCTTTCTCTTTTTTCTTGTACTGTCTTCGGTTTTTGTGCCAAGATAATGCTGAACTCAAGATTGTTTTGGGAGTATTTTCTTTTCCTTTTTCTTTTTCTTTTTTTTGTTTTTTTGAGAGACAGTCTTGTTCTGTTGCCCGGGCAGGAGTGCAGTGGCGTGATCTTGGCTCACTGCAACCTCCACCTCCCAGGTTCCAGTGATTCTCCTGCCTTAGCCTCCTGAGTAGCTGGGACTACAGGCATGTGCCACCACACCTGGCTAATTTTTGTATTTTTTAGTAGAGAAGGGTTTCACCATATTGGCCAGGCTGTCATCAAACTCCTGACCTCATGATCTGCCTACCTCGGCCTCCCAAAGTGCTGGGATTACTGGAGTGAGCCACCATGTCCAGCCTATTTTCTTATTTTCTATTTTTTGGAGGAGATTGCGTTAAATTGGTATTACTTTTTTTTCTAAACATTTAGTGGAATTCAATACTGAAACCATCTGGATCTAGAGTTGTATTTGTTGGAAGTTTTAAAACTATGGATTGAATTTATTTAGTAGTTAGGGTCATTCAGATTATCTATTAATTTGCTCATCTTCTTTTAGTCTCTTAAGGTGGAAGTGTAAATTACTAATTTGAGAACTTTCTTCTTTTTTAAAATAAGCATTTTAATGCTATGAATGTTCCTCTAAGCATAGCTTTAGCTGCATCTAACAAATTTTGATATATTGTATTTTCATTTTCATTTAGTTTAAAAATTTTTTCTAATTTTCCTTGAGTCTTTTTCTCTCACCCATGAATTACTTAGAAGTATTGTTAATTTCCAAATATTTGTGGATTGTCCAGGTATATTTCTGTTACTGATTTCTAGTTTAAATTTATTGTGGCCAGATAACATACTTTATGTGATTTCTATTCTTTAAAATTTGCTCAGGTTTGTTTTGTAGCCCAGAATGTGGTATATTGTGGGGAATGCTCATGTGCACCTACAAAGCATGTGTATTCTGGCCAGGTGCAGTGGCTCATGGCTGTAATCCCAGAACTTTGGGAGGTCAAGGTGGCTGCATCACCTGAGGCCAGGAGTTTGAGACCAGCCTGGCCAACATGGTGAAAACCTGTCTCTACTAAATACACAAAAATTAACGAGGGACGGTGGTACGCGCCTGTACACCCAGCTACTCAGGAGGTTGAGACAGGAGAATCGCTTGAACCTGGGGGGTGGAGGTTGCAGTGAGCTGAGATCCCACCACTGCACTCCAGACTGGGTGACAAAGTGAGAGCCTGTCTCAAAAAAAAAAAAAAGAATGAGTATTCTGCTGTTGTTGTCTGGAGTGTTCTATAAGTTAGGTTATAGAACAACACAGTGTTGTTCAAGACTTTTATAACCTTGCTGATTTTCTGTCTACATATTCTGTCAATTACTGAGAGAGGATTGTTGAAGTCTCCCAATATGCTTATGGATTTATCTATTTGTTCCTTTAGTTTTATCATTTTTTGCTTCATGTATTTCATTAGGTGTATATACATTTAAGATTGCTACATCTTCTTGATGAATGGACTGTTCTATCATTAATTAGTGTCCCTCTTTGTCCCTGGTAATACTCTTTGTTCTGAAGTTCTCTTTGTCTGATGTTAGTATGGCCATTTTTGCTTTTCAAACAGTTTGTATTTGTGTGGTATATCTTTTTCCATTCTTTTAACTAATATGTATAATTATATTTAAAATGCTTTTTTAATATAGCATATGGTTGGACTTGTGTTTTTATCTAACCTAACAATCTCTACCTTTTAGTTTGTGTATTTAAATCATTTATAATTAATGTAATTAATAATATGTTTGGCTTTAAGTCTACCATTTTATGATTTATTTTGTTTTTCCCCTTTGTTTTTTATTCCTGTGTTTCCCTTTCCTGCATTCTTTCAAATTGTTTGAATTTTTTTAGGCATTCTATTTTAACTTATCTATTAGATTTTGATTCTTTGTACCAATTTTTAGTGGATTCCTGGGCATTTATATACCTAAACTTTTATAGTCTACTTACATACCTAAACTTCCATAGTCTGCTTAGAGTTAGTATTTCACAGTTTTGAGAAAATGTAGAAGCTTTCACTATACAGCTTCTTTTACCTTACTTACTTTCTTTTCAGACTGTCTTGTAGGCTGGAGCACAGTGGCACGATCTCAGTCACTGCAACTTCCGCCTCCTGGGTTCAAGCGATTCTCCTGCCTCAGCCTCCCGAGTAGGTGGGATTACAGGCACGTGTCACCATACCCAGCTAATTTTTGTATTTTTAGTAGAGATGGGGTTTCACTATGTTGGCCATGCTGGTCTCAAACTCCTTGAACCTCAAGTGATCCGCCCGCCTCAGCCTCCCAAAGTGCTGGGATTACAGGTGTGAGCCACCTTGCCCGGCCTAATTTTTGCTTTCAATAGTCATACATATTTTTAAACTTAAGGGGAGAAAAACAGTCTGTTACATTTACTCATATATTTGCCATTCCTGTTGCTTTATCTTCATTGTTAAAATTTCAACTTTCACTCTGATAAAATTTCTTTTCTGCTTGAAGAACTTCATTAGCATTTCATTTAGAGCATGTCTTTGAGCGACAAATTCTTAGTTTTCTTCCATATGAGAATGTTTCAATTTTACCTTTTTTTTTTTTTTTTTGAGGCAGAGTTTTGCTCTTGTCACCCAGGCTGGAGTGCAATGGTGCGATCTCTGCTCACTACAACCTCTGCCTCCTGGGTTCAAGTGATTCTCCTGTCTCAGCCTCCCGAGTAGCTGGGATTACAGGAGCCCAACCACCATGCCCAGCTAATTTTTTTGTATTTTTAGTAGAGACGGGGTTTTGCCATGTTGGCCAGGCTGGTCTCGAACTCCTGGCCTCAAGTGATATGCCTGCCTTGGCCTCCCAAAGTGCTGGGATTACAGGTGTGAGCCACTGTGCCCAGCCAATAAATTTCTGTTTATTATAAATTACCCAATCTATGAGATTTTGTCATAGCAGCACAATACAAACTGAGACAATGGCAAAGGGGCTTTTTCAGCTAAGAATCTTGAGAAGGGGAGATTATTGTGAATTACTCAAGTGGGCTCTTAATGTAATCACAATGTGTCTTGTGATTGATGTATCTTATTCGAACTTCACTGCACTTCTTGAATCTGTAAATGTATGTCTCTCACCAAATTCGGGAAGTTTTAGGTCATTATTTCTTCAGATATTTTTTTCTGTACCAGTCTCTTTTTCTTTTTATAAGATTTCAATGACATGAATATTTGACTTTTTAATGGTGTCCTATAAGTCCCTGAAGCTCTGTTAATTTCTTTCTAATTTCTTAGTTCGTCAGATTGGTGTAATTTTTATTGATTCATCTGCAAGTTCATGAACTCTTCTCTCTGTAATCTCCATTTTCCTCTTGATCTCATCCAGTGAATTTTTGTTTCAGATATTGTATTTTTCAGTTCTAAAATTTCCATTTGGGTATTTTAAAAAGTAGCTTATTCCTCAGCTAAGAACATGAGGAAATCCATCTTTCCACTTCTTTCTTTGTTTCTTTGCTTCTGTCTCTCTCTCTCTCTCTTTAGTTCTTTTTTCAGACAGAGTCTTGCTCTGTTGCCCCAGGTAGGGTGCAGTGGCATGATCATAGCTTACTGCAGACTCAACCTCCTAGGTTAAAGCTATCCTCCCATCTCAGCCTCCTGAGTAGCTGGGATCACAGGGATGTGGCACCATACCCAGCTAATTTTTTAAAACTTTTTGCAGAGACAGGGTCTCTCTATGTTGCCCAGGCTAGTCTTGAACTCCTGGGCTCAAGTGATCTCCCGCCTCAGCCTCGCATAGTGCTGGGATTACAGGTGTGATCCACCACTCCTGACCTTTCCATTTATTTCAGTTATGTAAATCTTTACCTCATGGAGCATGGTTAAAATGTCTACTTAAAGTATTATTATTATTATTTTTAGACAGGGTCGTGCTCTGTTACTTGGGCTAGAGTGCAGTGACGTGATCATAGCTCACTGCAACCTAGAACTCCTGGGCTCAAGTGATCCTCCTGCCTCAGCCCTCAAGTAGCTAGGACTACAGGCATATGCCACCATGCCCGCTATTTTTTAAATTCATTTTTTAGAGAATGGATCTCACTATGTTGCTCAGGCTGGTCTTGAACTCCTGGCCTCAAGGGATCCTTCTGCTTTGGCCTTCCAAAGTGTTGGGATTATGGGTGTGAGCCAATGCACCCGGCAATCTCTCAGAGTTTTAGCTGCCTGTGCTGCTACAGCTGCACAACTGGATCTGGCTTCAGGGTGATGAAATGAGAAAAAAGAGAGAGAGAGAGAAAAAAAAAATAGCTCTTCCCCTACCCCTACGCTCAGTGGGCCACAGTGCCCTGTGTTAGGTGCTTTTGTTGCTGCCCCAACTGCTTCTACTGTACAGCTCTGCATGTGGAGTCACTCTCAGGACAGAGCTTGGGAGAGGACAGAGACAAAGAAAGAAAGAAACAAAGATTCCAACCATACTTCTCCAACTCACAAGGACCCATTTTCCCAGTCCTCTGGCCAGAGAGACAGAGTTTTACTCAGATTTTGTTGCCTGTGCCTGCTGCATAGTTCAGCACTCGGGTCACCTTCAGGTCAAAGCTGGAAGATAATAGAGAAAAAAGAATTCTGGGAAACTCACTCAAATGTTGTTTTTCCAGTGTTGGGAGGTAGTTGCTTTTTGTATTTGTCCAGTGTTTTTAGTTTTAATTGGTGCGAGAGCTAGGCTGGAATGGGCTTGCTCTGTCCTAGCAGATTGTGTAGACTCTCTTACTAGGGAAATTAGGGTTGCTTGTTGTTAATTTCCTTTATCATGAGAGGGAAGTGTCTTTCTATTCTATATCTGCTGAGTATTTTTTTTCCACTGATGTGGAATTGTTTAATGAAAGGTTGATATCTATAATTAGAGTGTTTTCTTTTGGGTTGGGGATGGTTTGAGACAGAGTCTCGCTCCGTAGCCCAGGCTGGAGTGCAGTGGTGCAATCTTGGTTCACTGCAATCTCTACCTCCCGGGTTCAAGCGATTTGCCTGCCTCCCGAGGAGTTGGGATTACAAGCCTGTGCCACCATGAGCAGCTAATTTTTGAATTTTTAGTAGAGATGAGGTTTCATCATGTTGGCCAGGCTGGTTTCAAACTCCTGACCTCAGGTGATCTGCCTGCCTTGGCCTCCCGAAGTGCTGGGATTACAGGCGTGAGCCACTGCACCCGGCTGG
Source organism: Pongo abelii (assembly GCF_028885655.2). Taxonomy (NCBI): domain Eukaryota; kingdom Metazoa; phylum Chordata; class Mammalia; order Primates; family Hominidae; genus Pongo; species Pongo abelii. Next base: position 48,606,202 of record NC_071985.2, on the reverse strand, counting down.
ACAAAGTTATAATTTGATAGGAAGAAAAAGTTCTGGCATAGTAGAGTGACTGTGGTCAACAGTAAGGTATCATACATTACAAAACAGCTGGAGGAGAGGCTTTTGAATGCTTTCAACACAAAGAAATGGTAAAATCTGCTGAGTTTTTTGAAAAATAAAAAATAGACTTTGAAAAATACCAAATGCCATTACAACATCTAATGACATATTTATACAGATGTATACAGGTTACTTTCTTTAGCCTTTTAATTTCCAAGTGGTTAGATATTTTGATCATCTTTTTCTAGTTTTATTGGATGATAACTGGAAAACATGATTTAAATGTCTTCTCCTTTTGAGAATGTGTTGAGGGGTTCTTTTGTGTGTATAGACCAGGAAGATTAATGTTATCAATTTTACTATATGTTTAATGGCTATTTGAAATAAATTTATATTCTCTACTGCATGCAAAGTCATCTATTAGACCAGGCTTATTTATTATTTATTTTCCTTTCTTGTATGTTTTTAAAGTACAGATGGGTCTCACCATGTCACCCAGGCTGGTCTTGAACTCCTGGGCTCAAGCAATCTTCCCTCCTCAGCCTCCCAAAGTGCTGGGATTGCAGGTGTGAGCCACCTCGCTCAGCCAGACCAAGCTTATTTAATTGTTTTATAATATCTCATTGTACGATTACTACAAACTTATTTTACCCATTTTTTTTTAATGACTATTTGTTGTTTCCAGCTTCTTGCTATTATTAACAGTGCTGTTATGCTCATTCTTACTCTAATATCGTGTTTAGATTTATAGGCATGTTTACCATTTTATTTGCTCACCATCCCTTGCACCTCAAACTTTCCTTAGGAAATTATTTTTCTTTTCCCTAAATGGGAAAGAAAAAACAATACCTCGAAAGGTATTATTTAGGAGTTTATCCTCTAGCGAGACTCTATTGATCAAACCATCTATTTTTGTTTATCTATAAATAAAGCAAATCTGCATTAAATGATAGATTTGTTGGGAACTTGTGGGTTGATGTTTATTTTTGTTCCACACTTGGAAGATTTATCCCACTGTCTTCTGCTCTCTACTGTTTCTGTGGAGAAGTGGCTGTCAGTCTCATTGCCATTCTTTCACTGACGACTCATTTTTTCTCTCTTGTTTTTGTCCCCAGAGCATACCGTGTATTGTTTGCCAGCTGTGAAAGTCTGTCTTCACCTCTTATCTCACCTTCACTTCCTCAATGCTTTCTCTTCCTGTTTCAAAAAGGCCATGACTTCTTGAGGACACTAAGCACATTTTCTTAAAATTTTATCTTATTTGTAGCAAATGCTTTTCAGATATGTACTTTTCTTCTGAGTGTGATTTTGCCAGGTAAAAATTAGAGGGGAGACATGCTAGGCAAAGGGAAAGGCATGTGCCCAATGATAGAGGAGAGAGAGCTTGTCCATGGGATGAGGCTGGGTGTGCTGTGCAGGGCTGGTGATCAGACTCGGCCTAAAGAGGGGTGTGGTCATGCTGGGTATTAAGGATGACAGGGGAAAGCCTGGAAGACAGATGCAGTGGCCTGAGGGTGGGTGGGTAGTGAGAGCTTGGACAGGCCAGAGAGAAGGGACCCACAGCGAGGCTCTTCTCACCGATCTGACACATTCAAGTGTGGTCAACAAGCTTTGGCTTCAGATATTTTCTCAAACCAGGTTCACAGACCAAGTGAACATTTCCAGATTTGTGTGAGATGACAAAGAACAGGGAGGTCTGGAGGTGATGGAAAGATGAAAGGAATAGAAGGAAAAAAGAGGCGATAATGAAGAGAGAGACAAGAAAGGAGGAAGAAACCAGGGGAGCTAGGGGCCTGGGCAAAGGAGCCTAGAGTCGCCTCCCCTGGAAGCACTGTGGGGCCTGTGGAGAGTGGGTTACCTGGAGTGGGCAACTGTGTCCGTGGGTTTCTGACTCTGCAGGGGGGTTTGCAAACCCTGGGAAATCCTGGCATCCTTCCCCAAAAGCTACGAAATGATCATGGACTACCTGCTCCAGAGGCTGACTCCACACCGGAGACCAAAGGACCAGGAGCTCAGCCACAGAACACAGATCTCACCATTGATTGTATGGAAAGGCCAGCAGAGGGGGGCCGGGGTGGGGAAGGGGACTCCCTGCTGTCCTGTCCTCAGCTGCCTTGGGCTCTTTGGCCTTGACCTTTTAGGTATCAGTGTTTGGTAGAACAGTCTAATGGCAGTCTTGGAGTTGGGTTGCAGGGAGGGTTTTCCAGTTAACTTTGCTTTGTCAGGGAGATAGAAGAACTGGATTCCCCAGCTCCTCTTTAACTCTCAAAGATGGTAAGAGACTAAAACAACCACCATGATTAGAAGAGTGCTTTAAAATAATGACATTCTAGAAATTGCCCTTTATTTTTCTGGCTCACACTAATTTAGTCTTCACTTGCTCTAGCAGCATGGGTTTTACTGGGCAAGTCTGTCATGGTGATGGGTTGTGGAAAGAGATTTCCTGGTGACAGGACCTATGAGTTGAAGATATGATAATGCCTCACTCTCCTCCTCCCTCCCAGGCCACCAGGGCCATCCATGAGCTCCTGCTGGAACCCAGTCGGTGGATGGAGGTGCAGTCCTTCTTCTTCTCCTTGTTCATGGCCCTGCTGTTCCAGATCTCCTTTTTGGTGGTTGAAGGGGGCGCTGAAATAAGCCAGGATCAGCAACACATAGCTGAATGGATGGACCCTATACGGCACCTTTGGTGTTTGCTAGTGATTATGCTCCAGGGACCATCATCTTAGCACCTTCTCCTGACTTGGTGTCAGCCTGCTGGGCCTGAATCCCTCTGCACACCCTCCTGCCAGGGCACTTAACAGGTTCCCCATGCGTCATTTCAAGAAGCCTCCCTGGACTTAAAAAATTATATTTTATTATTTTACTTTTTTAGAGACAGGGTCTTGCTATTTTGCCCAAGCTGGTCTTGAACTCCTGGCCTCAAGCCATCCTTTTCTCTCAGCCTCATGTGTTGCTGGGATTACTGGTGCAAGTCCAGCTGTCTGGACTTTTTAGAAAAGACTCCTTCTTTAAACGTGGCCTACTAGGCTGATGCAGAGATTCTGCACCAAAATGAGATCAATACTGTGGATAAAACACACATCTGAGTCCACAGACCTGGATTGCATTCTTACCCTTCTGCTGGCTCACTGTGTCACCTTGCAGATGCCACATCTCTCTTGGCCTCAGTTGCTTCACTTGTAAAATATTAGCCTGGGTCTCTGGGGCTGTCCCACCACCAGCAGTTCATGATCCTGAGAAAGCTTTGGGAGTCGGGCAGGTGGCCGGTGAGGGAGAGGAGCGCAGATGGTGAGTGACTTCGTATCTGTTTTCGGCCCTTTCTCCAGTTCTACCGTGGAGGCCCTGAAGACCTTGATTCGAAGTTCTGGGTATGGGCACTATGTGTCTTCTATTCAGAGACATGGGGGCTGGGGGCTGCTCGTCAATCCTGAAAGACACTATGATGGAGTCACTCTGCTGGCCAGGTGAGCTGCACCTGGGTCCACGGCTGGAGGGCTGTCCATTCACTTGGCCCTCTCCTGAGGCCCAGGCCTCACCCGAACACTGTGCTCTTGTTGGTAGGTCCCTGGTCATCAATAACTGTTGGCACAACCGCCCCCTCTTCAGCTCCATCATCAGGTTCCTCCAGGACCCAGACTGCAAGAATCACTTAACGGCCCTTGTGTTCCTGACAGAGGTGACTGGCTCTTGGTGGGAGGGTGATCCCTCTGTGAGACAGCCACGCCCAACAGACACCTTCTGGGAAGGCCACTGATTCACTGCTAGGAAGGGTTGGGGGACATGGCTAATGGCACTTGATTTGGTTACCTTGAACTGGGGGCTTTGGTGCCTCCTTGAATCTCATGGCAGTTTGACTCTGCCCTGACTTTACAGAACAACACCGCTCTCTCCTTCAACCACCTCAGCCTTGAGCAGCCTTTTAAAATTAATCCTTGCTCAGCGCCCCTGATTGACTCAATATAATTCAGCCATCTGACAGAAAAAAAAAATAGGAAATTTAGAAAACATGGAAAAGTATATCAAAAATTGTAAAACCATTACTAAGCATAATCCCCAGAGGAAACCACATTCATTCAGGTTTTTATATGAATTATATAGAGGGGTGTGTGTGTGTGTGTGTGTGTGTGTGTGATAGTTGAAATCATTTTCTACTAATATTCTGTATCCAGCTCTATTCAAATATCTGTCTATGTCATTACATGTTCTTTGTAATGTACATTTTTAAATTTTGTTTTATTTTGCTTTTTGAGACAGGGTCTCACTCTCTTGGCCAGGCTGGAGTGCAGTGGTGTGATCATGGCTCACTGCAGCCTCCATCTCCTGTTCTCAAGTGATTCTCCCACCTCAGCCTTCTGAGTAGCGAGGTCTACAGGCATGTAGCACCACGCTTGGCTAATAAAAAAAATTTTTTTTTTTTAATATAGGGAAGGGGTCTCACTATACTGCCCAGGCTGGTCTTGAACTCCTGGGCTCAAGTGATCCTCCCATCTTAGCCTCCCAGAGTGCTGGGATTACAGTTGTGAGCCACCATGCCTGGCCTATAAACATAAATGTTAATGGTGATATAAAATGTTTCATCACAAAGATGATCTGTAATTTATTCAACATTCTGTTTCCAATTTTACACAATTATAAATAACACTTTAATGAACATCTCTGTGAAAGTTTTTGCCCATATTACAGATTATTTCCTTAACTATTGAATATAATAAGTGGAACTATTGGTTCAAAAAATATGAATGTCTTCTATAACTTTTAACAATAATGCCAAATTGCTTTCCAGTAGAGCTGTACCAATTTAGACTTCCACCAACAGTGTTTGGGAGAATTTCAGGGTTTCTGACCCACTACAGCTTCAAATGGGATCCTTTTAAAATTCAAGCCACCTGATTTTTTTTTTTAACAGGGGCTGGACTACTTTTGAAGATAACCGCAGAGATAGAAGATAATACATTACTTATAATACTAGGATGTAAGCAGATGTTATCCCAGTGTGTCATTGTGTGCCCTTACGTGGATTACAGGACATTGGTGTCTTGTTGGAAGGTGTCCACTGCTAGAGGCTGATCTGTACATGTTGGTATGGGGTGCTGAGATACGCATTCAAGGATATATGTCATGTTGGCAGAACTTCTGCTCAGGGTGTGGGAATGAGACATGTAGGATGCAGAACCCTGACTGGAAGGGGATGGTTTAGTCCAATGGATCTCAATAATTTATGAACTTCATATCTTGGGGAAGCTGTTTAAAATGCAGATTCCTGGGCCCTGTCCCCAGAGACTTGGATTCAGGAAGTCTGGGGTAAGGCCCAGAAGCCTTTTTTGCTGGTGGCATTTTTTTTTTTTTTTTTTTTTTTTGAGATGGAGTCTCTCTGTCACCCAGGCTGGAGTGCAGTGGCATGATCTCGGCTCACTGCAACCTTTGCTTCCCAGGTCAAGCAGTTCTCCTGCCTCAGCCTCCTGAGTAGCTGGGACTACAGGCACACACCACCACGCCCAGCTAATTTTTGTATTTTTAGTAGAGAGGGGGTTTCACTATGTTGGCCAGGCTGGTCTCGAACTCCTGGTCTCAAGGGATCCGCCTGCCTTGGCCTCCCCTCCCAAAATGCTAGGATTACAAGCATGAGCCATTGTGCCCACCCTCCAGAAGTCTTCATTTTCTTTTTTTCTTTTTCTTTTTTTTTTTTTGAGAGAGTCTTGCTCTGTTGCCCAGGCTGGAGTACAATGGCACAAACTTGGCTCACTGCAGCCTCCGCCTCCTGGGTTCAAGTGACTCTCCCGCCTCAGCCTCCCGAGTAGCTGGGACTACAGGCATGTGCCACCATGCCCGACTAATTTTTGTATTTTTAATAGAGATAGGGTTTCACCATGTTGGCCAGGCTGGTTTCGAACTCCTGACCTCAGGTGATCCGCCTACCTTGGCCTCCCAAAGTGCTGGGATTACAGACGTGAGCCACCACATCCAGACGAAGTCTTAATTTTCTAAAAGTACTCCAGTGGTTGCTGTGCCACAGGAAATGCTTGGACCCAGCTTTGGGAAACAGTACAAGACACAAGCCCGCGTGGACAGGAGGCCACCATGAGATAGCTGCCACTGTCTTTAGAGCAGTAATTCGGAACCCTGGCTGCATATCAGTATCCTCCTGGGAGGTTTCAAAAATACTAACGCCAAGCCCCCACCCCGCCCCTCACTGTCTGTCAAATTTTTCTATTTGAATCTATCTGGGATGGGGTCTAGGCATCAGTTTGTTTTAGAAGCTCCCAGGTTTAAAGTGATGCTCTAAAATACAGCTAGGATTGAGAATCACTCTAGAAGTTCCCCCAAGTGTCTGATACCCAGCTGAAACAAGAGGACACACGATAGAGCGTTTGCTCATCTGCCACTCTGATTGGGGTTTCGGGCTGACAACGGGGAGGGGAGGTTAGCATGCTTGGGAAAAGGCTGGAAGGAGCACCCCAATAGCGAGATGAGTGAACCCCATTCTTAGCAATCAGAGAGAGAAGCAGTAGATTCTAAAGTGGAAAGCCAATGGGGTTTTAGGTACCAGGTAAGTAAGTCAAGATCTGTTGAGAGACCATGGCTAAGAAAGCTTTCTAATATTTCACAGACTTTGTCACTCCCTGTTTGTTGCTTCGTTATCTTTATTCATTTCCTTGAGATGATCACAAGTAGAAATATTTAAAACAGAAAAGGTCGTGTGCTTTTCTTCAGTGTACTCAAGAAATGGCAGAGCTCTGTTATTTTAATTCTCTCTAATTCTGTGAAAAGGGTGTTATTTACCTCTATTTTGTAGAGAACGAAAGTGAGGCTCAGAGAATTTAAGAAGTTACTTACTCAACTAGAGAGTAAATTAGGGTGGATCTGCCTGACTGCCAATCAAAGACAGATGAAAACTGCTGAGATGTTAATGAAGACTTCTTTGCCGTTAGTAACATGTAAATGTACTTTCACATGTGCATGCATACATGCACACTAAAGCAAGTACATATATTTTAAATGTATCTGATTGACTTTTGGCTTTTTAAATGTTATTTTATTATTTAAAAGATATTTTCTATATCACAAGTCATCAAGCAATGTTATTTAAAATAATCTATATACACATATAATATGAATAAGCAAATTAAACCATGCAAACTGATGATTTATTTATTTTATTTTATTTTTTGAGATGGAGTTTTGCTCTTGTTGCCCAGGTTGGACTGTAATGGTGCAACCTCAGCTCACTGCAACCTCCACCTCCTGGGTTCAAGCAATTCTCCTGCCTCAGCCTCCTGAGTAGCTGGGATTATAGGCACCCACCACCACACCCAGCTAATTTGTATTTTTAGTAAAGACGGGGTTTCACCATTGGCCAGGCTGGTCTCAAACTCCTGACCTCAGGTGATCCACCTGCCTCAGCCTCCCAAAGTGTTGGAATTACAGGTGTGAGCCACTGTGCCCAGACTATTTATTTATTTATTTATTTTTGAGAAGGAGTATCGCTCTGTTGCCCAGGCTGGAGTGCAGTGGCATGATCTTGGCTCACTGCAACCTCCACCTTCCGAGTTCAAGTGATTCTCCTGCCTCAGCCTCCTGAGTAGCTGGGATTGCAGATGCCTGCCACCACACCTGGCTAATTTTTGTATTTTTAGTAGAGACAGAATTTTGCCATGTTGACCAGGCTGGTCTCGACTTCTGACCTCAAGTGATCCGCAAACTGATTTCTTAAATGCAGTCTTTTTTTTCTCTTCTACTTTTGCCTTCTCCTCTCCTACCACATTAAGTCTATACCTCCACCTCTTCATCTCCCAAGTATCTCAGATGCAAGCAACCAAGTATGTATCCTTCTTCATGCTCAAATAATCACACACATGTAATAGATGTTGACAGATTGTTTTGCAAAGAAGCACTAAAAATTCACATTTATCTCAGGGAAGTGTGAGAGAATGGTTTCTCTCTATCTCTTCCAACAACAAAGCTTAACTCTTTTTAGATGTTTGTCCTCCTGGCAGGTATAAAGCAGGGGTGTCCAATCTTTTGGCTTCCCTGGGCCATATTGGAAGAAGAATTGTCTTGGGCCACACACAAAATACACTAACACTAATGGTAGGTGATGCGCTAAAAAAAAAAAAAAAAAATCGCAAAAACCTCATAATGTTTTAAGAAAGTTTACAAATTTGTGTTGGACCACATTCAAAGCTGTCCAGGGCTGCGTGGGGCCTGTGGGCCGTGCGTTGGATGGACTTGGTGTAAAGCAGTATCTCATTGCTGCTCTGGTTTGCATCTCCCTGGCTCCTATTGATTTTGAACATTCTGCATATAATTTTGTGATTTGGATTTGCCTTTCTGTGAATTCCTTCCCATGTCCTTTGCCCATTGTCCTATTGAATTGTTTGGCTTTTTCTTGTCTACAAGACTAATTTAACTCCTGATTTTCCATTTGCATGACTACACATGTTTTTCCATTGCAATGTTTTCCATCACGTGCATGCTAGTCTATCCTTAAACAGAGTGCATGCCAGGCTGGTTTATCCAGGTGAATGTACTGATATGTGTAAGTCTGAGCCAGTCTACCTGTGCAGACTCAAGGTGTCCACCTGGCATGTTCATTCCAAAGCATGTGCACTTAGAGCAGGAGTTCTCAGCCCTGGATGCATATTCATATCTCCAGGAGAACTTACACTAATACTTGGGTGCCAACTCAGTCCAATTAACTCAGAATCTTGGGGGTGATGTGGGGTCCAAGAATCAGCATTTTTAATAGCTTTGCAAGTGACACTAGCATGCAGCCAAGGCTGACTGCCTTGGAGTCAGCATCGCTTTTCAATATCACCCAGCAGAGCCTGGAGTCCTCAGTGCTCTTGAATGATCATTACAAGGATTTCTTTCTTTTTCTTTTCTTTCTTTCTTTCTTTTTTTTTTTTTTTTTTCTTGAGGCAGAGTTTCGCTCTTGTTGCCCAGGCTAGAGTGCAATGACACGATCTCGGCTCACTGCAAACTCCGCCTCCTGGGTTCAAGTGATCCTCCTGCCTCAGCCTCCTGAGTAGCTGGGATTACAGGCATGTGCCACAACACCCGGCTAATTTTGTATTTTTAGTAGAGATGGGGTTTCTCTATGGTAGTCAGGCTGGTCTCAAACTCCCGACCTCAGGTGATCCATCTGCCTCGGCCTCCCAAAGTGCTGGGATTACGGGCGTGAGCCACTGCGCCTGGCCGACAATGATTTCTTAATAATTCTCCTTTTCCCCTCCTCCCTTTTAAAAAATTATTATTCTAGGGGACTGTCTTTGACTTTTCTCTTTTGCTTTTTCAGCACGTCAGTAAATCTGACTAATATGTGCTTTGCAGTGTTCTTCAGGGTCATCCTTTCTCCATTCCCACTACCCTGGCCTAGTCCAGACCCTTATTACCTGTGCTTGAAGCAATTATTTTAACTTTTTTTAGAGACAGGGAGTCTCGCTATGTTGCCAGGCTGGTCCCCAACTCCTGGCTTTAAGTGATTGTCCTGCCTCAACCTCCAGAGCAGTTGGGATTACAGGTGTGAGCCACCACACTTGACTGGAGCAACTCCAAAAGATAACATGCTGGTCTGTCTCCTCCTAGGACCTTCTGTCAACCCCCAACACATTTCCCACGCCCAACATTTCTTGCCAATGGGATCCTCCTCTGGAGTTGGGTCAGTACCCAGTTGCCCTTCCCTCAACTACATTATGCTTAGCTTATCCCTACATTTCACCCTTGTTTTGCTATACCCACCTTTTCCCGTTAAACACACACATGCTTACATTCCCCTCCCATCTGCTCATTGAAGTTCTCTTTATTCAAGTTCAGCTCAAGTTTTACCTCTTTCTTTTTTTTTTATTTAAAAAAATTTTTTTTGGAGACAAAGCTTCGCTCTTGTCCCCCAGGTTGGAGTGCAATGGCATGATCTTGGCTCACTGCAACCTCCGCCTCCTGGGTTCAAGCGATTCTCCTGCCTCAACCTCCCGAGTAGTTGGGATTACAGGCGCCTGCCACCATGCCCAGCTAATATTTTTATTTTTAGTAGAGATGGGGTTTCACCATGTTGGCCATGCTGGTCTCGAACTCCTGACCTCAGGTGATCCGCCCACCTCAGCCTCCCAAAGTGCTGGGATTACAGGCGTGAGCCACCATGCCTGGCCAAGTTCTACCTCTTTCATAATCTTTTCCTAGATGAATCAACACCTGTTTATAATAATTTTTTACTTGCTTTTAATTTGTGCAGTATTGTTATTGCCTTGAAATGTTCACTAGGTGGTTTATGTACCTAAGTCTTGACTCTCCAGCTGAATTGCTAGGATCTTTGAGGGCAGAGTGCATTTCTTACTTTTGTCTCCTGCAGTTTCCCTTATCAAAAATGCTTAATGGAGCCGGACGTGGTGGCTCACACCTGTAATCCCAGCACTTTGGGAGGTTAGGCGGGTGAATCACCTGAGGTCAGGAGTTCGAAACCAGCCTGGCCAACATGGTGAAACCCTCTCTCTACAAAAAATACAAATTAGCCGGGTATGGTGACACATGCCTGTGGTCCCAGCTGCTCGGGAGGCTGAGGCAGGAGAATCGCTTGAACCCGGGAGATGGAGGTTGCAGTGAGCCGAGATCGTGCCACTGCACTCCAGCCTAGGCGACAGCGTGAGACTCCATCTGAAAAAAAAAAAAAATGCTTAAGGGGCCAGGTTTGTGGTGGCTCATGCCTGTAATCCCAGCACTTTGGGAGGCTAAGGCAGGTGGATCACCTGAGGTTAGGAGTTCAAGATCAGACTGGTCAACATTCTGAAACCCCATCTCAACTAAAACATACAAAAATTAGCTGGGCGTAATGGCACATGCCTGTAGTCCCAGCTACTCAGGAGACTGAGGCAGGAGAATTGCTTGAACCTGGGAGGCGGAGGTTGCAGTGAGCCGAGATCATACCACTGCACTCCAGCCTGGGCGACAGAGCAAGACTCCATCTCAAAAAAAAAAAAAAAAAAAAAAGTGCTTAAGGAAAACCTGGAGAATGAATAAATGACTTCTGGGATGACAGGTGCAATTTCACCCTTTAAGCTTTGGCCGCTCTACCAATTCTAAACCCTTAAGAACATTTCCCTACTAGTGAGTAGGAACGTAGTCCAAAGTCATTGAGGATTTTTTTTTCTCCTTGCCCACCTGTCTTTCTTGGCCTCCCTTCCCCAGCTGCTTCAGTGCCCAGATGTGGCAGCCTTAGTGGATGACTTCACCACCCGCATTCTGGCAAACTGGTTCAAGAGTGAGGAGCCAGCCACAGTGAAGCCATTGCTGCAGATGCTAGAGGTCTTTGCGAAGCATGAAAACATGGTAAAATGGGGCAGGGACTAAGGGTGTGCGCTCAGGAGATATTGTAACCAGGAGAAGGAACATCTGGTGTGTCCAGTTATAGATAGGGTGGGACACACTCTTGGGATCAGAGAAAGCAACTCCTCATGAGGCCAGTACACCACAGACAGGAGTTGGGGCTTGAGCCATTCATGATTTCTCCCTCCCAGGAAAGGTCTCCTGAGGAAGTTTTTTCATGGGTCATTTCAGAGAATAGACCAAGCTAACCCCAGGATCTCACACATGTCATCCAGGTCCCCTGGAGATTGCTGTCATCATCAGGGATGAGAAGCACAGTGGCGATAGAAACTTATGGTGTAGTGGGAGGAGGGGCCTCCTCTGTTTTCTCCCTTTTCTCATGATGGACACAAGGTACCTCACCAAATGCCCTCCTGGGCAGCTCACTCCGATGGCTACCCAGATGCTGGGCCAGTCCCAGCTCTGGAATGAAAAAGCAGTAGAGTGTGGCTCTCAATTGTGGGGCTGAATTGACTTGAAATGAGAATTCCTTGGCTTGGCAGGAGTCATTTCCCCAGCTCCCCATTCCCTGAGCCACTGTCTCCTGCAGGTGAGGTGGCTCCGAATCCTCCAGCCCTGTGTGCTGAACTGCTGCTACTCCTCGAACAGCGACATCATACTGGAGACTTTGCTGGTGGTGAAGAATCTCCAGAGCCACCTCACCTGGCAGCACTCCTCCACCTTCACGCTGGCGCCCTTCTTTGAGCAGGTGAAGGCCTCTCGGATCATTTTCTTTCTCTAGGCATCCGTAAAATAAGGGAGTTAACCAGGTGTGGTGGCTCACACCTGTAATCCCAGCACATTGGGAGGCCGAGGCAGTGGATCACATGAGGCCAGGAGTTCAAGATCAGCCTGGGCAACATAGTGAGACCCCGTTCTGACAACAACAACAACAAATTAGCTGAGTCTGGTGGTATGCGCTTGTGGCCCCAGCTATTTGGGAGGCTGAGGCAGGAGGATTGCTTGAGCCCAGGAGGTCAAGGCTGCAGTGAGCTGTGATCGTGCCATGCACTCCAGCCTGGGCGACAGAGCGAGACCCTGTCTCAAACAAAACAAAACAAAGCAAACAAAACAAAACAAAACAAAACAAAACAAAACCCCTCACAGAGTTGGCAGAATGATTCAAGGTCCTTCACCTTGAATACGATACTGTTCTGTAGGGACTTGATTGCTCCTGCCGTCCTTGTATCTTTCTGAAGGGGTGAGATGGAGCGAGAGAACAGAGCACAGCAGGCGGGGATCAGAGCAGGTCATTTGAGGGAGCGAATGGACACGGGATTGTGGGGTTGGCGGGGGTGGAGCTCAGGGACCTGATTGCTTCTGCTTCCCCACGCATGCATGTCTTCTCTCCCAGGTGTCAGAGCATCTGCGGTTGGCAGCCTTTGAGATCTATGGGAGTCTCTTGGCCAAGGTCAAGAAGAGGGGCCTTGTCTTCCCCTTGAAGCACCAGATCCTCAACTTGCTAGTCCCCCTGGTGCTCCACCTGAGGGATGTGAATACTGACGTGGCTCTGGTGAGAGGCCAGGCCTTGGAGCCCAGTCTTCAGTCCCCGTTTTCATGGGAGGTAACTGCTAAGCATGCTGAGTGCTTAGGCAGGGCTATGGCAGTACTGGATGGTGCTGAAGGAGTCAACTAGTCTCTGAACTTGCAGAGTTTTAGTGAGAGACTAGAGATGAACAGATGCTTGCACTAAAGTTTTTTTTTTTTTTTATACTTTAAGTTTTAGGGTACATATGCACAACATGCAGGTTTGTTACATTTGTATACATGTGCCATGTTGGTGTGCTGCACCCATTAACTCGTCATTTAGCATTAGGTATATCTCCTAATGCTATCCCTCCCCGCTCCCCCCACCCCACAAAAGGCCCCGGTGTGTGATGCTCCCCTTCCCGTGTCCATGGCTTGCACTAAAGTTTTCTCCAGCTTCTGGCTCCATCCGGTTGGCCACTGACTCCCAGAACACTGTGGGTGTTTCTCCTGGGAGGAAAGTCTCATCGATGGGCAGCAGTCCCTCTCTCTGCCTCCCGCCTGTGGCTCCAGGGGCCCCCTCTCCATGCTGCTGTCTGCATACTCTCTGCCTGTGAATAGAGACAGAGCTCCCTGGGTCGGGAAGACCCTGTGGGAGGCAGTGTGTTAGGCAGAATAGAGAGGGCCTGGAACTGGCCTTCATTTCGGAATGAATGAGTCCAGCTTTGAGCCCAGGAGACCCAGGAACGTGAACTGCAGCTTGAACACTTGAAGACTGGCTGACTTACTCTGTGACAGGACACCTTGTTTCCACAGAGCAGGCTACTCTGCCATCACTGAGGCCTCTTAGGCGCATCTGAGGCCGGCTGGGCAAGCGATTGAATGGGGATATTATCTTTGCGCGGGGGAGTCCCACCGGTGAACTCAGCCGTGCTATTCCTGACAGAGCCAGCCCTGATTTGGAACAGTGACCACCCAGTTGGGGGATTAAGACTTTGGGGAAATTTGTTTTCAGAGAGACTGTTTTGTGGGGCAGGGAGGGTGGGTGGGGCGGGGGGGCGCGGTGGCGTGGGAAGCCATGTCGCTGGTGAATAAGGCTCTGAGCTGGATAGTTCCAGTGCTCTAGGTTGCAGTGCCACACCACAACAATTGGGAAAATTGTTAGAACTGTAATTTTTAAACTTCTTATTAGTGGGAAAAGGGGGTTGTAAGTAGAGCCAAGCTGTCTGGATCCCTGCCTTTTTCCTAAGCCCTGGATCCCTGTCGATTCACCAGCGTTTCCATCCCATCGAGGCTGAATGTGATGCTGCTTGTCTCCGTTCTTTGCACCGCTCCGTGTCCCTGCCCAGTGCCACTCTCCAGCTCCTCATGCTGAGCCTTCTTGTCTCCCAGATCTGCCGGTCTGCCCTCTGCCACACAGCTGCCGTGCTGGGCTGGTCAAAGCTGAAAGCAGTATTTGCAGAGAAAGATGTGTGGAACATTCTTGGAGCCCTGGTAAGCCAGCAGCTTGCTCACTGTCTGCCCCTATGCGAGGGAGGGTGGCATCCCCAGCGGTCTAGGTCCTTTTCCTGCAGCTCTGGGGTTTGCAGCAGTAGTGGCAGCGGCAGCAGCAACAGTTCAACGATGAGATACTCATTAAGCACCTACTTTATGCTCAGCACCTAGATATGGTTCCTGCCCTCCCCTTGTTTCCTGTCTGAATTGGGGAGCTAGGCACACAAGTAGACAATCCCAGAATACTTTGGGAAAGGCAAAGGAGGGGTACCCAGCACAGTCTGGGAGTTGAAGGAAGGCTTCCTGGAGGAGGTGTCATCTTCAGAAGGAGAAATAGAAGGCAGGGTAACACTTAGGCAAAGGGACGGAATCAAGAGTGCAGGCCAAGGTGATGCTGTACACAGGGGTGTGGGGCAAAGCACTCACTCTGTTCCAGGGACTTTGCACACATTATCTGGTATGATTTGATCCTCACAACCATCCTGAGAAATAAGGGCAGAAGGGCCTGGTGCGTGGGGAGCTATTAATATAAGTGCCTTGGAATCATTACAGCAGGGGCAGAAAAGGCAAATGCTTACAAGGCCATGCAGGAAACACTAACCAGAGATCAGACTGGGTGGCCCCAGAGGAGAGATGTAGGCCCCAAGGCCCAGCACAGGCAGCCTCCTCAGCATGGTCAGAAACCACACATTGTTGTCACAGCACACATTTAGTGACACCGCCTTTACTCTCCTAAAATGAAATTCGTAAATAATATCCTCTACCTTTGCATATTTCCAAAATAAGTAATATAATGCCCTAACGCCAAAGGAGAAGTGAAAGTAATCTACAACAAAATAATCTGTATGAATGTATGGAATACAATACAGCATAACACAATACAATAATAGAAAATAAATACTATATGTAAATGCTTGGGCCAAGTTACTTTTTATTTATTTATTTATTTATTTATTTATTTATTTATTTATTTGAGACACAGTCTCACTCTGAAGCCCAGGTTGGAGTGCAATGGCGCGATCTCAGATCACTGCAACCTCCGCCTCCCGGGTTCAAGCGATTCTCCTGTCTCAGGCTCCCGAGTAGCTGGGATTACAGGTGCTTGCCACCAGGCCCGGCTAATTTTTGTATTTTTAGTAGAGACGGGGTTTCTTTTTATTTTGAGACGGGGTTTCATCATGTTGACCAGGCTGGTCTCAAACTCCTGACCTCAGGTGACCCGCCCACCTCAGCCTCCCAAAGTGCTGGGATTATAGGTGTGAGCCACTACGCCCTGCCAGGGCCCAGTTACTTTAGAAGAAAATGATGTACATGAATCCTTGCCCCTCTCCATAGCATCAATGTGAATGGATCTGCTATAAATGCAGAATGATATAGGAGTTGGAGACTCATACCACAAGAAGGGTCACCGTTGGTGATGGGACTTCTAAAACGATTATATTAATAGCTCTCCCCCCAACCAGGAAAGTCTGATTAGACCAGAAAGTCTGATGACTTTCTGAACAAGATGAAGTATAGTCTTTGATGTCTATTGCAGATGCATTCCTAGAAAATCCAGTATGTAGTTGAACTGTGAAAAAGTTCTCTGTTATCTAAAAAAGCCAATTTCTAGGCATGGATTATTATAAATAGGTTTTTGATAGACATAAATGTGTAATGGGATATTAGAAACTGGTGTACCCCCACTCATCATTTTGAAAACCATAAACATCCCCCAGTTCCATAATTCCCTCCACACAGTACAGTTCCCAGTTATTGTTTTCCTAGAAACCCACCAATTGTTTCTAGGAAAGTGGCTCAGGGTTGTTAAGAGAAGCAGGAAATCCATGCCAGGTGTGGTGGATCACGCCTGTAATCCCAGCACTTTGAGAGGCCAAGGTGGCTGGATCACCTGGGAACAGGAGTTTGAAACAGCCTGGCCAACATGGGGAAACCCTGACTCTACTAAAAATACAAAAATTAGCCAGGCAAGGTGGCGGATGCCTGTAATCCCAGTTACTCGGGAGGCTGAGGTGGGAGAATCGCTTGAACCCAGGAGGCGGAGGTTGCAGTGAGCTGAGATTGAGCCACTGCACTCCAGCCAGGGTGACAGAGCAAGACTCTGTCTCAAAAAAAAAAAAAAAAAAAAAAAAAAAAAAAAAAAAAAATTAAAAAAGAAAGCAGGAAATCCTGATTGGGGTGAAATTTCCCCATTTCCCCCATTTAATGTTGGCAAATAATTTAAAATGTAAAATGCTGCGTAGATCAAACAAAAAAAAATATCTTCAGGCTGGTTTTGCTCATGGACTGTCAGTGTGCAGTCCGGTCTGGGCAGGAGACATCAAGCAGGAAGCAGGAGGCTGGGCCACACTGTGCTGTGGAGGTTTGGGCCCAGTGAGGAGCAGGACTTGAGGCTGTAGGCAAGGGGAGTTGTTGAAGCATTTTAAGCAAGTGGGTAGCATGGTTAGAGAGCTGTGCATTTCACACAAATCACCCAAGCTACAGATCAGAGAAATGTTCCCAAGGGATGGAATTGGAGCCTGTGCTGGAGACTGTCTGGGGAGAAATGATGAAGTCAAGAAGACAAAGGCATGGGCAGGATTAGCTAGTTGTGGAGATTGATTTGATGTGAACTGTGAAAGTAAAAGTTGCCTCTTGGCTTCTGACATGGGTGAATGCTGGTGTCCTGGACTGAGGTCAGAAATACAGAGGGAGGAACAGGTGTGGAGGGGAAGGTGGTGGCTTGATTTTGTGCATGTTGAGCTTGTAAAATCTGTGAGAACGCTAGTAGATCGATTCCATTGGAAGTTAGATATGTATCACTGAAGCTTGGAGAACAGGGCTGTGTTTGGTGAACCCTGAGCATACCGTTGGGTGGTAGATGGAGATTGCAACCCTAAGCCCACATATGCTCTCCTAAGGAAACTGTGTGGTGGGAGGAGCATATGAGTCAACACTGAGATTCCAGGAGACATCAGTTCCAAGGATCCCACAGAAGAGACTAGAAAAGGAAACCAGGCAGAAAGTCAGAGGAGGACAACAAGAGAGAGGTCATGGTCACCTAGGAAGGACCATGACCAGTTTCAGGAAGCAGTCAAGGGTACAAAAACCCAAGCGTTTCTCGGGTAACTTCAAAAGATGGGAGAGATGAGCAGGCAGGCTAGGCTCAGCCTCCCCACCTCCTTCAACCCCAGCAGCCGCACTTCTCCTTCTCTTTCTCCTTCTCCTTTTTTTTGTAGAGACAGGGTCTTGCCATGTTGCCCAGGCTGGTCTCCAACTCCTGAGCTCAAGTGATCCTCCTGCCTTGGCTTTCCAAAGTGCTGGGATTACAGGCGTGGGCCACCACACCCGCCCAACCACCCCTTCTGTTAGTTTGGGATATTGGGTTTCCAGTTAAGATTTCTTTTTGGAGAAAAGATCCTGTCAAAAGAAGTTGGGAAAAACCATGGATGTAGCCTTCTGTTTTAAGAACTTAGACTGCAGGGTGAAAGAGGAGAGTTAGGATCGGAGCTAGGAAGGAGGTGCAGGGGACGGGGTTTGGGTTAGTGGTTGTTGCAAAGGGAAGGACAGACACATCATCCTTTGAACCTTCAAGGATGGAAGTCTGATGAATGCAGAAGGGGCTGCATTCCTAGGCAGGCGATGGAAGGTATGAAAACACGTAATTACATGCAGCATTGCTAGGCTCTGTTATTTTTATTTATTTATTTTAAATATTTTATTTATTTATTTATTTATTTATTTATTGGAGACAGTCTGGCTCTGTCGCCCAGGCTGGAGTGCAGTGGTGCGATCTCGGCTCACTGCAACCTCCGCCTCCTGGGTTCAAGTGATTCTCCTTCCTCAGCCTCCTGAGTAGCTGGGTCTACAGGTGCGCGCCACCACACCTGGCTAATTTTTTGTATTGTAGTAGACATGGGTTTCACCATGTTGCCCAGGCTGGTGTTAAACTCCTGAGTTCAGGCGATCTGCCTGCCTTGGCCCTCCAAAAATGCTGGGATTACAGGTGTGAGCCACTGCACCTGGCCTATTTTAAGAATTTTAGATTCGGGGGTGTGGGTGCTGGTTTGTTACATTGGTATATTGTGTGATGCTGAGGTTTGTGCTTCTAATGTTCCCATCCCCAAGGAGTGAACATAGGCTATAGGTAGTTTTTCACCTCTTGCCCCATTCCCTCCCTCCTCTTTTTTGGAATTCTCAGTGTTTATTGTTCCCATCTTTGTGTTCATGTGACTAAGGCTCTGCGTAAACAGAATGCTGTAGGCATGATCTTTTGCAACCTAAAGCATATGACCTTGAGATTGAAGATTTAAACTAAGATAGAAATAAACAGGATTTAAGCAATAGGGTTCACTCTATTGTTGGGAGTAGGAGAAAAAAATGTATGAGTCAAACAGTGGGGCCAACCTCTATGAGTTTCATGCTCAAACTGGGTCAAGGCCAGGGAGTATATCTCTGTGGCATGGTCAATCCAGGAAGGCTTCATGAAAGAAAGAAGACTTCAGGAGCTGGGGTAGGAGGGGATGGAGAAGGAGATGGTTTTGACAGATTTTTGCCCTCAGGGGATGGCTCCAGTGTAATCTCAAAACTGTCTGAGGGTCCCTGCCATAATCAGACACCTTTTCTTACAGCTGGAGCAGGAGACAAACGAAGCCCTCTGGTTTCTGAAGCAGTGTGTGGCTCTCTTCAAGAGCCCACAGGTTCCCATCCGCTGGGCAGCTGTGTGGTTTGCAGGTATGGCCTTTCGTCTTGTTGGAGCCACTGTGTCCTTGTTGTAGGGTCCCTTAAACAGACTGGGCACCCAGGACATGAGGACATACAGAACCCATGGGAATTATGTTGGGGGGTGGGAGTGGAGGTGGGAGTGCCTACGTGTGCCTACCTGCTCCCTCCCCTGCAGGAAGCTCCTGGTCGGGTTGGGTGGTAATCTTCCTACAGCAGAATGTGTCAAGTCCTAGGAGACGAGCCAGCAGAGAGAAAAAGGGTGGGGCATCTGGGGCCTGGGAGCTGCTCAGTGGGGGAATTTCAGAGGTAGGTGGGGGACTGCCTCAGATCACCCCAGGGAAGAGCTCTTCAGGGCAGAGGAGGATCCACTCCTTCACCCAGCCCTATTTGCTTAGAATCCTTCAGAGAAGCAAGGGACACAAGTTTGACTTTATGGGAAAAGTCCAAACCTGAGGCTGGTGGCCAAGGGAGGGAAAGACAGGGAAAAGGAGGGAATAGTGAGTGGGAAGGGGGCCAAGAGTACTTGCAGCCAGGGCCCCACTGATTCCTTGTGGGGCCTCTGAGGTGCTTTTGTGCGCCCCTGTAGGCCAGATTATCCAAACCCTAGACTTGGAAGAGATCGATGAAATTGAGGAGGCATACACAGGTGAGTGGCAGCCCAGTCACCCCCTCCTTGCATCTTTTAGTGGCACTGGTGTTGGTGGGGAATGCTCAGAAGTTAGGAAAAGTGGGGCGGATGGCCTCACAAAAATGATCATCCAGACGTGTGAAGAGGCAGGCTCATCCCCAAGGTGCTTAGGTTTTGAGGTGCTGGTCAGAGCCCTCCTGCCCCATGTTCACTCACACCCTCACCACCACGGAGCCCATTCATCAGCCAGGAGGGTCCCTTGGGTTTCTTGTAGGAGAGACAGCTTTGGGCTCCCATGTGTGGTTCAGTCCTTGGCTGCAGCTCTCTTTGAAGTCAGAGAACTTCACACACAGCTATTCTATGGGAAAGAGAGGACGCAGGGCCAGGGAGGGGCAGTAGAGAGGAGTGAGTGGGTTGGTAATGGCTGTAGGGTGAGGAGCAGGTGGGCCTCGCATCTCCCTGTGCTCACAGCAGCTATGTGGTCTTGCTTGTAATGGAGCATTGTGGACTCCTAGAAGAAACTCTTGCTCATAGTTTAAAACCCACCAGTCCCGACCCCGTTGCCCGGTACATCTCTGCACCACAGGGCCTAGGCCCTCCTGCCCAGCCCACTAGCCTTTCTCTGTGTTTCAGCCGTACAGCACATGCAGAGAGACTCCGACCCCACGGTCAGCTGCCTCACCACGCAGACTTTCCATATCCTGGAAGCCAAGAAGAAGCTGCTACTGGCCAAGCCCCCAGCCTCCTGCTTCTGCAGGAGGAGGCCCCAAAGGCACTACTTCTGAGCCTGCATCCTTGAGTCTCAGATGTAGGCCTGGCCATTAGACCCTGTGACAATGAGGCCAGATTCCTGGGTCCTGCACTAGAAATGGAGGTGTATCCCTGCAGAATCTTTGTGATAAAAGGAAAAAGTATGCACCTTTGTGAAAATAGCTATTATGTTGTCTTTCCAGTCAATTCTTGGCCTTCTGGGGTAGAGCCACTTGTAAGCCGCCTTCTCGCCTATGCACATCTGGGTTGGGCTGACCTCTCCCTGCTCTGCCCCTCTGTTCCCTTCTCCCATTCAGCCATGGGTCTGAGGCCAGAGCCAGCCATTTCTTTTGAACCAACTTCAACTATGAGACGAGGGGGAAGTAATGTTGGCACATATGAGGTGTTTTAGAAGGCAGTTGTAAGCAACAGAGTCCACTCCAGTTGGCTTAAGAAGGAAAGTGATTTATTAAAGGATTGTTAGTGAAAAGCATCCCAGAAGATCAGAGAGTTTGGGTACCACAGAGCCAGGGACAGCGCTGCTCTATAGAAACACCACCATGGCTGGCCCTTGGCACAGCCCAAACCACACCCCAAGCGTCAACACTCAGGCCTGGATATTTGCCCTGAAGTGCCCTGCCTCTGCCAGGGCAGTTTTGCTTTGTTGCAAGCAATGATAAAAGATAGATCTTACTAAAAACCTATTAACCGGTCAAATGCATTGGGTTGAGACCCACTTCAAAGACTGTTCTGACACCCCCACAAGTCACCCCCTCACTTTGGTCAAGCATAGAATAATGAATACAAGGTAATGAATGCATGGAAAGTAATGGATTCTAGGGCCATCTCTGTCCCAGGATGATTTTGGCCAACTCTGTTGGCTTCTCTGGGCCTCAATTCTGTAGAATGTAAATTTATAAACAGAGAGTTGGAAAACATTATCTTTGTTTTTAAAACTCAACTTCAGAGGCTGAGGAAAAGACACCTTTAAGATGCCACCTAGTTCTGACAATTGAATGGCTCTTACCAAATTCTGAGAGGTGCCATTCCCTTGTGCCTGGGAAAGCTGCCCCATAGCTTATATCCTAAACGGGATTTTTCTTGACACTCTTGCTTTCCAAATTTTCTAAAGTAAGCAGATATTATTCATGTAATCTGGAAACAAAACAACACCCCACATTAAAAGAATAAAAGAGTCTCTTAACCCAGTGTTCCTGTCCCCCACCACACCCTGCAGGAGCCTTGGCATCCTCGAGAGACAGGGTGAACTACGTTTGGAAAAATTACCTTGTGCTGCAAACTTTCTGGAGGGTGCAGGGAGGAGCGCAGTGGCAAGGAGGAACCAGATGGCTGGAGTCCACTCCAGGTCTGGCCTGTGACCAGTTCCCCAGTGGCCGGTCTCTGGGTCTTGCCCAAACACCCTCCCCAGCCTGCAGCTGGCCATGCCCAGGTGTCACTTCCTGCAGTTCACAGTGGGCTCCTGTCCCACTGTCAGGCAGGATCCTATGCAAAATATGGACCTGTGGGGAGCAAGGGTGGGGTGGGGAGTGGCATGGGTGATGCCAGGTCAGCCAGCCAAAAACAACTGTCCGCAAGAAGCCACCCTGCTCCTGGGGCAGGAGGCTCTGTGCCTGCCAGCAGGGCTGGCGAGTCAGGGCAACTCTGCCCACTTGTGTCTCCCTCCATGGCTCAGGGTCCCTCTCTCACTTGCCAAGGCCTTTCTGTCTGAGGACCAGAAGCCTCTCTAGAGGAAACCTTCCTCAGGAAGTCTTCGCCCTCCCACCCACGGTGACTTCTGCCTCCTACAGACTCCAGAAATTCCCTGGCCAGAGCACCTGTCACAGCCATAAGTCTGGACAAGCAGCAGGGGACCTGCGCAGGCTGAGGAAGCAATTTGGTTTTATATTTGGGAAACAAAGCAAAGAGAAACCCTATTATATTCGTGATACAAATATCAGGAACTTAAGCTTTTTAATCAGTTGTGGCTGGTGATGAAGATGTGGATTCTCCCCAAGGGGCCCCTCTGCCCAGGGGATGGGCCGGAATCTCCAGGAGCTGGTGAAACAATTCATGGTTATCAAAAGGGAATATGGGTTCTTAAAGACTGAAAAGCACTGATCTAGGAAAAAAATCATGGTGAGGCATGGTGACTCACGCTTGTAATCCCAGCACTTTTGGAGACTGAGATGAGAGGTAAGGCTTAAGCCCAGGAATTCGAGACCAGCCTGGGCAACATAGTGAGATCCCATCTCTATTTAAAAGAAAAGAAAAGAAAAGAAAAGAAAAGAAAAGAAAAGAAAAGACCTTTGTAGAGCTCTTTTCTTGTATGATCTTTTTATAGTCTTGCCTTCTTTCCACAAGTGGTAAGGGACCGAGATGCGTTTGGCATGCACCACGCACAGTGTAGTCCAGGCCCTAGAGAGGTACATGTTACATTAGCAAAAGGCAAAGGCTGCTGTGGTTGGGGAGGTCTAGATGCAGATCCTGGCTCTGTCCTTACTAGCTATGATCCTGGGAAAGTCACATCCATCCTGAGACCTTTCTCATTTCATGAGAATGTCACCTGTCACACAGGGCAGTGAAGACACAATGAAAAATGCTCTGAACAGTGCCTAGGATATAGCAGGTGGTCCACAAATGCTGCTGCCCACTCTTCCAGCAACTGCACCTGCCTCCGGAGACAACATATGGAGTCTGGAGGAGAATGTGATGCTCTCAAAGCTCTCTGCTTTCTAACTGGTGAAGCCCCAAACTCACAGCTCAGGAAATTCTCATCAGGCTGGGCCCAGCCCCAGAGGCCTGCTGCACCCATTCACCCACCCACCCACCACCACCACCAACTCCCTCTCCAAAGGCCCCAGCCAAAAGTCAGCAGCCCCCCGGAAGGGGGCAGGGGACACCTCCACAGACATTGGTCATTCAGGTTTTATTTATGACAACTTCTTAGAACACACACATCCAATCTAGGAACAGAAATGTACAACATGAGGCTTAAATAACTTTCATACACTATGTACAGCCATCGGCAGAGGTACAAAACATATATACACCTTGTGCTAGTCACATCGCAGAGGACAGCAGGAGCCTAATGAAGCCTGCAACCTGGGCAGGGCATGATTGATAGAAGAGAGTTGGTGGGCAGGGCGGGGCCCTGATTCATCTCAGGGGTCTTCTCTGATCCTCGGCTCTTTGTGGAGGAGTTTCTGTCTCCTACTTCCCTGCAAGGCCCTCAGGACATGGTTCACAGGACTGAACTAGGGTGTGATGGGGACTTCAAGATCATGAGTGCTGGGGATGGGGCAGGGGACAGAACAAAGATATCAAAGAAGAAACAAGAACTTTCCCTGCAAAATCTGTCCTTGCACATAAGTGGGCAGGGAAGGATCTGGGAGTCAGGAGAGGAGGGCCAGGCCCAGGAAGGCCTGTGGGGCATTGGCCGCTGACCAGGAGGCTATGCCAAGCGAGGAGAGCAGCAAGCAGTTGCCTGTTTGGGATGGCAAAGGGACACATACCACAGGTCCCGGACACACAGTGGGAAGAAAGTCACTGCTCCTGCAGGGCAGGCTCTGCCCACACAAACACGATGGTGAACAGACCAGGCACAGGCAACAACCAGGGGATATGCCTGCTCCCAGCCCAGACCACATTGGGGGATGCCCCCCAGAGCTGAGAGCTAGCAGGGCAAAGAAGTGTTATGTTCCCTAACGTCACTGCAGCCGCCTGCCGGTGTCTCCCTCCACCACATCAGGCATATGAGAAAGTCCCCGCGACCTCTTGTTTTCCCCATATGGTTTTGTGCTTTAAACTGCCCTCTGCCCAGGCCACACATCCCCAGACAGGCAGCAGGGC
This sequence comes from Pongo abelii, assembly GCF_028885655.2. Taxonomy (NCBI): domain Eukaryota; kingdom Metazoa; phylum Chordata; class Mammalia; order Primates; family Hominidae; genus Pongo; species Pongo abelii. The sequence continues at coordinate 48,581,913 of NC_071985.2, read as the reverse complement.
TGGACAGCTGAGGGGGAAAGAGATTCCTAGGCTGAATCCGGGGTGAGGCCACTCCCAGATCCACCGCTGTCCCTTCCCAAGGGGCTGAAGGTGGCACTCTGCCCACCTCAAAGGCTTGGGTGTGTCAGCCTCCGCCTGTTACTCTTTCCTCCTTCCTTGGAAATCTTGCAAGGCAACTCCATGCGCTGCCTTTGAGAGTTCCAGCTGCTTCAGAGGAGTCCGTCACTCACATGAAAGCAAATACTGAACTGACTGATAGTGAGGACAGGGCCCTGGCACAGGACTATGCTGAAGAGGCCCAAGGGCAGTGGGGATGGAAGACTCCTTCTATCCAGGGAACCCGCTCATAAGCTTCGAAAGCACAAAGCGGGGCTTGACCCAGGAGACAGGGAATCAGTTCAAGCTCTTCAGTCTCACTAGGGCTAGGACTCAGCCTGAACTCAGACGTTTAGAGATTTGGGGTGCGGGGTTTAGAGAGCGCTTACTCCTGGTCCCATAGCATAAAGATGTGGCTGGGCCTGACAAGGCTCAGCCTCCAGTCTTAAGATGGGCACAGAAGGGCAAGAAGTAAGATGACGAGTCCCAGAATTAGGACAAGCCATGGGCCAAGGCCTGGTCTGAGCAAGGGCAGCCCCCTGTCCCAGACACAGGCACCCCCAGTCTCACTTTGGACAGAGCCAACGTGGGAGGAACCTCCCGGGCCTGGGTCTGTCAAGTCTGCCTGCGAGACCCTGCCATTGTGCTCAAATCACAACCATTTTGTGCTTCCAACATTTAGGGTGCTTGTGCAGTGAGTGGAGCTGGGGGCCTGCCCCCTAACATGGACCTTGGACATCCCTGAAAGAGTGGGCAGAGACTCTAACTCTCATGGAGCACAATTCGGGGTGTCTCAGGGATGCTGGGCTCAGGGCTCCTGAAGGACTTCAAGTTTAGAGAGTCAATGACACTTGCCAGGACAGCAGAGCTGGCCCCGCAGTGAGGTAGCTGACCCATCGGAAACAGCAGAAAATGGGCAATGATGATGAGCACCTCTCGCAGGGCCGTAAGATCACACTTTGTGCAAGAACATGCCTTGCAGCTACAGTGCAGTCAACCCAGGTGGGGCATCCCTGGCCTGGGGGTGGGAGCTCAGGGGACAGAGTCTTACATGTTTCTATCACTTGTAAACAGTCACGTGGACGGATTCTTTCTTACAGGTTGCAAGGTCAAAACTTTCTGTTCAGGTGGGGAGGGACGGAGAGGAGTGGGAAGAGATTTGTGGCCACATCTCAGAGCTAAGGGGGTTGCCCAGCACCCCCGGGGTGGCCAGAGGAAAAGGATTTCCAGTCATTGCAGACAGACTGTTCAGGTCCCAGGAGACCAGCATCCGAGGGGTTCTCCTTCCTGCTATCAGCTGCCCCAGACTTCAATACCACATCCAGCAGGGCCAGCACCAGCAGGACAGCCATCTTAGCCTCTGTGGCAGCTCCGAGGAGGGCACGGGGAAGGGACCAGGCCTCACTCAGCCTCCACTGGGGCCTGCCTCCCCCCAACACTGGGCACCACATGGAGAGGGCTCCAAGTGCCCCGGCCCAAGACGGAGAGGAGCCAAGGGCAGAAACACAGAACCACCTCTGGAAAGTCCAAAAGTCACTGCATCCTCTGAAGGGAGGTGGGGCTGGCTCTTGGCTCCCAGACAGAAGCCGGGAAGCACAAGACCAGCAAAGCAACGGAAAAACAGGGTGGGTAACTTTGGGTGGGGGTGGGGCGGGGGAGAGGAATGGAGCTCAGTCCCCCCACAAGGCCCATTCCTGTAATTCCAGAGTTCCCCCAACAGGGGGCGCCAGAACACTGACTTAACAATTTCCCCGGAGCTCGGCGTCCCCAGCCCCGGGGCAGAGAAACTCTGCCAACTCCCTCTTCCTTGATAACTTTCTGCAAGGGAAGGCCTGCGCTCCATGACAGTTTTAAGGCCGAAAATGTGTCTCCTGAATAACCAGAGAGAGAGAAGCTGGAGAGACTCCCCGGCCCAGTGGGGGACTGAAGGGCTGGGGTGGAGAGGGGGCCAGGATGCCGGGCCATCCTCCCCATCCAAGCCGCCTCCCAGCAGACACAGCCCCCACGCTGCTTCCTACGTGGCCCACGCAGGACTCTGGGGCAGAACCCCGGGGCCTGGGCTGTGGGGTGAGCGCCCCCGCCTTCCCGGGGGCGCTGGGCACGAGACCTCGCGAGTGAGAAGACACATGTGGTGCCGCGGGCATGGCTGGTGTAAGGCTGCCCGGCACGGGTGCCAGGCCCCGGAACGGAGGAAGGCACTGAGCGTCAGGCGGCCTAGAGGCCAGGGGTAGCTAGAAGGCTCCCTGGGGGCTGTGTCGGGGACAGGCCCGAGCTGCAGAGTCGAAGGAGCAGTTCCCTCCTCCACAAAGCAAACAGAAGAGGCGGCCCTGGAGGGCCGGGGCAGCAGACTCCCTTTGGGATTTCTGGCCCCCAAGAGCTGAGGGAAAGAATATAGGGGAAGAAACTTCAAGTCCGTTTCCAGGAGGCAACAGCAAAAAATAAAAATAACAAAATAATAAATAACTGAAGTATTTCTGACCATCTCCCCAAAGGAATCTTTCTAGCAGCTCCACCTTGGCCCCATCCGAAAGGGACCCCAGGGAACTGTTGGGGCCAGTTGGGGCTATCTGCGGGTGGCCAGAGGGTTTAAGGGTTAGCTGCAAGGCCCAGCCGCCCACACCTGGTTTCCTTAGCTACCTGAGGACTATCTTTTTGGGCTCAGAGGCAGGTGCAGTGGCTCTAGAGGCTGGGCTGGGAGAAGAGGGGAGGCCAGCTCCTCAGAAGGGTGGGATGGGGCCAGGCTGCTGCACCTCCCCACAGGGCCCCACCGCTGGGCCAAAGGTCTGAGAAAGGGGCAGAGTCGGTTCAGCAGGAGACAATGTGGCCAGGACTGCCGGGAGGGGAACAAGAAGGGATAATGCCCTTTGGCTTCACAGCTTAATTTCCTCCCCAGCCTCTCTCTCACCCAGAGGCTCCTGAGAGGCAGGGGAGGGATGAGGGAACAGTGTCCTGTGGGAAGGCTAAGGGAAAGGGAGGAGGGCAGGAGAGGCGGCCACGCCCTCTGTCCCCAGAGCAGCTGGCCCCATCAGCCGGGTCACAGCTTCCCTTCCATGCTGTCCAGGCTGCTGGGGTCGAGGGTCCGGGGGCATCCCTCTGACCTCACTCCTAGGGTGGGCCGCTGTGGGGTAACCGCCGGACACTCCAGAACTTCACCGTCAGGTCACTGGGGTGGAGGACAAAGTGGAGGGGCGCCGGTCAGCTCTTGCAGTGGGCTTGGCTGGCTGCCCCCAAAAGTAGAGGATGAACTGGATTCCCCAAACTCCCCAAATGTGGTTGGGGCTGGGAGGCAAGCACGGCTTACAGGGGAGGTGGACTGCAGGTGGTGGGGTGCTGGGCAGATGGAGAGGCCTGTGCACTCAGAGGCCCCTGGGGGAGCTTTGTCATGGGTTTTCCTTTTTTTTTTGGGTGTTTCGTTTTGTCCAGGCCTGAAGGCTCCCCCTTCTGCTCCCTGGCACCCATCTCCTGGGGCCTGTCCCACTGTTCATGCTCGGAAAAGGACAGTCGGCACAGGAGGGACAGGCAGGGCACCTCTCTGGGTCAGGCAGGACAGGAAGGGAGAGGAAGAAGAAGGAGTAAAATAATCTCATACCGTTAAGAAGCAGCTCAGATCGAAGTGGGGAAAGAGAGGGAAAAGGAAAGAGGGGAAGAATGAAAGAGGAGACAGGGAGAGATGGGGAGGGTCAGGGCAGGGTGGTGGCGCGGCCCTTTATGGCCAGGACTCGTCGAGGAAGGCAGGGGGTGAGTCCAGGGACGTAATTCCACAACTTTACCCGGCAGTCACTGTGGGGGGAGAGAGGCGAGGACAGAGAGGAGAGGTGGGAGGAGATGGGAAGGGGAGGGGAGAGAAGGGACAAAGTCGGAACAAGAAAGAAAGCCATCTGAGTCGCACCCCATGGGACAGAGGGCCTGGCTGCTCCCCACACAGGGGGCCAGAGCGGGTGGGTGGGGTGTAAGAGGCGTGGTCTGGGGCTGGCAGGGCTGCTCTGTGCTCTGAGAGATACCTGCACGGGGGAAGACAGCCAGGGCAGGGGAGGGTAGGAAGGGCATGGAGACAAGCGGGCAAGGCTTGGCCCAGGGCCCAGTACCTTCCTCCTCCCCTGCCTAGCACAGTGCCCAGCACATGGTGGGCACTCACTGAAGGCTGGCACGGGCTAGGTATGCAAAGGAGGCCACCATGGAATCTGCTCTGTGAACCGAGCCTGCGGGGACAACTGCAGGGCCCTGAGCCTCCCAGCCTCCCCTGCCCATACCAGGAGATGAGGGAGCAGAGGCAGACCTCTCTGACCAGCACCCACCTGGAGGCTGTGAAGATATGCTTGGCATTGGTGCAGATGGCATTGATGGGACTGTCGTGGCCCTTGATCTCACCGATGGGTGTGAAGTTGTCCACGTTCCAGACCTTGATGACGCCCGCACGGCAGGCGCTGAGCAGCATGGGGCGGCCCGGGATGAAGGCCAGGGCGCACACCCAGTCCTTGTGCGCATTGGGGATTTGCTGTGAGAGGATCAGGGCTGGTGAGGGCTGGGGGAGGTGATGAGGGAGACAACCTGCCCCAGGGCCCCTCTTGCTAGCAGTGGAGCTACTTCCAGGCTCCCCTGGCCTCTAGACCTGCCACACGGGCAGGTGACACTGGTTCCAGGAGCCATGCTGGGTTGGCCTGTGCTGTGGGCTTTAGGGGACCAGAGATGGGTCCCTCTGCTCTTCTTCCCAGGTTCAAGCCTAAGATCCTGCCCTGGCAGAGAACCCTTCAGCCCTCACATGAGTCAGGCTAAAACACAAATGCTCCCAGGAAAGGAACTGGGTAACTGAGCTTCACATGCAAACCCAAGAGCTGAGAGCAAAGGCTTTGCTGAGAGCAGGTTGCCTAAGAGCGAGATGTGGCATCAGGAGAGGCTGCGGGTAGGGAAGAAGGGAGGATGGAGACAGAGGAGGAAGAGGGAGAACAGGAGGGCTTGGGGAGCTGTGAAAACCATATGGCCTGGGGCCCGCGAGTCCAGGCCCCAGGGTCTCCAAGGCCCTGCGTGGGCTATGGAAAGCACCCCACCCGAGTCTACCCTCTCCCTTTCCTCCTGACCCCACCTGGATGAGCTCCTGCTGGTCTAGGTCCCACTTCTTGATGCCGTTATCTCGGGAGCCACTGAACAGGATGTCTCCCTGGATGGCGAGACACTCGATGCCATCGTAGTGCGGGGGCTCGAAGTTGTGAGTGGGGCCGATGGTGCCCGTCACACACTCGCCCAGCTCGAACATCTGTGGGAGGAGGGAAGGCAGGGCCTACAGCACTGTGGACCCAGAGGCCTGAAGACCCAGGAGTCCGGCTAGGGTGACAGCCACTGCCCTCTGGGGAGAGGAGATACCCAGCAGGTGAGGGTTCCTGGAGGTGGGGCTGCTCCTTCCAAGAGACTGGGAACACGGAAGGTTCAGGTCTTGACCCCTCCCGTGGATACTGGGGCAGGGGTGGAAGGAGACCAACTCAAGTAATGCAGGGGTGAATCAGCTCATCACGCCGAGACCCCACAGCTCAACAGGCAGCTGCTAAGGAGAAAGGCGGGTTTAGGGTGTGAGCCTCCCTCTAGAATTCTTTTGATTTTTACTAAATATTCACCATAATCCCACCACCCCTGAAAACACTACTTCCTTCCAGTTTCTTTTTTGTTGGAGACTGAGTCTCACTCTGTTGCCCAGGCTGGAGTGCAGTGGTGCAAACTCGGCTCACTGCAACCTCTGCCTCCCGGGTTCAAGCGATTCTCCTGCCTCAACCTCCCAAGAAGCTGGGACTACAGGCGCCCGACACCATGCCTGGTTAATGTTTTGTATTTTTAGTAGAGACAGAGTTTCACCATGTTGGCCAGGCTGGTCTCAAACTCCTGACCTCAAGCAATCCTCCCACCTCAGCCTCCCAAAGTGCTAGGATTACAGACGTCAGCCACCACGCCTGGCCTGCTTCCTTTCAGTTTCTGACTGTGTATAGACAGTTTTCAATGGCATAATCAGAGAGCAAACAAATTAGTGTTTGTATACTTCACATTTGGTTTGCTATTTATCATTTTAATAGCTGCAGTGCATCCCATTTAGTGGATTTGCCATAATTTGATTGTTATTCTACCTTTCAACATTTAAGTTATTATGAATTTTTCACCAGTTACAAAATAATGCTGCAATTTATAACTTTCTGCACATAAATTCTTGCCTTCTTTGGGATGATTTCTTCAGCAGACATCTCCAGAAGTCTTACAATTTTTCATGGGTACTCCCAAGGCAACAGAGGGCAAAGACTGGGGAGAGTGGAAGACCAGCCCCGACCCAGGCCTCATAGCTGAGGTACCTTAACGTAGTGGTCCTTGGAGCCAGTCACCACGAGGTCGTGCTGGCTGGCCGTCTGGGTGACCGTCAGGCACATCACAGGGCCGATGTGGCCAGTCAGCTTGCCGACAGGCTGGAACCTGCAGTGGGAAGAGGCCCAGCCGGGGGTAGGTGAATTAGAGGGGACCCTGGGTTGGGGTAGGGTGTCTGCCCCAAAACAAATAGGCCTGGTCAGGGTACTCACCCTCCCCTCTCGCTCAGGGCAAGATCAAGAATCTAGACATGAGCTACCCTGCATCCCAGCAGTCTCACTGGAGAGGGCACGGGCCCAGCAGCATGGGGGGAATAAAGGTGTTGCTGAGGTCCTACCCACCCTGGGGTGGGTCCCCCTCAGCCAAGACCTGGGTGCCTTGCCTGGGCATGCCGAACCCTCCTCCCTCCCCAGGTATCACGCTGACCTGCTAAGCTCCCAGATGCGGACGGCGTTGCCTGACGCGGCATACAGCATGGTGCCCGAAGGGCTGAGGGCGATCTGGTTGATCTGATGCTCGCCCTGAGCACTGGTGATGGCACGGGTGGATGTGGCGGCACAGGCATCCCCTGAGATCACCTGGCCCGAGGACCTGCCCATCAGGGAGAAAGGCAAGGCCAGAGGTCAAAACAATCCATGTGCACAGTGCAGGAAACCAATAAAACGTCACTAAGACCAGCCCAAATGACCCACTTCTTCCAGGAAGTCTTCTTTGACTGATAGAGAAGAGCAATAGCTTCTCCCATAAGTGAGACCCAGGGGAGAGGTCCACTCTAGTCCCCGATGAGTCAACTCCCCATGTGGCCTGCCCGTGTGCCTGGTCACTGGCTTGGAAAGATGGTAAGGCTCAGTCATGAGACTGGGTGTGAACATGGATCTTCAGGAAATCAACCTGAGCCTCAGTTTCCTCATCTGTTAGAAGAGGTGATTATATCCATTCTGTTTACTACTTTTTTTTTTTTTCTGAATGGAGTTTCACTCTTGTTGCCCAGGCTGGAGCGCAACGGCGTGATCTCGGCTCACTGCAACCTCTGCCTCCCGGGTACAAGCGATTCTCCTGCCTCACCCTCCCGAGTAGCTGGGATTATAGGCATGTGCCACCATGCCAAGCTAATTTTGTATTTTTAGTAGAGACGGGGTTTCTTCATATTGGTCAGGCTGGTCTCGAACTCCCGACCTCAGGTGATTTGCCTGCCTCAGCCTCCCAAAGTGCTGGGATTACAGGCGTGAGCCACTGCACCCAGCCTGTTTACATTTATTTATGTTTGTTTGTTTGAGATGGAGTTTCACTCTTGTTGCCCAGGCTGGAGTGCAATGGCGTGATCTCGGCTCACTGCAATCTCCGCCTCCCAGGTTCAAGCAATTCTCCTGCCTCAGCCTCCTGAGTAGCTGTGATTACAGGCAAGCGCCACCATGCCTGGCTAATTTTGTATTTTTAGTAGAGACGGGGTTTCTCCATGTTGGTTAGGCTGGTCTTGAACTACCGACCTCAGGTGATCTGCCCGCCTCGGCCTCCCAAAGTGCTGGGATTACAGGTTTGAGCCACTGTGCCCAGCCTTGTTTACTTTTTTTATTTTTTAAGACTTTATTTTTTTTTTAGGCCAGTTTTAGGTTCACAGCAAAACTAAGCACAAGATACAGAGATTTCTCACATGCCCCTGCCCCCACACAGGCACAGACTCCCGCATTATCAACACCCCCCACCAGAAAGCTGCCTGTGTTTTGATTATGAACCCATGTTGACATATTGTTATTGCCCAAGTCCACAGTTTATGTTAGAGTTCACTCTTGGTGTTGTACATTCTAAGGGTTTGAACAAATGTATAATGGCATGCATCTACCATTACGGCATCATACAGAATAATTTTACTGCCCTAAAAACCCTCTGTTTACTTTATTCATTATTATTATTTTTTGAAACAAGGTCTTGCTCTGTCACCCAGATTGGAGTGCAGTGGCACAAACATGGCTCACTACAGTCTCGACCTCCTGGGCTCAAGCAACCCTCCCACCTCAGCCTCCTGAGTAGCTGGGACTACAGGCATGCACCACCATGCTCAACTAATTAAAATTTTTTTTTTGTAGAGACAGGGTCTCCCTGTGTTGCCCAGGCTGGTCTTGAACTCCTGGTCTCAAGTGATCCTCCTGCTTCAGCCTCCGAAATATCTGAGATTATAGGCATGAGCCACTGTGCTCAGCCTGTTTACTTCTTAAGGATCAAATTAATAGACTATAGCTTACAGTGTTAATGTAAGGATGTAGTATGACTTCTGCTAAAAAAAACCACTTTATTTTGCAAGGATCTTGGTCACAGTTCTGCCTCCCCTGCCCTATGCCTGTGTGTCTGAGACTGTCGGGGCAGGGCTCAGGGCCATGACTGGGTGGTCGCCTACACAGGCAGTGGCCAGCATGGCTTTGGAGGCTCGCCCTGTTTCCTAGCTCCTCTTTCAGACTCATAGGATGATATCTAACACACCTCAAGGGGCAGGGCTTGGGGGACTGGGCTGTGGGTGGAGGCCAGGCAGGCCAAAAATTCCCCTAGTGGTGCTGCCCCAGACACTGTCTCCCAAACCAAGAGATCTCACCTTGTACCCCAGGGTCAAGCCAAGTTCATAGGCTGGTAATGGTCTTTGTGCCCATGTAGCCGGGCTGTGCTGTGCTGAGTGGGTCACTTGGGCTGGGAGCATCTGTACCCAACCCAGCCTGCTGCAGCCCACCACTGTGAGGCAGGCCGGGGGGTACTCACGTGAGAGTTCGAATGCACTTGGCCGAGTCCCGGATGTCCCACACCTTGATGTAGGAGGTGGACACGGAGAACACAAGCCCTGAGTGGCTGCAGTACTTGATGGAGACCACGTTGTTGGGGTGGCCTTTTAGAGCTGCGATCTCCTGTCCCGTAACCAAGTTCCACATCTTGCAGCTTCGGTCTGCGAGAGATGGGAGGAAGCCACAGGGAGGGGAGGGATGTCAGCCACTAGGGGGCGCAGCTCCGCCTCTGCAGGGGCTGCCCGGGATAGGGGAAAGGGATCCACAGAGCTCCAGGACGGAGCTCCTAGGTCTGAAGAGGAGAAAAACACATACACATGTGCTCACTGGCATGTGTGTGCTAGTAAAAAACTCTGGGGAGAGAGAATTCCCTCAGAACTTCAGACCAGGGCTCCTCAAGCAAACTTTCCACAAACACCAGAGTTTTGTGAGCCATACTGCTAAGGTGTCCAGGGCTAAAATAAAATTCTTAAGCTTTTATGGTGCCTGTTCCTCCAAACGCTAATTGCTGACAAAGTAAATGAACCAGTGCAAACAAATGTTATGGGAAAACTTGGAATCAATCAATCACACCTAGATTGACAGGTATCCCCCCCATTGCCGTGGAGAGCTATATTTATGCTTGTGTTATAGTATGCGTGTCTATTACAGACTAGTTCTTTCTGTCAGTAAAATGAATGAATGAATGAGTAAATAAAGAATTTTGTATTTACTTATTGAGATAGGGTCTTGCTCTGTTGCCCAGGCTGGAGTGTAATTGCACAAACACAGCTCACTGCAGCCTTGACCTCCTGGACTCAAACGATCCTCCTACCTCAGCCTCCTGAGTAGCTGGGGCTACAGGCACATGTCATTGTGACTAATTTTTTATTTTTTATAGAGACAGGATCTCACTATTTGCCCACACAGGTAGTCTGAAACTCCTGGGCTTAAGCAATTCTCTTGCCTCATGCTTCCAAAGTGCTGCAATTACAGGTATGAGCCACTGTGCCCGGCCTATCTGCTGGTAAAATGTTTGACTTTGTTGCTGTCATCAGGTGAGCGTGACTTTGTAAAGTGCTGCTGCCGAGATCATAGGGAGTGCCTAGATGTATGAGCTGGGGTGATGTTGGGCAGTGCAAGTACAGGTGGGGCACCTGAGAAGCTTCCTGAAGTTTCCCCGGGAGGTCTGGAAGGAAGTGCTGGATGGAGCCACCAGGTCAGGTATGAGGGAAGGCTTGGCCAAGGATGCATGGGATGGGGGCCTTGAGCTAAGGTAAGAAACAAGGGTAGTAAGCAAATAGATCCCCATATCCTCAACTCCTGGGGGCTCTATGTTCTTATCTCCTTCACAGACCACTCTGACACAGGAAGCAGGGGTGAGTAGGAGACCCCAACCCTACCTGGCTAGTTGGCGTTCCACGTACCTTTGGACCCTGTGAACAGCAACTCATCCGTGGCATCCAGGCAGAGGATGGGCTTGGTGTGGCCTTCGGCCATGGAGACACACTGCAGTGGGGCCGTCCGTGCACCCTTGGCTCCTCCAACCGGGGAAATGATGCCCCTTCCCAGGAGAGAGGGAGAGAAGGCATGTTTGTCAGCCAGGGAGACCATGGCCAGGTTGATCAAGGCATGTGTGTGTGATGGGGACAGGGCAGGGAGGGGATGAGGACCTAATAACAGTGACTTTAAGGACTCCAGCCAAATTCCACCAAGGTCTGAGAGCCGGGAATGGGCTACACAGAGTGGAGATGGCCTGTCTTAATCAGCAATGTCAGTTGCCATCCTGAGCACTTCTGGGCAAGCAAACCCCGTGTCAGGCACAGCTAGAAGGTGCAGGAGGTGTGGGCTCTGTCTACAGAGAGTTCCCGTCTGACAATGTCTGACCCAGATCCTGAGATGTGAATGCGCCCGGGTCCAGCTGGGCAGGGCAGAGGCCTGGGGGCTGGAACTGGACCCTGTAGCTTCCATCAGAAGCTGCATGCTGCTTCAGCTAACCAAGTGTGAGGGAGGGGTGCTGAGAGGGAGGGGTGCTCAGGCCGCCACCCCCATGCACCCTGATCCCAGTAAACCCTTCTGCTGGTGACTGCCTCTGAGGCTGGCATCTTCCAAACAGAGAGCCATGTGTACACATACACACCCCTTTTGGACCAGCGGGATCAAACCTGTGACTGGCATTTACAAAGGGCTAAATCCCTTTGGGGCTGGCTTGGCTTTGGGGTAGGAGGTTTGGGGCTCTCTGGAATGGGGCTGTATGGACCTGGAACAACACCTCCTTGCTCCCATGATGCCGGGGGAGCGAGAATGAGGTTGGCCCAAGTGAGCGTGAGGATTTTGCCACATCCAGCTTCCTGAGGTTCTGAAGATGATTTTTTTTCTCAGTGAGGGTCTTTTGGGATGAGACCCTGGCTGAGTTATGTCTGAAAACATATCCTAGCTTTGTTTCTTTCCCCAAGAGAACGCTGCTCCTGACAGTGACTCTGTGGCCAAGGGTCTACTGAAATGATCAAGGTTTTGCCTGTGGCGCTTCTGGCATAGCTCCCCCCAGACTCTGCCAGGCCCACCCTTGAGGATGGTGGTCGGATACATCCAGCTGCCAGCCGGGTGCCACACATGCACAAATAGCTCCCCAAGCTGCTCCAGCACCCTGCTTCTGACAATGGTTTGGCTTCACTGCATGGCCACAGAACTATGTCAAACGGATCACGCTCCCCCCGATGACAGCCTGGCCAGCTGGCTAACATCTTGTGGTGGCAAAGCCTCATGATTCGCAGTGAACCAGATGTCGACACTCAGGGCTGGAGGCTCAAGGAGCTGAGACAGCCCACCAGGAGAGCCGAGGAAGCTCTCAGTCCATGAGGGGCCCTTGGCTTGTCAGGGGCTCCGGACCCCAGGTCCTAAGTCTTGCTCCTCGTTGTGGAGTGTTGTGCTGGGCTGGCTGGGAGAACCAGCCTCCAGCCATCCCACAGGCTGTGGGAAGGGGAGGTACCCGCACATCTGTGTGCTAAGAGGTGTGGGCAAGGGGTGCTGCACCCATGGTGCCCCTCCCAGAGCCAACGTCTGAAAAGCTCACCCCCAGCACAAGCTGAGGGAATCAAAGGACCCAGAGCACACCACCGGCACCCCCAAAAGGAGCAGCCCTCAGCATTTCCCCTGTCTTCCAGTCGTGGAGAACTCAGCCGCAGCCCAGCATCCCCTAGGCCTCCATGCTGCGCCCCTCCCTGCCCAGGTGAGGAGGGAGAAGAGAACAGGGCCTGCGACAAGCAACTGTGCACCCTCCCCAAGCCCCCAGCTCTAGCCGGCGCAGTCCAAGGCCTTGTGGCCACCCTGAGAGAGAGGAACCACGGGGGGCAGGAACAAGTCTGGAGAGGGGAGCAGCAGGGAGGGGAGTGGAGGGGCCGCATGCTGAGGACACAGGTGTCAGGCGGGAGGGATGCAGCGAGAGACAGAGAAGAGAGGGTGCCGAGAGTGAGAGTGGGGAACCAAACACGAGAGACATTCTGTGTGTACCTCAGGACCTCCGACAAAGAGGAGTCGCTGTCATCAGACCTGGGGAGGGCAGAAAATTAGCTGGATTAGGGGGTGAGAGGAGACACACACAGAGGGACGCAGAGGCGGCAGCAGCGTGTGGGGTGGTCAGAGGGCAGGTTATTCTCTTTCAGGGGAGCAGAGACAGGCAGAGGAATGAGGGCCTCGGGAGAGCAGGGGAGGAGGTGGGTGGGCTGGTCTGGGAGCTGGGATTCTCCCCCAGGAGTGGGCTGCCAGGGTCTCTAGGCTGGCAGGGGAGGAGCGAGGAGGGGGCCACGGGGAGACGTGGGAGCACCAGCCCCACACATGGGGAGACGTTTCCGGGGCTGTTTGCTGGTTCCAAGCTCTCTGGCTGCCCCATCGCACAAGCTGGGGGCACCTGCCCCACCCCAGCAATGCCCATACCTGCCCAAGGCTGAAGGAAGCCATGCCTGATCCTACCCCTCCCTGGGAGCTGGCTTCTTCCAGCAATTCCTCAGGGGCTCACTTATTTACAAAGCCCACTATCCCTAGGGGGCCCACAGGGACAGTGCCTAGAAGTTGGCTCTGCACTATGCACAGGCTCCAAGGCTTGGACCACTGGACAAGACCAAGGCCTCCAGAAGACCATCAGGCTGGGATGGGCAGAGTCCTGCACCAATCCTTCCAAAAAGGGGACCTGTTGATTGTAACAACATGGAGATGGGCTAGGAGTGATCCATGGCTCCCCCCACAGCAGCCTGAGCCATGAGAGGTTTGGGGAAGGAGGTGTCTGGGGTGCCAGGTCTGCAGGGCTCTGACTCCTGGGCTCAGCATTCATCGAGCAGTATTTTGACCCAGGAAGGGGCGTTTCTGTGGAGAGGTGGGGAGGGTGGACATCAGGCACTAGGTACAAGGACAAGTATTTTCTAGTGTGAGACTCCCCTGAAGGACACAGCACTGTCACCCCTGGGGCAGGGAAGCCTTCAGGGAGCTAAGAGAGGAACCCTCTTGAGGTCTGCAGAGAGCAAAACAGGACCAGGGTGGGCCCAGCAATGCTGGGGAGCCCAGAGCAGCACATGGAGGATAGGGTCCTCCCCTTTCCTGAGGCACAGCAGGCAGGGGCTGGAAGTCCCAGGCTCTGGGTGCAATTCTGCCACTTTCTAGGTGAACATCCCTGGCTCCCTCTTTGAGCCTCATTTCCTCTTATGTGAAATAGGGAAGACAATTCTCCTGGTTGTTTTATAGCCTAATGAAATCACATATATGAAAGCAGGCTGTAAAGCACAGGGAGAAAGCCTGAATGCAGGGGAGGCTGTTAACATAAACCACACCGTTAGGCATTAGAGTTTTGCATCAGGAGCTGTGAATATAGGTGGACCTGAATCTGCCTGCAATTTGGGGGTCTGGTCTCTTTCTGCTGGGAGAATGCAGAGAGTGGAGTGGTTGAAGCTGAAGGAAGGGGCTTCAGAGCAGACTCAAAGCAGCAGCAGAGGTGGATTAAAGGGCAGCTCTGGAGAGCCCTCGGGCATCTGCCGCATGCAACCAGCCCGCCTGACTGCCCGGCCCCAATCCCTGTGGCCTCCTTCTTGCCCTCTCCTGAGGGCCTGGCATTCTCAGGGGAGGAGAAGGGCCCATGGTTAGTACAGGAAGGAGAGAAATGCCAGGAGATGGCATCAGGGCCTCAGCTCTTGGAGGGGCTGGAACTTCAGGCTGGGGTTGGCTTGGCCACCTGAGCCTTCCTCCAGCAAGGACCATCCACAGGCTCCCCATTGCCACCTCGGTGCCCTCCCCCACTTGCCCTTCAGCCCTGCTTACTTGTCCAGTGCTGACCCCTGGCTCTGATTACTGGTGAGACGAGAGAAGACATTGCGGTCATTGCGGGGCCGAGTGGGAGGGGATGATGGGGGTGTGAATCCCACATCTGTGGACCTGGTGAGTCGGGACAGAGGGCAGCCTGTTAGTGACCACCCCTGCCCACAGGCCCCTACTTGGTGCTGGGCTTCCACCTTCTGCCTTGGCTGTGAGGCCCGCAGGGCAGGGTCTGCTGTGTATTATTCTCAGAGCTCAACACCCAATTAAACTCCTGGATGCTGTCTTTAAACATCAATCCTCATCATTCACAGATTCCATATTTGGGAATTCACCTATTTATTAAAATATATTTGTGGCCAGGTGCAGTGGCTCACGTCTGTAATCCCAGTAAATTGAAAGGCCGAGGTGGGAGGATTGCTTGAACTTAGGAGTTTGAGACCAGCCTGGGCAACGTGGTGAGGCCTCAACTCTACAAAAAGTGAAAAAATTAGGCAGGGATGGTGGTGCATGCCTGTAGTCCCAGCTACTTGAGAGTCTAAGGCGGGAGGATCGCTTGAGCCTGGGAGGTGGAGATTGCAGTGAACCCTGATCATGCCACTGTACTCCAGCCTGGGTGATGGAGTAAGACCCTATCTCTAAAAAGAAAAAAAATCCTCCTGCCTCCCACCAAGGCAGGTGGCAAGAGGCCATCTTGAGCCCCTGCTTTCCCACTATTTAGCTGTGTGCCACCAAATCTCTTAATTAAGTGCATGGACCAGAAAACCCTGAAAGTCATCCTTTGATCTACAGAAGCTCTGTGGGCCTGGCCCACATGTGGGTGACCAGCTGGGGACTTCCCTGCCATTCTGCATTGATCTCTTTTTTCCTTTGAATTTCTTTCTTCTTTCTTTCCCTTCCTTCCTTCCTTTTCCCTCCCCCACTCCCCCTCCCCTCCCCTCCCTTCCTTTCCTTTCCCTTCCCTTCCATTTTTCTTTTCCTTTTCTTTTGTTTCTGAGACAGAGTCTCACACTGTCACCCAGGCTGGACTGCAATGGCGTGATCTCAGCCCACTGCAATCTCCACCTCCCAGGTTCATGCAATTCTCCTGCCTCAGCCTCCCAAGTAACTGGGATTACAGGTGCACACCACCACGCCCAGCCAATTTTTTTGCATTTCAGTAGAGACTGGGTTTCACTGTATTGCCCAGGCTGGTCTTGAACTCCTGAGCTCAGGCAATCCACCTGCCTCAGCCTCCCAAAGTGCTAGGATTACTGGCGCCCGGCCTTTGCTTTGAATTTCTAATCTTCTCTCACACCATAAGGCCTTAAAAAGACCTGAAAGCTCCCCAGAACTTATGGTTATGAAAAGGGGCTGAAGCACTTCAGTGCAATGACTAATCCAAGCCACTACAAAGCCACTTGTGTTGGGTGCACATCAGCAAACAGTTTCCAGCATCTGGCTCGGCTATGCAGTTTAAGGTGCGTTACAGAGATTACATTTCTTTTTCTTTTTCTTTTTTTTTTTTTGAGACAGAGTCTCTCTCTGTTACCCAGGCTGCAGTGCAGTGGCACGATCCCAGCCCACTGCAATCTCTGCCTCCCACGTTCAAACCATTCTAATGCCTCAGCCTCCCGAGTAGCTGGGATTACAGGCATGCGCCACTATGCCTGGCTAATTTTTATATTTTTAGTAGAGATGATGTTTCACCATATTGGCCAGGCTGGTCTCAAACTCCTGGGCTCAAGTGATCTGGCCATCTCAGCCTCCCAAAGTGCTGGGATTACAGGTGTGAGCCATCACGCCTGGCCCATTTCTTGAGTCCACACCTGACAGGGTGGGGAAGGGACCATTGGGTGAACCTGAATGGCTCAGTCAAGCTGGCCCAGGTTACACTGTGTACAAGATGATCAACAGAGCAGAACATCATAGCCACTCATGTAACCAAGGACTAGACTGGTGGTGACTCTGGAGCAGATTCTAGAACATGATCTCACCTAACGGGCTGCCCTCGGTCGTAGGACTTCCTTCTCGTCAGCGGGGACGTCTCTGTGGCTCGAGATTGCCTGGGGCTACAACAGAAGAGTCCAGTGAGGCCCAGACCCAACTCCACCTCCACCCCAACCCACATTCCTGCTCCCATCCTTACAAAGTGCTGCCCCGGGTAGGCAGGCTGACGGTGCGCGAGACCCTGTCCCGGTAATAGGGGTCTCGGACAGAGAAGCCCACTCCGTCCTCTTTGATCTCAACAAGGGAGGCCAGGGACTTGGTGATGTTCTTGGTGGAGATATCCAGTGGGGGGCCCAGGCACTCGGCTGACACAGCTTTCATTTGGGCAGACAGTTTGGGCTCGCTCTGGGAAAGGAAGAATAGGGTGGATCAACTTGCCCAAATGGCATGGCACATAAAGGGGAGCCAGAGGAAATTCTATTTTTTTTTTTTTTTTAGACGGAGTCTTTCTGTCTCCCAGGCTGGAGTTCAGTGGCACAATCTCGGCTCACTGCAAGCTCTGCCTCCTGGGTTCTCGCCATTCTTCTGCCTCAGCCTCCCTAGTAGCTGGGACTACAGGGGCCCGCCACCACGCCTGGCTAATTTTTTGTATTTTTAGTGGAGACGGGGTTTCACCATGTTAGCCAGGATGGTCTCGATCTCCTGACCTCGTGATCCGCCCACCTCGGCCTCCCAAAGTGCTGGGATTACAGGCATGAGCCACTGTGCCCGGCCTTTTTTTTTTTTTTTTTTTTTTTTTGAGACGGTGGTGCAAACATGGCTACTGCAGCCTCAACTTCCTAGGCTCATGTGATCCCCCCACCTCAGCCTCCTCGAGCAGCTGAGACTACAGGCACGTGCCACCATACCCGGATAATTAAAAAATTTTTTTTCTGTAGAGATAGGGTCTCGCCATGTTGTCCAGGCTGGTCTTGAACTCCTGGGCTCACAAAATCCTCTTGCCTCAGACTCCCAAAGTGCTAGGATTACAGGCGTGAGCCACCACACCCAGCCCGCCCAGAAATTCTAACAAGAGAAATGATGCCGTCTTGGTGGCCTAAGGTAGAGGACCTGATGGAAGGACTCAGACAGACAT
Organism: Pongo abelii; assembly: GCF_028885655.2. Lineage (NCBI taxonomy): Eukaryota > Metazoa > Chordata > Mammalia > Primates > Hominidae > Pongo > Pongo abelii. The sequence goes on along the minus strand of NC_071985.2, from coordinate 48,564,375 downwards.
CACCTGTGCTCCACAGCTAAACTCTTAGGGTTTCTGGAGAATCCAGAGCAACTGAAATGGTTTCGCTGCCCTTAGTTGGACTATGTAAACACAGAATGCCCAGCCTGACTTCTTTGCTGGTCACCAGCTAATCAGTTTACCTCAAAACTATGCATAATTTGCTATTCCCAGTCTGAAGCTTTTTCCCTCCTTGTCTCCTTAATAAACCCTGCATCTTGATTCAGTCTAATGAAACCGATCCCTCACTATTAGGTAAACTTCCTTATTTTTGACTCCCATATGGTTGAATTGACTGTGTGCACGTAAGATAACCAGACATTTAGACGTAGGTTTTGACTTAGAGCGTGAGGCAGAATCATGGGTGGGGGAAAGGGGATATTTTTGAAAGCGGGGCCCCTGGTTATGGTGGTGTTGCTAGCAGGGTGGCAACAGAGGCTAGCGGTGGCTCCAGCCACTTCTCCCACCTTCCACCCACCTCAGAAGGAATGGGCTGTAACAGGTTACATATCTGGACAACCCCCAGTTCCAGACTAAGTTTTCTTGGCGCCTCCCTCCCAGCTGGGGACAATATTGTGTTGTGGCTGAGGGTGGAGCAGAGCCACATAAGCGGGGAACAGGCTGTGGGGAGGCTGGCCCTGCTGCACCCACTGCCTGACTTCCGGCGGGGCTCACCTTGAACTTGAAATCGTCATGGCTGGTGGAGCCTTTCATGGTGAATGACTGGGAGAAGCTGAGGAAGAAGCAGAGAGAGTTCAGGATCCTGAGGAGCCCCCAAATTCAGGCTCAGTCCTGGGACCTATGGCAACTCCTCCCACCAGCCCCAGGTACATGCTGTGAGCCAGCCTCTCACTCCCAGCTTGCAAACTCACCTCCCCTCAGAGAACTCTGAGATCTCCTCATCTGTGCTGGCGTAGCCGTTCTCTGTGGGAGGGCAGGAGGGAGGGAAAGGGGTTGAGAAGCCCCGTCCAAGTGTTGGGGGAGGGATGATGGTCTCCCTCCTATATCTCACCCACTGGAATCAGACCAGGGCTCCTGGTGGGGGTTAGGGGTGGTTCTGGGGAAGTGAGGGCCTTGTGGGGGTCTGAGCCCAAGAGCACCGGAGTGCCAAGGAGCTGGCAGCTTCCACCCGCCCCTACCCCGTACCCTGCTGCACATTGTAGATGAGGGCCTGCAGCTCGGGGTGAGCCTCAGCCTTCTCACGCAGGGCGTCCAGGAGCAGATGGTTCTGGGAGGAGCCCGCCATATCCGTCTGCCTCAGTCGGCCCTCCAACAGCCGGATCTGGGCTTCTTTTTGTGCCACTTGCAGCCCCTGGGGACAGGGAAGAAAGCCTGGAGTTACCCCTCTTGGGGGTTGAGAGTCCCCCACATCACAAAACCTGCACCCCTCAAGACACCTTGGAGGGCTCCCTTCCAGCTCCCAACATCACCCTTGTACCTGGCACAGACCCGAGAGTACCGCCAGCCCCCTTAGCTCCCACATACACACATTAAGTGAAGGTCACCTTAGGACATACCCTATTATGGGCTAGGTTATGTCCCCCCAAAACTCATATTCATCTACAGCCAAGGAGAGAGGCCCTAGAAGAAACCAGCCCTGCCAACACCTTGATTTTGGACTTCCCGCCCTCTCTTGTTTGAGGCTCCCAGACTGCTACTTGGTTATGGCAGCCCCAGCAAACTCATGAAGTCCCCAGACACAAAGCAGAGCTGAGAGGAGCTCAGTGGGGCCTGGGGGAGGGGTCAAGTGAGAGTCTCCCGCCTCCTTCCAGAGTTACACAGGTGCACACCATGTAGGCTCTGTCCCCAGAGACCACAGGCCCCAGGAGGGAAGGAGGCACATCCTCTGGTTAGCTCTCTGTCAAGGAGAGAGGAGAGGAGCCCAAGAAATGTCAAGGGACACCTGATGTTCTGGTGTAAACCCTCCTGGGTGGAATGTGGTCTGTTTGTTTTTCCCCTACCCCCACATACACACACTTCTCCCTCCATCTCCAACAGACTCAAGCCTAGCACTGCTTTGGATAGGCTTGGGCCAGACACCCAGAGTCAACTTTAACAGAGGCCCTGCTGTGTACCAGGTGCCAGGCCACGCCCCTTACACACAGCATCTCGTTAAAGCCACGCAACAAGCTACAAGCTTGGTATGGTCATCCCCTCAGCTTTACAGCTGTGGCATGGGAGGTTCAGAGGTTAGGCGGCTTGTCCTAGCCTGTGAGTGATGCAGGTGAGGAGAAGCCAGGCCCCTGGGCTTCACACTAGGGTATATCACAGAGGCATCTGTGCCCGTAGAGCCCGCTGCCCAGGTACGCTCCCAGCTTACCTTGTCAATGGATGCCTTGAGGAAGTTGTCTAGCAGGAGGCGGGCTTCAGCCAGGGAGCAGGAGCTGATGACCACAGATGTATCTGTGGAGTCCAGCTCCTCCTAGGACCGGGAGGCAGAGAAACCTGTCACCTGGGGCTGCCCCTGCCACCCATCTCTCCCGCCTCCGCCCCAGCAGGCCCAGCCCTGCGGATACCTTGGTCTCCTCCAGCTGCACGATGGTGGCCTGGCAGTCGGTGATGCTGTCATTGATGTAGTCAATGTTGGCTGCCAGCACCTCGATCTCCTCGGCCAGCTCCTGCAGCCCCTTCTCTTCCTCGGGGCTCTCAGCCTGCAGCCGCTCCCGCTTCCTCCGCAGTGCCTCCTGCAGGAGGAACAGCTCCTCCCTTTTCTGGGGTCAGAGGGGAGGGTGATGATTGTGATGAAGGAGAGGCCTCATGTAGCTGCCCAGCCCTGCCCATAGCTTCCACCACAGGCTGGCCTGTGAGGTCCCCCCAGCACCTCTGGATTCCAGAGAAGGCAAAAGGAACAGAGGGAGGTGGGGTGGGGAAAGGTCTGAAGAGCCAGTGAAGTTGGAGGTGACAGAGGACAGGCAGAGGGGTGGGATGGGAGAAGGGGGAGGCAGGGCTCACCTTGATGAGCCGCTCCATGTCAGCCTCCAGGTTGACAATGGTCATTCTCTGCATGACAATGTCGATGATCCGTCGCTCCAGGGACTGCCACTTGAGCCTTGCCGCCTTACTGAAGCTCTGGCTGGCCCCCTTCTTCTGGAACTTCTTTCTGGGAGACATAGGCAAAGGGGATTGGATGGGACTCCTTCTAACCTCTGCAGCTCCACTGAGCCCCCATCTGGAGTTGACAGCCATGGGGACCCGGAGCACTCCCCAGAGCTTCCCTCTTCCTCACCCTGGCCCTGCCCCATATTCCCACCCCCTCTGCCTGCACAGGCCAGGGGACTGCCAGTCCACCTTACCGGGCAGGACGGGTGCCATTGACAGTGGGCGCAGGATGGTCCCCCAAGAAGTGGTTGATTTTGCGGTTCCACTGGCGCACGATGCTGGAGACAGAGCGGGCCCCTGATTCAGCCTCAGATGAGGTAGTGCTGGCCGACACCTCAGCCCCAGAGTCCAGCATGGGTGGCTTTAGTCCTGCACGCCCTGCCACCCGCTCAGACATGGGCTTGGCCAGGCGCCTCAGTGCGGAAACCTGGGGCAGCAGGGAGAAAAGAGGGAGCTGGTGAGCAGGGTGGCCTGGAGCCACACAGAAGGGCCCAGGTTGGGGTGCCGGGCAGCAGGAACACAGAGGCTGCTCTGTGCTGGCCTGGGCTTGGGCTGCAAAAGGGCCAAGGGGTCTCTGTTTGATGTGACACGCACACAAAAGAGGCTGCCACCTTCTTTTTTTTAATGCACAGCTTAGACATTTGGGAATGGGCCTGCAGTCTGCCCTGCAGCCTGAGCTCTTGTTGAGAAAGGCCCTTCTAATAGGTTGGACACAACTTGGACACCAACTATGCTTGCTGAATGGAAGGAGGGAGAGCCAGGGCCACAGGCAGGGCTCGCTTCCCCTCCCTGCCGGCTCTGGCAGAACTGGGAAATACCGCCTTTATTCCACCGCCAGGAAGTTGGAGGCCCAAAAGAGAAGGCAAGCAATGCACGCACGCATGCACACATGCACGCACACATGTGCAGCAGGGCCAGGGCCTCGCCAGCCCCTCGAGTGAGCTCACCTCCTGGGTCTTCCTCCTCAGGACCATCTCCTGCTGCCGCTTCTGGGACTCCAGAGCTCGGATCTGAAACTGTGGGAGACAGAAGAGGGTTGGGCTCCACACTCAGGCACCTTAGCCCTCTCTGTCTGTGCACAGGCTGGCTAGCCCTGTAGTTGAAAGCCTGGGCTTTAGGGTGATTCTCATGCAGCCAAACTCTTGATAAAGTGGGACCCAGAGTTGAGCTCCCCTCCCCAGAGGTTGCAGTGAAGACTGCTTTCTCCACAAGGGCAATTTCCTTAGCCTCTTCTTCCCTCCAGTGAGGAGGAATCCTGGAGCGGAGGGCTCAGCCCTACTGGGGCTTCTCTGGAGGGCCTGAAGCTGCACATTTCCAGCTTGCTGGTCACCTTGGGCAAGTTCCTTCCCCTCTCCAGGGCTCAAGTCCCTCCTCTTAACATGTGGGGGCTGGACCAGAAGCCACAGGGTCTCATCTTGCTCTGACAGGCTGTACTGTTCTCCAAGCATGACCATTACCACTTAGGACAGTGGAGATTGAGGCCTGCTTGGTCAGAAGGGGCAGCCAGGTGCACCAGGAGGCTGGGAGTGCTAGGGCCAAAGGATCCTGGGATGCTCAAGGGCCACCCCTTACCTCCTGTCGCCGCTGCTCCTTCTTGAGCTGCGCAATCTCCCGGTTCCTCTTGGTCTCCACTAGCCGCCGCCGCTGCTGCTCCTCACGCATCTGCTTCATCAGGGCCACCTGGGATGGGCAGAGATGATGGTGAGACAGGGCTGGGAGGCAGGTGGCCCACACTCTCCAGGGAGGGGCCAGATCTGAGGGCATGGGGCAGGGATAGTGGCTAGCCAGGCAACACTGGCTCAGGGCCTGGAGGTCTGAAGGGAGGGGTTCTACCTCCCACTCCTCCATAGGAGCTGAAGCCACCTGGGCAAGCTGCCAAAAGGAGTGGCCTCACAGCCAGCCCAACAGCGCAGATGCCCCACTCTGCAGGGCCCGACTGTGGCCCTCGCTGCTTGGAATGCCACAGCCCCTAGTGGCCCTCACCCACAGCCACTGTCCTGTGTCTGGCCATTCCAGAAACAGTCTGGGTTGCTGAAGGCAGGTAATCCTCTCCCCTGCTGAAGGCTGAGCTGCAGACAGGGCTGAGGTGAAGGTCAGGGCCCTCATGGCCAGGCTCACAGTGACAGCAATAAAAACCACCATTATTTACTGAGATCCGGCTGTATGCCAGGCACCCTCCTCATGACAATCATGAGAGAGGCATTATCGTTCCTGTTTTATAAACAAGGAAATGAGCCTCAGAGAGACAAAAGGACTTAAAGTCATAAAACTAGTAATGGATGACCATATTCTGAAAACAAATCATCGCCTCCCAGTCAGCTCTTCCTGCAGCCCCAGAGATGGCTCCATGGTAGGTCAGCAAAGCTAAGGACCAAGCACAGAGAACCTGGACCCCAGAGTTGTTGGAAATGTAGCCAAAGGCACAGAAAGCACCATTAGTGTGGCCGGAGGTGACCCAATGTGCTGGGAAGTCACTGACCTGGGGCCCTGCGGCATCTTCCTCCCTATTCCTGGTGCCCAGAACATAGAAGTGTAATGTACACAGGGCTTTGGACACCTTCCAAGTGACAGGGGCATAAGGAACACATGACAGTTGATCCTTCCTCTGCCGCTGAAGCCTCAGACATCACCAGGAATGTCATCAATCTGCCCTGCCCTCAAAACAGTCAAGAAACAGGCCGAGCACAGTGGCTCACACCTGTAATCCCAGCACTGGCACTTTGGAGGCTAAGGTGGAAGGAATGCTCGATTCTAGGAGTTCAAGATCAGTCTGGGCAATATAGTGAGACTCTGTCTCCAACAAAAATAATACAAAAACTAGCCCGGTGTGGTGGTGTGTGCCCATAGTCCCACCTACTCAGGAGGCTGAGGTAAGAGGATTACTTAAGCCCAGGAGGTTGAGGCTGCAATGAGCTGTGTTAGTGCCACTGCACTCCAGCCAGGGCAACAGAGCAAGACTCTGTCTTTAAAACAAAAAACAAAAAAAAAGAGAGAAAGAAAAAGGAAATGGCATGAGGGAGTGGGCTAATGGCCAGCAGGGTCGGCTTCTTTCTGGGAGGGTGGGAGGGCAGGCAGGCTCTGTTGGGGTGAATCTGCAGAGAAGAGGAGGGATTGCTTGCTGCTGGAGCTTTGGGGTACAGAATGAGTGTTCTCCCAAAGTACTGGAAGAACAAGTCAGACCTCTGGCTAAAAGTGGACCTGAAAACTCCAGCATCCCAGGAGCTGTGTGCAAACTCAAGGTGTCAGGTGTCTTCCGCGGTCAGGGGTTTAAGGCTTCCTGGGGAGGTGCTATGTCTTCCTGGTCAAAGACTCATCCACCCGACTTTGCCTGTGTGGCCAAGCTCCATGGTGGCTACCACAGAGGCAAAGGTCTCACAACAGGTGAGCACATTCCAGGCACATGACAAGCGGAAACATGCCATGGTACCCGAGACCAGCATCACTCTGCAGGTTTAAGGTAGAAGGCATTGTGGCCTCTCCCTGGGAGACCCTGTGGCTGCAGGCCCCACCCCGGTTCCATTCTGTGAATCGCTGGGGCCCTGTAGCTGAACAGCCATGGGAGGATTCTGGGGCACTGGCTCTCACAGTGTCTGGTTTGAATCCTCGGCTGCTGCACCCTCTGTCCCTCCAACAGAAAACCTGGGCTCCTCCTGGGATAACCCAAGAGTGTTCCTCTCTGCTTCTAGCTCTGGGTTCATAAGAGCACAGTCAATGTGGACAGAGCCGGGCACGTGGCTGAAGGAGCTCAGCAATCCAGAGACTGAAACACAGGTCTACACGTGAGCCTTCTGTCAGATGTATCTTGGCGTTATATTATTTGCCAGGCTTCAGACCCATACAAGGATCTTCCCTCATGAGGCTCTCCAGGGCCTCCGCAGCTGAGATGTGAGCTGGCCAGGACAGGATGGGGTACCCTGCAGAGGCATCAGCTGGGAACTCCCAGGGAGACAGAGTGGGGACGCACATAAGCGCACCCCAGAAGCTGCGGCAGCATGTGCAGGCCCCTGTTGGGAGTGCTGCTCCACCCCAGAGATAATGAAGGCCCACCAGTCCCTCCCTCTAAACCATCAGTGGGTGCAGGGGCCCTTGGGTGATCTGGGTACTTGAGTCCACACTTGAGTCTCAACACCCCACAGGGTGAATGCACTGAAGGAGATGGTGCAAACAGGGCTCCTTGGGGCCAGCCCAGGCCAAGCAGGTCTGAGCACAGCAAGGCAGGGACTTCTCCACTATGGTCAGGTTGACGAAGCCTCCGGACCTGCAGCCCAGGCTTGGGCACAGAGCCTGCCCAGGTGAGGTGGCTGGGCCTCAATAACAGCTATGGGTCCACCACCTCTTCTCAGAATCTACATCAGCTACCACTGCATTGCCTCTCTCCTCTGCACACTGAGTCGGCCGTGAGCGTGTAGCTACCAATGGCTCCTAGATGCCCCATCAGCCCCAAGCACTGGGGAGCTCCCCTTTCCTACGTCTCTGTCCCCAAGGCCAGCCCTTCACAGTTTGCTGGGGCTGCCACTAGTGCCCAGGGCCTAGCCCAGGGCTGTGGGGATCTGGGCTCCACTGAGGGCTGAGGGTCAGAGCAGGCAGGAATGTAGGACTTGGAAGGTCCAAGGGAGGGAGGACTGAGAGGAAGCATGGATCTGCTGAGCCCCAGGCGGGAGCCAGAACACACCAGACACTGGAAACACAAGACTTGAGCCCTGAAGTCAGAAGCACAGGGGCAGGCCCCAGGCCCCAGAGACTAGAGAACTCTGAGTGGTGGCAAAGTAGAAAAGGGAGGCATTGTGCCACCCGGAACACACAGTGGCTTGGGAGCCAGAGAACTGAGTTCAAATCCCAGTGCCGCCTCTTGGAAGCTGGAATTAACTTCTCTGAGCCTCACTTTCTCATACATAAAAGAATAATAATAGACTTCTTTCATGAGGTTCTTCTAAGGACTGAATGTGATCATGCGTGTGAGATGACTAACCTGGAGCCTGGCCATAGTAAATGTTCAAACAATGGTAACTGTTACTATTATCACTCAGGGCCAGGTTGCACCAAATGACAGGCCTCGTGTGCGCTTTGTGCAGACCTGAAGCAAGTGTGCTGCAGCCTCCCTGACAGGAGGCAGCACCGAGTGGGGTCCCCGGAAATCCTCACCTGCCCTGAACATGACCCCTGTGCACCCCAGCATCCCTGCACACTGGCCCGACTACTGGGCAGGTTGTTTCACCTTGGATGATGCACTCAGCTAAGAGGACCGTGTCAAGGGCCAAGACAGGGTCAAACTAGGTAATGCTGTGTGTCGAGAAGAGAATCCACACTTGACGACAATGATCATTTTTACCATGGTGAAGATGTCACATGCACTCCAGGCCCCACTCCTCACACCCTCGGCCCCTACCTTGGCCTTCTTCATCTCAGCCACTTCGGCCTGTAGCTTCTTCAGCTCCCTCTCGTAGCGCGACTGGTTCTTGAGCAGCCGGGCATGCTCCTTCTGGGCGGCCTGCAGCTTCTGCAGGTCCCGGTTCATCTCCCGCAGCCTCTTCTCATAGTCTGCCTTGATCTTGTTGGCCTTCTCCTCAGTGTAGCACTCCATGGTGCCTGAGAGCAACGAGAGGCAGCTATCGGTGCTGGGTCCCTAAGGGCTCCCACTAAATACAGGGTCATCAAGGGGGAATGCAGGAACCCTCTGTTCCAGTCTCATTGTATGACCTTGGGCAAGTCACACCCCTCTCTGAGCCTGTTGCATCATTTGAATGAGGGGGTCAGACTCGTTGATGCCCAAGGCCCCTTCCTGCTCTGACATCCTATGAAATGGGCAGGGGTGTTTTCATCTTGAGATCCGTGAACCCCTGGTCCCCAACTTCCCATGAGGGTCCTGTAGCTCACTCATGCTGGCTGGGTTCTGACCCATGATCCAGTGTTGGAGGAAAGAGCTGGGGCCCGTGGGAAGGGGAAGAGTTTACAAGAGAAGACAGAATGGTGTGGGCCAGGGCAGAAGGAATAAGCTGATTCTCCATTCTTGGCCTCTCCTACCAGAACTACCAATAGACATCTCCAACTTAACAGGTACAAAACCCAACTCCTCATTTCTACCCCTCTCCCATCTCAGTACACAGCATCACGCTCCTTCCAGAAGCTCACACCCTGAGGCATCCTTGGCTCCCCTCTCCCTCACATCCACCTCCCAGCAAGCAATCAACAAAGCCTTCTGGCTCAACCTGAAAAATATATCCAGAATCTGACTTCTCACCACCTCCTAAGCCACCTTTCCTGGGATCTTTAGAACAGTTTCCTAAGTGGTCTCCAGCTTCCACTTTTACTCCCCCATGCAGCAGCCAGAGTAGTCTTTTAAAAATGCTTTTAAATTTGGTATCACGTAGCTCTCTTGAAACTCCAAACATCCCGTCTCCCTCAGAGTATAAGGCAATGTCCTTACAATGACATTTCTTCTCCGACCTGTCCCCTCTCACTGTGCTGTAGCCATCCTGGTCCCCTTATCATTCTGCCAAAATGCCAGGCACACGGCAGCCTTATGGACTTGGCATCTCCTGTTCCCTCTGTCTGGGACGCTCTTCCCCTGGTTGGTGCTGCTCTAGCACTATCACCTCCTTCAAGTCTTTGCTCAGTGAAGTCTTCACGATCATCCTTTAAAAAACTCCAATTCGGCCAGGCACGGTGGCTCACGCCTGTAATCCCAGCACTTTGGGAGGCCAAGGAAGGCAGATCACAAGGTCAGGAGTTCAAGATCAGCCTGGCCAATAAAGTGAAACCCTGTCTCTACTAAAAATACAAAAATTAGCCGGGCATGGTGGCAGGCACCTGTAGTCCCAGCTACTCGGGAGGCTGAGGCAGGAGAATCGATTGAACCGGGAGGTGGAGGTTGCAGTGAGCCGAGATCACGCCACTGCACTCCAGCCTGGGCAACAGAGAGAGATTCTGTCTCAAAAAACAAAACAAAACAAAACAAAACTCCAACTCACTCTTCAGTAGTTCTTGTTCCCCTTCCTGGCTATACTTATCACCATTTGACACACTATAGATTCTGCTCTTTTGTTTATGTTTGTCTTTCCCCACTAGAATGTACGCTGCACGAGAGCAGGGATTTTGCCCACTCCAATATCTCTAGCACTAGAACAATGTCTGCTCTATAAGACATATTCAAACATGTGTTTGCTGAATAAGTAAATCAATGAATGAATAAAAAATGGAATGAATGGGCTGAAGAGCAGCATAATGAAGATAGAACGTAAGAACGTTTACAAACAGGTCCAAAGGAAAAGACCCAAGAACTGAGTGCAGGAGGAAAGGCTGGGAGTGTCATGTCCGCGTGCCTAGGTATATAAAGAATTCTAATACGTGACATGATAGCAAAAAAAAAAAAAAATCAATTTTCATAGGAACTAGGGTTAGACCTAAGAACCTTTAACTGCGGGTCAAAGGGCCACAGTCAAAGGTTGGGAAGTCCCTTGCCTAGAAGGCCAGGATAACCCCAACACACCAGCTGCTTTTGACAGAGGAGGGGCTTGGGGAAAGGGAGGGTCCGGATGGGGTGGGGGGGCACGGCGGTGGCCTCACTGAGGTTCTGCAGCACGCGGTCGCGCTCCAGCTGTGTGTCTCGGATCTTGTTCTGCAGCAGAATCAGCTTTTCCTCATACTGGTGCTTTAGCGTCTGCAGCCGCCGCTGGCTGTTCTCCAGCTCGTCGATCAGCTTTTGCTTGATTTCGATCTCACAAGTCAGGTCAGCCAGGTCCGCCTGGAAGTTCACCTCTACGGGGGCACAGTCAGGCTCAGCCCAGCGTTAGGGCGAGGGGCAAATTGGGGAGCAGATGTGCCAGTCCTGGGGAGCTGGGACCCTCCTTTGGTCAGCCATGATCAATCAGTGACCAGAGACTGGGCAAAATGATAAATCCCAATGCAGGTAGAATGCGGCCAGAAGGAGCAACACATTTAAAGAGCAGTTCCAGAAAGGCAAGGTAGGGCTCAGGAGCTGGCAGGGGGGATCTACACGTCCTTCCCAGCCATTCCTGAGGCCAGCATCCACCTGTTGCAGATGACATGGGACCAGCTTCAGTGGAGGAGGGTGAGACAGCTGAGAGCACCTTACAGGGCTAGGGCCAGGGCTGGCAGCAGGCAGGGCTGAAGGGGCAGGCATCTCCATTTAGAGGAGAGGGCTTTGGCACCAGTCAGGCCTACATTCACGTTTGCTCTGCATGGATCACACTGGGGAAGGTCACTAAACCCCTGTGAGCTTGTTCCTCCGTGGTAATATAGGGAAGCTCACCACACCTATGCATACAGTTGCAGTGAAGACTGAAAGAACCCAGCTGCTCAAAGGGTTAAGGTAAGCACAGTGCCTGGGCACCTAATGAACGACCAGGAAGTGTTTGCTGTCATTCCCATCACGACTGCTGTTGTCATTGGTTTCATGTCTGGGAGTGCTGGGGCCTGGACACCATTATCTTTGAGCAGGACCTGACCCCACACTTGGGCACTGGCAGCCAGGCATTGCATCCCCCACAGCCCACAGCCCAGGCCCACGCACCCTTCTCCTCGGGGTCTGAGTCTGAGTCCACCAGGCTCTCTTCACTGCCCGAGTCCTCATCTTCATCCTCGCGCCCTTCCTCCTCCTCACAGCCACTCTCATCTCGCTCTTCCTCCTCCTGGGCACCAGGCACCATTGGGGTGGGCCTGGCCTCAGAGAGGGGAGCCCAGAAGCAGAGGTGCATCCCGACACAATGCCTCAGGTGTGTCAGGAGGGTGGGGATTGGGGCAGGCCACAGCTGAGCCCCCCTGCCCACCCCCTACTCCTGGAAGAGTGCCGCCTCCCCCAACACCACCGCAGAACCCCTCTAGGAGGGCCTCCCCACCTGCATCATCTGTTTGGGATGAGGTGGGGCCCTAGGGGATGGAGATCACCATGGTAACCAGTCAGAGATATAAGGAAGTACAAGGATCAACTGGATGCAGACCCAACTGCCTCCTTCACTCCATATAAGGATGTGGATGGGGCCCCCCCCAACCCCAGCAGTGACACAGGGCAGGCATGTGGTGAGGTGGGGCGGGCAGTGCTCCTCACCTCCTCCGCCTCATTCTCATCTGTCTCTTCGCTGTTCTCCTGTTGGAGTTTTGCCCTCTTTTTGAAGGCTTCCTTCTCTGGGCTGCTCAGAGAGGACAGGGAGGCTGGATTAGGAAGGCTGCCTCTGCCTTGAGCACATGGGCAGGACGGCAGCAGCGGCAGAACAGGAAGGCTCTCACCAGAGGGCGGGGAGAGCGCTGGCTCCCACTCTGCAGTGAACCCCACTGCTCTTCCCCAGGGCCACCCAGAGCTGACCTTGGCTCAGCTCAGTCCTTCCTCTCCTTGGGGGAAAGCATATGGCATGGGAGAACGTGGGGGAGGGAGGTTGCCCAAAAGGCTGAGCAAATCTGCGCTATGAATTCCCAAGCAATACTGAGGCAGCCCCTGGGGCTGGGGGCGTGGAGGTTCCCTCCTAAACACTGGTGGGCAGCAGTCCTCGTGGGGGACGGGCAGAGTCCACTGGGGCGGTCTGAGGGCTCTCGGGGGCGGGGACGACACTCCACTCACCTCTTCCTCCGCTGCCTGACCTCCTTCTTCTTTAGCCGCTCCAGGTCCTGCTTGGCCCTGCGGATCACCTCCGAGGCATCCTCCATGGAGCTGGCCGGGCTGCCCCCGAAGGCCGGGGCGGCTGGAGAAGCACCCAGGGAGTAGGGGCTCCTAGCCGAGGCCCGTGAGAGGCTGCGGCGCAGGGACTCGTTCATGGCTTCACTCTCCAGGAGCTTAGTCCTGCACAGGAAGAGCGAGTGGGCGGGGCCGAGTGAGCTGCCACCGCCCTTGGCGTCACCTGGCCGAGGCCCCCAGCCCGCGTACACTTGCCGGGGCTCACTCACTCACCGTAGCTCCTCGATCTCCCGGATGTAGTTCTGGATCAGCGCACCAATGGCCTCATTGCCATCGCCTGGCGTGGGAAGGCGGGAAGAAGGGTGCGATAAAGAAGATAAATAGGCCAGCGCGGTGGCTCAGACCTATAATCCCAGCACTTTGGGAGGCCAAGGCGGGTGGATCACCTGAGGCCAGGAGTTCGAGACCAGCCTGACCAACATGGAGAAACCCCGTCTCTACTAAAAATACAAAATTAGCCGGGCGTGGTGGCGCATGCCTCTAATCCCAGCTAGTCGGGACGCTGAGGCAGGAGAATCGCTTGAACCTGGGAGGTGGAGGTTGCGGTGAGCCCAGATCACACCATTGCACTCCAGCCTGGGCAACAAGAGCGAAACTCCGTCTCAGAAAAAAAAAAAAAAAAAAAGATAAATAGCAGGAAGGGTCTTCACCGCTGATACTACTGCTCTTATATCTGTGCCTCTAATAGGGTAGCTCATATGGGCCTTTTCCAAAAAGAAATCTATAGAAAAAAATACTTTGCACAGAGGTATACAAGCACTGTTGGCAATAGCAAGAAACTGGAAACAACCTAAATGCCCATCACTAGAAGGCTATTATAATAAATTTATTCATCATTGTTACATATGGGACACCATGGCAGAAGATTAAGAGAAGTAAGTTTTTTAAAATTTTTATTTTTTGGTTAGAGCCAAGGTCTTGCTCTGTCGCCCAGGCTAGAGTCACAGCTGACTGCAGCCTCAACCTCCCGGGCTCAGGCAATCCTTCCATCTCAGCCTCCCAAGTAACATGAACTACAGGCAGGTGCCACCACATCTGGCTAATTTTTGTATTTTTTGTAGAGACTAGGTGTCCCTGTGTTGCCCAGGCTGGTCTCAAACGCCTGGGCTCAAGTGATTCTCCTGCCGTGGCCTCCCAAAGTGCTGGGATCACAGGCGTGAACCACAAGTAGGTTTAATACGGAAAGATTTATAAAACATAATGCTAAATGAAAAAGGGAAGTCTTAGAGCAATATATATAATCTCATACACAGAAAAAGTAGTCTATATCATACACACATTTAAGAATGTACATGAATACATATTCATACTTGAAACAAATACTGAGAAAGGTGTGGGAAAATACACACCAAGCTACTCATAGAGGTTCCTTCTGAGAAGTAGAGAGGGCTTGGGGTGGAGGGTTCAGGGAGAGGCGATTTTAATCTTTCACTTCATATAGTGATGTATTGTTTGCATGTTGAACAAGAAGGATGTGTTCATGTATTACTTGTGCCATACAAAAATGTTTTAAAATCAAGTGAAAAAAATGCATAAATGAGTTGAACTGTGAATTGACTGGCTGACTTAGTCCACCTGATACTCTGGGGTGGATGTGGGGGGAGGGGGTCCTAGCCCGTTGGTGCTCTGACCTGGCCTGGCACAGCCCGACTCACCGGCCTTGGCTAGCAGCAGGTTGGCCTCCTGGCTCATGAGCTGGGTGACGCGGTTGTTGATGGCGTCGATGGCCTCCTGCATGGCTTTCACCCGCAGCCGCAGGGCCCCATTCTCCTTCTGTAGCATGGCATTCTCCCGGAACAGATCACTATAGCCCTCGGCGCCATCCTCTCCTATCACTCGCTTGCCCTGGGAGCAGGGGCAAAGGGGAGCAGTCAGGCAGCACAGCTCGCGGTGGGGGGAAGGGGCTGATGATGCCCCTCCTTCTGCCAGCACCCTGGCCTTCCCCTGGATATGGCAGCATCACCAGTCTCCCCGCCCCAGGTTTCCTAAAACACAGCTACTGGCCCCAGTGATCAAAAACCTTACACAGTTCTCCTAGACAATAAAAAGTCCAAATTTTGTAACCAGCCACTCAAGGCCTCTCACAATCTTACTTGACCTAACTTTCCACAGTGTATTTTCATATCTCCATAAACTCTAGTCCAAGGGTCAAAACTCTCTCTGCCAGGCAGTTGGCATAAATGAGTCAGGCTGGTTGTAAGACAATAGGGAGTGGTAGAGACTGGAACTAAGCGAGTCCCAGACTCAGTCTAAAAGGGGCAGCCCCTATGCCTCTCCAGCCAACTTGGTACCATGAGTTGTTAGATCTTTAAAATTTTCTAGCAAAACTGAAACTCCCTGACTTTCAGAAAGGTTGACAACTAAGTTGCATTCTTTTAAAACAAGTGCAAGCCAAACCTAAACTCATCTATGTGCCAGATTCGGGCCATGGGCTACCAATGGTGACTTCTGTCTTAGTCACATAGAATTAGACATTTCCCCCAAAGGACCCATTTTTTCCCACTCTGTTCCTTTGTGCATGGCTTGTTCTTTACCTAGAATGGCTGTCCCATCTCATTTTGCTGTTACCTCATTCATTCTTCAAAATCCATATAAAAGGCCCCTTTTCCCATGAGGCCCTCTCTGACCATCCATGCAAGTAAGGCCAACTCTCTCCTCTGCCCCTCTGCGGCACACTGGATACTCCTGTGGGCCCCTCTATCAACGATTCTGTGCCAGTCTAGCAGTCTTATCTGTTCCAACACAACACATTCAGCAGACATGAAAACACCCTGGAGAGTGTCTGCCCTGTGCATAAGATCTATGCAACAAAAGCCGGGCAGCCCTTGTTTCTTGGACTTAGTATTCTAAAATCTTGAGGGCTCAGACTATGCTTGATTCACGTGAGTGAGTCCCTAATAGTGAGCATCATGCCTGGCACACAACTGATGCTCAAGAGTCATGTCCAAAGTGGATGATGGGTAATAGGGAGGTGGAAGGGATGCTGAGGAAGTTAGGGTGAGGCTGCAGGGCAGAGGGTGCATATGGAGCACTAGCTCCAAGGGGAGTGCTGGGCAATGCCCAGGAGCATGCTCACCGCCTTATATTCCATCAGCTCCATCTGCAGCCGAGCAATCTCAGCCCGCAGTGCACTGATTTGCTGGCTGGTCTTGTCCTGGTTCACTACCACCTTGTTCTTGATGTTGCGGGCCCGATTGGCATATTTGAGTGTGTTGAGGGTCTCCATGAAATCTCGGTCTGAGGGGCTCACACAGGCGATCATGATGGTCTGGCTGGGGGTGCAGAAAGCCTGGTGTGAGGGTGAGGGACACAGCCAGCCCCCAGAAGCATTGCCTCAGGGCAGAGGTCCTGCTCCCATCCCATTCCCCCACTACCTTAATGCCCAAAGCACGTGGGCATTTAGGACAGAACCTGGGATGTGGGGAGCTGGACCATCTGGCCAGGAGTTTTCACTGCAACAGCAGGTAACCATAGTAAAGACGGCTACCAAGGCTGGGGAGGTGGTGATGCATAATTGCCAGAGTCCTTTGCTTGGTGATGAGGATGAGTCACAGCCCTGCATTTTCTAGCATTTCCCATCTATCATCTCGTCTGGGTCATATGACTTCCCTTAGAATGTCTCTCCCTGTTTTACTGATAAGGAAACTGAGTCTGGCCATAGCTGCCTAAAGGTCATAAAGCACCTCAAGGTTCCTACCTCCTAAACCTGCAGCCCAGGACGGGAAGGCCTCCTCCTCCTGGGGCAGGCTTGCGCCATACCCACACAGCACTATTTTCCAGGAACCTCCCTGCCTCCCCTGGGTGTTGGTCACCAGATACCTGTTGCCCCCCAGCGAATCCTGGAGGAGCCGAGTGAGCTTGGAGTCCCTGTAGGGAACGTGCACCACCTTCTTGCTCTGGTCCCCTAAGGCGCTGATCACATTGCCCAAGGCCAGCTGTGGGAGACAGACCCTGGCACTCAAGAGTCACTCAGGGAGTGAAGGGTAGGGAGGGACAAGAAAATCCCCAACCCATCTGCACCTGCCTCTTTGGCCCCAGCAGCCCTCTTGCTCCCTGGGTGGGTTTATAGGCAGATGGATAAGTTGGTGAAATGGGGAAGTTGGGGACAGGGGTGAGGCCTGAGAGTAAAGGGCTAATTGGCAAGATGTCCAAGGAGGACACAGCAGGTGTAGGACTGCAGGGCCTTGGAGGGGTCTGAGACTGAGCTGTGCGGGTACTGGGGCTGATGACCCACCATGTGCCTACCAGGCCACAGTTGATGGAGATGCCCTCCTTGGCCCGCTCGCCAGTAGCCCCTGTCCGCTTCAGCCGCTCTGAGCCGGCCAGGTCCACAAAGTGAAACTTAGCGGTGAGTGTCTCATACTCACTCGAGGGAGGTGTACCATCAGGAAGCCCGGTCACTGCCTCATTCACCTGCAGCAGAAGTCAGCTCTGACTCCCCCAGCCCTCGCCCACCTCACTGGCTCCCCTGATCACAGTACTGCCATCTGGGAGAGGCACGGCGGATGGCCAAGCGCCTTGCCCTTGGCACATGCAGAGCATCTGACAATGTGCACAGTACTTGCACAAGCCTGATTTCCATTTAATCCTCACAACACCATGATACAGAGATCATTAACCCATTTTACAAATTGGGCAACAAGGCTCAAGAAAAATATAAAAATCAACAACTGGCAGAGGCCAGCCTCAATCTGGTTTGCTATTTCTGAATCTGTGGCTCCTCATCTTGCCCTTCCTGGGATACCCCTGTAGCAAGCTGGCTCCTGGGCCCCCTGCAGGCTCCTCACCAGGTCAGGCTGGGTGCACATGCGCATCTGGCATAGGTGGATGGTGAAGATGGCGTGGGAGCGTGAGCTTTGCACGTTCATCTGGGTGCTGGCTGTGGTGCGGGACAGGGCCCCCTGCTTCAGGCACTGGATCAGCTGGAAACAGAAGCAGAAGTGAGGGCTTGGGACTACTGTGGTGCCAGCCCCTGCCCTTTCAGGATGCCCTGGGCCTGCTCCAGACGTCCAGCAGATGCTCACCTCCTCCTGGGAGTGGATGAGGCGAGAAGTGACACCAGTGGTGTAGATGCCACCGTTTGCGTCCTCGTGGATCTTGATGTTGGACCTGCGGTGGCGGGCATCAGGGTCACGGGTGCTGTCAAACAGGTCAAGGATCTCCTCGTTGTAGAGCTGTGCAGGAAGGAAACAGCTGAATTCATAGGGCATTCACTGGGGCCCCAGGTGGCTGCCACATGCCTATAAACCATATCTGTTTTACAGATGTGGAAACTGAGGCTGTGGGTCCCCTCTGGGTTCTGAATCCCATGACCTTTCTGCAGGACAGGGGCAGGAGGCAGCTGGGCCCTGGGCAGAACTAGCTGGAGGCTCCATACTGTTCCTCATTCCCCAAGGAACCAGCAGCCAGCAGCTCGGTCCCAGCATGGGCTAAGGACCAAAAGAGGACAAAGGGACACGGGTCCCAGATGTAGGAGATGAGGAAGATGTGGCCACAATTTGAGCAGATCCTGTCGTATTCCTGGACTTGGAAAGAGTAGATGGGGACGTGATTCCAGATGAGGGAGGGCAGTGACAGAGCTCAGTGGAGACCAGGGGAGCCGTGCCCTGGCCCTGACTGTCTCTGAGGTGACGACAAGCTCTCGAAGGAGAGGAACACGCCTGTGTGCCTTGCCCTATGCTTGGCAGTGGGTGGGCACGGAGAGCACACCACTGTGGCCTAGTGTCCTGGAGAGGGCCTGGTGAGACCATCGTTGGGAGGGGGACTGGCCAGGAGCAGTCACCCCATTTCAGGTGGTCTCAGCCAAGGAGATTCCTGTGTTTGGAACTGCTGGCAGGGAAAGTGTCATCTGCTGAAGATCTGGGATGTTCAACAGGCAGGGAGCTAGGGCTGGGGAGTGGAATAAGGGATGGGGGCAGCTAGGGCAGCAGCCAAGAAAATGCTGTGGGACTAAGGGGGAGACTGCAGCCCTCTGACATCTGGGGCTTTGACAGCCCTAAAGGGACAGAAATACCCCACATGAATGGGGAAGAGGAGATGGAAAGGACGGTGCAGATGGGGGCCTACAATATCTATCTGTCTGTCTGGGTTGGGGTAGACACACACTATCATTTGATCTCTTGTGGTTCACCCTATGGAACTGATTTTCTAGGAACCTGCTCTTCCGGGCTTCTCCGTGGCAACAGGATAGGGAAGGGACAAAAACGAAGAGATGTGAGAGAGAAGCTTATTGAGATACACAAGCAGCAGGACACAGACACAGACACGAACACAGACACACACACACAGACACCCACATACATACACAGAGATACACAGACATGGACACAGAGACACACAGACACACACACACGCAGACACCCACACACAGACACAGATACACAGACACGGACACAGAGACACACAGACACACACACACAGACACAGAGACACACAGACACACACACGCAGACACCCACACACAGACACAGAGATACACAGACACGGACACAGAGACACACAGACACACACACACACAGACACAGAGACACATAGACACACACACAGAGACAGACACACACAGACACACACACACACAGAGACACACAGACACACACACACAGACACCCACACACAGACACAGAGACACACACACAGACACACACATAGACACAGAGACACACACAGAGATACACACACACAGACACAGAGACACACACACACAGACACAGACAGGCACAGACACACAGACACACACAGACACACACACAGACGTGCACACATAGAGACACATAGACACACACACAGACACACACACAGACACAGATGCGCACACACAGAGACACATAGACACACATACACACACACACAGATGCACACAGACACACACATACAAAGATGCGCACACAGACACACAGACACACACATAGACACACACACAGAGACACACAAGACACAGAGACACACACAGACATACAGACAGATGACACACACACACAGATACAAACACACAGTCATACACACATAGGCAGCCCATTTATCAGAAGCGAAAGTCCAGAGGGGCAAAGAAAACCTCCAAATTCTAAAATGCAGGATACCCTAGAGGGCAAGCCACCACCTGTGTGCCCAGGAGGCAGTAGCTGTGTTGTGGTAGGCAGGGGCTGGGGTTGGGGAAGGCCTGGAGAGGGCCAAAGCCACATGCTTCCCTCAGAAGGCAACCTGGACACAATCAGAGCAGCAGGGTTTATGGGATAAGCGCCCTTACTGAGTGGGGGCTCAGCATAGGCCTAATGGTCAAGAGCACAGAGACACCCTGCTCCCCACTAAAAGCCCCTCCCTGGCTGCCACAGTCTGGGCCTGACATTCTCCCAGAGACAGGAAGGGCTAGGTGCAAAGAAAGACCTTTCCTGGAGGACCTTTCTGCCCTGGGGTCAGAGAAGACTCAGGGGGCCAGGAAGCATCTGAGCCAGAAAGGGACAGGATAGGATGCCCTGAGGCTGAAGGGGAACCCAGAGAAGGCCAGAAGGAAGGGAGAGAGCCAGGGTTCTCACAAAACCCTAAGGAAACAGGTACCACCCCATTTTGCAGATGAGGCTCAGTGTGGTAAATGACTAGCCCAAGGTCACAAGGCTAATCAGTGTCAGAGCTAGAACACGTCAGGGTGTGAAGGGATCCTACAGGTCATCAACTCAAGCTCCATCTGATGCAGGAACCCCTTTTGAGTGTCCCACCAAGTAGTCCTCCAGCCCTTGCTTGGATTCTTTCAATAGCAGGGAACTCATCACCTGGAGATGCCTGCATGGTTCCCTGGGCTCATTCCACTGCACTGGAGGAAGGCCCGGCTTCCATGGTCCTGTCGTCTACCAAGCCTCCCACCTGCCCACCCTATGGGGCCACAGTACCTCCAGAAACTGGGCGCTGACTTTGAACTCAGGTCCAGCCACGCCCTGCTCCTGTGCCCGACGCTTGCGCTCGGCAATGCCCCCAAAGAGGTGTGCGATGGCCCTCGGGATGATGCCCTGCTCCTCCTCTGACGTTGCCATGTCAAAGCCAGTGCCCATGGTGTACGTCTTCCCGGCCCCCGTCTGCATTGGCAAAGATAGGAGGGTGTAACCCTGCACCCTTTGGGGGCACCAGCAAGCCCTGTACCTGGGCCAAATCCCCTTAGCTCATCTACCTCCCAGCCCGGTTCCCCTGCTGCTTTCTTGGTCCTGAAGCCACACTCTGGGGAAATCACTGACTGACAGCCCTCCCTCTGCTAACCAGCGGTGCAGCGGCCTCCTTAGACAATAGACAAAACCCTGAGGCTGTGCCTCAGCTGCTCTGAAGGTGGAGCTTTCTCTCCATTGGATGCAGGGAGACCAAGGCTGGAGCGGCCATAGGTGGGCGTGAAGATGGCTTACCTGCCCATAGGCCAGCACCGTGGCATTATAGCCCTCAAAGCAGCCCTCAATGAGCTTGCTCACGCAGGTGGAATAGATCTGTTCTTGCCAGGTGTCCAGGTCGAAGACAAAGTCATAGGTGAAGGCCTTGTCCTTCCCCAGCAGGACCTGGGGCTCTCCCGGGGTAACAGAGGTACAGATGTGACAGCCCTCAATCTTCTCCTTCGACAGCTGGGGCCGGATCCTGCCCATGATGGAGAGAGCCCTGGGTCAGGCCCAGCTGGAAGGGGGCTGCCACAGGCCCCTCCCTCACACTGCCTGCCAAGCTGCCACTTCCCCCATGAGCCAGAGGAAAAGGAAGGAAGCTTAGGTGCCCCCAGAGGACATGGGCAACTTTTGTAATACAATAGTAATAACAATATCAACATCATCAAAACAGCAGTTGTTAACATTTATTGAGCATTCAGTATATATCAGATCTGTGTTCAGAGTACTTTCCATACATTAATTCATGCATTCTTCACTATAAACTTGTGAGGTACCTATTATTTGCCTAATTTTACAGATGAGAAAACTGAAGCTGAGAGAGTTTAAATGACCCTGCGCAAGGGTGTATAATGGAAAGTGATGGCGCCATGTCCAGGTCTGTCTGACATAAAAGCACATACTCCTGATTGGACCAGAAGCCCTGGAAATCAGCATCTCATCAGGGGAGAGAAGGCGGCTTGTCCACTGCTGGGGAGGCAAAGCACAGGGCCAGGGCGGGGAAGAGAAGGAACTGGATGCTCCCACAGCTCTGGGCCACATTCCCAGAGCCAGGGCTAAGTTCTAGAGGAGGCCAGAGCCTCTGCCAATGCCCATGGGGGCTGCAAGCAGGAGGCCGGGAGCTCCCCTCCCTGACGCCAGACCAGGAGCCCCCTTCCCTGATGCCAGAGCCTGGTAGACATTCTCAGGCCGGAGTTCTGCTTCCTTTCTAGGAGTTGGGCGGGGGAGGGCAGACCTGCATAGCTGGGCCTAACCAGGTCAAGTACCAAGTTCCCTTGTGAAGGGCAGGGACCTCTAGAAAAGATGCCAGGCCAGCCTGGGGTGCGCTCCCAACCCAGATTCTGGCAGGCGTCCCTGTAAAGAGGAAGAAAAGCGGCATCAGGACTGAGGAGCCAGCCATGGACACAACTATCTCCATCCAGCCACCCCTTCCTTTCTCTCCCAAGCAGCCATCACCACGACAAGGTTCCCATGGCAACCAAGCAGGAGTCAGCAAGCATGCGTGTACAGGGATTGGCGGAAAGCACCACCCCCACCCCAACTTCCTAAAGTAAAAGGGGCTGGGGGTTAGGCTCTCATGCCCATGGGCTCACACAAGCCAGCCCATCAGCAGGCACTTACAATGAGCTGCTTGTCAGGTCTCCTCTCCCTAAGCCAACACTCACCAAGAGAAGAAACAATGCCAGGGGCCAGGCCAGCACCCATCCTGGGCCCAGAGGCACCTAGTCACAGAGTCTGGGGCCTCCAAGTCGCCATCCTGTCTCTGTCCCCAGCTGCCCCAGCCCCCAAGGCCCACTCAGAGCTGTAGGCTGGGAAAGGTGCTCACCTGAGCCTGTTGCCTGCACTTCCACGGCAAGGGAGTTAAAGGGGAGTTAAAGGGGACTGGGGAGGTGGGGAAAGCCCAGCGGGGAGGGATTGGGGGTGAGCAACACCAGGCCCAGTTCCTACCCACAGATGGGAGTCTGGGCCTTCTTCAGAAGTGTTTCCGAGGTGTGAACAGGTTCTTATAGGTCAGTGGCTCTCCCCTAAAAGGGATGGAAGCCCAAAGGAGGTCACCACATTTATCCAGCTGTCTCGCCCAAATTGGAATGGGAGCCCAGCTTCTTCGTCTCCCAACTGAATTGGCTTCTGCCTGGGAAGAGAATGGCTGATTCTTGCTCATCCTTCTGGACCTCCAGACCAGAAACTTGAGTCTCCAGTAAGAGCTCAGGGTCAGCAAGGCTCCTGCCTCTACTGCTAATAATGGCAGTGGACATGCACTGAGCACTCACTCTATGCCAGGCAGCATCTAAACACTGCCGTGGATTAACTCTTGGTCCTCACAACACTGGGAGGTGACGATTACGACCCTCATGTATGGATGAAGAAGCTGAGATGGCACACAGCCAGAGTCACAGGTCACAGACAGTCAGCAGCTAAGCCAGGGCTTGAACCTATGCAGTCTGCATGCACTGCCCTTTCAATGGTCTTATGCTACACCGTCTCTAAGGACCAGGGTTCAGAGTGCCAGGGGGAAAGAACATCTCATATATGCAGGGAGAGAGAGCAGGAGCAACCTTAGAAGGAGGAGCGTGGCATTGCACACAGGTACTAAACAGGAATTTGGCTCTTAGGCCTGGCTCTGCCCCTGGGCTCGTGGGACCCAAGACTAAGCACTTCCTCTCAGAGCATCCAGGTATTCCTAGGTAAACCAAGTGCCTGGCCTGGGCAGCCTCTGAGGACCCGCCAGCTCTGCTGGCTAGCACCAGTTCCTGAAGACGGCTTCCCTACCATGTGGCTGCCTGAAGTGGCATTTCTGGATTCAGTTCAAATACCATTTAATTACTGTAGGCAGATGGCAATGCTGGTGATTGGAGAAAATCGAATCATCATCCCTGGAGACAGTGGAGCAGGGGAGGGGGAGCAACAGCCCTGCTTGTCAGAGCCCTTCAATGAGAGGGGCAGTTTCTGCTTCAGCAATCAGCCCCTGGACCACCTGGGGAGCCTGCCTTCCAGGATCAAGACAGTGGGCAGAACAGTCTGGGGGAGAGGATATAGAGGAGGAGACCCCAGGGTTTTAGGGTCCAGGAGTTGCGGGGTCAGCTGGGCATTCACCCTGGGGCCCTTTTTTGGCCCAACACATCCTGAGATGAGGGTCTTTGTGGTCAGAAAGAGACATCCAGCCCAATGCTGGTCCACCCTTAGCACCAGACTGCTTTGCCAGGGTGCAGGTGAACATGCCTGAGCAGTGTCACCCAGAGAAACTGATACTGGCTGGGAGACGGGGGGCATGGACCCTGGTTGAGTCACCAATTCCCAAAGCAACTTACCTGGAAGAGGGAGAGAGTGTTGGACTGACTGAATGAATAAATGGAAATGGAAGCAAAGGAAAGCTAAGATGTCAGGGATGCTCTCCATGTGCTAGCGCTGGGTCAGGCACCTCCACAGGTTACCTTGTTTAAGTGATGCTATGACCTAGGGATTTAAATCCCCATTCTTCAGCAAGGAAGGTTGAGGCTTGAAGTGGTTAAGCCACACACACAGTAAATACAGTGAAGCTGGGCATCAACTCCTGATCTGGCTGACTGAATGCCCTTCCACTCCTCAAGCTGCTTTCTGTCAGAAAACTCTATGTATGTATGTATGTATGTATGTATGTATGTATGTATGTATGTATGTTTTTGAGACAAGGTCTCACCTTGTTGCCCCAGGGTGGAATCCAGTGGCGCAATCATGGCTCAGTGCAGCTTCAGCCTCCTGGACTCAGATGATCCTCCCACCTCAGCCTCCCAAGTAGCTGGGACAACAGGCACGCACCACCATGCCCATCTAATTTTTGTATTTTTTGTAGAGACAACGTTTTGCCATCTTGCCCAGGCCTGTCTCGAACTCCTGAGCTCAAGCGATTCTCCCACCTCGGCCTCCCGAAATGGGATTATAGGTGTGAGCTACCATGCCCAGCTGAAAACTCTTAATCCTAAAATCGCTAAATAAACTTCATCCCACACCACCTCCATCAGGGCCACGGGAGCTCTCTAGAAGGAGTCCTGCATGTCTGTTCACATATGCTCAGGGCTGGGCATCAGGCTTGCCCTGCCTTTGAGGGCTCACAGTTTGCCGGTGGCAGACACTGTCTCAGTCATCCTGGGCTCACTCTTTACCACACCCTGCCTAGTGGCAAATTCAAACCGACGCCCCACAGGTAGGAGACAAGAGGGCTGGGAGACAAGAGACCAGGGTCCTTGCCAAGCCTTTGCCCTGGCTCTCTCGTGGTTTACGAGCCACTGCTTCCTTCTAGGTTATCTAGAAGGTCTGTTCCTGCTTTCAACTTTCTAAGAACTCCACCGCCCATCCCTCCAGCAGCCTCTTCTCCCGGGCCCACCCTTGGTGAGGTCTCTTCTGTGGGCTGCCCTCAAAGTGACAGTGGCCTACTTGGCCCCAGATAAGCAGAAGGAAGAAGCAGTGTGGCAAGGATGGGCACCATCTAACAGTCCTTTTCCTCCCTGGGGGCATGGGAGGGGGAGTCAAGGATCTCTAAGGTCTTCCTTTTTAAAACGTTTTTGCAGAGGCTTGTCTCAAACTCCTGGGCTTAAGTGATCCTCCTGCCTTGGCCTCACAAAGTGCTGGGATTACAGGCATGAGCCACTGCATGTGGCCTCTAGGGTCTTCCAACTAAAATACAGGCCCTAGAGGCTGTGGACCAGAGCCAGGACTAGGGTGAGGCATTCACCCTCAGTACAAAATTTAAGGAGGCAAGGAAAAACCTCAGTAATCAAGATAAATTACAACTTAGTGCAATATTTTAAAAATCAAATTAGCAAATTGTGGCCCACGGGCCAGCTGCCTGTTTCTGTCAGTAAAGTTTTGCGGCCCAAACATCTAGTGTCATTTCTGCCCAGGGTACCTGGAGGGCATCTCACTCCAGGCCCCACCCCTCCAATCTTCCTTCCATCCGTTCTCAAGGTTCTGCCAGGAGGGAGGGCCGGCTGGACAGCCCCACTCAGAAAGGCCCCCGGAATCTCCCAGAACAGAGCGGGGCCTATTTGCCACTTGGCAACCCGGAGGCTGAGCGGCGGGTAGAGCGGGCGCGAGAGCGAGGAGAAAGGGCCCGGAGCTTTTCAGAGTCAGGATCTGGCACAGGCAGCGAAGTTGCTGAGCTTCCTCTGTTCACAATTGAGCAGGAGCGGGTATGATGTGGGAAGCCGTCCTCCACCCCCAGAGAACCACGCACGCGGAGGCCAGGGACATGCGGGCGGCTGGGGAGCCCCCATCCTCCCAGGCTGACGCCCACCCCCTGCCCCTGACCCGCTGGGTGCCTCCGGTGGCAGCCGGACAAAGGCTGCAAGCCTGGAGCACAGAGCTGCAGGAAGAGCTGAGCTCGGCGGATACTCGGCTCTTAGGGGAGCCAGGAGGACGGGGCGGAAGGGGAGGACAGAGGAGACAGGGAGGAGGCAGCCCAGGGGTATGCTGAGAGACTGCCAAGGAGAGAAAACTGCAAAGGGTACCGACTGGGCACATCCGGGCACGTGCTGGGAGCCCTGCACCCTATCCCTCAGCTTAGGAGGGGGAGGATGGCGCTAGCCGGGCCTCATCCCCAACCTTGTCCTTAATGACATCACACAAAGCCCACCAATCAGCCCTCCCAGGAGCTCTGCCCAGTGACCTTGGGCTCCTAGGGGTTGGCTCAGCTTCTTAGGTGAAGTCAGTCCCATCCAATCAGCTGGCTAGGGTCCCTCCCTTGGTTCCTAACTAAGCTGCCTCCAAATCTTTACACTGAGGTCCCCATTGTTGCAGTCCCAGGGTCTTTCCACTTGAAGGGTCTGTCTTCTCACTGACGAGAGGTCACAGACTATGGTATTAAAACAGCTAACCAGAATCCAAGAATTTCTTACAACTATGGTGCATGATCTGTGATTCCTGATGCCTTTTCCTCGCTAGTAATGGTAACACCATCACACTTGGCTTACTAAACTTCCTCAACTAGTCACCACCAACACATTTATAGAGCCAAGACTGCCTCTCATAGACACTATCTAGGGTGCTTTGCACATGTTAGGTCATTACATTATATCATTTAGTTCTAAGGTGGGTGTTTTTGCCCTTAATTTACAAAAGAGAGCTCAGAGAGAAACTGATAACTCAGCTCAAGGTCACATAGCTAATATGCAAAAAGGTTTTCACCTTTATTAGCCATCAGCCCTGAAGATTCAATGCAGGGGAAATCTGGGGAGAACTGGCATGCTCGCAGCTGCCCACTTGGGTGTAATTTGCACTTCAGGGACTTTGAGGCTGGCAGACACCCTCTTTCCTACCTCAAAGGCTTTGAGAAGAACCAGAGAGCTGGACTAGAATCCTTTCAGATGGCCAAAATGTTAGTCCCTTCAGAAAAAGCCTCAGGGGGGCTAAAAGCATATCTGCTCTTTTCTCCTATAAGACCCCTGATGCCTTTCTGGAATCTTGAAAAGGAGCTCCTAGAAGCTGGTGAGACAGCCCAGGGTGGGACTGCAAAGTCAGCAAGCCTAAGGAGAAAAGCAATGTCTGCCCTGATTCCATGATCTCTGCTTGTGCCCAGCCTTCAACTGGCATGCCTGGCTCAGCCTGGGCAGCGGGGCAGAGCAGAGCCAAGCTGCTGTATCCTCTGTGGCGGATGAGTGAGTGTATGGAGGGGACACAGAGAGAAGCCCGGTGATGGCTAGTCTGCCTGGCACACAGGGGTCACTTAGCCATGTGGTGACTTACCAGGCACCAGCTCTTCCTCATCAGTGAGAGGGCAAGATCAAAAGGGAACTCAGCTGTAGCAGGAGGGATTTAGATAAGCTAGCAAAAAGAACTTCCTGCCTGCAAAGATGATTAAGCCTGGGAGAGGAGAGGCTGGAGGGGTCTGTGGAGTCTTCTTCCTCAGAAATCATTCGTCATTGATATCCCTCTTGCCTTGTTCTACGTGTTCTTCACCACCTAGGACTTGTCTGATGAGGACACATACTACCTAGTACTTTTTGAGAGCCTATGTGCCAAGCTCCTTTATGTACACGAACACATGTAATGTGTTAAGACAACCCTGTGAAGCTGGGGATATATGCCCCATGTTACTAAGGCTCAGCAGGTGAAATTTAACAAGCTCAAAGTCACACAATTTGTAATGGTGGAGATGAAATTCAAACCAAACCTGCCTGTGCCCAATCCTGAAGCATTCACCAGGCAGCTCTGCACCAGGATGGGAAAGAGGTTGGCTTGGAGAAAAACGATCCCTTCAGAGAATCTCCCGGACTGATCCTACCGACAGCTGCCAGCAGTGCCACAAGCTGTCTGCTGGGAAAGCGTTTTCCCTGTCTCATGCTTAAGAAAGCTGAAGCCTGGAGCAGGGAGAAGTATGGAGTCGGGAACCCAAGAGGCTGCTTCCCTGTCAGAGGAAGGCGGCTTTCCTCTGTGGCAGAAAGAGGACGTCTACACCCCCACTTTAATGAGCCTCCTCTCCTCCTCCCCATGGCAGCCTGCCAGCTCTGGGGAAGGCGGCTGGAAGCAAAATCCCTGCTCTCAGGGGAGTCTGGCTCCCAGACACCCGGGGGGTTTTAGCTGACTTAGCCCAGACAAAGCATCTTCCCATAGAGGCCAGTCTTCTATAAAACAGGGTGGCAAGATCCAATTTGGGGTGCTTGCCCTTTTAGCTGCAGGGGTAAGGTGTGGGGAGAGCCCAGTATTATTGGGGGCAGTGCGATCAGAGCTCTGTGACAGCCAGAGGGTCTTGTTGCCCTCCCATTTGTGCCCCTCCTGGCCTCTCAGACCCTTCCCCAGGCCAGCCATCCTGAGACTGCCCTCAGGACTCTGAACCCCCAAACAAGAAGGCTTTGTATTACGGGGCCAAAGGGCATGGGTTTAGGAGGCCTTGGCCGGCATGGTGCAAGCAGTCTGTCAACCCTCTCTGCCTGATTTTTGCCCCCAATCACTTTCCTGTCCTGGGTGTGATACTCCAGGAAAACCTACAGGAGGCCTTGGGGTGTCAGCTTGGGATGCTTGGGGTTCAGGACTCTGACCCCACCCCTCCCCTTGAGTGTCCTTGACCTTACTCTTGCAGTTCTTCCTAGGGTCTTGGCCACTGGCTTCTGAGCAATGCTAAGGGTCAGGCAGGCTAACAGGGGAGGGGGTGCCTGCCATGAGGCACCTTGAGAGTCCTGTTGTCTATGGCCCTCCAGGGCATCAGGATCTCAGCCGTGCAGAGGAATCAGGCCAGCAAGTAGACTGGGGTGAAATGCCAGGGAGCAGGGATGTGCAGGAGGAGCTGAGAGAAGGGGCCAGTCCCCGTCCTGAGTTGGATATATCCCCAGCCTGCCATTGGCCGCACAAGCCTGGCTGTGAGCAGGAGCCAGGAACTTCCTGGGCCAGGGTCGGACTCCTCCATCTCTGGGGCCTGGGAAGAGGGTAAACCCAGCCCAGGGAAGTACTGCTCAGCTGTGCTGCAGCGCCACTCTCCCTGTCCCACCCCCATCTTGGGGCATCTGGCAGGGGTTTCCCATGACCTCCCCAGAGACAGGAGACGCTGCAGAGTCAGGCTTCGCCCAGAGCCCAGAGCTGTGACGGCATCGGCATCTGCATCTGGTGGGGAACGGCCAGTGGGGACTGGGCCCTGGGGATGCTCCCCTGCTGAGGAATGCAGAGCAACAGAAGGCTGGCTGTGGAGGGTAGCAAGCCTCTCCCCACCACACTGGCCCTGGCCCCCTGCCCACACTACATGCAGGAAAGCTCTCCGGGGTGCACCTTAAGTCAGCCTCAGGTGGGACCAGCCCAGCCTTCATAAAGGACAGGGGGCTTCACCTCAGGAAGGCAGAGGGATAGACACTCGGGCATTTGGGGATGGGATGGCAGCATGACCTCCTTTCCACACCCCAGAGCAGCTGGAGGTGAAAGAGAAAGTCCTCCAGAAACAGGGCACTACAGCCAACACTGCTGCTGCCTGCCCTGGAGCTTCACGTAGGGATCGAGGGGTGGATCTCTGGGGCCAAGGAAGAGCCGTTCCAGTCCAGCTTCCCTCATGGCAGGGAAGCAACAGCCCAGGACCCTCTCAGTTCCCCTCCAGCTGTTCTAAGAGGGAGGGGCACAGAAGACATTGCTTTCCTCCTCAATGTTCTCAATACTTTCTAGAGGGTAAAATGAAAGGCCAGGAGACCCAGCACACATGGGGTTCCGCCCTTTGGTGTGTGTGAGGTGGAGGGCCAGCAAAAGACCTGGCTGCCCCCAGAATATCCTTCCTGAGAGAGTGCCAAGGTGGAATTCAGGCAGGAAGACACATGCCAGGGATGGCTGCAGTGAACTAAGAAAGGGAGAATGTGGTGGGAGAAGCTCCCCAAACACAAACGATGACAGCATGGATTTAGGAGCTAGGACCATGGTGGTGCCAGGCTGCCCCATGCTGCTAACCAATCCCATACAGGAGAATCTGGACAGCCTCAGCCCTGCCACACATCTGCACAGCACCATGTGCCTTCCCATTTTCACTTTCCCACATTCATGTTCACGGCCACTATGTGTA
The DNA here is from genome assembly GCF_028885655.2 of Pongo abelii. NCBI lineage: Eukaryota > Metazoa > Chordata > Mammalia > Primates > Hominidae > Pongo > Pongo abelii. The sequence goes on along the minus strand of NC_071985.2, from coordinate 48,533,966 downwards.
GTAAAGCATTTGAAGAAACTGAGGCATAGAGACTTCAAGAACACAGCTAATTACCACCTCAATTAGGAGGCAGCTTAGAGTTCCATGAAGAGCATGTGTTCACAACTGAGAATACCCTGGGTTCAAATCCAGCCTCCTCCATTTACCACCTGTGTTTGTGCATCTATACGATGGGAATAACATCAGTCACCTGGCCAGTTGAATGGGATGCTATAGGCACAGAGTAAGTGTTCAATACATTATAGTGCTTAGCCACCTCCTGGTTCATACTCCTCTCCATCACACTGTGCATTCTGCTCTAAATTAATATATTAATCAAAGGACTGGAGGTGAATTCAATTTACTAAATAGTTCACTAAAGCTTAAACTACAGAGACATCTCTTAGGTACACTTACATTAGGGCCTATTTTATTTTATTTTATTTTATTTTTGAGAAGGAGTCTTGCTTAGTCACCCAGGCTGGAGTGCAGTGGCGCGATCTCGGCTCACTGCAACCTCCGCCTTCCGGGTTCAAGTGATTCTCCTGTCTCAGCCTCCTGAGTAGCTTGGACTACAGGCGTGCGCCACCATGTCTGTCTAATTTTTGTATTTTTAGTAGAGACGGGGTTTCACCATATTGGTCAGGCTGGTCTTGAACTCCTGACCTTGTGATCCACCTGCCTCGGCCTCCCAAAGTGCTGGGATTACAGTCATGAGCCACTGCGCCTGGCCTAGGGCCTATTTTTTTTAAAAAAAACATTTTATTTATATTCAATTCTTCAGGAATCTACTCTGCATTTTGTTCCCTCCAAAGATTTTATGCCTGTCTTCCTCCAAGCCACTGCTCTTCACAAATGAACAAACCAGAACACAGCGGCTGTTCCCATTTTCCAGTGGGTAAAACTGAGGCCCACAAAGACAAACAGGGAAAGTGCCCCATGACGCAGCCAGTGGATGAACTGCATCAGCTCCTGCCCTGCCCTTTGCCCCCAGGGTTGCAAAAATAAGCATGCCAGGCACATATCACCTCTGCCACCTCCCTGGCCCGGGCCTGGGCCCCACCCCACCTCCACTTGGAGGTTTTCAAAAGCTGAGATCCAATCAGGCAGGCAGGCTGGGTGGTGGAGGGGGAGGTTTCCGGGGCCTGTGGTTACTACACTCCACTTCCTTATGATGACATAAACCCTATTTCTGCAGGAGGAGGCCACCACCAAGATTCTCAGGTCTCCACACAGCCCACATGAGGCCCTGTATGGGCCTCAGTTTCCGAGATCTGTAAACTGGACACAGGTGGCATTGATTGGCACTGACTGGCTTTGGGACTCGGAAGGCACCCCAAATACCCATTCCCCCACAGTTTCTTATGTCTTCTTCAGTCTTTCTCTCCCAAGCCACCACTGCTCTTGGTTCAAAATTCAGACAGTCATTGACCAACATTTCAGAGTAGCCTACAACTAGGGAAATAACTGCAACTAGAGAACCCAAATGGGAGAGGGCTGGGGTGCAATCTAACATTGTCCCTTGGATCCCCCCAAACCCCTACCTATCCCCTACTTAACCCTGTAGTCTCAACAGATGGATGCTGGGCCGGCCAAGCACCGCCAAGCAGACTAAAGGAAGGAAGCTCAGGGAAGCCAGGCAGAGATAAGAGCGGAGGGGGCTAGGCAACACTGAGGTCTCCCCTCATGGTGGGGGCTCAGAGCTGGGGACTTGAAAGGGTCTTAAACAAACTTGCCATGTGACTTAGCTTCCTTCCCCAATTTCAACTTTGCCAACTTGCATTTCTTAACAGCTACCCCTTTCTCCCCCCATTTGTCAGGCCTATATCTCTGCAGCCTGGGGCAGGTCACAGCTCCACCCCACCTCCCTCTAGCCTTGCTACACACCTCCTCCCCCAGGTAGCAGCCAGTTCTAGTCCAGCCCAGGAAGCTGAGAATCTTTACAGTACAAGGGGATTAATGGATAAAGGGATCACAGGGCAGGCTGGAGAGGCCGGCCTGGGAATCCCTTGGTGCAAAGCCGACTAGCCTGGGTTCAGGGACAGATGGGCCAGATTCCATCTAGCTGGGGAGGCCACAAGGTGGGGCTTTTGGGGTCTGCTCACCCCTGGACCTTCTTCCCTTACCCTGAGCCCCACGTCCTGAAAGTTTCCTCCTCCGGCTCTCCAGGAGCCCAGGCCTTCACTGAAGCATTTCACAGCCAGCCAGCTTCGATCTCTTCATCCCAAACAGATTGCAGGGCCAAGAGCCTTGGGTCTGGCACTTCTCACCTAGTCTAATAGCCCTGGGGCCTCTCTCCTCTAGACACACACACACACACACACACACACACATATCAGACCACACCTGTCTCCTTCCTGGCCTTCCTTGTCTGAAGAGCTGGACTCCAGGCTCACTACAAGTTATTCTCATGGAAATTCAGAAAGCACTTCAGTTGGATACGAGAAAGGACTTCCAGAAAGTCAGAAAGACAGCTGAACCTGGCAGGAGGTAGTGAGCCCTGGGGCTGGACTAGGCCCTGGACAAGCCTTGCCCTTCCCATAAATGGTCTACTCTAGTGCAGCCCACCACCCAGTCTTTCAGGTGAGAGAAGTGATTTCTGGGGGTGCTGCGGGGGAGGACGGGTAGAAGAGGATCTAAAAACAAGGAAAACTCCCCCTACAGCCCATCACTGGCACCATCTGCTCTCCTTCCCAGCCCAGCCCAGCCCCAGCTCAGTCCTAAGCTCTCTGATTAGAAACTGGGTTCTGTCCAGGCATTGTCTGCCTTCCACGGCCGGGTGCCCATTGAGGTCTGGCGTGTGCCGGGGCTGGGCGCTCATGCTGGGGTGGGAGGGGAGGAGTGGGCGAGGCCCTCACCTTCCCGGAGACCCTGAAAGCCTGACTTCTGATGCTCAAATGCCCCACCCCCAATCCAGATCAGCAACTGAAAAGAAAGGCGTGGGGGCACCCGGACCCCACTTACGGCAATCTGACTGGGAACCAGAGATGACACACATTGTCCTGAACTGGGTGCAGAGGGCAGGCATGATCCCTTCTCTGCGGAAAGGGTCCCGGGAAGCTTCTAGAGGTGGCAGTGGGAAGAGAACATCAGCTTCTCCTCACTGTGCCAATCCCATGAGGCTCCCCGGGTGGGAGACCCCATCTTTTCAGTCCCAGTCCAGCCTGGAGAGCTGAACAGAGGTAGGGGGCCTTTGTTTAGCTCTCTCCAGCAAGATGGAATCTAAAGGAAACCCCCCTGTTGGAAAGGGCACCCCCAAGCCCCTTCCTTCCCAGCCCTCGTTCACAGTGGGTGGGGGCCAGAGCTTCATTTCCCTTTTATGGTGTTCTGGGACTCTCCCAATCTGCTGCAGATGCCATATTTACATTTCTCACTCCCACCCCCCAGCCATGCACCCCTCCCTCGACCTCCACAAGATCCTGCTGCAATGTCAGCCCCAGCAGCAGACTGGCCCCGCCCCAGTCAGCCCACCAGGCACCTGCAGGGCTCCTCTTTGTCTCTCTGGCTGCTCAGGGCCAGGAAAGCTGTGCTCAAGTGATTCTTGAGTGCTGCCTAGGGTGCATGGGTGGGGGTGCCTCAATCTCCTTCCCTCCACCCAAGAACTGATCAGTGTCAGCTCCTCTTTGGGCTGCAGAGGGCTGGCCAGGTGGCCGTGGCAAGGGGCATCTGCCCTGGGGCAGGAAGAGGAAAGCTTTTTCATTGCCATCTCTGACTCTGTCTAGGAGCAACCTCCTAGGACCCCTGGAATCTGGGTCACATATGACCCAAGGGATCTAGAGACCTGAGAGACCCACCCTAGACCTGGACAATCCCCCGCCCCCTCCATCATACAGGGCTGGGGCAGAGATAGATGTTATTTCCACATCCCTACCTTGGTGAGCAGCTCCAGATTGGCACTCTGCCGCCAAGACACCCCTCTCAAAGAGAAAAACCCAAAGCAAAAACTGGGAGAAGTGGTGAGGTGTAAAGCGTCTCCACCCAGCACAAAGAACACAGACGGCTCAATTTCACAGCATTTCCTGCTCCTGCACCTTTGTGTACCCCTCCCAATAGAACCCACCCAGCCATGTCCTCTCCCTGTCTCATTTCTGCCGGCTCAAGTCCCAGAGCTGTTGAGAATGGAACCCCAGATAAGTCTAGGCAACCCACCCCTGCTCAATTTTATCTGAGTGCCTGAGGATGGGGCATATGCATCACACCCTCCTGCCCTCTCAGAGAGAAGCACCTCAGATACACCTCTTCCTCCCTTCCTAGGCCCATCTCCTCTTGGGACAGGACTGGTAGGATTCTCCCCCAAAGCCACTGACTTCCCACAGAAGGCCAAGGCATCATCCCAGCTTTTCCGTTGGTCCCCGCACCCGATCTTTGTCTGCAGATCTGGCTCCCAGGGTGGGTGTGCTGCCTTTGCTAGCTGGACCAAGAGCACATAACTAGCTGACGCGTGGATGAGGGGAAATTTCCCTCACTGGTATCCCCGTATGAGACAGCAGCCTCGTGGGGAGGCGAAGAGGAAACGCACAGACGCTCCGGCCTGGGCCAGAGCTGGGTGTGAAATACCGGATTTCCTTGTTTATTCGATTTTCTGATCATTAAGGGCTCCCAGAGGGGCCCAAAATTACCACCCAAACAAAGCCACCTTCCAGTAGTCCGCGGGGTCGCTGCTCCCCTGCGGCAGCCTGGCCAGTGCGCGGCGCCCTCCATCCCGTCCCACGCCGGCCCCTCCTCCGGGAGTGCAGGCTCCAGCCCAAGCGGTGCTCGCGCCCCCCGCCCAAAGCCCACGCGAGACAAAGCCCGAGCCTTCTCCGCGAGCCCCCTTCCCCGCCCCGGGTCCCTACCTGACGGCCACCTTGACGCAGCAGTCCCCCTGGCCGGCCATGGCCCTCTGGCGCTAGGGTCTGGGCGTGGATCAGAGGCGGGGGTCTGGGGGCCAATGCCCGAGGCAGCGGCTGCGGCTGCGGCTGCGGGGGGCGGGGGCGCGGGCGCGGCTGGCGGAGGCTGCGGCGGCGGCGGCTGGAGGTGACATGCTCGCGGGCGGCAGGCCGAGGGGCTCACCCGCGGCCGGCCCCCCGGGGCTGGGCCCGCGCGCCTCCTCGCGCCATCGGGCGGCGGCGCGGAGCTAGCTGACAGCCGGCGGCGCGACCCGCCGCTCCCTACGGCGCGGCACACGCGCACACACCTCCCACCCGGCCGCCACCTCCCGCCGCAGCGCGAACAAAGGGGGCGGGGGCCGATCCGGCCCCGAGCCCGCCCCGAGCCCGCCCCGAGCCCACGCCGGGCCCCGCCCCTCCCAGGAGCCGCCAATCGAAAGCCCTAATGAGCAGTGGGGGAGGGACTCGCGCCTTTAAAGGGACCTCTTGGCTCGCGGCCACCGGATGGCTGGGGGTAGGGGGCGGGATTGAAGGGTGGGGGTGGGGGTAGGGGTGGGGGCGCTGGACGCAGACCAGTTTAGAACCTCGGCTCCTGGAGTAGCAGAACCTCAGCTTCAATGCGACCCTCATTTCATAAATGAAGAAACTGAGATTCAAAGAGGGGAACTACCGAAGGTCACAGAGCGAGTTCGTGGGTAAGCATGGTAAGAACCCTGGTCTCCCGGGGATCCCACAGCGATTGATGGTTTATAGTTCAAAAGAGCCAGGAAAGCTTCCCTTCTGCATTTATTCCAGTAAATTCGCCAACCGTTCTCGAAGGGAGTTCTTGCTAGCCCCTAACTAAAATTTCCCCCACTTCCACCCTGCAGCATTTTAAAGCTCATGTTTTAGTTGATTCCTGGCCAGGCTCCTAGCCCAAGACTAGCCCCTCCCTACTGCTAGACGACTGTCCCATTGACCTTTATGACCCACAGATGACCCCACTGGGCCTGGCTCACACTCTGCTTGTTGTGGCTGTGGGGCCAGAGGGTCAGTGTGGGAGGCCTGAGCTGCCCTGGGGGAAAGGAGGGAACAAAGGGGGCCCTCAGTTCTGAGCACCTGGGTAGAGAGGCTGGGTGGTGAAGTGGGTGGGGGAGGGAAGAAGGAGGGCAGCTGCCTGCAGGAATGGGTATAAAGGACAAGGAGGACCATGGAGACTTTAACACTGGGCCTGGATGGAGGAGGAGACCAGTGCTGCAAAGTCACAATTCCCTTCCCAGTCCACCTCCCTCCCTCTGAGCCCAGACGCCTCTTCCCTGCCCCCTGCCTCCCAACATTGGGGCCATTCACAGGGCCCCTCACCAGCTGCCCTCACTTCACCCAACTCCCTCCCCTGGAAAGAGCCCAAGAGGAGGACCCAGCTGCAGCTCCAGATGTGGATGGGGATCTCTGGGGGAGGGGAGGAAGGGGAGTCTGACTCCAGGCCTCTTACATCACTCTCAGATGATGAAACCATGTCAGAGATTTTGGCAAGGGTGTGGACTGGGGTCTGAGGATGCATCTGTTGGTACTATCTTCCTCCCCTTCCCTCCTCCACTCACACCCCCCTTCCCCCACAATAACTGCTTCATGCAGTAGCTCAGATCCCTGTTTGGCTTGACCTATTAAGGTCAAATCAAAACCAAAGATAATTTCAAGGGCAAATTTCAAGGGCCAATCAACACATCCTTTTCATCCCCATGGCAAACAGGAGGAGCACCGCCAGCAGTGCCCCCAGGATGGGGGCTGGAGAAGAGGTCTTGGTGGGATCCTGGACCTTTTATTAGCATTTGAATCTAGAGGAAGCTCTCCCTGGGGCCAGGGGGTCACCTCTCCTGGACCAGGAGGCTAGCAGAATGTTGCAGTCATATCCTGCAACATTCCTCCCCATCTTCCAACCAAAATAAGTCGTGGGGAGGAGACTAACACATATGGACCACCTACACAAGGTATTTTATGCACATATTCTCATTTTTTCCCTGTAACCTTGTGAGCTAGGCTTTTTTATTCTTTTTAAATTTTGCAGATGGGGACACTGAGCCTCACATGTATGAATTCCAGCATATAAGCAACAGACTCCAGATTTGGACTTGTATATCTTGTTCCAGACTTCCCAGATGACCACCAAGGCGGAAGGGATGGTGATGCCCAGGCAGAAGGGAGCTAGGCCAGCCCAGGCTTTTCCTCTAGGCACAGCGGACTCCAGGTTCAGCCTTCCCGGATGGTAATGTTGCATTCTGAAGAGCTACTTTCCCGCCAACTCATCTCTGGACTTCTCTGGGGCCCAACTCTGGTTTCCTGCCTGCAGGAGGTCCCCTCTGACTTCCGACAGTAGATGACCCTTCTGACTCACAGTTCTACTGCTGGGAAATGCCTCCAGAGCTGCTGCCCACCCCCTCTGCATCCCTCCAGGTCACTGGCTGTCGAGTCAGGGGAAGCAGGGATACACATGGGCGGGAAACTCAGGCCTCCTAAATGTCGGAGCCTCAGGACTTCGTCTACTCAGAAGTAGCTCCCTCCTGGGCCACCAGGGAGCAGCAGGGCAGCCAGCATCCAGACATCCCCCCTGGGCTCTGCTGCTCAGAGGCTAGATGGAGAACCAAGGTGGGAAAGAGGCTTAAACCACAGCCTGGGGAGATTTAGGTTAGATGGGTCAGAGGAAGTTTAGGATAAGCCTTGCCCTTTTCAGTCTCTGTCCAGCTTCAGCACAGCCACTGCTTCCTCTCTTTGGTTTTTTCCCATCCCCCTCTCTCCCACCACCTCTATCCCCTTCCAGCTTTTCTTTCCTTCTCTCCTTCCCAAACCCCAAAGCTTCTCAGGATTAGCTGCCCATGTGCCTATCTCCCCCACCCCCATGCTTTCCTCACTGTCTCACAGAAACAGGCAAACACACGCACAGGCACACAACCATGAGCTGGCCCTGACAGTTCTCTGACTGGACTGGGGTTGGAGCCCCAGCTCTTGTCCTGAGCTGAGGCCCTTCCCCCAGGTATCTTGGGGCTTCCATCATTTCTCTTGACAGGAGCTGTGGGCGTCTGGGCAGATGGGAACCTGGGGGAGGTGTGGGGAGCCCTCTTTGAGGCAGGAAGCTCCCACGCTACTGTAGTTAAAATACTCCGGCAGCAACTTGGGGCGGCCATCTGGGACTCCCAGATCTCCCAGGACACCCAGCTCTCAACAACAACCCTATAGGAACAAATCAAAAACCTAAGAGATACTTATAGGCCCTGGAAATGTCTCCCAAAAGTGGCCTGAACTTGAGCCGTGTTTCCTTTTATCTTCTTCAGGTTAGCACTGGGCATTGGCATTTGCAAAAACTCTCTAAGCATTAAGCAAAAGTTGTAGGAGTGGAAGATACAGCGTTCTGGACCTCTAGTCCTAATACCCAGCCACACCCCAGCAGCTATGCGTGGTTCCATTGGAGAACAGGCATAGCCCATCCTGCTGGCATATAGTCCAGCCATATCTTCCAATGCCCACCTGGAGACTGAGCCCAGTTCTGCCCAGCAACAGGAGCTCAGAGCTCCAGAGAGCCTCTCCTGGGGTGCAGACTCAGGAGATTTAGCTCAGGAGCAGACTTAGCCTGACTTCCTCTTTTATAGGAGGAGACAGACTTAGTTACAGAGGAAACCAGAGTTGTTATAAATAGCAAGGAAGGGAGAAAACTGCTATGGATTACAAACACGCCATCAATCTTAAAACAAACTATTTTTAGTTTCAAATAATAATGAGAGTCTAATTAATGCTCTGTATAACTTCAAATGTGGGATCTTTATCTACCTTTCTACTTTGTGATGCTTTCTAATACAGTATTAGGGCCAAAGGCAGGAAGAGATGTGGGCAATTCTCAATGTTACCAAATCCTAGATATGGAAAGAACCTGAGAAATTTAGTCCAGCCCTTTCATTTTCAGTGAAGAAACTCAGGCCCAGAGAAGTAAAAGGACTTGTCCAAAGTTGCATAGTTAGGTAGGGACTGAGTAGTGACTAAAAGCCTAGTCCCTGTACTCCAGAAGCAGGACAGTTTCCACAGCAGCACAATAGAACCCAAAGGCATCTGTTGGTGAGTTTATAGCCTGGGTAAAAGTCAGGTCTAGGCCAGGTGTGGAGGCTCACGCCTGTAATCCCAGCAGTTTGGGAGGCTGAGGCAGGTGAATCACTTGAGGCCAGGAGTTTGAGACCAACCTGGCCAACATGGCAAAACCTCATCTCTACTAAAAAATACAAAAATTAGCCAGATGTGACCGCACATGCCTGTAATCCCAGCTACTCAGGAGGCTGAGGCACGAGAATCGGTTGAACCTGGGAGGTGGAGATTTCAGTGAGATCACACCACTGCACTTCAATCTGGGGGACAATGCAAGACTCTGTCTCTCAAAAAAAAAAAAAAAAAAAAAAGTTCTGAATGAAATAGCAAAAGACAGCCCAGAAGCTGAAGTGTGGTCTTCTGAGTCACAGAGTTTTGGGTTCACATCCCAGCTCTGCAACTGACTAGCTATGTAACCCTGGGCCGGTGTGTAATGACTCCAAGCATCAGCTCCCACATCTCAAAATGAGGATAATCACACTCATTTCATTACAGGACTATTATGAGGTTTAAATGAGGTAACGTGGGTCAAGCATCCAGCACAGTGCTCTGCAAAAAATAGATGTTAATTTCCTTCACATTTCCCTCGGATTCTCTACTCCTTCTTCAGTGGATTCCTATCCTCTAACTGGACAGAAGGGCAGATTTGTCATAAAGCAGTCACGTGAGGGATAAGAAGTCTCAGATGAGTGTGAATGAGGCTGGGGGTGGGGGGTAGTTTATGGCAATGAAGTTTGCATGGCACAAGTGGTCAGTGTCAGATCCAGAGGGTGGGAGAAGACAGATTTGCAGAAGATTATCCATCCTCTGCTAACCACTCAGTGACAGGCCTCGGGGTCCAGGGTCAGTGTTTGCAGGGGAGGAGGGAGGCTGGGCTTGCTGGGTCCTCATTGTACACAAATACCCCGGGCCTCAACCTCACCCGTGTGCCACACTGTGCCAAGGGTGTTACATAACATTTCTCTTTTAATCCTCACAACAATCTATGAGGCAAATACTGTTCTCGTCCCCATTTTGCAGAAGAGGAAATGAGCTCAAAGGTCACTTGGCTAGTGTAGTAGTCATTAGTGCTGTCTCCAAATATTTCCGGCTCTCTGCCTTCTGGCACAAGGTAGGACTGCATGTTCTCACTCTTTGATGCTAGCTGTGGACATGTGACCAACTTTAACCAATAAAACGTGGCGGAACTGATGTGCGTCAGCTCTAGTGGAAGCATTAAGACTCTGGCACCCTCACACCTATGTTGTTCATAGAGTGTAAATGAGAAATAAATAAACTTTTATTGTGTTAAACCACTGAACTTACAAGTTGTGTGTTGCCACAGCAAGCCTGGCCTACCCTGACACAGTTAGGAAAGGGCAGAGCCAGAGTTCGGAGGCCTGGTCTGTATAGATGCCAGATGGCGTAAGTACCTTCCAGAGATCAACCTGCTTGCCTAAGACACACAGAAGCCCCTTTCGGGGCTACTTAGAACCCTGTGGGGCAGGGGAGGAGGGTAGGCAGCCTCCCTACCCTTATCTCTTTCACCCCTGATTTGACTGATTTTGCGAGGTTTCCAGTTTGCTGAGCCCGGGGGACTGACTAAATGAGTGTGGTTTTGTATGAACCATTAGGGGCTCATAGTCCTGGGTTGGCTGTGCTGAGCTGCTTATCAGGACTCTCCAGGAGACACTCTGAGAAGTAATTGGAAAATTCCGACTTCCTCTCTGCCCGTCACCCAACTAGGAAATGGTTGGGTATCAGGACACACCTGCATTCACTCCCAAATCAAAGATCGACCCTATCAAGTCACTCTTTGCTTTGAGACTCAGTAACTCTGTGAAATGGAGCCATTCCAAAGGGTTAGGGTAACTGCTCGGAGATTCTAGAGGAAGCCCATTCCGGATTGTATAGATCTTCTCAGAGGTGCCTGCAAAATAAGAACAGCTACTATTTCTGAACATTGTGCTGGGCGTTGCACTAAATGCTTCAGATCCATACAGTCATGGAATGCTCACACAACCCATGCAGGTAGAAACATAAAGAAAACCAGGACACCAAGAGTTGCACAAGGTCACACTGCAAGTGGTGGGCAAGGTTCAAACTCAAGCATGCTGCCTGCCAGTTTCATCCTCTGCTGAATTACAGGGAGGGAAAAGGATGAATCTTGTCTTGGCAGCTGCTGAGCTGCCAAGAAAGTGAGCACAGCCCCCTAAGGAATTATGAGCTTCACGTGTCTACATAAAGACTTGCCCATGAAGTACCCCAGCAGCTTTGTCATAGGCCCAAACAGGGAGCACAACAAATGTCCATCAACAGGGGAGTGGATTAAGAATCTGTGGTATATCATATGGTGGGATACTATTTAGCAATAAAAAGGAATGAACTATTGATACATGATACAATATGGATGAATCCCCAAATTAATTATGCTCAGTGAAAGAAGCCAGACCAAAAAAAGCACATGCTGTACAATTCCACTGATATACAAATTCTAGAAAATGTAAACTACAGTGTCAGAAAGCAGATCAGTGGTTGCCTGGCAAAGGGAGGGAACTGGGAGGCATAGGAAGGCATGAGGGCGTGAGGAACGTTTTGAGGTGGTGGGTATATTTATTCTTTTTTTTTTTCTGAGACAAGGTCTTGCACTGTCGCCCAGGCTGGAGTACAGTGGTGTGATCATGGCTCACCGCAGCCTTGAGCTCCCCGGGCTCAAGGGATCCTCCCATCTCGGCCTCCTGAGTAGCTGGGACCACAGGTGTGCACTACACCACCACACCTGACTCATTTTTGTATGTTTGTAGAGACGGTTTCACCATGTTGCCCGGGCTGGTCTCGAACTCCTTGGCTCAAGCCAATCTGTCAGCCTCAGCCTCCCAAAGTGCTGGGATTACAGGCGTGAGCCACTGTGCCCAGCATATTGATTGTCTTGATGGTGGTGATGCTTCCATGGGTGTATGCTAATACATTTTTCAGACTAATCAAATTACAAACTTTGAATATGTGCAGATTATTATATATTAATTATATTAAATACCTCAATAAAGCTATTGAAAAGTAACTTGTCTCAACTTCTTCTTTGTTCAAACAGAGGTGCAGAGTGGTTGGTGACTTCTCCTGGGCCATGAGGACAGTCAGTTAAAGTCCTGGCTACCTCTTCCTGAGACCACGTGGCCTGTGGCTTCACGGAAGGTCCCACCTCTCAAGAAGGGGCTAGTAGCAGGGAAGTTGAGAAACAGAGAGACAGAAAGGTGGCATAAAACCGAAGAGGGGGACACTGGAGAGGAGCCGGCAAGAGGCCAGGCTGGGAACGTCAGAGAAGAGGAAAACGGAGATGAAGCCAGAGGCCTGGGGACAAGGGAAGATGAGAGACAGGAGCTGGAACCCCTTCCCAGACCTGGTGATGAGGAGGAGGCTCTGAGCAGTCCTAGCCAGGCCCCAGAGAAGCCATTCCCTTCCTTTGACAGATGCCACCCGTGTACACCCCTGCCCCCGATGAAGTTAACAAATCACCACCACCACCCTGCCCTGGCCTGGTTGCTGTTGACGTTCAGTCCCCAGGATGCATCATTTTCTTGGATTTTAATAGATAATTGCCTTGGCCAGACCCTGCAGAGCAAATTGCCAGCAAATGTTCATTTAACAGTTTAAAAATCGAGGGGAAGAGGAGAGGGCCTGGAGGCAGCACGTGGGGAGAGGTCAACCTCTAAAGTGCCAGCTCTCCAGAAATGCAGACAGACTGAGGGTTTTAAGGGATGGTAGTGAATGCCAGCACTCCAGGCAGTGTGTGTGCTGAATCTCATAGGACGGTTTTAGGAGCACTTCAGCGGCCTTTTTGACCAAGATATTCACGTTGGCCTGAGGTGAAACAACTCTTGAAAAGTTAGTCTGTGTCCTCCCTGCAACCCTTGTATTTCCTGACACTTGTATCAGTAGACAGAGGAGACCCTTTGCCTTAAGGAGAATTTGGGAATTAGGATCTAGTGAGGATGCGGAGAAGTAGGAAAAGGCCCTTTTTTCTCTTTAACTTCTAAACTCGGAGGATCCAAATAGCAGGCCAGGACTGGGTGGAGCAAAGACTTTAAGTCGTAACCAAAATTAAAAAGAACATAGAGGAAGAGGCCCTTTTCTCCTACCCTCCAGTGATGAGGGTCCCTTGGCCTGGAAAAGGGGAAGGAGGAGATAGGGGGCTAGGCCTTGAAAGAAGTCAAACCCTAAGACAAGAGGATCAGATTTGGGGTGCTGTGAGAGGTGAGGGAGGTCTTCCCGGAGAGACAGTCAAGCTCTGATGGTGGCTGGTGCTAGAGTGGCTGGGCCCCCACCTGCAGACCACTCAACATTGTCACTGAGTCAGCCTTCACCTCCCTGCTCAGAGGGGTCTCAGAGGGGGACCTCTCAAAGTGGTCTCAATGAGAAGAGGTACAGAAAGCCCCCATCAATTTCGGTCTGTATGCTGCCTAAGAACCACCCTCCTTGGTGAGCCCCCAACCTAACCATTTTGTGTGGTCAATTCACATGTAAACTGTCCCAAAACAAAAGACAGAGAGCAGGGACTACCAGAGGGTGAGTGGAGGTACTTGGGTGGGTCTGGCTAGTGGGGAAACCCACCCTCATTGTACCAGGTGAAATATAAAGTTACCATTTTGTAGACAAGAAGGCATAGAATATCGGCAATTTCAAATGATACCATCTAATATGTTCTATGTAGCAGTCTCTTGCATTTGTCCACCTTTCCTCCCTCTCTCCCTCCCTTCCTGCCTGCCTTTTTCCCTTCCTTCCATTTTTTCCTTGCTAGGAATACAAAGTTGATAAAGATTCAATGCCCGCCCTTGAGAAACTCACAGTATGCTTGGAAAAAACAAACTGCAAACCCCTAATTAGGATACAGTGTAATAAATGCCATAATGAGAGTTATCAGGTGCTCTAAGAGCACTAAGGAAGCAGCAACTAAGTTTACTTGGGTGATCAGAGAAGGCTTGCGGGAGGCACTGTCAGGCTGAGACCCAAGAAGGAGTTTGTTGGGCACAGAGACACAGTCAGTAGAAGCCTGAGAGCGTGTGCCTGTGCAAGAGGGAGTTGTTGAGTTGCGTGTGGTTGGGCTGGTGCTTGGCAGGGTGTGCAAAGGGGTTCAGGCCAGATTAGTGGAGGATAAGTGGGGATTGGAGGGTAGGGATGGATTGTCATGTGAGCCTCACAAGAATACAAGAAGTAAGAGGCTTAAGAATAGTGGCCAGGCTCCTGCTAGACACCTGGCTTCACCACTTCAGGGCCAAGTGACTGCAACTAATTCACTCAGCCTTTCTGAACCTCCATTTTCTCATCATAAAATGAGATTAATAGTAATACCTATTTTATAGGTGTTGCAATGATTACACGATATGAAAGGCAAAATGCTTAATGAATCAGGCTTAATGTATGTTATAGCCATGATTGTTCTACAGACGAGGAAACCAAAGGGCAGAAACATTTTTAGGAGAACACGCAAGTGGGAATGGGAATGAGTGTTCTCCAAGTCCAGGGCCTCACTCTGCTGCACCCTGCACGTTTCAGGACAGCCTTTCTGAAGCTTGGTTGAGGGAGCCTGGGGTCTCTTCCCAGCTCTTCTTGTGAACTTAGTGATATGAGGTACATGGAGTTCTTTCCTTCCCCGGGTCTTCATTTACCTTCTCCCCACCATGGAATCTCCTCTTTCTTCATTTGACTTTACCTTTATTTATTTTTTGAGATGGGTTCTCACTCTGTTGGCCAGGCAGGAGTGTGGTGGTGCAACCATGGCTCACTGCAGCCTCGACCTCCCAGGCTCAAGGGATCCTTGCACCTCAGCCTCCCAGGTAGCTGGGATGACAGGCATGCACCACCATGCCTGGCTAATTTTCTTTCTTTCTTTTTCTTTTCCTTTCTTTGTTTTGTTTTGTTTTGTTTTGTTTTTGAGACAGAGACTCACTCTGTCACCGAGGCTGGAGTACAGTGGTGTGATCTGGCTCATTGCAACCTCTGCCTCCTGGGTAGGAGCAATTCTCCTGCCTCAGCCTCCCAAGTAGCTGGGATTACAGGTGTGCACCACCACACCTGCTTATTTTTGTATTTTTAGTAGAGATGAGATTTCACCATGTTGGCTAGGCTGGTCTTGAACTCCTGACCTCAGGTGATCCACCCACCTTGGCCTCCCAGAGTGCTAGGATTATAGGCATGGGCCACCGCACCCAGCCTCCTCTGAACCTTTCAAACCCCAGTGTCTGTCTCACCAAGGTATGTGACACCATCACGTTTTCAACTGACCCTCAATACCAGAATCATCGCTTGCCCCTTATATTTGTGGCCAGTTTATTTTAAAAATGCTTCTGTGCTTTGGTTTCCTCAACTGGACTTTAAGTTCCATTGAGACACACAGTTATGGACCACAGGGAAAGTACCCATGGAATTAGAAGGCTGGAGGGCGCATCCCAGATCTGCCACTTACCAGCTATAGGACCTTGCCTGTCAGTGGCCTCATCAGGAAAATGACAGGAGAATGACCTGTGGTGGGGTTGGCACTGTGAACTGTCAGCCCCAAGGCTGAGGTGACATGGTACTAGGGATCAGACGCCAGAAGAATGGGGGCAAGACCTTGTGAAATAGGAGTTGGGGTTAAGGTCAGCCTTGCGTTGGCAGTGTCTTCTCTAGCAGTCTGGGGCAGGAGCCGGCCTCTACATCCACACCAGTTGGTGAGAGCTGGCAGGGCCTCTAGGAGGATGAGGCCTGGTGCTGAGGTGTGTGGTCTGCCTGTTGCTGCCGCCCCGTGTCCCCTAAAGTGCCCAGGAACCCCCAAGGTTGGCTTCCTCCTGTCTTACAGGTCTGACACCATCACTAGCCAGCATCAGACAGAATCAAAACAACAGCTTCCTTCCCTACCTGTGCCAGGCCCTTCCCCTGTGACATTCGTATCTCACAACTACCCTGGGAGTAGGAATGACTTTCCCATTAGACAGAGTGAGGAGCAGAGACTTCAAAGGGTTATATGAACTGCCTGACCATCACTCAACATGGACACAGAGGAAGGGGATTCGAGCTTCCAAGGCTCTGCTCAGAAACACCTTGCAGACAACAGCCACCTCCCTGCCTTAAGAGCCCAGGAGAGGCAACTCGGCAGGAGTCCCTCAGGGCCAGGGAGCTCCTCCCCATTCTGAAGACAGATGGGAACTGGGGCCCACAGTCTTCCACCTTTCCAGAGACCCTCCAGCTGAGCTCCGCGCCCCCTAGATGGAGGGCTCCCCCAGCCTCCACAGCCCCAGCATGCAGCTTTGTGTCTACCCCTCCTGCCAGCCACACCCCGTCCTTTCTGGCAGATCCCCCCACCCAGCAGCTGGGTCCCATGTCTGCAGGGAACTGTCAGGGAGAAGACAGGGGTCTGGCACACACTGTCCCTGGCCAGTGCCCCCAGGTAACAGAAGGGAGCCCACCTGCTCCTACGGGTACACTGTCTCTGTCAAGGGGTCCTGCTGAGGGGCGTCTGTCTTCTCTGTATTTGCCCACTTCCCCTCCCTCCCACTTCAGCCCTCATCCTGCCACAATTTGTTCCTTTTAGGCTTTATTTGAGGAGGCTGGCAGTCCTATAAGGGGAAACCCACCTATTACTTCAAGCAAAGCTGATGCAGAGGTAGGATTTTGCACATTCTGATAAATTACAACATCTTATATGTTGCAAAGGAAAATGCCTGAACTTTTCCATAGGGTGAAGACCTAATAGGAAAGTTTCTCAGAGCCTGTGTTTATACATGTTATCTGTTAGTTAGGCAGGGAGGGATGGCATGGATTTGACAAATGGTGTACAGTTAAGGATGTGGAATTGGATGCTAAACTGCCTGGGTTTGATTCCCTCCTTGGTTCCCTTACGAGTTGTGTGGTTAGGCAAGTTATGTTTGTTCCCTCTGTGTCTTCTTTTTTTTTTTTTTTAGAAGGAGTTTCGCAGTTGTCACCCAGGCTGGAGTGCAGTGGTGTGATCTCGGCTCACTGCAACCTCTGCCTCCTGGGTTCAAGCAATTCTCCTGCCTCAGCCTTCCAAGTAGCTGGGACTACAGGTGTGCACCACCATGCTAGGTTAATTTTTTGTATTTTTAGTAGAGATGGGGTTTCACCATGTTGGCCAGGCTGGTCTTGAACTCCTGACCTCATGTGATCCACTCACCTCAGCCTCCCGAAGTGCTGGGATTACAGGCGTGAGCCACTGCATCCCGCCCTCTCTGTGTCATTTTTGCAAAGTGAGGATGATGATACCTTTCTTAATTGTTAAGAGGATTAAATAAATTACTATATGCAAAACCCTTGGAAGAGGGCCTGCCATATAGTTAGCTTTTTTTTTTTTTTTTTTTTTTTTTTTTTTTTTGGGACAGAGTCTCATTTTGTCACTCAGGCTGGAGTACAGCGGTGCAATCATAGCTCACCTTGAACTCTTGGACTCAAGCGGCTTTCTCACCTCAGCCTCCCAAGTAGCTAGGGCTATCAGATCGTGCTACCATGTCTGGCTAATTTTTAATTGTGTGTGCATGCGTGTGTGTGTGTGTGTGTGTGTGAAGACAGGGATCTTGCTACATTTCCCAGGCTGGTCTCGAACTCCTGGCCTCAAGCAATCCTCCCACCTTGGCCTCCCAAAGTGCTGGGATTACAGGTGTGAGTCACTGCGTCCAGCCCTAGTTGGCACTCTATATGTGGTAGGCATTACTATAAGATGTTCAGATCCCTCATAAATAAGTGTGTCCTTTTATAAAACTTTACAGCATAGACTTATGTTCCATTTTTCTTGCCTTCCCTAGAGATGAGCCAATTGAGCAGGAGACAGTGTAAGCAGCTGTGGGGGTGTCGAGTACTCCCTCCAACCTGTGGGAGCTGTACCGTGGAGTCTAGCTTGTCACCCTCCAGATGCAGAGCCCCTCCTCCCTGCCTCCTCTTGGTCTACATGGACAGCCATGGCGGTGGAGGCTGCAGAGCTAAGCAGGTGATACTGGGCAGCGACCCTGCTGTGGGCAGGGTCCACACCCCACAGCTCTTTACTGCATTTATTTAACAAGCGACATTGAGCCAGCAATCTCTGTTGAAAAGTGCTCAGCCCTGGAGAGAGAACTGTGAACAACGTGGACACAGCTCCTGCTTTGTGGAGCTTGGTGTCTGGCTGGGGTAAAAATAAACAAGCAGTTACAACACAGTTACGATCCCTACTGTAACGGAGGAGAGAAGGCAGCCAAATTTCTGGGCCAGGCTACAGAGAGTTTGGGGGTGTTCAGGGAAAGCCTTCTGCAGGAAGTAATAGCAAAGCTGAGGTTTGAAGGGTGACTGGAGCTCAGTCAGGTAGAGGGCTCAGAACGTTTCCAGAGAGAACAGCACATGTGAGCTCAGAGGTGAGAGCTCGCTCTGGGTGGGGCGAGCAGGAGACTTGGGCAGGGTCTGATCTGGGAGAAGCTTGTGAACCCAGGCAAGGGTTTTGCTCGCTATTCAGAGGGCTTTGGGGGTGCCTTTAAAAGTTTTCAGCAAGGAGACAAGATGACTGGTTCTTCCTTTTATAAATATCAGAGACAGATGGGGAGGAAGAGAAAAGAGGAGGCTGGAGGCCTGTTCAAAGGCTGTCATGATAGATAAAGCATGAGATCATGGTTGAACGGATCAGGAAAGTGACCGTGAGGATGAAGGGAAGGGAGACAGATGTGAGAGATACTTAGGAGGGCAAATGTGCGGGGCATGGTGGGAGGGGGAGGTAGGCATCCAGGACAACACCCAGACTTCTGGTTTGAATAAGGAGTGGGCTTCCCTGAGACCAGCAACACCAGAGGAGTAGCAGGCTTTGGGGAAAGAATAAGAGGCCACCACTGGACAAGGTGAGCGTTAGGCACAAGTGAGACATCTATGCAGAGTTGTCTGGGAGGAGCAGGATACAGAGACCTGGAGTTTAGGGGAGATTTTGACTAGAAATATGGATTTTGGAATTACTGGCACATACATGCAACTAAGATATGAATGTGTACTACATGAGAAGAAAGGGTCAAGGAGACAGAGTCTACCCGAGAGGTAGGCAGGCCAAGGGGGAACTCCCAAGGAAGCTTCAAGTTGGAACACTCAAGGGGTAGGAGGAAATTCAGGAGATCTGACACTTGGGGGGAATTTCAGGCAGGGAGGGGGGTAAATTGTATCTCATGCTGCCTAGAAGTCAAGTAAGGTAAAGATGTAAGAGTCCACTGGGTTAGCAACCAGGTAGTTAGTGACATTGGTGAGCGTGGTTTCAGAGAAGGGGTGGGGCAGAGGCAGATTGCCTAGAGAGGAGAAATGAGAATGGAAGGAGAAATAGAAATGTGGACAAGGAGACCACCCAGGTAAGAAGTTTGGTCCTCAGTCAGGAGCGGTGGCTCACGCCTGTAATCCCAGCACTTTGGGAGGCCGAGGTGGGCGGATCACTTGAGGTCAGGAGTTCAAGACTAGCCTGGCCAACATGGCAAAACACGGTTTCTACTAAAAATACAAAAATTAGCTGGGCATCGTGGCACACACCTGTAGTCCCAGCTACTCGGGAGGCTGAGGGAGGAGAATCACTTGAACCCAGGAGGTGGAGGTTGCAGTGAGCCGAGTTCATGCCACTGCACTCTAGCCTGGGTGCCAGAGTGAGACTCTGTCTAAAAAAAAAAAAGATAGATCATAGATGATGGATGGATGATGGATGGATGGATGGATGGATGGATGGATGGATGGTTGGATGGATGGATGAATGGAAAAACAGAGAGGGAGACAGAAATAGGGAAATAGGATGGGTGCAGGGTCAGGCTGCTAAGAGGGAGGCACCTGGAATGTGTTCCATGCAGCTAGAAGGGGCCTGTGGAGAGGCAGAGAGAGGGGATAAGGGCTGGGGTAGAGTCCGAGCAGCTGGCAGGAGAGAACTGGCTTCCACTGGGTCAGAAGGGAAGAAGGAGAATGAGACAGCAGAAACAGGTGGGTTCATCAGTGTGGGGACAGGAGCTGAGGGAGGAGCCTTCTGGTAGCTTCGATTTTTTTGTGGAGAAGGGAGCAAAGCTAGCTGCTGGTGTTGGGGTTTGAAGAGAGAAGGGCGTTGAGATTGCTGCACTGACAGGGACTAGGAAGCATTGGCGCTCTGTTAAGACTGGGGGCAGGGACGTACAGTGCATTGAGAGTGTGAGCGTCCCTGCCCTGCATGACTGATACCCTAGGCCCAGCTGAGAAGGCCAGAAGCTGACTGGGGGTTCGCCAGGAGGCTGCACAGGGAGGCCAGCGTGGTTTCCACAGCAACAGCCACAGAGCAGGCGCTTGGCACAGGCTTAATGATGGAATGGCAAAAAGAGCAAAGAGTCCAGTGAAGGGGGAAGGGTACTATGGGGACACGGAGGGCCCGGTGCAGAGTCCTGACCTCGCCTCTGGCTGTGCACCCCAGGCCTGTCCCATCACCTCTCCATGCCTCCATTGCTTCATCTTTAACGTGGAATTCACACATACTTTGCACGGTTGTGGTGGCAATAAAATGAATATTGTACATGAAGGTGCTTTGTAAACAACGTATTGCAGCCCCTGGCGTGAGAGCAGGTGTGTAGGTGGCACGCAGGAGGCCCTTGGTAAATAGTAGCTACTGTTACTCATCGTTACTTGGTGTGGCTAAGAGGAGCCCTGGAGAATGTAGATCTTTGATATTCAAGGCAATAAACAGGGGGCAGTTGAGGGCTCTGAGAGCCTGTGTTGGCAGTGGACTCTGGCCAATGCAACACGGTCGTAGTTTTGAAGATGTTTGGCCATGGTGTGACCTGGGGTGTGCGGCTGCTTCTGAGACCACCAGTCCTTTCTGGGGCTGCTTGGTCCCAGTCAGTGGACTTGGCTGTGGACTTCAGGAGAACCCACAACAGGTCCCTCTCTGCCTCATGCAGAAAAATAATCCAGATGGCCCCTCTGTCTTTCTCCACAGCCCAGTCTCCCAAGCCCATGGGCAGGGTTCCTGGGGAAGGGACTGGGGGAGGGGGAAACACGGGTGTAGAAGAGTCCAAAAAACTGGACAAGCAGAGGCCAGTTGCCAGTGTCACAGGCCTGGAGATTTTAATGTCCTGCAGGTGGGAGTGGCCCTAGGCCAGACAGACACAGGCACTGACCAGGCCTTTTTGAATGACATTAGAAGCTCCATCCAATCATGCCTCTTGCTGGTGAGGGGCAGGGCCTGTCCAGCTACTTCCTCCGCACTTTTTGAGGTGGTTCCTGACCACCCCGCCTCAGGCCATGCATCTAGCTGCTGGAGGGAGGGAGGCTGCTGGGGTGGGCTAGTCCTTCTCCACCCCAGCAACTTCCCCACCCCCATTGGTCATGCCAGCTCTAAGCCCATGCTGATGCTGTGTGGGCATCACAGCCTGGGAGGAATAAGGGTCTCCTGGGAGCCCTGGTGCTGGTCGAGGCTGCCCAGGGAGGACCTGAGGTTCAGGCATCCCAGGCAGCTGGCCATGCCCTCTGGGGCCTCTCGTCCTTTCAGTAGCTCTGTTGCCATGACCTCCACTTCCTCTGGTTCCATTTGGCAGGCATCTGCCAGGGCCTGGCCTGTTGCCATGATGAAGTTTGCATCAGCTGCCAAGGTGCCCAGGCCCCCTCGAACCAGAGCCTGCAGGGAGGAGAGTAGGCTGTGTGGGGTCTTCCTGGGGAGCCATCTTTGGGGACCTGCCTCTGTTGGCCCTACCCTGTCTCCATGCCAGGCCATCACAGGGCCACCACTCAATGCAGCCACTGCTGTGACCCAGCCCTCGGCTCACCTCTTGGATCAGCAGGGCTGTAGCTGGCGCTGAGCACCTGGAAGTATTCTCCCCGGTGCTCCTGCTGTGGGGTGTCTCCTCATGCAGAGACCCTGGTGTGGAGCTCTTTCTGTCCTCAGGCATGGGGGACTCCACCCTGGGGCACTGTTCCAAATGCACAAAAGCAAAGACCCCCACAGGGGTGCTGGAGCCCACCAATGAGCAAAATTCCAGATCATCTGAGAGCAACTCAACCAAGATCCACAGAAAAGGGAGGATGGAGGGATCCCGTCCCTTCTGTACTACTGGACACATTGCTGCCACAGCCTTCCCCTGCCATGATCCCACTCCAAGTATCAGGCCAGGCAGGGTCTCTGTATGGAGTTTGCTCCTAGGCCTCTGCCACTGTTACCTGGCAGGGGGCAGGAGGTGCCTGGCCTCTGGGCATTGCCCTCTGGGTCAGCAGTCCCTTCAGCATCTCCACACAGGGTTTGCTGTGGGGTCCTGTAGGCAAGAAGGGGCAAGGATAAGAGGGGCTGCTGACTCCTGCCAGGACCCTCGAGTCAACAGAGGCTCACTTGGCTGGCTAGCCACACTCTGTGAGCGCTCTGAGATTCTCAGGGCTGCAGAAGGTGTCTTAGAGGGTGGACACATGATGAGGCCCAATCAACTCCAGGCCAGGCAGGGCTGCCCCAACTTTACTGGCCCTGGTCGCTGTTCTTGAAGGTTTGGGAGAGGGGATAAGGGTCAGAGTCTCTGGCCAAGCTGGTCTTCTGTGGTCCCTGGGTGTGTGCACATTAAAGTGAATGTGTGTTGGGGAACACAGCAGTATCCTTATTGCCACTAGCCCCCAGCATCCTTGGGGCTCCTACTGTCACACAGCAGTCTAGGACATACTAGACTACAAGATCATTTGCAGAAGGGCCCCAGAGTCAAGACATCAGTGTGTTCAGGGGCTGCCCTTCCAGGGACCTGGGGCAGTGTGGGGACTCCTGCGCTGGGGATGGTGTAGGGGGCTGGGTGAGTTTCCTGGGAGGCCTGCAGAGGGCCCTTTAGCATGCATGGGCTTTCCCCCTTCCACCTCACTCAGTCACCTAGATGGTGCCCTGCTTCCCCCGCTGGACAAATAGCTGGTCCTGATGGTTTCCCATTCCAGGGCCCAGATGATTGCCATTGTAACAGGCTCCCAAGCCAGCCCTCCCAGCCAAGTTCCCAGACTCTAAGAAAAGAGCGGGGCTTCCTGGACTCCTCTGGGAGAAGACTCAAGCTTCTTAGATGCACAGAAGGGACTGACCCACGGCCCTGCAGGGTTGGCCAAGGGCTCCTCCTCTGGTAGCAGGCGTCTCTGTCTCTTCTGGGAACTCCCTGTCATAGTGGACACTGAAATGGAAGCAAGGCTGGGTGAACCAGAGAAGGCTGCTGGCTCTCTTGGCATCCCTGCCTCTCTGGCCCCAAACATCCTTTTCCCTCAGAGCCTGTGCAAGGCCAACCTAGTATAGTAGCTGTGGCTCTAGGGCGGACGCTCCCACCACTGTGCCCCAGTCGGCCCTGACTCTCTAGGAGGAAGGAGCCCAGTGCATTGCTGGCTCCACTCCTTTGCTCAATTGCTCCCTCTACCCTTTCTACACTCTGTTCATCTTCCAAGGCCTAGCTGCAGCCTCCCACCCTTTGGAACCCTGCTTCTCCATCTCGGCCACACATAGGGTCACCTGAGGAGCTCAAAGGTGAGTGGTGGCTGTGTCCCACACCCAGCATCTGTGGTGAGGCCCAGGCATTGGGATTTGCAGAAGCTCCCTGGATTATCTAATGTACAGCCAAGGCTGAGAACCGTTCTAGGTCTCTCCAGCCCATGGTGATCCATACCCCGTCTGCATTCTCAGGACACTAAATCTCTGTTATCATTTGGTGTTTTTTGTTTGTTTGTTTTGTTTTGTTTTGAGACGGAGTCTTGTTCTGTCACCCAGGCTGGAGTGCAGTGGCACAATCGGCGCACTGCCACCTCCACCTCTTGAGTTCAAGAGATTCTTCTGCCTCAGCCTCCCGAGTAGCTGAGATTTCAGGCATGTGCCACCACACCTGACTAATTTTTTGTGTGTTTTTAGTAGAGACCGAGTTTCACCATGTTGGCCAGACTGGTCTCGAACTCCTGACCTCAAGTGATCCACCTGCCTAGGCCTCCCAAAGTGCTGGGATTACAGGCATGAGCCACCACACCTGGCCTCTGTGATTATTTGGTCCCAATCATATCACATAACATATCACCCAACAAGACTACAACCCCCTTCAGGGCAGGGCCCAGGGCTGATGCTTCTGTATTTCCACGTCACCTTGCACCATGGGGACCCAA
Organism: Pongo abelii; assembly: GCF_028885655.2. Taxonomy (NCBI): domain Eukaryota; kingdom Metazoa; phylum Chordata; class Mammalia; order Primates; family Hominidae; genus Pongo; species Pongo abelii. The sequence goes on along the minus strand of NC_071985.2, from coordinate 48,509,958 downwards.
AAAGGTACATGCACCCTTCAAGGCTTGTGGGCTGAATTTAAGGAGTCTCTGTGACTGGAAGGGGTGCAGGCAGCCCTGGCCATGAAAAGGGGCTGGCTGCTGCCCTGTCCTGCTTATTCCTGAGGCCTGGGACTTAGCCTTTCCAGGCCGAAGAGGCCTCCAGTCAGCTGACCTCCTGTCTAGAACAGAAGCTTTGCCTGAGCCTACCCCCTAAGTTATGATTGCTGAGAAGCTCTCCCCCTCATCCTGCTGTTTTTCATGACGCTTATGTAATCACAGATTATATTTAGTCTACAGCCTAAGGTTGGTGAGATGGGAACCACCCAGCACGGCGGGATCTCCTTGGAACCTAAATCCAGTGATGGAACCTTATTGTCCACAGTCTTTTGCGGTATGTGCTACCACCGAAGATCCTCTCCTAACCCATCATGTGTTCAATATGTCTCAGCTCCTAGACTTGCTGAAGCCGACGGAATAAAAGAACCTCTCCGCATTGGGGCCAATACTGACATGACTTGAGGCCTCCCCCTGCTGGCCAAAGAAGCCTCTGCCATCCAGGTCGGCCTCTTACATTAAGGTTCAGGATGGATTGGGGCACAAAGGCAAGCAAAAGACACCCTACAAATTTGGGGTACCCTCTTCCAATCCAACCTGGAACCTGCTAACCTTGTCCTCCCAGTACCTCTACACCCAGGGATGGCAGTGGCCGCCATTACCTGGAAAATACATGGCTGTTGCTATGGTTGCTGTTGCCATAGGCGACATTGGCGTTGGCATTGTTGGTATTGGCACGAGCCAGGGGGTTGGTGCGTGGATCTTGTGGGAAGTCCTCCAAGAAGACAGGTGACTCCATCTCTTCCATCTCTATCTCAGCAAACTGGAGGGGTCTCTGATTGGCCATGACGGGGGGCAGGGAGTTGGTCCTTTCCAGGAAGTTGTCCACCTGGCCAAACAGGCCTCCAGTCCTCTAGGGGCAAGGAGAAGAGCAGTGACTAGGGGATGAGGGCAGGGAGGGCATGGGGGGCTGTCACCCTGGGACAGTGGTATTGGGAACAAGCAATAGTATTGGGAGACAAATCTTTTAAGGCCAAAGGAGGATGGACTGAGTGGTGAGATCAAAAGAAGAGAATTTCCACCCTCAGAAAGATCTTCATTTGATGGGGTAGACAGCACACATCTAAGGAGGTATATAGGGGACACAGGCACACAGAAGAGAAGTGTGGTGTAGGGGAGAGAGGGCTGAATTGGGAGTCTGCAGCACTGGGTTCTAGTCCCCGCTCTGAAACTGATTTACTAGGTGATATTGGACATCTCACATGATCTCTGTGGGCCACTATTTCCTCATGAATAACCCAAAAAGACCTAACTAGGTGTCATTAAAGACCTTCCAGCAATAAAGTGTTATAAGAAACACCAGACAGAGCTAAGGATGGAGGACTGGCCTCAGTGGAGGCAGGCAGAGCATTTGATCCTAGAGGGCCTCTGGGAGATGGGTCGTTGCCTAGGGTTTGTGGGGAGGAAAGAGAAGGGGTGAGATTTGGTAGGGAAAGGCAGGAAAGAGTGGGTTGCATTTGACACCTCTAGTATATCAGGTCATTGATTCTGAGTCCCAGGAGAGGTGGGCGGTGAAGTGGAGAGATGGAGAGGGGTATCTTCAGCTCCCATGTCCCCCTCTCGTGTGGCTGGGCTCCCGGCCCTCCTCTCTGTGAGACACTGCCACTCATGGTGTCTAGACTACTAGGGGTGCTCCTGGCTCTCCCTCACCCGGAATATTCCCTCCTCCATCGCAGCCTCCACCATGGCTCTCTCCAGCTCCTCCTCAGCAGCCAGGTCTCCTGAGACCGTGCGACGGATCTCGGGGGCTGCCTCTTCCTCAATGGTCCGCAGTCCTGCCTGGGGATGGCGATGGGACTCAGTTATCTCTCTAGCCCAGGAAAGGAGACCAGAAACACTTTGTTTTTTTGAGACAGAGTCTCGCTCTGTTGCCCAGGCTGGAGTGCAGTGGCACAATCTGAGCTCACTGCAACCTCTGCCTCCTGGGTTCAAGTAATTCTCCTGCCTCAGCCTCCTGAGTAGCTGGGATTACAGGCGTGTGCCACCACGCCCTGCTAATGCTTGTATTTTTAGTAGAGATGGGGTTTCACCATGCTGGCTAGGCTGGTCTCAAACTCCTGACCTTGTGATCTGCCCACTTGGCTTCCCAAAGTGCTGGGATTACAGGCATGAGCCACCATGCCTGGCTAGAACCACTTCCTATGGCTTACTTGTTTCTTATCACTGTAGCCAGGGCTCTCCTAAAGCCCCAGCCCAGGCCCCACTCTCCCTCTTGGGTTATTGAATGTCTCAGGTACCTGAGAGGCCACCAGGTCCTGCTCTGGCCTCTGGGATAGCCCACACCTTAATTGTTCCCAATGAGTCATCTCTTGACCCTGTGGGTGGAAATTTCATGCCCTTCCCAGGCTTCCAGGTTGAGAAGTGTTCTTACTCAGTACAGTCTTCTAGATTAGTGATCTTTATTGATTGGATATGTCACATATATATATAGTTGATCAAAGTTGATATCACCAGTAATGGGACAAGTCAAGACTGGTGTCACCTAATAGCTTGTAATGAGAACACAGCATCATTTCTGTGGTATTCTTATCCAAGATGCATATCCTAGTAATCAGACAAACCCCAACTGAGGGACATACTGACCTGCAGTCTTCAAAAGTGTCAAGATCGTGTCAAGGAAAGACTGATGAACTCTTCCAGATGGGAGAGATTAAAGAGATAAAGCAACTCAATGCACTGCGTGATTCTGGATTGGATCCTTTTGCTATAAAGGACATTTATTGGGACAGCAAATGAAATTTGAATGGGGTCTGAGGATTAGAATGTAGTAATATATTAGCCTGGCATGGTGACTCACGTCTGTAATCCCAGCACTTTGAGAAGCTGAGGCAGGCAGATCACTTGAGGTCAGGAGTTTGAGACCAGCCTGGCCAGCATAGCGAAACCCCATCTCTACTAAAAATACAAAAAGTAGCTTGGCATGGTGGTGTGTGCCTGTAATCCCAGCTACTCAGGAAGCTGAGGCATGAGAATGGCTTGAACCCGGGAGGCAGAGGTTGCAGTGAGCCAAGATCATGCCTCTGCACTCCAGCCTGGGCGACAGCGAGACTCTGTCTCAAAAAAAAAAAAAAAAAAAAAGCATCAGTGTTAATTTCCTGATTTTGGTGGTTATGTTGTGGTTACATAGAAGAATTATGCAGGATAACGCCCTTGTAATACACATTTTGCCTTGAATACACATAATGCCTTGAAATATGCGTTAAAGTGTTTTTGGATGATGGAACATCATTTTGGAGTTACTCTCAAATGGTTCAGAAAAAAAAGGTTTTATATTATACTTGCAACTTTTTAAAAGTATGAGATTATTTCAGAATAAAAATAGCCATTGAAATAAATTTTTGAGCACAGCTCAAATGCATGTGTATTTGGGGGGTTTATAAATTATGTGCATTACAATAAACACAAAAATAGAAATAAAACCAGATAAGATAAAACAAAAAGTTCTAAAGTTTTCTTTTCATACCCAATGGGACATTTTTATTTATTTATTTATTTATTTATTTATTTATTTATCTTTTGAGATGGAGTCTTACTCTGCCACCCTTGCTAGAGTGCAGTGGTGCAATCTCGCCTCACTGCAACCTCTGCCTCCTGGTTCCAGTGATCCTCCCGCCTCAACCTCCCAAATAGCTGGGATTACAAGCGTATGCCACCATGCCCAGCTAATTTTGTATTTTTAGTAGAGATGGGGTTCTACCATCTTGCCCAGGCTGGTCTCAAACTCCTGACCTCAAGTGATCCGCCCTTCCTGGCCTCCCAAAGTGCTGGGATTACAGGTATGAGCCGCCGCACCTGGACCCATACCCAGTGGAACGTTTTAAGAGCCCTTCATGGATCGCCTTTTTTTAGAGAGAACTGTTCTTTTTTTTTTTCTTTTGAGACACAGTCTCACTCTATCGCCCAGGCTGAGGTTCAGTGTCTCAGTCTCAGTTCACTGCAACCTCCGCTTCCAGCGTCAAGCGATTCTCATGCCTCAGCCTCCTGAGTAGCTGGGCACATGCCACCACACCCAACTAATTTTTGTATTTTTGGTAGAGATGGGGTTTCACCGTATTGGCCAGGCTGGTCTTGAACGCCCGACCTCAAGTAACCCGCCCACCTTGGCCTCCCAAAGTGCTGGGATTATAGGCGTGAGCCACTGCGCCTGGCCTAGAGACCACTGTTCTTATCTAACTTGTCTCTCCTTCAAACAAATCCTATTTTCTTTGGTCCTATCATCCAGAGATGAAGTGCCCCGGTTCTTTTTTTGAGGTTGAAACATCTTCAATCGTGGACTATCCAGAACTGTCTTGACATTTTTTCAGTCTTCTGGGCTTCTTTTTTCCCTCTATGTCTCCATCATTGGCCCCTCAAGGACATGGAAGGATAACTAGAGTCTGGAGACCTGGCTCAGTGGGGGAGCCCCTTGGAACGTACCTGGATTGGGCTTACCTGGATCTGTACAATGTCCTTCTTGGGCCGATAGCCATAATACTCCTCCTGGCGTTTCATGAACTTCCGGAAGTGCTCCTGGATGAGGAATGTGGCATAGAACTTCCCCACTGTCACCTCATCATCTGCAGAGGAGCCAACAAGAGATGCCCTGAAGGCTGGTGGGAATCTGACACTGGATTCAGTGTGGGAGCTAGCTGTAGCCAGGCCCGGGCATGCGAGCAATCCCTTGTCTTGCTGACTTGGTCACTGGGCACTTTCCATCCTGAGGTTGGATGCCCGTGGGATCTACCTAAGGCATTTATGGAGGGTCTGGTCCATTCTCAGATTCCCATGGGGCTCCTTGGAGAAGCTCCCCACCCCCATTGCTTGGTTGCTTCTGGACTCTGGTCCCCCAAAGTGGCACCTACCTCCTATTGGAGGGATGACCTGGTCCAAGAGCTTCATGCTGGTTCTCTTCCAGATCTTCTTGATGATGGCCCTCAGCTCCTCGTTGGCCTGCTCAAAGTTACCTGGAGCAGGAGAAAGGCAAAAGTTATCCAGATCACACCAACTGCACTTGACAAGGCCATCCAGTTCTTTCTGAACCTCTCAGACAGCCAATCATTTACTAAGAAACATTGGCTGAGTTTTGTGGCAGCTGCCTTGCTGGGTACTGGCAATGGTGGGAGGGCATCACTGTCCCCCTGAGGCAGCCCAACTCTTGGGTCATGTACTTTCTCCCCACATGCCTTGGCTTCCAGCTCCCAGAGTGGTTGCTTTTATAGGCTGTCATCTCCTGCTCTTCTTCCAAAATCTTTCAATTCCCCAGGCACTGTGGTCTGTCCCAAATACCCCCAAGCAGATTTGCTGCAGCTCTAACCTGCTCCTTCCTGACTCCTGGCCTTCCTCATCTTGCCATCCTAATGAAGCTTACCCTGAGGTTGTCTCAGACTCCTGGAGTGGTCCCCGTGTGGGGATGGACCTGATACAGCTGGAGACATGAGCTTGATACAGTGGGAGCCCTGAGCAAGGGCTCAGAGACAATACTGAGACCCCATCCTGACTCCTTCCCCTGTTCCCACCATGCCTGTCTTCCCAGTAGGTGAGGACCTGCAGGTTTAGTGGAGTCAAATGTGGACTCCCGTCAGCCTGCCCAGTGCTGCCTGAGAACCTCCTCTGCTCCTGCTCACAGCCAAACTGTAGGGCACCCCTGACCCCTGTGCTAGCACTGGCCCTTCTCTGGCCCCCAGACACAGCTGAGGAGTGTGGGAACAGACCCTTGATGATCTTTGCCCTGCAGAAAACCCTCAGGCTCCCTCTGAGCCCTGAGGGGCATGGGGACTTTGTGCCCATGGCCTGGGGTCCTCCCTCTACTTCTTCTCACAGTTCTTGAGAGCAATCTTGAGCTCTGAGAATCTGTGCCAGAAACAGCCTCTGGGAGAAAGGAGGGGGCTCACATTGGAAGGCCCTCTCACCTTCCGTCTTGATCTTGAGTGCCGTGCGGACCAGGGCGAAGAGTGTGGCATTGAAGGTGACTGTGCCATCGCTGTTCAGGGGCATGTTCATGCCCACCAGCCGCTGTGCAGGGAGAGGCAGTGGCTTGCTGCTGAGCTGGGACCAGGCCAAGCTTGGCAAGTCATCCTCACCCAGTCTGTTGGCCGGGAGGGGATGGGACATGAGGCCTGAGGGTGTCAGCTGACCAGGACATCCTTTGTGAGGGGACAGAATGATGAGTTGGGTGACATTGCTGAGACTTCAGGTCCTCCAGCGGGAACTTGGGGACCCAGGAGATCCCGGCTCTAAAATGCTTCACTCCATCAGGTCCTCACCGGCTTCCCTGTGCCTCAGTGACTCTTTCCTTCCCTGGGGCCACCCATCCCTGGCAGCTCTGGTTACCTTACAAGCTACCCGATGTGGGCAGAACTTTCCAAAGCCCAAAGGAGGCTGAATCCTTCTCAGCAGGGTCACCACGTCCAGGTGTTTGATTCTCCCCCTGCGGGAGGACACACAGACTTGTGTACCTGGTACCCTCCTCCGCCGCCAGAACCTTTCTGCTCAGAGGATAGGCAAAGGGAAAGAAAGCCAGGAAACAGGGGAGCATTTCCTTATTTTCCAACTGTGTTTAGGAAGTGGGAGCCCAGCTCCCTTTTAAAAGAAGAGACAACGTTATGATTAACTGTTGTCTACAAAATGGGTAGCCCCAAATAGGCTCTCACTTTTGGGGCATTCCCTCAGATATGGGATCTCCAGGTCTGGAATCCAGACCTCGTTTTCCCCATCAGGATCTTTCTTAGGTTTTGGTCAAGTTAATAGGGGCTCTTGGGCTATATTAATAGAAGTAGTGGGTATAGATCAAAGGAGGTGGAAGCCCACTTCCAGAGGCTGGTCCAGAGCTGGAAACCACATTTTCATTGGCACCATGAATCCCAGAATAGACATAAAACAGAACAACCAGGGAGGTCAGATCAAAAGACAAGTGTGGCAAGAGCAGCTTGTGAGTGTTGCCTGAGAAAAATCATTTTGGAAGGTCCTACTGGCTTCCTCTTTTCTTTGATGGGCGGGCTGCGAAAAAGAGATGAAACATTCCCCGCCTGTCTCCAGAGGGCTGAATGAGGACTTGTGGGTGGCTGGTAGAGGCAAGCAGGTTTGGCTCCTGCTGATGGAGCCACTTTAAAGCATGGTTGCTATAGGCACCAAACAGACCTGCACTGAATCTTGGCACCATCTCTTACTAGTTGCGTGGCCTGGGGCAACTTACTTAACCTCTCTGAACCTCAGTTTCCTCTTCTGAGACTGAGACCATCGGGAGATGCCTATTTCCTATTGGGAAGGAAAGTAAGAGAGCCGTGCTCTCCAAGCTTTAAATGCATACGAATGTCCCAAGGCTCAGGTTCAGAGCAATGCAAGAGTTAGATTCAGTCAGTCTGGGAGGGGCCTGGGACTCTGCATTTTAATCAAGCTCAGATTCTGCTGGTCAGAGGACTGCACTTTGATTTGGGGTCTAGAGAGTCTGGTGAGGTGTAGAGCTTCCTATTCCTAGGAGTGTTCAAGCAGGAGCTGGATGACAATTTCTCAATAAAGTCAAGGGTGTTTCCACCCCGGAAAGCTGTAGGATTCCTTCCAACCCGGAGAGACTCTGATTCTCTGATCTGAGACCTCAGATAAATGAAGGGGGAAGGAGAAGCCCACTCATACGAAATAAACTGGAGAGTGACTCCCTGTGAGATGGTAGGAAGGGTCTAGGATGGAGGGCCCAGCACAGAGCCTGCAGATTGGACTCACTTAGCCTCCGGGTCATACTCTGCCCAGATGGCCTTGAACTCATCCAGGTGATGAGGGCCCAGGATGGACCAGTCCCGGGTGAGGTAGTCAAAATTGTCCATGATGACAGCCACAAAAAGGTTGATGACCTGCAAGAGAAGAACCAAGGGGTCCCAACCCAGAAAGGCAGGTGGTACAGGGTTAGGGTGGGGGAGTTGGGAGGTGTCCACTGGCCCACAACTTCTCGCTACCTGTGCCCTTGGTTCTAGCCCTTCTGAACCACCCACATCACACACACAGCAATGCTCTGTCATGTCTCTGTGCTCTTGCACAGAGAGTGCCCTCCGGCCTTGCTAAATTCCGTTTGATGAGTGCTAACCAAAACAACAAAAAAAAGTAAGAACTTTTGGCAACCTAAAAAAAGCACCCAGGAAACAAAGCCACACTGAGGATGACCAGAACAGGGGACAACCTAACTAGAGCCTCCTGTGTCCCCGAGATGAATCCCAGGAAAGGTGGAAGCTGGCCAGGAAGGGGCAGGCAGGCTCCCCAATGCCTCAGCTTATCAAAGCCCTCTCCCTGCCCCGCAGGCCCTCAGTGTCTCACCAGGAAGGCGCAGAGCATGTAGAAGCTGATGAAGTAGTAGTATGCAAAGTTGGTGCCACATGTGTACTCCTCCCCTGGGGCATAGTCTGACTCTGGGTCACACAGCTTCCCATAGCTGCAGGCCAGTAGGATCTCCTGCCAGGCCTCACCTGTTGCACACCTAGAGGACAGAAGAGGCTCCTGTCACCTATCTGCTCCTGCCTGGCCCCTCAGAAGGCTGGCAGCCAGGTGGGAGCAGGGTGTGGACAGATGAGCAAACTGGGGCTGTTGTCCAGAGGTAAGGAGGTCAGATCTTCATGTTCACCCTGTAGCTCAGTGTGAGCTGGGCCTCAGTTTCCCCTCTGTGCTGCAGCCCTCATGGGGTGTTACAAGCAGGAGCTAAACTTTAGAGAAGAGGGCGAAATCAATCTATGATTCAAGTGACTAGAGGGATGCACTGTTCTGACCAAAGCAAGGCAGGGTCAGATGTCACAGAGGCCTCAAAGAGGTTAACTGACTCCACTCTCTGAGGTAACCCCATAGTTGAACCCAACTGGCTGAATTCAACTGCCACCCACTCTGGCTGAGTCACAAAAGCAGCCTTTAGATTTCACACCTTGTGGATGTGTCGCTGTCGAGTGAAGAATCTCAATGCATCCGAGGTGCATATGCATGACATGTTTGCATTTTTCCAGTAACTGCTACCACCTGCTCTGTAGATAACCTCCCTCCACCTCTCCAGCTGGGAAGAAGTGTCTCCCCTAGTCACATTCAGCCAGACTGCATAACTTCCCACGCCTTTGTGTCTAATAACTGTCTCATTTCAGCCAGCTCCCTTCCTTCCTAGAGCAGGCAGTGCAGGGTGGCCTCGGGTTTGGAGTTGAGGTGCAGAGCCAGGGGCGAGGAGGGAATCTCCGCCTGCACACGGTGAGGTGGCCGTCTCCTTTTCACGGGCCATAAGGGTTGCAGGCTGCTGTGGCCTCATGGAGCCTTCGACAGGCTGTGCCAAGAAGGGGCCCTGGGTGTGGGTGTCTCTAGGCCTTGTCTGGTCTCAGTAGAGCATTCCGCTGTGGGCCAGGAAGCTTACCTCTCCCACCTGACTCCTGCACGCCCAGCAGGCCTGCAGCCCAGGATCCTCGGTTGCAATCCAAGCTCTAGCTCCTGTGCCCTGGCCAAGCATAGGCCCCTGCGCCCTACCTGTGGCAGCGCCCCCCGCCCCATCTGGCGCTTTGCTCTGCCTTTCCCTGCATTCCTGCTCATGCTCTGGGAGCGACAAGGGCAAATGTCCGGGAGAAGATATTTGACCTCTGTCTCTTGCTTCATGGGAATGAGATGGGAGGAAAATGCAGCACTTCACTCAGTGGAGGAGCCCAGTGCAAAATAAAGCTGTGGAGCCACTTATTCAAAAATGATGAATATCTTCAAGGTAGTGACAGCAGAGCATGCAACCAAGCAGGGGACCCTTCTGAGTGTAGGACCCCATGTGGCTGCACAGGTCACACACCCATGAAGCCAGCCCTGGCTCCAGTGCAGATTAGAACAGAGCAAAGGCTGGACTGGTCAGTGGGGTGGGGGTGGGGGTGGCAGGAGACTCGTGCCTGAAGAGCAGCAGCACAGCTTGTGGGAAGGTCTGGAAGTTGTTGTTCCGGTTTATTTGGGTCCCATCCACCAAGGCGATCTTCCCAAACATCTGCAAGTCACAAAGGGCCCTGACTGTGGAATCTAGATTAAAGTGTCCCCTCAGCTTATCCCCCACTGCCTTCTCCTGCCTGACCCCTACCTTCACCCCTACTTCCCCAAAATTCCCTTCATTGTAGGCCACATCAGACCTGAAGCCAAAAAAAAAGGGATTATTTTCTAGGTCAGGTAAAGTTCTTCCCAGCAAGCCAAAGAAAAGTAGGAGGGTAGACCCATTTTCCCAGCAGCAAGCAGACCCGGTGAGTCAATGTGTGGGGGAGGGCTCTCAGTGGAGGGTAGACAGAGGCCACCCAGGCCTCTAGTCGGGCCTTAGAGACACAGCCTGGCCCTGCTGTCCACCCACATGCCCAGGTTTCTCCTGGCTGGCATCCAAGCATCTGACACTCCAGCCATCCACGATCAGGGAGGTTGCGCCTCCTTCTTTCTCACGAGCAAGGCAGGGAGGGCAGAAGGTCCAGCCCGCGTGCTGCTCAGGCTCCTCAGGGTCCACTGATGCCCCCTCTAACTTGGCCAAAATCTGTGCTTTGGCCTGGGCCCGCCCGCCTCTCACCTGCATGCCGATGACAGCGTAGATGAAGAAGAGCATGACGATGAGCAGAGCCACGTAGGGTAGGGCCTGCAGGGCGGGAGGGAGCGCCAGTCAGTGTCTTAGGGCTCCACTGTGTGTCTGCAGCCCTGCCCTCTGTTAGCTCCCCAGGGCTCTGCCTTGCCCTGGGCTCCCCTGGGGCCCACCCTGGGCTGAGGCAAATGTCCCTAGTGGCCTCCCCAGGTATGTGCAGTTTCCAGGGTCCCTGTTGCACCTGGAAGGACTTGATGAACGTCCACAGGAGGGTGCGCACTCCCTCTGCCCGGCTCAGCAGCTTGATCAGCCTCATGACACGGAACAGGCGGAAGAAGGCGCTGGAGATGCGGGCACTCTCGTCTGGGTCCTGCGGGGCAGCAGCCCCAGAGGTCAGTCTGGGGGCAGCACCTCAGAGGGGTAAGGGGCAGGGCAGGGAGGGAGGTGCACTGTGTGTATTGGGGAGATGTTTGTGGCAGGAAGGAGCTCCAGCCCCACCTCTGGCCCCTGCTGTCCACTAGTTCGGGACCATCCTCGGGCGCAGGGCTCTGGGACTGTTCAGCTGGGAGGCAGGGAAGAGGACGTGGGGCACCAGGCAGCGTGGTGAAGCTCACACTTGGGAGCAGCGGCAGGGATTTGCCCCGGGGCGTGGCTGCACCCAGGCCCACTGCCTGCCCTCTGGGACCTGCTGCACATCTCACAATCTCCTCAAGCTGCCACTGAGTCAAGGACCCTGGTGGCCCTCCTAGGGAGCCTCCCCTGGCGTCCTCCCAGTGCAAAGATTTCCCAAAGCTTGGCTGCTCTATTGCCACAAACTCAATGTGGCTACTCCCCATCACTCCCACCCTGCACGCGGCTGTTCTAAGCCAGGCAAGCCTCTAATCTTGCGCCAGCCCTAGACACACGAAATACTCTGGAAGGGGGGAGCTGTCCCTGCTCTGTTTCCTGTGTCCTCAAAGGCCTTGTGCCCAGTGAACTGTCACTAAGTCCTTTGCCAGCGATCACAGTTCTCTCTGGACTGTGTTTCCATCTGCATAGAGGGTGCCAGAGAGAACCCGCACTCCATCTCCCAGGGCTCTGAGGAAGCCGCTATATCCATGCACACTTGACTGCAGAGCCTCTGCCCCCACCCGAGCCTAGCCTGGGTCCTCAGCGGGGCCTGCCCTGGGGAGGGAGCCCTGAGTGCTGATCCACCCCATGCAATCCACGCAGCCAGGCCCATGCATGCAAGTGGCAGGGCAGGAGCTGGTGAGCGTGCCAGGCAGGCTCGTGCAGCCTGAAATTACAACGTTCCCGCAGCCTCCACCCAGGCAATACAGTCCCCCGCTGGAGGCCAGGAAAGTCTGTGGAGAAAAGAGACGAAGGGAGGGGAAGGAGAGGAGAGAGAGGAGGAGGGACACGTGGGAGGGAGGTGAAGAGACGTGTCAGAAAGGACAGACACACAGAAGAGTTAAAGAGAAAAAGAGGCAGGGGCTAAAGACCCCACATGGCTGTCAATCAGGGGCGGGGTGGGTGGGAGTGAGGACTGAAGCTCTGTGGGAACTGTGAGGCAAGAGGCGGGGGACAAGGAAATAAGAAGGGGAGGGAAGGCTGGACACAGACAGGTCCCTTCTCATTTTGGAGATGCAGCTACCGGTGGCAAGGGTTTGGGTTTTTCTTATGTGTTTGGGTTATGTGATGCTGGGGATGTCCCTAATGAGGGCGCATTGGAAAATGCCTGCTCATTGTAAATGGATTCACATCCTTAGTGCCCTGGGGCCAGGGTCCGGGCCCCTGTGGAAGTCCCATCTCCCAGGGGCACAGCTCCTCTGGGGGAGTCTGAGATCCCCACAGCAGATGTTTCTCTGCCCAGGACTGGACCTGGGACCAAGGCTTCTATCTCAGTATTCAGGCTCTTAAAAAGCAGGTGGGTAGGTGTGTGGGAGCAATTTCTTCCTGTTTACTCCCTTGGGCCACACTTCATGAGAAGCCCTTGTTCTGCAGCCCTGGGTCAAGAGAAGTCATTGTTTTATCTTCCAATTATCCACAGGTAGACTGATCCCTGGCATACCAGTCTTCCCATTAAACAACAGATTTTCCCTGGGGGCAGATTTTCCCTGGACCACTGGTTCTCCACCCTGGATGCATGTCAGAATCACCTGAAGAACTTGAAAAACACATGTACCTTTGCTGGGTCTCCACTTAGGTCAATTAAGTCAGCTTCTAGGGGATGGGGCCTGGCTTCAGAAGTTTAAATGCACCCCAGGCGATTCTCATATGCAAGCAAGGATGACGACCAGTGTTCTATGCCTATGCTATCCAATATGGTAGCCATTAGCCACATGTGACTATTTGAATTACAATGAAAATTGAATAAAACCAGAAATTCGGTTCCTCAGTTCCTCTAGCCACCTTTCCAGTGACAAGTAGACATGTGTGGCTAGTGGCTACTCTATTGGACAGGGCAGACCATTTGTGTCCTTGCAGAAAGTTCTAACCAGTGTGCTCCCCTAGCCCTTTCTCTGGTTTGTACATCAGGTATGTAAATCAATCTTCACGTGACTTTAAGCAAACACTACTGGTAAGGGACATCTGCTAAAAATCAAATAAAAACCAGTGACACTCTCCTGGCCTCCACCACCAAAGACACTGTTTTGATATATCCCGGCTTCCACTACACAGACCTCAAATTTTAAGAAGTAACTATTTTTAGTTTGGGCTGTTTATTTTGGCTGTTTAGATTTCTCTGTTCTGGCTGTGCTGGTGAGAAGTGCTGCTGTCAAACCATGGAGGCTTCTGGGATACTATTTCCCAGCAAAAACTGAGTGTGGATGGAAATACACAACACACACACACATACAGACAGACAGACAGACACACACACACACACACACACACACACAAACACACACACTGGTTTTGCTCAGAGCCCACCCTGCCCCTCGCTAGCTCAGCACCCCCAGGGGATCTGAGCAGATGGGGTTGTCTGTCACCGTCTGTTCTGTGCATGGAGGGTGAACAGGGTTCCCACCCTGGCCCTCCCCTAGCACATCAGACAGACGGTGTGACAGCCAAGTCCCCACTCCCTGCCAGAGCTCAGCCTCAGCTGAGGGCTCCTTCCTCAGAGACTCCAGACTTTTCCTCAGCCGTTCCTCTCACCTACACCCCACCTCAGGCATCTCCAGTGCTGATCCTTCCACCCCTATCCCCAACTCACCCTAAGGTTCACCCCACAGGCCGGCATAGCCTAAGGGCTTTCTGTTGAGCAGTTCAGAAGAAAGCCCTATGCATGGGTGAGCCCCTAGCTTTAGGGCCAGTCCCCTACTGGGATCCCTCATGGCCAGATCAGCCAGCCCTTGGATGACATCCCACCATGGCTCAGAAAGAAGAATGCTCGTCTTTCTTTCTCTTCCACTGTGTCCCTCCCAGGATGCCACTTGGGCAACTGTTTTTCGATTTTGGCCTCCGACTCTTGGATCTTCTCCACCCTCCTTCGTTGCAGCAACCTTCAGCTGCAGACCCTCGGCAAGGCAGCCTCTGGAGGGCTCGGCTTCTAAGGTCTTGAATGTGGACCTCTCTGGCTGGAACTGCCTCCCTGCTCCTTTCATCCCCCTCATAAGGCAGGTCCTGCTGCTGTTTCTCATTCCACCTCCAAGGCCTCATCCCCTTGATCCAGATCCTGGGAGCCTTCCTGTCAGCTCAACCTTCAAAATAGATCCAGACACTGACCCTTTCTCACAGCCTCCACAGCCAGCCCCGGCCCCCATCGCCTCTCACCTGGATCACTGCGGGAATCCCCTGACTGCTCTTGCTGGGTCAGCCCTCGTGTCCCCTACAGTTTAGTTTGTTCACAACACAGCAGCCACAGTGATTGTTTTAGAACTAAAGTCTGTTCACACTTAAACCCTCCAAAGGGCTCTCATCTCCCTTAGGATAAAATCCAAGATCATAACCGTGGCCTTCAAGTGCCTAGATGATCTGGCCCCTGCCTTCTCTCTCTTACCTCATCTCCACCACTCTCTCCTCCAGCTACAAGGGCCTCCTGCTCTTCCTCAAACTCAGCAAGCACCATCCCGCTGCAGGGCCTTTGCACTGCTGTCCTGTTCTGCCAACACTCTGGCCCCCGTTCTGGCATGGCCCATGCCCTTGCTTTCTTCAGGCCTTTGCTCCAGTGTCATATGGACACCACCCTCCCATTCTCTTCCACTCTAAGCCCCTAACTCCCTTTATGTTTCTGTATAATACTATGTATTTGTCATACCTGTCATATTAGAGATTGATTTGTTTATTGCCAGTTTGTTCCACACTTTTGTTCACTGCTGTATCTCAGGCAGCAAGAACCATGCCTGGCACATGGGAGGTACTCAGTACGTATTTGAGAAATAAATGAGTGAGTCTTCTAACTGGGTCTCTTAACTTTAGTCATTCTCACTTCCTGTTGCTCATCTCCAGGTTAGCTTTTTAGAAGCAGGGCTCTAAGGGCTCAGCGCGGTGGCTCACACCTGTAATCCCAGCACTCTGGGAGGCTGAGGCAGGTGGATCACTTGAGCCCAGGACTTGGAGACCAGCCTGGGCAACATGGGGAGACCCCATCTCTATATTCCAAAAACATATTTTTAAAAAAGAAGTAGGACTCTAATCCTCCCACTGCCCTGTTTAAAAACCTTTAGTGACTTCCCACTGCCTGCTCCATAAAGCTGAAGCCCACTCTCACTGCTTAGCTCTCCAGCCTTGCCCTCTCTGTTCTCTTCTCTGCATGTTCTTCTGCTTCCGATAAACTGGACCACTCAGCATGCCCTGAACCTTCTTTGCATTTCCTGCTCTGTGCCTCTCCTACAGTAGCCCTGCCTGAGGTGCTTGCTCTCCTCTCCAGCTCCAGTCACCACCTCCCTTTCCTTCAGGCAGATGGCACCACCTCCATGAAGCCTTCTCTCACCACCTCACCCAGAGATGACTTTCCTTTCCATTACAGCTCTTGCCTTTGATAGTGTAGTAGGTACACCCATTGTATCCCCCTGGTATCTGAGTTACCTCTCTGCCCAGCAGGATGATAGTCCCTTGAGGGCAGAAGCCGTGACTTGTCATTCCATCTATTTAACCCCTGGGGTTCCATGTTGTACACACAGTGGGCACCCCACAAATATCTGTGGATTGAACACATGCTCTTGGGCCCACCCTAGTGATGGCTCTGCCTGCCTGATACTCACGTCGATCTCGCTGAGGATGACATCAATGATGCTGCCAATGACAATCAGGAAGTCAAACACATTCCAGGGGTCTCCAAAGTAGCCCTGGGAAGGAAAAGGATGGGAAAGCGAGGGGGTGAGCTTTGGGAGGAAGGAGCTCTGGCTGCTAGCAGAGGACAGTGTCCCACCCGAG
Source organism: Pongo abelii (assembly GCF_028885655.2). Lineage (NCBI taxonomy): Eukaryota > Metazoa > Chordata > Mammalia > Primates > Hominidae > Pongo > Pongo abelii. The sequence continues at coordinate 48,493,970 of NC_071985.2, read as the reverse complement.
CTAATGCGGAGCTGCGGGTCAGGCCAAGGTGGGGTGCCAATGACTCCACCTCCCACTGGTGCTCCAGTGGGCTCCCCCAACTCCAACACTCCTCTCCCCTTTGCTCTTTAGTTCCCTTCCTCCAGAGCAGAAAGTAGTGGTGTGGGGAGAGGGGAGAATTGTTGGGAACTCAGGATTTGGGGTCCTGGTCCAGATAGAGATCTCTTTCATCCCTTGAACCCCACTGAACATCCTATCTGGGGCTTGACAGTGCAGAACTGACAGGGCTGTGCTGGGAACCATGGGAATGGACTTGAGAACCAAAGAGACAAGGCAAGATTTTCCCCCAGCCCTGGGCCTGTTCTTCAGAAACTTCAGGGCAGGCAAGAATGTAAGAGAAGCTCCAAGGAAGAGGTGCCCAGAGTCTTTCTGTCATTGGTCAATTCTGGCTGCATGAAGATCTGCCTGCCCTGTGTCTGAAGGTGGAAGTGGGCAAAGGGGTGAGCAAGTTGGGAGCAGAAGTGCTGGGCAAAGGAGCCCTGATAGGATGAGGGATGGGGGTGGATGTTCCACTGGAAGTCTCCACCCCCCAGCCCCAGCTTCTCATCTGGCCCAGCGGCCCCCACACTCACCCTGGCCTTGAAGGCCATGAGCTTGAGGATCATCTCCAGGGTGAAGATGATAGTGAAGGCCACATTGAGGATGTCTGAGATGTGGTTCATCTGCTCTGACTGGTTGTAGTGCTGTGGAGGGGACACAGGAGCAGTGGGTCGGGGGGCTGGGTTTGCCCACCCTGTAGATTGCATTCCCAGAGCCCCTGCCTCTTCCTGGGCAGCCCCAACCCTTTCTTGGGCCCCCGGCTCACTTTGTTTTAGCTCAGAAAACTAGAAGCTGCTTTAGCAATCCCCTGAGTTCTGCCAAATTTTATGAACACCCTTCCCCTACCCCACCACCACAAAAGAGGTAACACAGGAGGGGAGGGGCTCCAATTCCAAGTCCTGCCAAGTGCGTTCATTTACATGCAGGGCTGCAAGGCCAAAGCTCATTTACATATCCGCTTTGGGAGGACCAGAATGGCAGGTCGTCCAGGCAGGGCTCTGTGACAGGTTCTGTTTAGTCATTTGGGTACAGGACTGGGAAAGAAGACCCCTGGATTCCATAGTCCGTGTTATCACTGGCTACTAGTGGGAAATTGAGAGCTCACCAGGCTTACTATGTCTGGGCTTACTATGTCTGCACACCACCCCCAGTGATGATGAGGCATGATGGTGAGGCCCCCGTCACCTACCGCTATGACCCTCCTTAAATCTACTTCCTTGTAAGTTTTCCCAGGGATCTCTTACCCTTTTATCAGAAAGTGGATGAAATTCTACCTCTTCCACAAAACCTTCCAGGTAGTTTGGGAGGATCTGATGGCTGCCTCCACCCTGCCCTGCCTTGGCAGGACTGCTCAATTCTGCTGCCTGACTCAGCCCCAAACACAGGCCAGTGCTGATGATCCTCTGAGACCTGGGCCTCCTGGCTCAGTGATTGTCTTTCCATATCACCATGACCTAGCAGTGTGTGTTCTTATCATTGGGTGTGTCTTGGGCTTCTAGGAGCAGGGAGCCTAGTTGCACTATCCTATTTATACAGGGCTTAAGGAATCAGATGCTTAATCAAGGCTTGATAACGATGCTGCTAATTATGATATTGTCTATAAAGGGTGCTCAACTCCCAGGAGAGACATCTGTTTTGCAAATACTAAACCCATTTTTCTTGGGACCAGAGCCAAGATTCCAGCCAACTCAACCATCCAGATTTGCAACAGCAGAAGAAAAACAGAGAAAGCAGTTTCTACTTCCCACGCTTTCTCCTCCTTCTGTGGTAGCTATCTCCTGTTTGCAGAATTACCATACTATTTTTATGCTTGAATTACCTCCTTAATAAACCATAAGTGCCTGGTGACAAGGCCTGTGCGCAGTTCACTTCTGTATTCCATGTAGCACCTCAGCACACAGTGCACGGGAAATGTCTACTGAGGGGAATCCTGGCTATCCTGCCCTACTCACCCTGCCCTACCCAAGGCCCAGGTCCCAGTCTGATCAGACATTTGTCTCTTGGGGAGCCCTTACCTGCATGCCGAGGCAGATGGTGTTGAGCATGATGAGGGCAAACATCAGGTATTCAAAGTAGGAGGAGGTGACAATGTACCACACCTGGTACTGGTATGGGTTTTTGGGAATGTAGCACCTCAGTGGGCGGGCCTTCAGGGCATACTGTACACATTGGCGCTGCGACACATACAATAGGACAGATCAGCACCAAGAGGCCCCTCCCTCCCTCTCCACGCCAACTCCACGGGCTTGACAGGCAAGTCAGGTGCAGCTGTGGCCAGGGACTGTGGACTCTGCACTGTTTAGGGGAAGAATCCTGTTGGGCTCTTGGGTTCCCCTTGAGTTATCACAGCCCATTCCCATGGGTGCTATAGGCTAGCCTGGGGGTCTGAAGGGCTTCCTTTCTCTGGGCATCATGAGGTTCCACGAGAAGACCCACTCTACCAACTTGTATTGCTTCAGGTTGGAGATAGGGTAGGGTGCATGGAGGCTAGGGCTTGGCATCAAATGCAGGTTCTGGGGTCACCCTCAGACCTCTCTTCCCTGGCTGAACCTAGGGCTCGGGCCAGCAGGAGGCCTGCTGGAGCTCTGCCCTCCACCTCTGGCAGGCAGCCCAGGCACCTGGTTCTTGTCCAGCTCACAGTTCTTGTACTCAGTCTCTCCCTGCTCCTGGAAGGTGACAATGACGAAGCCCACGAAGATGTTCATCATGAAGAAGGCAATGAGGATGATGTAGATGATGAAGAAGATGGCCATCTCCACACGGTTGTTGTAGATGGGACCCACGTCCTCCTCATTGGAGTCTATGGCCTTGTACAGCAGCCTGGGGGTGGGCAGAGAAGAGAGGACAGGCTGGGCAGGGTGACAAGGCAGAGAGTCAGGCTGGGAAGGATGGGCTTTATCCCACTGGCTGTGGAGAGCCAAGAGAGCCTTCTCAACAATCAAGTTATGGGACAGGAGTTAGGACGGCGCCAGGAAAGACCAGACCCAATTCTGGAATGGCCCTGCCTTTCCAGAGGTTGCCCCATCTATCCCTAATCAATCAGTATTAACAATCTGCCCTGTGGGCAGAGAGGCATACACCTATGGGGGACTGCGTGCATTTTGTCAGAGCCCCCTGATCAGGCCTACTTTGGAGTGACCAGTCAACATACCATCAAACCATCAGAGAGTTGGTGGGTTTGTTGGGCACCTGCCATAGGTAGCAGTAGCACCGTGGGGGCCACAGAAGGGCAGGCTGGCTGCCTGGTCCTACCTGACCATGCCCATGAGGGACCTAGGCCCCAGCCCTCACTCACTGAGGCCATCCCTCGAAGGTGGAGACCGTGAAGAGGGACATCATGGCTGAGAGCACATTGTCGAAGTGGAAGTCGCTGTGTACCCACTCGCGGCGACGCAGCTCTATCTGCTTGGGGTCCCCGTCCTTGTACACGTAGTAGTAGCCCCTGTGGCAGGGAGGCCCAGTCACTCCACAGGGCACGGCTGGGCTGCCTTGCCCCACCCACATCCTCTGGGCCCTGGGTGGGGAGTGTGCAGGAGAAATGAAGTTCCGGATCTGGGACCCAAGGGGACACTGCTGGGCGAGCCCGAGGAAAGGGGCCTCTGTGAATGTCCCTCCTAGGCCTAAAGGCTGAACTTCCCCAGTTTCCAGCTTGAAGGGCCATCATCCACTAACACACAGTCCCCTGCCCTGTGATCGTCCTGCCGCGCTCCCTGCCCCGTGACCGTAACCCTCCCACAGTGCTCCCCGCCCTGTGACCGTCCCACTCTGCTCCCTGCCCCATGTACCTGCACTCCTCCTCTGTCATCTTGGACAAGTCGGTGCACCTGAAGAACTTCCCCTGCAGCCAGGAGGAGGGAGGGAAGGAGGGAGGCATGTTGTCATGGAAACAGGATAGAAAAGTGGGCTCTGGGAGTGAACAGTGGAAGGGGGGAGGGAAGGCAGGCATCCGAAAAAAGGAACCCGAGCCCGTCTCTTCCTCTTAGAGGCGTGAACTCGCCCTTGGGGCAGGGCCCCAGAGCATCCTCCTTTCTTCACCATCATTCATTCCCACAGCTCCCCCAGGGCTTCCCCACCCAGCCTAGATGCTGCCAAGACTGAGAAGGCAGCGCCTCAGAGGGGCATTTACTGAGTGACCCTGATGGGTTGAGGGGATGGACATGAGTGCAGCTCGGCCCCTGCCCCTCCCTCGGGGAGCTGAGCCTCTGAGCCCCTCACCTCCCCCACTGCTGCAGGAGGCCTTCCGCGGCCTCCCATTATGGAACAAGGAGGAAGGGCTGCCCACCTCCCACCTCCATCCTCCTGCCAGTGGGGTGGGAGCCGCAGAGTTGGAACCCAGCTGGGCTCTGATGACTCAACTTGTCTCAGAGTCAAGCGGGGTCCCATGTCCCAGCCCAAGCAAGGCCCAGGTAGGGGGGCTCTGTGCTCCTCTGCACTGACTTTGGCCAGAGCAGTTACTCCTTTTATCTATGTCTCAGATTGGGCCCCTGAACAACATGTTTGAAGGAAAGTAGTGGATGGCTAGGTCTTTTTTTTTTTTTTTTTTTTTTTTTTTGCTCACTCTGTCGCTTAGGCAAGAGTGCAGTGGTGTGATCTCGGCTCACTGCAATCTCCGCCTCCCCAGTTCAAGCAATTCTCCAGCCTCAGCCTCCTGAGTACCTGGGATTACAGGTATGTGCCATTATGCCCAGCTAATTTTTGTATTTTTAGTGAGAAGGGGTTTCACCATGTTGGCCAGGCTGGTTTTGAACTCCCAACCTCAAGTGATCCACCTGCCTTGGCTTCCCAAATTGCTGGGATTACAGGCGTGAGCCACCGTGCCCAGCAGGATGGCTAGGTCTTAAGGAGGCTAAATCAGGCTTGAGATCCACGGATTCTGGTGCAGTTCCTTCAAAGACCCAGATAGGGAAACTGCCTCGGCCAAGGACACAGCACTAGTTGAAGACACAGCTGGCCCTTGCCCCCCACTGCCCCTGCCACACAGGTCTGTGCTGTTCCTATCAGACGCCCTTTTTATGGTTGCTGGAGCAGAAGGTGAAGGTGAGGCGGGTGGTACTGGGGGTAAGCAGAGAGTGGATAGAGCTGCCACTGGGCAGGGTCTGGGCACTAAACACCAAATGCCCAATTTACTATGGAAAGCAAAGCTTGACCCTGCTATGACGTGGAATGCACGTGGTGTTTCCACAGAGTCAAATGCGACATCAAATGCCAACTGGAACTGTTATGCTTCTAGGACCTCCTGGAAGGCAGGAGCTGGGGGTCTTTTAATGAGAGACTAAAGCATGGTGAGAGTTGGGTGTTGACAAGCAATTGCTCTTGCTTGTCTGGAAGGGACGTGGAAGCCAAAGGGAGGGCAGCAGCTCATTCATTCCTTCAGGGAGCGTGTCTGGTGGGCTTCCTCTGCACCAGGCCCTGGGCAGGGGGCCAGGCAAAGGGATGAGGCAGACACAGATTCTGCCCTCAGGGGATTCTGGGGACCCAAGCCTGGCAGAGGAGGGGGCTGGGGAGCAGGAGGTGGACAGCCCTCAGTTGGGCCAGGGGGAGAAGTCTGCATGCAGCTGGCAGAGTGGCCAGACACAATAAACACTCCCATCCTTCCCATCCCTCCAGGACAGGGACCAACAAGACCTATTCCCCGGAAAGATCCTCTGGGGGCTACACGCTGCTGCTTCTCTCAGAGCCTGTTCCCTGCCCTCAGGGAGGATTTGGCTTGTAAGGCCCTCAGCTCTAGCAGAGGCCCTGGCTCAAGTATGGAAAACATGCTCCATACATGTTTGTTGAATGAATGAATGATTGTAAGATGATGCCATTGCATGTCTAAGACTGACTGAGGTTATGTAATTATGACTTTGAAAGATCATGCTTTGGTGATAGGAGGAGCAGCTGGGTCATGCAGGAAGTATCAAGCGTGTTGGTGTATACTCAGGAATCAATTTCTCTGTCCTGCAAATGATCTGAGAGCCAGAGACATCTGGAAATCAGGGTTCTGTGGGAGGGACATATTTGTAGGGCTAATTCCCAGAGAGGAACTGAATAGCTGTGTTCTCCTAGGAAAGTGAGAAAAGTATAAGGTTGGCTCCAGATGTGAGATGATGAACTCCCAGCCTTAGAGGCTCCTGGTAGATGTGGGTGATGCCAGACATACCAGCCAGGAAGATGGGCTGCCGCAGCCCAGCTGCACTGACGGAGGCGGAGTGTGGGGCTGGGATAGGGCGTATGCTTGGCACAGGCCTGGCAGGATGGGAGGAAGCAGGCAAGGGTGGGAAGGGAGAGGAATGGCTGCAGGGCCCTGGGAGGAGGGGCCTCCCTCCCCAAGGAAAAGCCATGTGGGGTAGGGAGAGAGCAAATACAATGGCAATTGTGGTCAGCAGTCAACCAAGAGGCCCGGGATGGACGTCACTGAGGAAACTGGATCTGGACTTGCCACATATTAGCCTTAAAACTCTGTGCATTCAGTTGAAGCAAATTCACTTTGAGTCTCAACAACATGTTGTGTTGCTTGTGTATTTAATTTTTAAAAGAGCTTAAGATAATTGCTGTCAGGTTTTCATTTTAGCTTATTAGATCTCTTAAAGCTATTAACCATCATTGAAAGATGGCTGCCTCTTAAAAGTTTGATTTAAGAGAGTTGTATTTATAGACTGAAGTTTCATAGTCATATTTAAAAGATGGACATCAAACTAACCGTTTTCTTGTTTTGTTTGATAGAATTCTAAGTGCATGACAATAGCTTTAAGAGATAGGGCTTGAATTGTATTTTAATCTCAACTCAATAGACACATGACCCTCTGCTACCATTTCAGTAGTGTTAGAAGCCCATTGACTGTTTCTGAGATTATCATTGGGCTGCTTTTGTGGAACTCAAGGTGCTATTTAAATGTAATGATGTCTTACTGGCTTTCTGCAAACTTATGTGTTTGGTGTGGTGAAGACCTATTTTTCAAAATAAGATATTCTCATATGAAAAACTGTGCATTCAAAGACATCTGTTTTCACAATGTGGGGCTCCTTGTGCTTGAGAGTGGGCACCAGGGCTGGGAGCGGGACGGGGAGCTGCTCGTGCAGGCAGCGGCTCACCTTGAAGAGCTGGACACCGATGCAGGCAAACATGAACTGTAGGAGGGTAGTGACCAGCACGATGTTCCCGATGGTGCTGATGGCCACAAACATGCACTGCACCACGTGCTGGGGAGAGAGGGGCCAATGGGGGCTGGGGGTGCACCCACGGTAACCCTGCTAGCCCAGCTGAGGAAACCCCAGGAGTACAAGACTTGCTGCCTCCTGATGAGTTAGAGGTGGGGAGAGGCAGGTGGGGAAGCACAGCTACCCCAGCCTCATCCTTACCCCTATCTGGCCAGGGAGATGGGACTGGGCCATGGCTGGGCTGAGGTTTCTGGAGTGAGGAGGCCCCTGTAACCCCTCCCATTCCTCTCCGGGGCTCCTGCCCAGGCCCTCTCTCACCTTCAACCCCTTGGCTCTGTTGATGGCTCTGAGTGGTCGGAGCACCCTCAGCACCCTCAGGATCTTCACCACAGAGATGGCGCTGGACCTGGGGGGGCGGCAATGGTGAGGGGGCTGAGGGCAGCCTGCTCCAGCCAGCCCCAGTCTGCGGTGGAGCCTCCAGCCATATCCTGCCCTCCACACCAGCTGCCTTTCTGCCTGAAAACACTCCCACCTTCCCCTTCCCTTTCCTCCAGCTGTGAGAGTGTGCCCAACTCCAGGCCACAGCCACTCCTGCTATCTGGATCGTGCTCTCATGGGTGTGCCATGAAGCAGAAGACAGCCTTCCCCTGTGGGTGGCTAGAGGCTCCGTCCCTCCCATCAGACGGTGAGCGCCCCAAAGGCACGGGCTGTGCTCCCCACAGGGTCGGGGAGGGAGGGACCACTTCCTCCTCTCTGCATCTCTTGCCAGTCTCTAGAACATGAGCACTGCCCACTTTGCTGGTGGCAACCCATATTCCAGCTGGTGACAACCCACAGGACCCCCTGCCTCCATCAGAGGCCCGAGAGACCCTCCTCTTGTGGCAGGGGTGGGACTCCCACTACAAAGCCCTGGCACAGAGCAGAGGGTGGTCTGTGCCCAGGGCTGGCCCTTGCCACTGCTCACTCAAGTCCCATGGAGATGAGGGACACGGCCACCACCAGCAGGTCCAGCATGTTGAAGTAATTGCGGCAGAAGGAACCCTTGTGCAGGAAGGCTCCATAGGTAGTCATCTGGGGAGAAAGAGGCAGCAGCCTGGATGGAGGAGCTTGGAGAACAGGCCTGTCTCCCAGAGACAAGGGCTTCTCGCCTCTGCTCAGGAGAGCACTTACTGAGGCAATAGCCTTCCAGAAATCTCTATATTTCACTCAACTCCTTGCAGTGGCCTAAATGCATTTCCTATCTCTGCTCACAGTTGTTGAAGCGTGAGGACTTCTCACGAGCAGCTGGGCCAGAAGTCTCTTTCTTTACATGTCATAGGGAACCCTGGGTCTCCTTTCCCATGGGGCCACAGAGTGGGGGAGCCCTGGCCCCACTGTCTCCTGCAGGACATAAAATTTCTCCTTCCTGGAAAGCTTCTTGGGCAATCCCCTCTGCCTTGTGGCTTGCTAAGTCAGGCTGAACAAGCCCTCCAGGACTCTAGGGGTCCTGGGCCCTCTCTCCTCCCTCTCCACCTCCTTCCCATCACCTGCCTTCTTGCTCCCCTCTCAGCTTCTTTGATATATTCTCTAATAATCTCCCATGCCTTTGGACAAATGCATTTTGCTCTTAAAATCGAACAGAGTTGAAACCTTTCCCAGCATTCAGGGACCTATATGATTTGGTCTTAATTTGCCTTCCCAGACTTGGCACCCAGGCCTCCCTGTATGTGCAATATATCCCAGCCCAAAGGGGCCAGTTTATCCTCTCTGGCAATGTCCCCAGATCTCCATATAATGCACTTGCTACTGTCTGTCCTAGGCCGCCCTCACTATCTCTACCCAGTGAAGGCCTGTCCAACTTCAAGTTCTGGCTCTCATGCCCCAAACTCCACAAACTTCTTGACCTCGAAGAAGCCACCATCTCCTTCTACTCAATTCCTTGAATAGTTGAGGCCCCGAAATAAGGTACTGTCCTGATTTCACACCACAGCCTGCTCTGAGCCTGTTCCTGGGCTCGGCTAGCCTCTCCTCTCTTAGTTCGTGAATGTGCACGCTGGGGCTACTGGGTTTCAGCTACAGATGGGTCCTCCCTCTGCCCCCAGAGCCCACCACCCCCAGGATGGCTGGAACCCTGTGCATCTGTGTTGGGAATGGGTGAGCAGTGACATGCTGTGGATAAGGTGTGGAAAAGGCGTGATACGGCAGAGCCGCCAGGAACCCAGCTCAGGGCAGCGGTCACTTCTCTGGGGACTCTTGGAGGAAAAGGCCTTTCCAGTCGCTGTTAACAGAGGTCTAGGGACAACAAATCACACAGCTCCCCAGCTCTGCTCTTTTTTTTTTTTTTTTTGAGATGGAGTCACCCAGGCTGGAGTGCAGTGGCGTGATCTCAGCCCACTGCAACCTCTGCCTCCCGGGTTCAAGCAATTCTCCTGCCTCAGCCTCCTGAGTAGTTGGGATTACAGGTGCCCGCCACCGTGCCTGGCTAATTTTTGTACTTTTAGTAGAGACAGGGTTTCGCCATGTTGGCCAGGCTGGTCTCAAACTCTTGACCTCAGGTGATCTGGCCACCTCGGCTTCCCAAAGTGCTGGGATTACAGGCGTGAGCCACTTCGCCCAGCCACCAGGTCTGCTCTTAAGCTAACTGTATGGAAGAAAAATGCTGGAGTTTGGCTGGGCGAGGTGGCTCATGCCTGTAATCCCAGCACTTTGGGAGGCTGAGGCAGGTGGATCACAAGGTCAGGATATCAAGATCATCCCGGCCAACATGGTAAAACCCCATCTCTGCTAAAAATACAAAAAAATTAGCTGGGCGTGGTGGCAGGTGCCTGTAATTCCAGCTACTTGAGAGGCTGAGGCAGGAGAATCTCTTGAACCTGGGAGGTGGAGGTTGCAGTAAGCTGAGATAGTGCCACTGCACTCCAGCCTGGCGACAGAGTGAGATGACGTCTAAAAAGAAAAAAAAAAAGAAAAATGCCTGAGGCTTCAAGACATGGGCTGTACTCTGTGGATGGGGGAGCCACAGACTGGCTGGGCTTTACTTTCCAGCCTACCACCCAGACACCTGTGGGCCTGCCTGGTGTGCTGGGTCCCATGGGTCTTTCCTGCCACTCTCCACCTCTTTTCTGCTTCTCTCCAGCCCCTGAGTTCAGTGTGTGGAAGCTGGAGCCACATCAGGGAAACTCCCTCCCCGGGGCTGCCCCACAGCCTTCACTCACCTTGAGGACAATCTCCACAGTGAAGACAGAGGTGAACCCGATGTCAAAGTGTTTAAGGATCTGGGGACAGGGCAGGGGAGGGAGCAGCCAGTGAGAGGAGGAGGGGGCAACAGAATCAGCAGCAGCAGTAGCATCAAAGCAGGCGGTCAGAGCCAGTCTGTGCCCCAGCCTGTGCCATTCAGAAGGAGTGGAGTGGACAGTCCTATCCCTGAGAAATTGAACTCTAAGAAACTCTGACGCTTGTAGCCACATAGAGAATACAGCTGAACCCTGGGCACCAGACTGAGGCTGGAGGGGGCAGGGGTGCTGAGTGGCAGAGAGGATGAGGCCCGTCACCTGATTTCTCATGGAATCAGCCCGGATGGGGTCTTCCGCAGCCAGTGCAGCGCTGCTAAGGAGAATGAAGAGCAGGATGAAGTTGGTGAACCAGGTGGCATTGACGATGCGGTGACACAGGACACGGATCCTGGTGGGGTGAGGTAGGGAGGGCAGGGGAGCTGTGAGCTGCTGGAGGCTCAGGCCTTATCAGCCTCCATCCTGCGGAGGAACATGGGATACACCTCCTGCTCCTCCCTGGCCAGTGGAGAAGGGCAGCCCTGCACTTGCAGAGTCCTCTGGCTGGACACACAGGGGCCCTGACCCCTTACTCTGTTTCTAAAGCCTTAGTTCCTCCTCCCAGCCAAGCGCCTCCCACCACCTGCCCCTTCCTGCAATTACAGCACCACCCTGAGGTTTTCCATCAAATGAAAATGGGACAGGCTGGTCTCTATCCATGAGGCAGATAGATGAAACTCCACAGAGACTATGGCCTGTGTATAGTTTAAAGGTGTAAAATTATGAAGCCAATAAAAACTATAGCTTCCCTTGCTCTCTCCGCCTTGACCTGTCTAAAGCTCTTCTCTCAGAAAGGAATCAATAAACAGGTCCCTCTTAGGTGTAAATAACTGATAAGGTTTAAAGCATTACTTTTCCCAGATATACTAGCATTTTAAACAGGGCACAAGATCTTAAGCTAAAACACTGAGTTTCTCATAGTATAACTGTAGGCATGGAGAGTCAGACAGGGGTTTTTCTAGGGCAGGGAAGCAGATGAGAGCAGCATCAATCACCCCCCCCCAGCAGCCAAGGGGCACCCACTTATTGGTGGGGCTGAAGATGAAGAAGGAGCTGGCTTCTGGAATGGGCACGGCCTTCTCTTTCAGCTGCAGCTCAGCCAGGGGACGTGGTCGGGGGCTCAGCGGGATCTCGGGCTCATCTTCCTCATCATCCCCTGTGGGGAGAGAGGGAGGAATTAGGGGTGTCTTCCCATGCTTTGCTACGCCCGTGGCTTCTGTGCTCAGAGCCCTCCTAGGAGTCCCTGCAGCCAGTAAGCAAGGTGGTACCAGGCTGACTTAAGACCCTAGGGCTTTGGCAGAGTCCAGCCCGGGCATCTCCTTTTCTTCACAGTGAGTAGATTTGAGCTGTCAAGGGTAGGTAAGGGAAGCCCATAACCTTCCAGAAGTGGGGCTAGGAGCAAGCCCAAGTAACTTTGTGGCTGCATGTTGTGTCTCAAGGCTCTATCCACACAGCCTCAAATATCCATAGGCTGGGGGATGCAGTGGGAAACCCTGCTTCAGAAGAGGAGACCTGGGTCCTAGTCCCAGGTCTGCGTCTAACTTGCTGTGCAGTGCTGGGAAGGTCTGTGCCCTTCCTCAGCGTCAGCTTTCCAATTTGTGAAACCGACAAGGGGCAGGAGGGTTGTTGAAATAAAAGGATTCTGTGATCCTCTCCTGGGCTAGGATTTTAAAAATAGTGACTTCACAGAGAAGCTTCCAGCATGGAAAAAAGCAATCAGAATTTCTTGAGCTTCACCCAGTCCCCAGGATGCGGGCAGGGGATAGGGGATGAAGAGACAGACATTCCAAGCACATTCACTGGGTCTCATGACCTCAAGAGGAAGCTGAGTACCCAAAATCCTCAGCTCCCAGGGTGGGAGAATCCCGTGATCAGACAGTGGGGGCACTGTCCAAAGCTGGGGTTTCTCTTGGTTCCCTCCCCTGACAGCTACCTCCTCCCTAACCCCCCTGGCCCCTGGCAGAGGCCTTGAGGGAAGCCAAGAGCTACTGGATTCTACTGTCTCCATCATAGCCACTTGTAGGGGTTCTCAAATCCACCAAGTCACATTCCAATTTTTCTGTTCCCCCAAGAAGCTAAAACTCTTATTCCTCAGAATGAGTGTCCTAACGTGACACTTCCTGTCTTGCCCAGCCTGCCACAGACCCCAGAGACACATTTCACGCTTAATCGCAGAGACGGTTAATTCTTCGAGTTAGCGTATTTGCATCCTTCCCCCGCCTTCTTACTTCCTCCGCCTATGCCCAGTTTGTTAATTTCGTTGCACCCATCTTTTGCTGTAAGCCATTTCAAACTATTTTCAGAAAGAAGCAGGATATAAACACATTCAGTCTCCTTGGTAAGACTCTCTTCCTGCTGTCCAGCCTACACCCCCTCTACCCCTCCTCTCCTCACTTCTTTCCAACCCCTTCCTTGTCCCTGACCTCAGATTTCCTGTCAGCCACCATCTCACCTGCACACCAGTCACTGCCATCTAATAGGTGACAACTGTTAGATGAAACAACTCAAAATGAGTTATTCTAAAACACAAATATTCATTGCTGGTAGATATTTGAAGAAATTTCATTATTCTTACTTGTACCAGCTCCATTCTCCCCATACTTCACTTTGCAAAATTCTTTCATGCATTCATTCATTCAATTTATTGAGTGCCTCCTCTGAGCCAAACACTGTGCTGTGTGGAATACAAAAGTCCCCCTGGAGCTTAGAGTCACTGGGGCAAACAGATGCTAATCAGCTGATTCCATAAGTAGACATACAAGTAGCTGATCAGCTGATGGGACAAGTAGATCTAAAATTGCCCCACTGACCCGGTGCTCCGAAGGACCCAGGACTCAGAGAGTTCTTGGGCCCCAGGGCTCTGCCAGGTGGCCTGGTAAGATTAATTCAGCCTGGTTCTGCTTGTCCTCTTCTTGGTCCAGATAAATGGGATTTCTGCAGCAGTCACTGGTTATTTGCATTTATGAGATGTTTGTGGTTTATCCACAGTTGTTTCTTATCCATGCTCCCCCTACCCCACCATTGTTTCCTCCTCTTGGACTTTCCCACATTGCCTGTCGTGGTTTTATTCATCCTTGTATCCTTCTGGCCCCCGGCCCTACTGGACACTGGATAGTGAGTAATCTGCCTCATCACGACATAGATGGGCATGTCCTCATTTATGATTCATTCTGCATGACTGGCAGGGAAGACTTGTATACCCACGTGTCCCTGTGCTTCTTGAAAACTGAGTCCTCGGCACTGAGGCACATAGCTGGCACTCAATAAATACTTGCTGAGTTACATGAAAATAAAATGTATGGGTTTTTCTGTTGTGTGCATTGTTGAGACAGACAAGCTGGCAGATGGCTTATTTGCACAGAAGGTATGTCTCCGGTGTTCTGATCTCCACATGGAGGGGTCCAGGTAGGGACACACGAGAGACTGCCCATGGGGAGAATTCAGGACCGGCACACCCCTACTTTACCCCAGCACTCTGCTCCAGTCCAGTCTCCAGCATCCTCACCTGGGAAGTCAGCTGAGGGGTAGGGATCCTTCACCTCGTTGACATTAGATTCAAACTCATCGATTTTCAGCTGTAGGAAGGAACACAATGACTATAGCAATGAAAAAGAAGTTGTGGTTTCCCCTCAATGAGCATATACTGGAAAGCCTGTTAGCGTTCAGTTCACTTAATCATCCCTACAGCCTAAGGGACAAGGAATATTATAATCATCCCCATTTTACAAATGAGAGGCCATGCCCAGCAAGGCCAGACAACTTGCACAAGCTCCCACGGGGCAAGGCCTGAGCCTGCCCTGGCCTGTCTGACTCTATCTTCACACACCCACTGCTTGGTTCTCCAGAAGAGAGTTGAGGTTCCCAGGCCAGGACCTCCAGCCCCTCTGGGCCCAGTTCCCTGATTTTTTGAACTCCACTTCCTCAGTTTTCAGGAATGGTGAGCAGAGCCAGATGGGAATGAGCAGGGCAGGGCTAGCAACGGTGGAAGCCGGTCTGGGCCTCTCAGTGGAACAGCGGGTGTCAGGGAGAGGAAATACCTCCTTGGTCTGGAGTGGGAAGTTGCTACGCTGGGGAAGTCTGGTTCCCAGATTGGGAGGTCTATGCCTCTCGGTGCAGGAGTCCCTGGAGATGGATTCGTTGGCTCTCCCTCCAGTCGTACACAGGGAGATGCCCTCACCTGGCTGATAACTCTCCCACCTCCCCACCCTACCCCACCTGTATCCTGTGGTATGAAGGGAACCATGGATTGGAAGAGCCCCCAGCCTGCCTCTAACATCCCCACCTGAGGTGCTCACCTTGGCAGTGGTGGGGATGCCCTCACCCTTGGGTTTCTGCTCCAGCTTCTTGGCCATCGTGGACTTCTCCTCCTCTGACTTGTCTGGGAGACCCCTGAGTTAGAAAACCCAAAGTGGAAGCCAAACCAGAAAGTTCTCAGGGATCTGCTGAGCCTGACAACACCTTCAGGAGGATCCCACACCAAGGGCTCCAGGGGATCTGTAGGAGGAGTGGCATTAGCCCCCAAATGGGAAGGGCAGTGGGCTCAGGCAAGTCCCTTCTCTGTGGTGAGAGGGCCCGACACACAGCATGGGCCCATGGCTACCGGTGGCTCACTGGTCAGCCATGTTTAATGTTGGTTGATAGTGAATGGGTGGAGTGTGGCTTTGTACTGGGTTTATACAAGATTCACAGAGTAGAAGCATGGTTTGCCCAAGATGGCTCCAACTCTTTAAAAATGTCTGAACTCCATTGCTGGTCCCTCTTTTTCCATCTTGCCTCCACAGGAACGGGTGTCCCATTCCTGTAGGCATGGGCATTGGAAGAAGCAGGACTCTGTCTAGAACCTAGGTACTTGAAGCATAATCCTCCAACCAGCAGCATGGGCCCCACCTGGGAGCCTGTTCGATGTAGAACTCGAACCCTGCCCCATCTGATTTGGACCAGCTGAAACAGAATCAGCATTTCAACAAGATCCCTAGGTGATTTGTTTGCAGTTAGAGTTTGAGAAACACTGTCTAGAACACCAGTCTGCTTCCACTCCCGGAGGAGGGTCCTAGGCTATAAAGAATTCACTGACAAAGTCACAGATGGAGAGAATTGTGAAGAACCTGAGAAGCCAATGGCAACTTCACAGAAGAGAAGATGCCTGAGGCTCAGCAAAGGGCAACAACTCTCTCCGAGAAGCATAGTGACTCAGTGACAGGGTTGGGAGGGGAATTCCCAGGATCCCTCCCCAGGGGAGCCCTGCCCAACTGACCGGGCTCTGAGGCTCTGGCATTCTGCATCCTGAGGCCTGTCTGTCCAGAAGGCCAACTTGTCTCTGTTCCTGCCCCCAGGGAAGGACCTCAGCCATCCCCATGTGCAGGTTGCAGAAGTTTGCCCACTGAGGTGGGTGTCACTATGTCAGGGACCCTGATCGTTGGGTTACAGGGAGGCCCTGTCCAGGGCTGGAAGGCCATGGCCACGACGGAGCACTCCAGGCCCCTTCCTGCTAAGGAAGCACTCACTTGGACATCTTCCTGCGTTTTCTCTCCTCAGCCTTGGCCTTCTGGGCAGAAGTCAGGCTCTCCGCCTCGGCCAGGTTGTCCACGGCAATGGCCAGGAAGACATTGAGAAGGATGTCTGAGCGGGTTTAGCTAAGGAGCCTTTGGTTGTAGGTGGAAGGGAGCCTGCGGGGCAGGAGTTCTGTCTGCCTGCATGTGGGCAGGACCTAACCCCACTCCCAGAGCTACTCATGGGAAGGTGTGGATCCAGGGACATAGTGGAAGGCCCTCAGGGAAGCCTGCCTGCTGAGAGTACCCAGGAAGGAGCCTGAATCCTGTGGCCTTGAATCCCATCCGCTTCCTGTCCAGACCAGTCCCAGCTCCCACACTGAGCTGCGTGGAGAGCCAGTGAGGCAAAACAAGTGAGACCCATGTGAGGCACGCATGAGTTGGGGAACAATGGTGCCCTTCCTCCCCACTCCCCACAGTATCACATTCCATGGTGCAGGCACCAGGACGGCTCAGGCACTGCCGGTATCTCTCCGGCCCCATCCACCTTACCCTCATATCTGCTCCTCTCATCTCTCAGCCTGTTCTGGCTCCCTCCTTCTGGTCCCAGCACTCAGACTGATCATCCTGGCCACAGGGTCCTGGTGGCTCCCTGCCTGCCTCTGAACCTTTGGAGAAGGCTGTCCCACCATCTTCATGCTCTTCAGCAAAGCTCTGTCCTTCCTCCCCACTGCTCTAGGCTCACTGACCTTACTGGGCTTTTAATTCCTCCCAGCTGTAGCCAAACACCCCTGTGAGTCTCTAATCTTTTTGGCGGAAAGAATTATCCTACAGCTATACCTGCATTTGTTATGTCCTACCCCTACCCCATGGGCCTGGGAGCTCCCCTCCAGCCAGAGGCCTGGCTACCTAGAAACTGGACACCCTTGACTCTCATTTTAAGCCCTTTCCCCCACCCCCTCCCTCAGCTCTTTTCTGCACCCTGCTCCTGAGGGGATACAGTTGCCACAGACGAAAAGGATGATGAAGTAAATGCACACAAGCATGCCAGGGTAGGACGGCCCTCCGTAGGCCATGATCCCATTGTACATCATCGAGGTCCAGTCTTCACCTGTCAGGACCTGTGTGGAGGGAGGAACGAGGGCTCGGGAACACAGAGGGGCCTGAGAGTCTTCTGTTGGGACCACATTGACCGAAGGTCTCCAACTTTGTGGTTCTCTCAGACCTTCCCTCTTTTCATTCCACAGTCCGGGTGGCCAGCCCCTGCTCTCCCCAAAACCCCTATTCCAGCTGGGGAATAGTGGTTCACGCCAGTTACTTATCACTTTGGGAGGCTGAGATGGGTGGATCATTTGAGGTCAGGAGTTCGAGACCAGCTTGGCCAACATGGTGAGACCCCATCACTACTAAAAATGCAAAAATTAGCCAGGCATGGTGGTGGGCACCTGTAATCCCAGCTATCTGGGAGGCTGAGGTAGGAGAATTGCTTGAACCCAGGAGGTAGAGGTTGCAGTGAGCTGAGATTGTGCCACTGCACTCCAGTCTGGGTGAGAGAGCAAGACTCCATCTCAAAAAACAAAACAAAACCCCTATTCCAATGATCTAGAAGCTTATTGCTGCTCTCTATGGACAAGAAATTGGACTGTGGGCTCACCATTTCCCTGTTCTGTTTCTAATCCCTGGGCTTCACTGTGCTTCACCCACCCAGGCCTCCTGTTATTGTGGCCTTAGAAGTCATGTGAAATGTCGAGTCTCTGGAAAGGCCAGAGGCCTGACCAGCCAGTGGGGCTAATGGAAGAAAGAGAGGATTGACGGACGATCACACACTGCCTCTCTCACTGGTACAAAAGGGAGGTGTCACTCATGAAATATGGGCCACTCCAGAGAGGAATGTTTCCATGTCTACGCTAAGAAAACTCCTCCAGGAGGCCAGGGACCCTGAAAGCTTCTCACTGGGCCACAGCCATGCTGCCTTGGGTGGCTGATAGTGAACCGGCTGTGTCGTGCCTGCAGAGTGAGAAATGGTTTGCGTTTCTCTGGGGCTTTCTCAGCCTTGGGGAGGAAAAGCTCCCCTTATCTGACATTGCCTTGAGATCTGAGTAGCACATGAAAGCACGCATCTGGACTCCCAGGCCATCCCTAACCCAGTCATATTATCCCGCAGTAGGCCAGCACTGTGCTAGGCACCAGAAACAAAGACTAATCAGACAAAGTGGGTGCAGCTGCAGTGAAGGAGACAAATAAGCAAGTGTTACAATGGAGAGAAGCACAGGTGATAGGGGAGCCCAGGGAAGGACATTGCACTTAACCAGCAGATCAGAGAAGGCTTCCTGGAGAAGGTGATGCCCACCTTGATCTTGAAGGACAAGAAGCAGGATTCAGCAACTGTGCAGAAGGAGGGACACGCAGAGGGAGAGCCTACCTGGAAGACGCTGATGAGCGCTTGAGGAAAGTTGTCAAAGTTGCTGCGCCGTACTTCTGTGTCCTCAAAGTCATACCTCCCCCCAAAGAGCTGCATGCCCAGGAGGGCGAAGATGACGATGAAGAGGAAGAGCAGCAGCAGCAGGGAGGCGATGGAGCGGATGGAGTTGAGCAGAGATGCCACCAGGTTGCTCAGCGACGTCCAATATCTGAAGGAGGAGGAGGCGCAAGGTGGGAGGAGACAGACCCTCTCACTGGGGCCCACGAGGTATGGACAGGCTTGGGGGAAAGACCCAGGACTGATGTGACACAGAGGGAGGGGGCTGCCTCAGGGCTGGAAGGCCATGGATTCATGGCTGCATGCCCACTCTCTCCTTCCTGCAGAGCACTTGTCTGTTTGTAATTTCACACTGGTTAATATGACTATTGATTAACTTTAGGTCCCATCACTGGATGAGAAACCCTGTGAGAATAAGGACAGCTTTTCTCCTGCGCACCCTCGATGCCCTGTGCTTAGCACAGTACCCAGCTCATGCAAGTGATGGATAAATAGTGCAAGCAGATGAACCCCTCTCCTCTTCCCTCACCACCTCACAAAGGCCCTGATTGTCTGTGTTCCTCCTTCTTTATTATTTCCACCCCTTTCCCTACAGCTCTTCCTGTCCTCCTTCCCTCTTCCCATCTTTCCTTTTCTTTTCTTCCTCTCTCTTTTCCACCACCCCCGCTCCCTGCCCTGCCATAGACTATGGTAAGAAAAAAACGGAGAAATGAGTTCAAAGTGGGGAAGTGATTCCTTTTTCATAGAAGGAGGTTATTTCAAGGAGGGAGGGAAGTCTGGGCAAGGGGTCACTGGTGAATCTGCACAGAACCCAGACCCCAGGAAATGAGACGGGTGTAGACCAGCCCAGCCTGTGGTGCCTGCTGGGGACCCAGGAGTGCCAGCCGACCCCGGCACTCACTTGGTGATCTTGAAGATCCTCAGGAGGCGGATGCAGCGGAGCACGGAGATGCCCAGGGGTGTCATGGCGCCCGACTCCACCAGCAGGATCTCCAGGATACCGCTGCACACCACGAAGCAATCGAAGCGGTTGAAGATGGACATGAAGTACTGGCGCAGGCCCAGCCCATACATCTTCATCAGCATCTCGACGGTGAAGAGGGACAGCAGCACCCGGTTGGCAATGTCTGCAGGGTTGGCGGCACAGCCCTGGCATCACTCTCCTTCCCTTCTCCTGACTCCCAGCCTTGGCCGTGGCTGGGCCCCAACACAGGATGCCCCTTCCTTTGTTTCCAAGGCACCATGGATGTTTTTTGGGGGTGCAGGGGGCAGGGCCTCACTCTGCCCAGACTGGAGTGAAGTGGCATAATCATGGCACACTGCAGCCTCGACTTCCCAGGATCAAGTGATCCTCCGCACTACCGGCATGCACCACCACATCCAGCTAGTTTTTTGTATTTTTAATAGAGACAGGGTTTCGTCATGTTGCCCAGGCTGGTCTTGAATTCCTGGGCTCAAGCAATCCGCTGGCCTCAGCCTCCCAAAATGCTGGGATTACAGGTGTGAGCCACTATGCCCAGCAAATTTTTAAATTAACTTCAAAAAAAAAAACAAACACCTGGTAAATTTTGCCCATTGATTTCTTGCAAGCTAACTCATATCATATTTAACAGGAAGAGGATTTTATTACTCTTAATTCTACCGAAGTTCATTAAGTCTGCTACTCTCTCATTCCTAGACACCTCCCTCCCGGTAGAGAAGGGTCCTACCACCTACCTGAAGCCAATCCATCCTCCCATGCTTTGCCCCCTCCCCCTTTTTGGCAAGCTCCCTGTCCATGATTCTTTCTCTTTCCTATATATTTAACTTCTTTCTTTCAAATGGACCCTCCTTCCTTTGCCATTCTTAAAGCCCAAGTCTAGGCCGAGCGTGGTGGCTCACACCTGTAATCCCAGCACTTTGGGAGGTCGAGGCAGGCGGATCACGAGGTCAAGAGATCGAGACCAGCCTGACCAACATGGTAAAACCCCGTCTTTACTAAAAATACAAAAAGTAGCTGGGTGTGGTGGCACGCACCTGTAGTCCCAGCTACTCGGGAGGCTGAGGCAAGAGAATCGCTTGAACCTGGGAGGTGGAAGTTGCAGTGAGCCGAGATTGAGCCACTGAACTCCAGCCTGGCGACAGAGTGAGACTCCATCCCAAAAAAAAAAAAAAAAAAAAAAAAAAGCCCAAGACTCTCCCATTTTCCCTCTATCTCCTGTCCTAGCTCTCTCCTCCCTGTCACCGTCAAACTCCCGAAAGTTGTCTATATTGCTCTCTTCACTTCTTTACCCCTTGCCCTGCCACATTTGCTCTTCACCTCATCCCTACCTGGATGCACCCTCACTACTTCACCAACACAACTCTCTCCAGGGGCATCGATCTGCCACATCAAATGCTAATCTAACCCTCCTGCTCCTGACCTCCCAGCAGCACTGGGCACTGTTGACCGTCCTCTTGCTTTTTCAAGCATTCTGTCCTTGGTTTCTGCGGTGCCACATCCTTCTGGGTTTCCTCTACTTCTCTGTATTTTCCTAAGCCTCCTCTGCAGATGCATTCTTTACATCAGCAAGTATAGGGTTTTCCAGTTCTCCCCACCCCCACCCCACCACTTTCTTTCCGTGTCCTGACTGAAAATCGCAGAACACTTTGACCACTCTGTGACCTGCAACTACAGGTTTTTCTCAGCAGGCTTGACCTCAAACTGGGGCCTTGAACATTCCTAGGCACTAATAAAGGTAATTTATTACCCCAAACATTGAAGGAACTCGCCACAGCCCTGAGCCAGATTCCTTAAACCCTTATATAAAGTCCATGCCCTGACCCCATTGCTGTGGATAAGTCTGGGTAGAACACCTCTTTTCTCTTGCTGTCCATCATGAGGATTGCTGCAACATTCTGTATAGTAAGTTTCCCCAACAAAAGCTTTGGACTGATCACCCTGGCATTTAGTGCTTCTTTCTTTGGAATCGCAACCGACCCTATCTCAAGACTGTTTGGGGTAGTCCTTTGTGAGAATTCCCCTACAACAGCTTTTGGGGCAATTCCAGCTGAGTGTTCAGCAGGATGAAACAGTGGTCACTGAATGCTTGATTTGAGTGATACCCTTGAGTATACACTCTCCCCTGGGGATCTGGTGTTATCTAAGACCACAGCTTCAGACCATCCCCACCAATGCCTCCCAGATTTAGTTCTTCAGCTGAGACTGCTCTGCTGAGTTCCAGACCTATTTTTCCATCTGCTTCCTTGACATATCCATTGGGATGTCTCAAAGGCACATCAAACTCACCATGCCCAAGACGAAGCTCATGGATACTGCCCATCCTCCCCCACTACCCCAAATACTTGGTCATTAACCATTTTCTCAGTAGGTGGCACTACTATCCATTTATCTGCATAGGCCACAAACCTCAAAATCACCCCTGACTCCTCTTGGTGGGCACTGTTCACATCATCTCCACATTTGGTCATTGACAGTGTTTTGACAACGATTGGCACATTCAAGGTGCTCTCGAGAAGATTGGTTGAGATGAATGAATGAATGAATTCATCTGACCTGTAGCTAGTAATTTAGAACTAGCTTTGTTTCCTATTTCATTCCCATAGAAAAAGATAATCTTGTTTTCTATTTATTTTCCTTCTTTTACCTCTTTCATCATTTTAAACCGTCTCCTTTGTACTGTTCTATCATCTCAGGTTTTTGGGGCTGCCAGCTTCCATTGATTGTACCTGATAACTCTTTCTCAGGGTGGCTCTGTTCCTTATTTGGTTTGCAGTTTTTTTGGTTTGTTTGTTTGTTTGTTTGTTTTAATTGTGATCTCATCTTCAGGAAACATGTTTCCCTTCAGAAATTCTATATGCCTTAGATTAAGAAGCATCCTTAAAGAATGGTTTATGTTTGCTTCTGTTGGGTACCCCAGGGATTTTGCTTGTTTGCAACTTGATTTTTATGTTACTATCTTAGCTTAGAATCCTTGGACCATGAGAGGTAGTGTATATTGGACCCCATACCTATATAAGGCACTGATAGGATTTTGATTTTTCACTTGAGACATTTTTCCTGTCTCCCAGGGTCTCTAGCAGGAATAAACTTCCAAGCTCGTTTTCTGGCCCAGTGAGATTTTGGCTTCCCTTCCATGGGGGCAACCTTTCCAGGGCCCTGGCTCTATGTAGGTATGACAGTGCCAGTTCCCATCTCATGCAGGCCCAGGGCCCTGTCTCCAGCCCTGCACAGGCCTTAGGAACCCAGCTGCTACCCATTAGGGTTTAGGCCTAGGTCTAGAATGTCCTTGGAAGTCAGCTAACAAGTTCGCTGCTCTGGCTTTGGGTCACTTCTTTGTTTCTGCCACTCAAAGACTTCCTTTTCATTCCAGGAAACATCGTTCTTATGCCTTATGCAGCAGTGTTACTTGTTTGTAGTGGGGAGGACACTGAGTTTGTCCACCGTGTTGTTGGAACTGATCAGTCTTTTCTCGTATCCTACTCATCTCACGGTCCAGAGCTTCACACCCAGGGGAACATCTACCACGTGGACGAGGCCAACTCATTGACCTTCCACCAAGACTGATCTTTCCAAGACTCAAGTCTGATCACATTATATTCCTGCTTTTAACTTCTCACTGGCTTTCCATTGCCTAAAGTGTAAAGTCCAACACTTTATTCACATATAAGGCCTGATATCGTTTGGATAGACAGCCCTGCCCAAATCTCATGTGGAAATGTAATTCCCAATGCTGGAGCTGGGGCCTGGTGGGGGGTGTTTGGATTGTGGGGACAGATTCCTCATGAATGGCTTGGGCCATTTCTTTGGTGTTAAGTGAGCTCACTCTGAGTTCACCACAAAACCTGTCATTTAAAAGTATGTGGCACCTCCCCTCCCACTCTTTCTCTTTCTTGCTCCTGCTTTCGCCATGTGACATGCCTGCCCTCCCTTTGCCTTCCATCATGATTGTAGGTTTTCCAAGGCCTCCTCAGAAGCTGAGCAGATGCCAGCCCATGTTTTCTGTAAAGCCTGCAGAACTGTGAGCCAACCAAACCTCTTTTCTTTATAAATTACCGAGTCTCAGGTGCATTTTTTTTTTTTTTTTTTTTTTTGAGACGGAGTCTCGCTCTGTCACTAGGCTGGAGTGCAGTGGTGCAATCTCGGCTCACTGCAACCTCCGCCTGCTGGGTTCAAGCGATTCTCCTGCCTCAGCCTCCTGAGTAGCTGGGACTACGGGTGCACGCCACCACGCCCAGCTAATTTTTGTATTTTTAGTAGAGATGGGGTTTCACCATGTTGGCCAGGATGGTCTCGATCTCTTGACCTCGTGATCCACCCAACTCAGCCTCCCAAAGTGCTGGGATTACAGGTGTGAGCCACCGCGCCCAGCCTCAGGTATTTTTTTTATAGCAACACAAGAATGGCCTAACACAAGGCCCTCATTAGCAAACATATGTGTTGCCACTCTCTTAGTCACAAGCAAAGTTCTTATGACTTCCTGAATTCACTAAACTGTTTTGCATCTTCATATCTTTGCACACACTGTTCCTTCTGCAGGATCCCCTCCTCCCTTTGACTGCCTAAGGCTTGTTTACCTATCCTTTAAGATCCACAGAGTTCCAACATCTCTTCTGTGATTCTCCTCTTGCTGCTACCTTGTATTTACCTCTATCATTGCCCTCCTTGTATTGACTTGGAATTATTTATTAACATCAGTCTTCCCCTCTGGCTAAGTAAGCTCCTTGAAACCAGGAGTGGTGTATTAGTGTTCTCTGTATCCTGAGTTCTTTTCCTGTGCCTTACATGTAGGATGCACTCAATAAATAGTTGGTGAAACATTGTTGTTTTTGTAGAATTTGAACTTGGGTGCTTAGAGTTCTGAATTACTAGCAATTTTATGTCCAGTGATCTGTGATTGGAATAATCTGCCTGGACACCTGGGCAAGCACCTGTCCCAGCCTATTGCTTTTACTGCCCTTGGTAAGTAACAATGCCATGAAGAGGAAAATTGGGTATGTTGCTTTGCCACTTGAGGTCTCTGTTTTGCCCCCGTGAAAGGAGCGGATTCGGTCATATAATCCAGCACTCATGGTCCATAATTTTTAGAAAATGATGTCAACATCTAATTGACCTCTTCTGCACAACCTGTGGTGCCATTGGCTGATTTTGACATCAAGCCACAGCCACATGTGCCCTCCTCCCGGCTTCACTCCGTTCCGCCTCACCTTGCAAATGGGTCAGCCAGAGAGGCTGGTTGTGGTGCTCTGAGGCGATAGACAGGGTGTTGAGGGCAACGATCAGAATCACCAGCCAGTAGAAGGCCTTGGACTTCACGATGTCATGGCACTTCCAGCGAAAGATGCGGTTCCACTGCCTCCAACGCCGGCTGAGGGAGGGGACAGAGGATGGCATACAGTGCTGCGCTGTTCTAAGCCCCACCTGTCCAAGTTACCTTCAGACAAACTCCAGCCATGCGTAGCCTGACCACCCCTCTTCCTCCAGCCACATGAGAGAAGCTCAGGGCATGAGCTGGGGAGCCAGACTGAGTAAAATCCTCCACCTTTCACAGAAGAGTAATAACGACGCAAACCTCCGAAGCAATGGAATGAGAGGATGCAGGCAAAATGCTTAGCACAAGTGCCTGGCAAGGAGCAGACGCTCCGTGTGGTTTAATTTTAATTAAAGCAACTCTGAGATGCCACGTTTTGCCCATTATCATAGGCCACTCTTCAACAAATTAATAATATCTGGGGAGGGTGAGGGGAAATGAGCTTTGACAGTACAATCTTTTTGGGATGAATTGGCAGCACTTACCAAAATTTAAAGTCTATATGCTCTGTTTATTAATGTTTTAATATTTATTTGTTTAGACAGGTCTTGCTAGGTTGCCCAGACTGGACTTGAATTCTTGGGCTCAAGTGATCCTCCCACCTCAGACTTCCGAGGAGCTGGGAGTAGCTATACCCTTTGACCCAGCAAGTCTATTTCTAGAGTTCCTTTGGCAGAAATGGTCATATTCATCCACAACTGTTTCCTGCAGCACTGTTTGTATCACCAAAGAGGGGAAAAATTAGCTACATTATGGTATATTCATCCTGTGGAATATTTTACATCCAAAGATATAAAAAAGAAAGTGAATCTGCTCTGAAAATTGCTCTCAATAGATAATTTTAAGTAAAAAAAGGTAAGTCACTAGATAATCCTTTATTGGATTATCCTTTAGTGTGTATTATATTGATTTATTTGACAAATATTTGGCAACACCTCATATGTGCTAGGCACTCTTCTAGTCCCTGTGGTGACAGTAGTTAACATAAACAACCCCATTATGTAAAAAATCAAAACAAAAACAAAAAAATCCTGGCACGTGTGTGTGTGTGTGTGCAAGACGGATGAAAGCACAAAAAAGATTTTAGAGGCTGCACATTTGTTACTATGGTTACCTCTTTGAAGGGCACTGGGGACCTTCATCTTTTCTTTGATGTATAGCTCTATTGTTTGATCTTTCAAAATCATAATTAAGTATGAATTTGTAAAAGGAAACAGCCAACCAAATAAACAAACCCTCCTCTTTAGACAAAGGCAAGAGAGCGTGGAGTGTGCTCTTGCCTCCAGCCTCCTTCCTGAGGGGCTCCTGGTGTGTGCAGCCTCTGCTGTGTACGCTTTCCCTCTTCCCTCGCAGAGGTTTCCAACATGAATGACCTCACCCAGCTCTGCCCTGATCAGGGTGAAGCAGCAGCAAGCATGCTCCCTGCTCCCGGAGGCTCCCAGTGTCCTTCTTATGTGCTATATAAATAGGTCATCTGCTCAGACCCCTCTGATCGCACATTCCCCGAGGGTCTGGTCCCTGCGGAGTCCCTCAGAGCAGGAACTGGCCCTATTTTCTTAAAAAGGCTGCCTTTCTAAAGGATTAGACAAGTGACTCTGAAACCACTGAGGGGAAGTAATTGGACTCTACCCTCAAGTCTCAGGGAGCTGGAGGTTGGGGGTTCCTGGGGCGGTGGGCAGATACTCACATGAACTGGATGATTTTGTTCAAGCCTGCAATTTCATACAGGCTCTCTGTGTCAGAGCCACCTTCATCCAAAGACAGTTTTCCTGGAGACAGGAGAGAAAGAGTCAGCTAGCCTTCAGGGCCCCTCTGTGCTGGACACACCTGGGCTGGGCACCCAAGACAAGGGCCCATTGACCAGAGACATCTGCAACAATGGGTCCTAGGTAGGCCTGGATTTCTTCATGCTTTCCTGAGACTGAGAGTTCCAAGAGCTAAAGAGCCCACTTTATCTGCAGGGGAGGGGCTGTGAGGATGGGCAGCATGTACCTTTGGGAAGAGCTCTGGTCACACCTGGATCCTACCATTTTGAGCCATTTTGCTTTAGGCAAGTCACTCACCCTCAAAGGAGTAATGTTGGACTTGCTCAGTGGGCCTGATTGCAAGGTATGGCTCAGAGGTGGGAGTGAGAGAATGGGGTGAGTGCTGACCACAGCTTTTGGGCCCAAACCTTCTCTGAAGTCCTCAACGTCCATGACCTCGCCCTGCGTGATCCAGCTCATGTAGCCCCGAAGGTCCTCATCTAGCTGCTGCTTCTCCCGGAGCTTCTGGAAGGTTCCCCTGGACTTCGCCTTCTCCCGCTCCTTGGTGAATTCCCTGAAATGAGATGGGGGAGCCAGGAGAGGAGGAGAAGAGGGAACAGGGTCAGGGAAAGACTGAGCTTCCTGAGGACAGACAAGCCCATTCTGTGGCTGGAGCACTCCTTTTTCTGGCCCTGGGGTGTTGCCTGGGGTCCAGGTGCCCCTCAAGGTAGCTGAGATACAGCCCCTCTCACTTCCCTCTCACCCGTCCCCACCCTCCAGGAACATCCTGGAGCACTCCTTGCCCCTTCCTCATTTCTTTTTTCTCATCCATCTCATTGTCTCCTGCCTTGTTTTGAGGTTTCTCTTGCACATTATGGGTTAATGACAAGGCAGTCCATTGCCTAACTGAATCAGCCACGGAGCCTCAAATTGGCCTACTGCCCCAACCCTTTAAACTACCCTAGAAATTTAGTTTTGTACAGACCAAAGGCCTGGGGAAAATTCTCCTTGGACTCCAAGGAACCAGTTGGCATGGCTGGAAGAAAAGGACCCAAGGCTCCGTGAGGGATCTTCAGGCCAGCAGAGGGCAGCCCTGGGCTATGGCCACCTGCCCCCCGGGCAGGGGGAAGATGACAGCACAGGTGTAGGCTCTGAGGAGCTGCGGCTGGCAGCCAGGAGGGGTTGGCCCACAGGGCAGGTCGAGTTGCCCTGGTCAGGCGGGGTCCAGGGAGGGGCTCTTGACCAGTTTGTGCCATGGACCCTTTGAAAGTCCAGTGAAGCCTATGGATCTCTCTTCAGAATAATGTGAAATGCACAAAATAAAACCATAGCATGACAAAGAAGCCAGTTACAGTCAGGCTTCACTTAATGACTGGGATGCGTTCTGAGAAAGGCATTGTTAGGTGACTTCATCTCTGTGCAGACATCAAGAATGTACTTGCACAAACCTAGATGGGAGAGCCGACTACACATCTAGGCTACATGGCATAGACTATTGCTCCTAGCCTACAAACCTGGACAGCGTGTTACTATACTGCATACTGTAGGCAATTGTATCTGTGGATCTAAACATAGCTAAACAGAAAAGGTACAGTAAAAATACAGTACAATCTTAGCGCACCACTGTTGTGGATGCAGCCCGTCACTGACTGAAATGTCATCATACAGCACATGACTGTATGTTAAAATATAGTTACCAAAATGCAAAAAAATTGTGATCAAGTAATACATTTGCTTTTTCATTAACTCATTAGCAAGATCTAGCTGCAGGTTTTATATCTATCATAATTTCAAAGTATGGAGTAATTAGTGTAAATACTATTCGCAACAACTGTAATGTGACATGATTTCTATTAGGACAAGTCATAGGCCCTGCTAATAGCACTGTGGCTTGTTGCCTATGTTAATTACTAAAGGAAACACTAAATTTCAGTTACAGTTGTGAAAAATAAAGATAAATGTTTTCTATGCAAGTTTACAGACTCCCAGAATTCTATCTACAGACTGCCTGGAGGGAAGCTTCTGGAATGGGATGATACCAATGGGGAAGAAGGCTGATGGTGACTTCTAGCCTCTCCACTGTGCTGGAGTGGGTGGAGGGATGACAGCAGGACTGTCTCAAAGATAACAACTCTCATTAATAATGACCATTAGTATTTAGTGCTTATTTTGTGCTGGACTCTGTTCTAAGTACTTTATATGTATTAACTTATTTAATCCTGACAACAACCCTATGAGATAGATACCGAAATAATTCTTAGGTGGCAGATGTGGAAATTAAGGCACAGAGAAGTCAGGTAATTAGGTAAAGGTCACACAGCCATCAAGCAGTAGTGCAGGGATTTAAATGTGGGCATTCTAGCTCCAGAGTCCGTGTGCTTAACCGAAAGCCCCACTGCCTCTTAGTGCTGAGGCTCTACTTAGGCACCCCCAGGGCCAGGAGGCTGGAACCTAAGGGGCTTCACTAAAGATTGTCAAAACAGAGGGACAGGAGGGGCGAGAATGGGGGAAGACTTGAGGAGGAGGAGAAAGGCAAATTAAAAATTGAAGGGCTCTTGCGTGCATCTCCTCTCTTCCTGCTCACCAGGAAGGAAGCGCTCTTGGCCCAACTGAGGTGACAGGGAACCCAGGGATGAGCCGAGGGCCTGACCCACAGCCCCCTGCCCTGCTCCACTCCTTCCTCCTCCTCCTTTCTCTCCTCCTCCTCTCCACCTCCCCCCAACCCCTCCTGTTTCTTTTCCCTCGGTTCCTTTTCCTTCCTCCTCCTTCTCCCCTCTTCCCCTTTCTCTTTTCTCCCCTGGCTACCTTTGAACTTTCTTACCCGCTCAGGACACCCAGCACCAGGTTGAGGATGAAGAAGGATCCCAGCAGAATGAGGGTGACAAAATAGATCCAGGGCCACTCATTCCCGATGGCATCATTGACCTGGTCAGGACAGAGGTGTGATCCTCCAAGTTGAGGGCTTGGCTCCCCTTCCCCAAGTCTGCTCGTTAAGACTCCACCCAACCCTGGGGGACAAGGAGAGAAGCCACCCTGGGACAGTGAGGGGACATTTTTCCTAACCTGAGGACTAGTCTGGAAGGAATTTTCCAGCCTGAGGACTAGGATCTGGTCTGGAAGGATCTCCCTAGGGAGACCTTGCTGACTGCCTACCTGGCCCGGACAAGACTGACCTAATTTCCCTCCAACCAAGAGTGTCTCCTATCTGCCTCCCTCACTTGACCTTCCTCATAGACTCTATCTCCAGTTGATTTATTTAAAGCCAAGATTTTTTCAAATGAACAACCTCTGTGACCCTGGACAAGTCACCTAACATCTCTGAGCATTATTCCCATCCATCTAATGGTGATAATGACATGGGCTGTCTCTCCTCAGAAGCTTGATACAGAGATGAAATCATCCATGTGACAGTCCTTTGACATTTTAAATAATTTGCTCTCCTAATACACACTTACGATAAATATTTATACTAATCCTTTGTATTTGCAAAGCATTTGACAGTTTTACAATCCCCCCACCCCCACAATAGGCAGCATCATATTGTGGTTAATTCTGGATTGGAGCCAGGGGGATCAGAGTTCTATTCTTGGCTCTGTTGCTCACTAAGTTCTTAACCATGGGCAAGTTACTTTAATCTCTCTGAACCTCAGTTTCCTTATCTGTAAAATGGGAGCAATGCCTTCCACCATTGAAGGATGAAATAAGAAATCTAACTAGCTCTTAACAAACACCAAGTAAATAATATACTCCAACAAAGAAACTCTTATGGAGTGTTGACTGTGTGCTGGGCACTGTTGTAATTCTCCCACTAACTCTGATATAGACAGTATTGTTATCCTTATTTTATAGGTGAGGAAACTAATAATAGCTACATGGGAAAGCAGTCTTGCAGAGGCAAGGAAAAAGACTGAAAGGGCCCTTCATTCCTCAAAAAGTCTGAAATTCTAAGCCATCAGAATTGAGTCACTCACAGCCAGGTTTTTCCTGGTTTCCATTCTTCACCCGCCCCTTGGATCCTGCACAGACATATTGTATCATGGGGATTTCCCCATAGGATGCTGGGGCACATACCTGGGAACCAGAAGGGGACACACATCCTGTATAAATTCCCCAGGGAGGAGCAAGAGGGAGCTGTGGTCACTCAAGTCGGAGACTGGCCTCCTGTGTGGACTGGCAAGCCCTCCCTCCCCTCTCCCTTGCAAGCCTGTGGATGAAGGGAGATGGTTCTGCAGGTGTGGGCCCAGACCCACCCAGTAAAGGACGTCAGTCCATCCCTCCATGGTGATGCACTGGTACACGGTGAGCATGGAGAAGCCGAAGTTGTCGAAGTGGGTGATGCCATGGTTGGGCCCTGGCCAGCCGCCCCGGCACTCACTGCCATTGATGGTGCACCGGCGCCCTGAGCCCGTCCTGGCGCAGGGCGATGGCTCCTCATTCTCCACCGTGGCCACGATATCTGGAGGCAGAAGGCAGAGGGAACATCAGACAACAGTAGCAGGTGGACAATGACAGGAGGAAAGGTGTATAAGAGCAGTTTAAGAGAATTGAGCAGTAAGTCTAAAGACACTCTGCTGAAAATGCAAAAGACAGCTTCACATGGAGCAGATGGTGACAGTGAAGAGGAATGCCTTGGGCTGAGGATGGCTACAGGCATCGGGAATTATGTCTTGGGCCCCGGGCCTCATGGCAGGGTCGGCTTCTAGGATTAATTGTCCTGTGCAGTGCAACCCATGAAAGAGGAGTAATCTGAGTGTCATTTGTCCCCACAGAACTTTAAAAAAGAAGGCAGCTGCCTGGCTGAAGTGGGGCTGGAGGTGGAGGGCTCACATGTTCTGACTTGAGAGTTCTGTCTGGGAGATGAAATTGGAGAAGCTCCAAAAGCACTGGGCTGAGCTTTACAAGATACCCAGCTGACGGGGCAGGGGTCTGCACTCAGGGGAAGTTCCTGCCAGGCCTGAGCCTGCACTCTCCTTTGTTCCCCTGGATGATGCTTTCTTGTCTCTAAAATCCTGTACTTCTGATGACATCCTGCATCTCCTTTTATCTTAGGATGTTTTACAGTCTCCTTTTGTGTTCAGAGATTAGATTGGCTCATCAGAACTGGAACACCCTGCCTTACCCATATTTACCTATTTACCGTGTAGGTGCAATGCTCTGAAGATGGAAAGG
Source organism: Pongo abelii (assembly GCF_028885655.2). Classification (NCBI taxonomy): domain Eukaryota; kingdom Metazoa; phylum Chordata; class Mammalia; order Primates; family Hominidae; genus Pongo; species Pongo abelii. The sequence goes on along the minus strand of NC_071985.2, from coordinate 48,462,272 downwards.
AGAGGACATTGATGGGTCTGTGGGGGCCCTGACCCCATGAAGTCAGAAGCCCTGATCCGAGAGGGGCTTTTGAGCACTGCTGCTCAGCATTCCTCAAGATCTCATGAGAACACCAGTGAGACCTCCAAATTTGGGTTGAAGGTGTGATCAAAGGTCCCCTCCTATCCATCCTGATAATGCTTATGATAGGATGTAGATTGTGGTGGTGATGGGAAGAGGCTGAAATGGGAGGGGTCTAGGAATATAATCCCTGAAAGTTGGACCAGAGTTTACTCTTGTGAGTTGGGTTTGGGACTGGTGTTGACTGTCCCTTTGTTGTCAGTGGTCATGAGGAGGTGAGTAGAATCTTCTGATGCACTGAAGGCTAGAACACTTATTCTGGTGAGTTCAATGCCAGGGCTTATGGAGGAGGCTAAGCCCCAGCGAGCTGCTGGCAGGGTAGAGCAGCCAGTTTCAGAGTGGGACCCGAGATTCTTTCAGGGTGTCGGCCTGACCAAAACGATTTTCACAATACTGCTAAGACGTTGGTTGCCCATCTGTCTCTCATTCTCTCAACAATGTAGACTGGAATTTTCCAGAGGCTACATGAGGTGTGATGTGGCAGCACACACACACAGAAGTTGATGTGAGAGTCCAGCAGCCTCTATCAAGCCAGGCATTGAAGAGATTTACAAAAAGTGTAAAACAGCGTCACCACTCTTCTCACCAAATATTACTGGTTTTGGAAAAATCTAGTTTTTTTAATTAGAAATATACTATTTATGTTCTCATGTCATGGGTTTCTTACTGTTCTTTAAAAGTGAATTAATAAATTAATATTGTGACATGTTCCTCGGTTTTCATTTATCATACCATGAATATCAACAGATCAAAACCTATAAAAAACAACAGCTCTCTGAGGTCCTCAGTAATTTATAAGAGAGAAAAGGGGTCCTGAGGCCAAAAAGTTTCAGAACTGCTGCTTCAGCTCGAATATATCTGGGCTTCAATGTAGGTTATTTCTGGAAACTCAACAAATGACTCCATTTGGCTCTTGGGTGTTTTTTCTGAGGTCCCATTCAGACCCTATTCTGGGTGCCTGCTCTGAGGGTCAGCTCAGACTAAAGCTAAAACTATGCGACAGGAATTTCTACACATAGAAATTCAGGCTTATCCCATGCCTATGTCTCCATCTACCACAGGTCCAGAGAGCCTGGAAGATACCACATTGTATGTGGGGTAGGGGGTGAGGGTGTTTCAGAACAAGCCATGGCCCAGGTCCCTGCTCACTTTCTTGGCTCACTGACCCCAGTAGAGCTGTCCTTCCTCCAAGTCCCCCCTTATCCAGGAGAAACCCATTCTCAAGATCAACAGATGTGGGCGGCAATGGCTGAGCCCCGGGCTCCATCACCAGGTAGGGTGGCTCCCCCTTCTGAGCCGTCCTAGGCCCTGCCCCACAGCCCCACTTTCCCTGGGAGCTCACCTGTGCCAGTGAAGTAGCAGGTCTTGTGCATCTTGCCCTTGAAGAGCTCCAGCCCGATGATGGCATAGATGATGACCATAAAGAGGACCAGCAGGGCGATGTGGAAGAGGGGGAGCATGGCCTTGAAGATGGAGTTCAGGACCACCTGCAGGCCTGTAAAGTCAGGCAGGGAGGGGAAAAGAGGAGTCACCTCTGCTTGGTCTCATGGCCCTCCCTCCCTATAAATCCTGGGAAGCCCCTGAGATGTCAAGGTAGGAAGGGGACCCAGAACTGGGGTACAAGGGAATAGGAAGGGAGAGGAAAAAGGGGTCTGCAGGGACACTGCCACCCACTAGGCACCCCCGACACCAGCCGGAGGGGTCTGAGCACTCGGAAGGCTCTGAGGGCCTTGACATCCAAGCCGGCTCCTTTGCTGCTCATTGGGGCTGTGTGGCTTTGGATGACGTTAACCTGTTCCAGAATCACAGTGAAGACCCTAGAATGGAGAAGAGGGAGAGAGGGGGTCCAGGGGTTGGAAAAGCCACTGCCCCAGTGGTCTGGGGCCCTGTGTCCTGTCCATGCTTGAGCACCTGTGGAAAGGCCTAGGGGAGAGACGGCAAATATGGTTCATCAACTAACAAATGATCTGATCATGCTTATCTGGGGAATTTCACTTAAAAGGATTCTGACATCAAGTTCATACTCAGTGAAAAGAGTATGGTGCTCTACTTGTGAGGTCCACTTTGGGTGCTGAACGGGGTTAAGGTATGTGTACCACAGGTGCAGTCCCTGGCCCTGGGGCTGAGCACCCCCAACACGGGCTGGAGGTTACCTGTACCATACTCAGTGGCGACCCAGAGATGAAACTCCACAGCAAGTTCTCCCTCCGTGCTTTTCCTCCTGGCTGCACTTTTTGATAATGCCCTTTATTTTCTTTCCTACTGGCCTCCTCTTCCTCTCTTAATTTACTCAAATTTCCATTATCCTTTGAAGTCTACCTCAAATTCCTTTGCCTCCGAATCCTTCTAACGGCAGAACTCCCTGGGACACATTGTGTAAGAAACAACAATGTGCTGTGAGGTACTGTTTTTGCACTCTATTATTCTGTATGCATTTGTCTTGGCTTCCAAACAGGGCAGTTTGTAAAAGGCAGAGGCTGATTCACAGAATTCTTCAGAATTCTTCTGTTTTCCCCACTAAGCCAAAAGCAGCACTGGATGGTTAGCAGGTAACCAATACCATTCTTACGGAACTGAAGGACAGCATACTGGTTAAGCATGCAGCCTCTGGAGCCGAGACTGCTTTGGCTTGAATCCCAGCACTGCCACCAGCTAGCTGTGTGACCTTGGGCAAGTTGCTTGACTTTTCTGTTCTTTAGCTTCCTTATTCATAAAACGAGGGAAAACAGGATTGTGGCGAGAATTAAATGAGACAGTACATGTAAGCACATATTAAGTGCTTGATAGATGCTATTGTTATCATTACGTGGTAGTTACTCACTGTAATGCTATGCGTAGAGTTATGTTCCCTCTAAATTCATAGGCTGAAGCCCTAACCCCCAGCACCTCAGAATGCAGTTGTGTTTGGAGACAGGGTCTTTAAAGAGGTGGTTAAGATGAAATGAGGTTGTTAGCGTGGGCCCTCATCCAATTTGCCTGGTGTCCTTATAAGAAGAGGAACTCTGGACACACAAAGAGACACCAAGGATGCACACGCACAGAGGAGAGACTGTGTGAACCCAAACCTGCCAGCATCTTGACCTTGAATTTCCAGGCTCCAGAACTGTGAGAAATAGATTCCTGTTGTTTCAGCTTCCCAATCTGTGGAATGTTATTATGGCAGCCCTAGCAAACTAATACAGGTTTTTGTGAACGCAAATAACAGGTACTCCATACAGGTCCATGGAATAAACTAATAAATGACAGAGGCTGAGAAACTTATGAACATCCAGAAACTGCTGGCCAGTGGAACCATCCATATCATTTCCAAATTTGTGTGATGTGAGGAGGATAATGGAATTTATAGCATCTAGCCGGGTAAGGAGATTTTGACCTGCGGGCAGGGTCAGGGGCAATGATCCACTCTCCACCAACATGGACAGCTCCCTTGCCTGGCCAGCCTCTAACAGAGGCTGCTCCATGCAGTGGTTAGCACGACGCTGGAGTCCCACCCCACCTCTAAGATGCTGGTGGTGGTGGCAGTGGGCACAGAGTCCTCAGCGAGGGTCTGACCTCCAGTCTCCCCACACCCAGCTCTCACCCCAGGAAGACAATGGTGAAGTCCAGCACATTCCAGCCACTGCGCAGGTAAGCGTCCTGGTGGAATAAGAAGCCATAGGCAATGATCTTCATGGCGGCTTCAATCGAGAAGACGATGAGGAAGAAATACTCCAGCTTCTCCTGTGGGAGCAGACGTGGTTACAGCATGCCTCTGTGCTCTCCGAGTGCACCCTTGCTCTCTTCCCTGCAGCCGTGCTGGCTTCCCTGCCATTGCTCAGGCACGCCCACCTCAGGACGTTTGCACTTGCTGATGGAATGCCCACCCCCCCACTCCACACCGACATGCCCCCACACTGCCACTCCCTCACTTTCCACAGGTCTTTACTCCAAATTCCTTCACTGAGGCCTTTTCTGGCCACCAAGTGTAATGCGAGCCATCTCCAGCATTTCATTTTCCTCTCCTCTGCTTAATTTAAGTCTTCTTAGCACTTACCCTTAGCTTAAATACCATATCTATATATATATTATACATATAAAATCTTGTTCATTATCTGTCTTCTCCACTAGAATATAAACTCCATGAAGCATGGGGATTTTTGTCCATTTTTTTTCATTACTCGACTTCCAGATATTAGAACGGGTTGAATAAATGAAGGACCTGAGGTACCCAAAATGAAAGTCCCCAGGTGGTTTCTGGTTTTGGCACTTTTATTCTCTCACCATGCAGGGGATGGATGGTAGGAGACGGGGGTGGATTATTCAGAACTCCAGATGCCTTCCCTTGCTGGGCAGTGTTGCTCTTTATTTCATTTTCCTTTAAGGTCCCCTGCCCGTCCCACCTGCCCTCACATTGGCTTCCTTTAGGCAGCCCCTTAAAGGGCGTGACACTATTACTCAGGGTGAGTGGAGTGTGGGGTACACCGTGTGTGGGGAGCACAGGTAAGAGGCTGAGGTTTCAGCTCAGCCCCACTATGCAGAAGGCCCTGCTGACACTCCAGGCCCTGTCCCCATAGCCTGATCCTCTGGGTTACCCTATCCTTGGCCCCGTCACCCTTCCCCCTCTTCTGGGCCCAGGTGAGAGCTATTTCTAACTGAGGAAGCAGGTCTCTCTTGTCAGGACTCCAGGCTGAAACTGCTCTCCTTGCAGCCATCTGAACCCTGGCTTGGCAGCTTCTAAGAGCACTGGCCTCCAGGCCTCCCCAGATAAGCACAGCCTCCCGAGGGGGTGCTGGCCCAGCCTGCAGCCTAGGCCAGGCTGCAGCACGGCACAGCTCCAGGAGGTGTGTGTGAATATATATATATATATATATATACATACACACACACAGATCTATCCTGATTGGTGCTCCCTGGAGTTACACAACAAGGGGGTCTGTACCCCCACAACCCAGCCCCCATCACTATTAGTCTCCAACACTCACACCCATGGAAACATCTCCTGGGACCAGGGGCCCACCCTATCAGCACACTGCGGAGGCGTCACATATTCACAGTTCCTTTACTGCGGAGCCAGACTGGGGAACTGGGCACTCCATTAATGATATGGAAGATAATTTATTTTTACTTCCAAGTGAGTAGGTGTGGGAGGCAAGGGAAGAGGTCCCCAAATGGCTCACTATTGTGGATATGGCTCCAGAAACCTCCAACTTGTCATTCAGAGAATTTTCCTGAAAGCATGATTTTCCCCTTCCAGATAGAAGGGACAATTGCAACATACAAGGGCTAGACTTGTTTTTCTTAATTTTGCCCTTTGTTCCTTCTATTAATTTGTGATCCCAAAGCTTTCCCCTTCTTCCAGAAAATGGTAATATGATGATTAAAATGCAAAGCCATGCCATTCTGTGAAAGGGCCTGTTGATGGAGACTGTGCTTGGCACTCGTGGGGAATCGTGGGGCAGCCGCTCCATGGAGGGGAGCTGCAAAGCGAGGTCTTGGCACCCTCCCTGGCAAGAGGAGCGGGCTAGGGCAACTACGGAGGGATCTCCCTGGAATTGGGTGGGTGGCTCCCCTCCTCTGTAGGACAGGTTTCCTGGGAGTCAGGCACACCATTAAGGAAAAAGTGTAAGGGAGGAGAGTGAAGTCAAGGCAGCATTTACAATTTCAGGTTGCTGCAACCCCAAGGGGATAGACAGAAGTGGGGTTGAGGAAAGGGAAAACAGGACCTGAAATAGTTGCAGTGCTCAGAGGCTGGGCGGCCAGCCATGAACACCGGAGAACTGCCTGCACCTGCCACTGCCTGTCTGGCTGAAGCCTGGTTCAGAGAGAGCTTGTCGGGGGCTGTGGGCTTCAGATGAGGTCACTCAGTTTCCTCAGCCTGTTAGCTCCAAGGCCTGCCTCTTTCCACCATACTCCCTCCAGCCCAACCCTGGAGTGCCTGGAATTAAAACTCAGTACCATACAATCCCTGTGTGTGCACACAGCATGAGCCCTCGTTCCGGAGGAGAGGGAAAAGGGATGTGTCCACTCTTGCATCATAGGAACAATGTCATCAATGTCACACTGGGTTGGCTGACAGCCTCTGCAGCCAGGGCTCAGTCTTCCATGGAAAAATGAGGGATAGTCATTCCACAGATATTTATTAAGCTCTGGACTGGATGCCCTGGGTAAGACCTGGCTGTCTCCCCAAGATCAAAGTCACCAACCTTCCTAAAACATCCTAATTTCCTGTGACACCCCCAGCATCCACCGTGGGCAGATGGGAGGCAGGAGATATATGGTGTGATGGTTCTCACCAGCTCTGCTGCTTTGGGCAAGTTCCTAAGCTTCTGTGAACCTCAGTTTCCCCATTTGTAAAACTGAGATAATGAGAGCTACCTTGAAGAGTCATGGTGAGGATTAATGGCACCTTGTAAGTAAGTGTCTACCCCTGCCAGGCATGCACCAAATGCTGAATACATCACAGCTATTCTTATGAGACACCTGGGCCCTTGGAGAAGGTCTGTTTTCTGCCTACACTGTGTTCTATTGGTTTCCATTATATTCTATTGGTTTTCACAGAGCTGTTGTTTGATGTCATGTCTGTAGATGGTCACCAGGGCTTGACTCTGACCCGCATCACACTCAATATGTTTGAAACGGAACTCCTCCTCCTGATAAACCTGCTCTTTCTCATGTGTCCCTGTCTCAGCCAAAGGCACTCAGTGGCCCAAGCCAGAAACCTCCAGGGTCTTTCTGGATTCCTCCTCCCTCTTGCTCTCCTCGGGTCCCAGCGTCCAGCAGGTCCAGGCCATTCCACCCCTTCCGTCTCCTGCATCCAGCTCCTCCTCTTGGACTGCCCCTGCCCTTGCTTGCTCTCCCCTGCCTGCAGTGGTCCACCGCCACCCACATCTCCTCCCCTGAGCCCTTCTCCATACAGACCCAGCTACTGCCTTGCTTGCAAGTCTGCAATGGCTCCACAACACTTAACCAGAAAAATCCAAATGCGTTTCCGTGGCATGCAAGATCCTCCATAACATGACCCCTGCTGATCCCTCTGGCCTCGCCACCAGCCTGCTGGCCACCCCGTCAATCATGTGGAATGACTTTCAGGTGCCCTAGCTCTCTAGCTGCCCCAGCCTCCACCTTTGCTCATCCCGGCCCCTCTGCCTAGAGTGTCCCTGAGGCCCACTGCCCAAGTAGACCTCTTGCCTCTTACAACCCTCTGACCCCCCACAGGGAGCACCAGCTCTGTGTCCTCACTGTCCCCTATAACCCTGTGCTGCTCTTTGCTGCCTTCTGACAGATCGCAGCTTCCTTGAGGCCACGTCATCCTCACATGTGTTCCTAACTGTGGGGATTCTCCACAGCTTCTCTGCCCCAAGAACAGGTGACATTCCCCCGTCAGTAATAGCATTTGGGCTTGGGGGCCAGGGTCACTCTCCAAAGAAGGCCTCTCGGAGTTGCTGCTGGTGGTGGGTGAGGGGAGGTTTTATGGCTTGAGAAGGCCCTGCCAACTGGTGATTCTGATGCCCTTCCCCCAGGGGTGTATGGTCCCCCGACACAGATGAAAATATTTCGGGCTCAGGGCTTCTGCCCTTGCTGTTCTCTCTGCCTGGAATGTTCTTCTAAGGATATCCTCATGACTCACTTTCTTCTTTCTTTCAGGGCCCAACTTGAAGGTCACTTTATCACTGAGACCTTCCTGGCTCTCACCCCCCGACTGTCTATCTTCTTAGCCTGATTTGTTTTTCTTTTTAGCTGTTGTCAAAACTTGACTCGCTATATATTTGTTAATTTATTTGACCCATCTCTCCTGACCTGAATATAACATCATTGAGAGCAGGGACTTAGCTCTATTCACTGCTGTGTCAACTGCATCTAGAACAGTGCCTGAAAGTGCTGTGATGGAATAAATGAACCAGTGTCCCGGGGCACTGCTGCTAGAGGTGCAGGCTGTGAGCAGGTGCGGCTGCACACCGTCGCTATTGCTCTGAGACGAGGTCAGTGTAGGCATTGAGTAAGCATTTGGAAAATTCTATGGCAATCTGCAGCCACTTCCACAAATGTGGGTGGACTATAGACCATTCTGGGTTTGTCAAAGTCACATGGCGAATCCCAGCTGGCGCACACACACGAAGGGAACAGTGTCATCAATGCAGTACACCCACGCAGTAGGACCATGTATCAGGCCATGATGGAGTAGAAATTAAAAACGACAAACTGTGGTCTTTCCCTACAGATCATCTGAGAAGCTCTGCTACAGAATGCATCATCCTGCCCAGCACACAGGAGGCTCTCAAGCTATGTTTGTTGAATAAATGAACAATGGAAAGTCACAATTTCTGCTCACCTTCGAACCAGGTGCAGCCTTGGGATCTGCATTCCTAAGAAGAGACACTGGACCTCAGGCCCTGACCCCAGAGCAGGAGGGCAGTGGCTGTCCCTGACCTCCTGATCTCTAAGCTCAGGGGAGGACAGTGAGCCCGTCCGACTTTGTGAGGTGAGAGCTCCCTTACCTCAGCCCCCAACAAGGGCCTTTATTACTAAATGTCCCCTTCAAGGGAATTATCATCCTTCCATAGACAAGCCTCTAACTGGTGCTCCCTGGGGCCACACTTAGCTGGAGGTTGGCCTGGTGTGTGACCCCTGATACACAGGCCTTGCACCTGCTCCCAGGGGCATTGCAGCCAGGCACTCCCAGAATCTTGGGTTGAAAAAAGCAGGGCTGGGACCGCACATCCCCTCACCCTCCCACTGCCTCTATTTTCAGGCTAAGTCTGCTATCTCCAAGGGTCAGCCAGTCCTGAATTCTTCTCCTCCCCTGGCCCGCATGGGGCTTTGTGGGAAGATGATGAGAACTGGTTGGGCTTTCCTCCAAAGGGATCTGCCCAGCTCTAGTCTCCCTATCGGGGACCACAGAGGCAGCAGCTACCACACCTTCTTCCCCTGCAATCCCACCCCTAGCAGAGTGGCCTGGTCAGGACTCCAGGCTCCCGGGCTCCCCATGTGCCCCGCTGGAGGGTTCTGGGATCTACAGAGCTCACTGAAAAGACCTTACTGGGCTGGCCTGGGAAGGGGCTGGCAGAGGCAGCAAAGTGGCTGCAGTTGAAGGGCTCCCTGGGAAGGTGCACTGCCACCACATGACTGCCTGTCGCCTGGGCCTGAAAGTCTCCTTCCTCAGGGTCAAGGCAGGGTGACCTGCTCAGGCACAAATCTCACTGGGACAGGGAGGCACTGGACTCATACTTGTTGTTAACTCTTTAAGGCACGTGTGCTACAAGGAGGCAAAGTGGATTTGCCTGAGGAGGAGGAAGCCCAGGGTGCTTGCAGGGAGCTCAGGCTGGGGTGGAGGATAGACATCCTCAAATGTCCCCTCCCTCTTAGGAACCTTACAGGAAGCTCTCCACACAGACTTGGCAGGTGCTACTATTAGAAGACAGTTTTACAATATTCATGATTGCTTTCCTCCTGGATTCCCTCACTTTCTTGTTCCCTTAAGCTGACAGCCGGGCTGGGCCCCCTTGCCTCAGGATGGGTTTGTGGCAGGGCCCCAGGCTTTTGTTTTCCAAAGCCTGAGAATCACTGCAACATTGGGAGGTCTCAGGGGTAGAGCTCACAGTTTGAAGGTGTGGCAGGATCTGGGAGGAGGCCCTGGGGCCCCCAAGAAAGCAGGACCCAGCCTCAATTCCTGCCTTAAGAAGGGTGCAGGGGACCTATAACCCTGTCACCTGCGCACTGCCTGAGACCCAGGGCCTGGGCACATTCCCCAGGCAGGCAGGATAACTGAAAGCACCAGAATAGCCGCAGTGATCCCTCTCCATCCCAGAGGGATATGCGCTCAGGATCCACGGAAAGTTGGTTCACAGGAAAAAATAAGTCATTTCTTGCACACCTCAGTTGTGGACGGAGGTTTGCTCCTGCTGTGCTGTTTTTCCTGTTTCGCAGAGGAGGGAAGTGAGACTTAGAGGGGAATGAGGTGTCTGCTAAAGGCAAGGAGGCCCTGCCTGCCGTGACTGAAGCAACAGCGTTTCTGGTAGGCCGGCCTGATGTGCTGGCCTCTATGGCCGCGCCACACACTGGGTGTCCAGGGCCCTGGCGTCTCCACAACCACCTCAGCCTCCAGGTTTGGAAGATGACCTGCTGAGGAGTGAGGGAAGTGGCTATGTTTAGCCCAATGAACGCTCACCCAAATAGTCGCAACTGGAATGGGTATCCCTTGCCATCCTACCTCTGTCTCAGGGGTCTCATTTCCCTCTTCCAGTTCCCTCTTCCCTTCCCTGTACAGCACCTCCCTCACCAGGGAACAAAGCTCCCTCAGGTCTGGGCGGGCCAGACACACCAGGGCTGACTAGACAGAGGGACAATGGGGCTGAGGGTCCCATTAGGGCTCTGCATGCTCAGGGTGAAGGAGGCTGGGAGAGAAAGGGAGACCAGTGCTGTCTTGGGTAATGAGGATAATAATAACTAAGCTTTATAAGCACCCGCTTATGCGCCCGGCCCTATTCTGGCCACATGCTTACATTTAATCCTCACTGAAACTTTATAAGGTAAGTATTCTTTTTTTTTTGCCTTTTCAAGTTTTTATTTGTATACATTTTTGTATTAAAAAGAAAAATAATCATCACAGATTACAAAGGGCTAACGCAGGAATAGAAGAATGAATGAATCTCTTTAGCCTAGAAAGCGGATACTCTCAATAGTATTAATGTCATAATACAAGCTCATCCAAGCATTTTACCTTTCTTTTTTTTAATGTCATTTTAAATGTGATATCCTAGCATATAGTAAAGATCATGTACTATGAGTGTAAGATGGAAATTTCTCCACAAAGCCAGATAAGTTTTCCTCTCTAGTGAGAAATGGGCTATAATAAGTTCTTAAAAATTCTTATCTTCTCTGCCATGAACATGGCTGAAGGTGGAGAGGCTGGGGGCTGGGGAAAATCCAGGGACCTTTCCACACAGGGGGTTCTCTGGGGTTCCATCCCGGAAGGTGTCAGATAACCCAGATCACTCTACTCAGGCTTTTGACAAAAAATAACCCTCACCCTCCATAACTAGTCATCTTCCTTCCCCCTCCTTCTCACTTTCAGGGCCTTCTGAGCTGTATCTTTTGTAAAATCAATAATCAGGGAAGAGGAAAAAAAGAGCTAGGATGGAACAAAAGTAAAACGTTTAGCAACTTTGACACAGGGGCTCGGCACCTGTACCTGAGCTGCAGGGGTCCCGGCTGGGGCAGGGCCAGGTGGCCCTCCTCTACTGGTAATGCATCTGCTCCCAGGTGCAGGAGAGGGTGAGAGAGACCCACACCTTTCAGGGCTGAGGCACACAGACCTTCTGATGTCTGATGCCCAAAGTTTGTGCTGGCATGGACCAACCTTGGGAGCGTGCAGGATGAACAGGGGGATCTGGGCAGGTTGCTGCCTTGTGTCTCAGGTCTTGGAGCCCCATGGGAGGATGGTGGGTGTGAGGTGGCCAGCCCCGATGGCCCTTGCCATGACAGCTACATTGGTCCTCAATTCAAGTGTCTTCAGAAAGTGAAGATGTAAACTACTCTTTGCAACATTAACTCCTAACAAGTCCAAAAAAAAAAAAAAAAAAAGAACAAGAAGAAAAGAAAAAGCATCCCCCCTCCTCCACCAGCCTACGTTGAGATGAAACCCTCACCTCTCTGCCCCAAAGGGGCTTCCTCTTTCAAGGATGTGTGTGAAGAAGACGGTAGTCCCCTGGCCTGGGAGTAAACTCTAGATAAGAACAGTCTTTCACCACACCCCAAGGCTTCCTTGTGCCTCCGAGCCCAGCGGAGGACGAACACTGAGGTTTCTGTGGTGCTGGATACAGCACAGGGTGGCGTGACCTGAAGACAAGAAAGGGGGAGGAGGGGGTCCTGGAGTCCAGTGCCTGGTGCAGTGTGGGGCAGGCTCCAGACTGGGCAGGGAAAGGCCTCGGATCCCAGTGTCACAGCAGAGGCCAGACACCCTTCCTTGGTTCAAGCTGAATAGGTCACAGGAACTGAGACGGGCTTCCCACATATGACGACTGGGAGGGCAAAGGCAGGGAAGGGTACAGGCCGAAAACAACGAGGTGCCCAAGGTAAGGGGCAGGCCCTCGTCAGCCTGGGATACTGTCTCCTACTCCCAACCGTTGGGCCCAACAGAGGAACCAGTTGAAAAGGAGGGCCCAACACATTTCCATCGGCAAGCAACAGGACCACAAACTCCTCCGTGTTGCCCAGCTCCCGCTGAGGGTGGACACGCAGTCATACCCAGAACCAACACGCATCCCGGTCTGTGCAGGGCAGTCCATCATCATCCTCCCTAGCTTCTGACGACAGCCGACTAAGGTAGGTACTCTTATCTCATTTTACAGAGGAGGAAGCCAAAGCACAGAGGGATTAATTTCTCCAGGATCACATAGCTACCAAGAGGCAGAGCCACGATGTGTATAGACAGTTTGATTCCAGATTCCATGTTCTCAACCACCATGCCAGGCAGCGGGGAGAGAAAGAAACAGTATGCCTGGGACACCTGGGTACATTTGTCAGATCCCGCCCTCAATCCACCCCGGGTCTGTCTTTGCCCCCTAAGGCTTGGGTTCGGTGTGACTTCAGCTGTGGGCTGAGAGTGCTGGGAGGTCAGAGAAGGAAGGGAATGAACATTTATTGAGCAACTCCTGTGTGCCAGGTCAGACACAAGGTTGTTCCACTCATGGATGTAACAGTCCTGAAAAGAAAGATATTGTGGACCAGCCTGACCAACATGGTGAAACCCCGTCTCTACTAAAAACAAACAAAAAAATTAGCCAGGTGTGGTGGCGTGCGCCTGTAGTCCCAGCTACTCGGGAGGCTGAGACAGGAGAATTGCTTGAACCTGGGAAGTGGAGGTTGTAGTGAGGTGAGGTCGTGCCACTGCACTCCAGTCTGGGCGACAGAGTGAGACTTGGTCTCAAAAAAAAAAGAAAGAAAGAAAGAAAGATATTGTGGTCTGTTGTTCACAGATGAGGTAATGGAGGTTCAGAGAGTTTAGGAAGCTGCCAACCAGAGTCTAGATTGGAGGCAGGTTGGTTTGATTTGAGAGCCCGTCCTTTCCTGTAACTCCGCGGGGAGCTAGCACAGCTTGGGCAAATGCTTTCCTCCAAGGTTTTCCTCCAAGGCTTCTGTTGTTCAGCTATTACAGTGTCTGCAGCCCCTGTGCCTGGTGTGAAGGGGCATGGATTGGGATGGGTCGGGGGAGAAGCTAAGTGCCCTGAAAGGGGACCTGAGTTCTTGCAGCGGTGGGAGGGCAGGCTCCCAGGTGGGTCTAAAACCCAGGCTTTCATTCATTTCCACAGACCCTTTTGGAGCACTGTCACTTCTCTGTACAGTGGCCCAGGCTCAAACCACCCTGTGCTCTGCAGGTCCTGGATCTCTAAGGGGTGAGGCCAGAGCTGCGGTCCTTCTGAGGCCCCAGCCTCCCCAGATGGCGAGGAGAATGGGCTGCTGGCCACAAGAGTTGGCGAGCGCATTCCAGACCCTATAAAAAGACAAACGCCCTGGCTGCCAGAGGCTTAGGCTCCAGCCTTGTGGAGGACGCTGCAGCAACTTGAACCCCAGGAATGCAACAGGAGCCTGGTGGAGCCGGCTGATGCCTGAGGGGTGGGCAGCCGCCCTGCAGCCCAGGAGGGGCCAAATGGGCAGCCATCTTGCAGATCTTGTCAGGCCCTGCCCTGCCCTGCCCTCGAGGAGAGCAGGCACCATCTACTTAAGAAAAATCTAAATTATCCAGAACTTGGAAATAAAGCAAAAAAAGGATGCCATATCTTTGTAATATCATGTTGGAGCATTTTATAACAGGCCTGGCCAAGGATTATCGAATTATCCAGGTCAGGGTTTCTCAACCTCAGCCCTAATGATATTTTGGTCTGGATACTTCTTTCTTGGTGGGAGAGGGCCTGTCCTGTGCATTGCAGGGCCCCTGCCTCTACCCCACTAGATGCTAGTAGGACACGTCTCCACCCCTGCCCCTCCCCCTCACAATTCCAGTTGTTGCCAAATGTCCTCTGGGGCAGAACTACTTCCCCTCCCCAATCCCTTGAAAACCGCTGACCTAGGAGGGAATGTAACTTTGTTTAGCTCTCACTATTCTGTCCTCTAGAGATGCAAATGAACTCTGCCTGATAGGAAGATAACCCCAATGGTTAGAGTTTTATTGCCCTGTAGGACATTAACCAGCTTGGTATCTAACCTAGCAATCCTATTCCATCATTCTTTCTCCGGTATCATAACTTCTGCTCCTCCAAATCCCTTTAACCCAGCTTCACACGCCTGCTTGTTCTCTTTTGAGTTGAACTAATCTTTGATATGTGTTCCTTCGATATTTTACTCACAGTTGTGTTTTCACTTTTTGAACATCATACTTTGACATAGGATTGCTTTGAGGGTGAAATGAGATAATGTAGCAAAAGCAATCAGTTTATCATGTCTGCCCAACAATTAGTAAGTCTGATCATTGTTTTTGCTTTTCCACATTGGTCCCCTCAGCCTGGCCTAGGCTGGAATGGTAACCCTGCCCAATAAAGGATGTAGGCCTGCCCACAGAGCCACCTGGGCGTGTGCAGTGATCTAAACTCTCTGCGCTGCAGTTTACTCCTCTGTACAAATGAGAAAAATAAAAGTACCTGCCTCATGGGCATTCAGTGTGATAACACATATAAGGCATTAGAACAGTGACTGACAATATGCAAGTAATCGACAAATATCGAATGTCATTGTTGCTGCTGCTGCTGCTGATTTGCTGGAGGACTGGGGAGGGGTGATCAGGAAAGCCATTAAGAAAAGTTAGAGGTTTCAAGGAGAGAAGACACAGAGTTAAAGAGAAATCAGGGACAGACGATGGGCAGGGTGAAGAGGAATTCTTTACCTGAAATAATCCTTTGGCATAACTGTTGGGGGTTAGACCCTTTGAATCTAGAACAACCTGAGGGTTTCTGTAACTACAGGCATTTTGGCTGGTGAGCCTGCTCTGTGGGGTCTGCATGATCAAAGTTCCTTCTGTTGATAGACAAAGCACTACAACTTAGAAGGTCTTCACTCATCCAGTTACTTCTCTCAAGTATACAATATTATCCCCATTTTATAAAGGAGGAAACTGAGGAAACAGAAAGGTTACATAACTTGTCTAAGATCACACAGCTAATACGTGAGTGGGCCTAGGCTCAAAGCAGGTTCTAGCTCCAGAACCCATTTTTATAACCACCATGCCATAATGGGCTGATTTCAGAGGCCCGTGCCACTGTGACATCCCACGGTTGGCCAGGACGTCAGCATCCTGGATCCTCCTCTTGCCACCATCTGACCCGCTGCATATTCATTCCCAGGACTCCTTGCTCCTTCTGGGCCTCAGTTTCCTCTTCTGTTCAGGGAGGATCCTGGGATTTCCCACTGACACAGAGCAGGCAGAGTCAGAGGGGTACCTCTAGCCCCAGGAAACCCAGGCCCCAAGTCTATTACCCTCAGCCAACGCTGGCAGAAGGAATATGGAGGGACACTGCCAAGGGAGCCTATTCCCACAGACAGCAGTCACATCCCCAACTCTGCTCGCACACACGGCAACTGAGGGAAGCCCTTCTTGCCCACAACCATCCCCGCCCCTGCCCCACTCAGCCAGTTTGGCATGTGCCAAAGTGAGGAAACCTCTGTCAAAGTGCTTGGACTTACAAATCCAATTACCCGTCAGTGGACACAGGCACCTGTATCTCCACACATCTGAAGTCGAACTCACCACCTTCTTCCTCCCTACCCCCACCTGCAGTCTTGGTAAGTGATACTGCCATCTGCTCTGTCCCTTTCTGACCCCCAAGTGTCATCCTCCCCCTCCCCCACGCCTCCATCCCCACCTCCAGTCCTCACCATGGATTCCACCTGGCAGGTCTTTCTTAAGGTCACCTCACAGCCATCTTTACCATCGCCAGTGCCTTGGCCCAGCCTCCCCTGTTTCCTGCCTGGATGACTTCCCTGGGCTCCCTTCCCCCTTCCCTGCTTCCCATCCCACCCCATGTCACCCCAATCCATGCTCCACATGGGGCCTGAGAGATTTTTCTAAATCCCCACCTGACCTCTTCGTCTCTTGCCTCCAGCCCTTTGTCTACGTGGCTTCCTCTGCCCAGAGTCCCCTCTCCTGCTTGGCCTCTACAATGCACTCCTTTACTGCAGGCTACATAATGAGGGGCCCAGTACAAGTGAAAATGTGGGCCCCCATGTTCAAACAGTAGGAAATAAGTGCTGATGAAGGTATTAAATATAAAGCTTTTCCCTTTCTTTCAGCCCCTTTCTCAACCTACCGTGGTGTCTTTTGATTGCTGTTCGGTGTTGTGCAGGGCAAGTGCAGACTGTCATAAGAACCTCCTCCTAATCTTCCCCCTCCACCCTCACCATCCCACAGCCCGACATCCTGTGCCCTGGCCAGAGGTGGAGGTGTGGAGCCAGGCATCTCCCCTTCACTCAGATCCACCATCTCAACCCGTAGTGGACATCCAGCACCCAAGGATGTTGCAATCTCTGCTTCCTGGGAGACAATAACTACCCAGAATCGGGGAGGGCCTTGGAGGCTCAACCTCATAGGTCATTTACTGAATGGACTGCAGCACTGTCAGCCTGTGGTAGAGACAACCAGAGCCATGTCCTTCCCCATTCTCCCACTCAGGCCTCTGCCAAGTGGCCCAGGACCTCAGAGGGCAAAACATCAAGCTGAGAGTCCCTCTTTAGAGGCAGGGAGATGGCAGAAGTCAGGACCTTGTGTGAGCCAAGGTTCCAAGCTTGAGGTGCATGTGCCATTGTCCCAATGGACTTCACTTACAAATCATAAATTCAAAGATAAAATTAATTAAAATTTCAATACTTTGACCACAGAGCATTCAACCCCAAATGTGGGGCCCTTCTGAGTGGGGGTCCTCTGGGACTGCTTAGGTGGCATTTGTGTGAGCTGTCCCTGTCCTCAACCTTTAGGTCTCAGGTTAAACATCCCATCCTTGGGGAAGCCTTCCTGATCTCAAGACTAGCTTAGGTTCTCTGTCAATATGCTACCATAATGTCTCCAAACCTTGAGCCTTTCCCATTTCATTTTAACTACCTGTTTAATTGGTTTTATTATATTTACTTGTTTAATCCATGTAATGAAGCTCTGTGAAGATGAGAACTGTGTCTATTTGGTTCACAGTCA